>NC_087554.1:12575840-13275840 GCF_036250125.1 Pseudopipra pipra
TCACTTGTCTTCTTCGTGCCACACCTCAGTGGGCAGAGGTGGGACCCATGTTCTAGTCCATCCTACCAAGCTACCCAAACCTATATCTCCTGGGAAAGACCCTCCTTCCTGGGCTATCAAGCACTCTAGTTGGAAGGACTTTCTCCATCCTTCTTCTGAGTGGAGCTCTCCCTATTTAAATTGCCATAGATACAAACACAGAGAACAGGAGAAAAAGACTTTGTTTTCTGGTCATCTGAGGGTAACATGGGGTTTAATCCCTATACCAGTGGTGACAGATTAGCCAAAGACAGTTTAATGTAAAACACAAACAGAATCTGAAAAGCAGGGAATAGAAACCAGGATGAGTAACCTATTCCATTACCTGGAGTAATGGTTTCTGCACCAGCCAAATGATTTATTAATGATTACACATAAATTAAACAGGAGAAGTTGCAGGAGCACACCTTAAGCCAGAAAAGACTATTTGGTTAGTTAATTGGTCCAGGTGACATCTTCTCAGGCACATGAGAGAGTTACACCAGCTCTCCCATATTCTGGGGAGTGATTGCAGGGGTCATGCTGGTGTGTTTTATTACAAGAAAGAGAAGTCTAACTGTTTGACCTTATTTTGAAGAAAGATGTCCATTACTACATTTCGTACAAAATGTTCGCTTGCTTGTAGTGTGAAGTGGGTAGGTAGGTAGGTATGAGGAGCTACACATTGATCAGGTGATAAGCAAAATCAGCCCATTCCTAGTCTTTCCCTTCAACGTGCTCAAGGCTGCTCTTGAAGCTGTGCACTAGTTATTGGACCATTCTTTAGCCCCAGTCACTGACATAATCCATGCAAACAGATGAACAAATAAAAACCAACAGCAACCACGCTTCCAAAAGAGGGCATGGGGATGGGTGACCAGGGTTGTGTTAGCCTTGGGTTACGCTCTCAATTTATGTCTAGTTAGCCATCCAGCCTCTCTTTTCTAAATAAATGTTTGTGCCAAGAGCACCTAAACATTTATGAAAAATTTTACCAGCCACCTGACTTTTGCTTTAGTGCCCAAGAGACTAGAAGTTGTATGGAAAACATATACCAGACCTGGATTAAATTCCAGGTCTCCCTAGTTCCTGTCTAGTTCTTCAGCTGCAAGACCCCCTGCCTCATTCCCAAAAGTTCCTCAATCCCCCTGCCCCCAAAATGTGTCAAAGTCATATTTGCTTGAGAAAAGCATTTATCAAAGAAAGGGCATGTGAATAATTATACCATGTTATTACATATGGCAAATTAACTTGTCACATGTTGGAGAAAGAAAAACCTGGGTTTATTGCTCTTGCCTGAAATGGAATAAACTCACTTAATGTCCGCATGCAGAATGAGACTCTCTTGACTGAGACCCCCTCATGTAATGCCACCTGCATTATTGTGGGCTTAATTGCAACACTTTTGTTGGTTTTAGTTGCACTTATTTGCTCTTGAGCTTGTCACATTCCCCTTGTGTGTTTTCTTTTTTCAGAGTTCTGCAGTGGTCCTGAAGCCAGTGTAACAGAGACTGCTCTACCGAAAAGTTTCTGAAACCATTCTTAAATTATGATGCATTATCTCTTGAAATTAAGTCAACGGCAAAATTTAAATGTAAGTTTAATTTGACACCTTCCACTTTACTGATTCCTAGTGTACAGAAAATGCATCGGGATAGTACTTAAGATGACATTTAATTGGTCCTGAGTATCACACTACTCCGTGTAAAAATTTTCTGTAGTCTTTAAAAGCTTTAATCACAGCCTTTCCACCAGGGCTATACTTCCTAGGTATAAACTTCCTAGCTTTAAAGTGGGAGCGACCAAGAAATTTGTTCCAAACTACACAGCTGTCCTCAGTACTTCTTTGTATCTCTTGATAAGTAAAGGGATTCTTAGTTGGAAAGAGTTTAAAAACTAGCAGGGATGGTTGTTGCTGTTGTTCTTTTAGTTCTAATTGAATGAAGGCAGGGAAGCACCAGTAAATAAGCAGCTGGAGGAAATAAGGAATTATCCTTGCTTCTGAGGAGACCTTTTTCTAAATGTGCGAGAGGGTTAGCAGGCTCTTTTACTGCTTTCTGCTTATCCTGCACAGTTATAGCTCACTAGGCTGAAACTGGAGTTCCAGACAGAGAAGTGGAAAGTTATCCAACATTGCTCTCTTGTTTAAAAGTAATATATACATTATTGTTAGTCATTCCATGGCATTTGCTCTTACAGCTACATTTCAGTTAAGTGTTCCTTTCTAACAGTATTTTAGTGCTTAGATGGGCAAGCTACATTTTATCCATATAATGTTTAATTTAATAAGGCAAAATGTGATTATTTGAATTAATTGGAGCATGTAAGAACTCTGCGTGTATGCACTTTTGATAGTCACTTTTTAAGTGCATGCTTATATCTATTGATTTATAAATATTTGAGGTTTATTTACACACATTTGATATACCAGCAATGCAAGGTATTATAGATCATTTGCAAGAGTGTGATAGTGTGAATTCCCGTTTAAGCAGTGAGCAGTGTTCATTAAATGTCCATGCTTCAGCCGTGTGCTTGCATGGCGGTATTTCTTCCTTTAAGGCTTAGCTATTAAATCCATTGTAAAATACTGCAGAGCTGTATCTCAGCCTTTTTTAAGTGATCACTTGACTCCAGTGACTGTTTGGTATGGAAGCTACAGTCAAAATATGTCTATTTAAAACAGATGTAGTCATTAGGAGGCCCTCTAAACTCTGCTTCTCAGCTTTTTTCTAACTCAAACCATCTCCTAAGCAGGTTCAGAGACAGAGGATTATCCCTGCTTCCCCACGTGTCAAGTGTAGCCACACTGCTGCAGTGCCAAGGGGCTGGTGCCGTAGAAATAGGACTCATTACTTAGTTAACAGAGAAGTTTGTTGCCATTCATGCTCCTCGTTCTGTCTCGCTGATGTTATTTAAATGTGAAGCTAAAAATAAATATTAGACCTTGCTTGCCAATAGGCACGGTAAGGAATTTTACTCCCCTGAATGCTGCCTGGGGTTAGCTTTGGTTGGCTATTTGTTGCATCACGTTTCAACAGTATGGACTGCCACAGGGAAGGTCCTTTGGGCCACTGTGATCCCAGAGAAGCTGAATGTCAGCACCTAGGGTGAATTTAACTACAGCATGATGAGCTGGAGGAGTGGGCTGTAATAATCTGCTGTGAGAGAAAGCAGAGCCTAAGCAGGGCCTTGTCAGTAACAGAAAAGAAACAAGATTGTTTTCCAGACTGCCCTAACCATGACCTTAGGATAGGGATTTCTGACTGACCCCGTGCCATGAAGCATTAAAAACGCAACAAATGATCCAATGGGCTCTCACTTCTTGACCTCCCTGCGAGGAGAGAAGCTTTTCTAGCTCTCACTGAGAGAATGATATCATTTCTGTAGTTATCTTTACAGCTTTCAGACTGAGTTTCTCACCTGCTTAAAGAGAACTGCAGCAACCACTATAATTTCTTTCAGTTATTTTCCTGGTTTAGGATATCGGTTCTTGCACTTCTGACATTTGTTGATGGGCCATCAATTCTACATGAAGAATGTAGAATTACCCATCTGATTTCAGTTGTCTTTTACTAATCTGTCATTTTGTTCAGATATCCAACACATAGCCCTTCTTTAGGACTAGGAGGTTTGGCACCATTGTGTACAGAGAGTAGGCAAAAAGAGGGACAGTTTTTCATGAGGAGTGGACTTGGTAGTCTACAAGCACAAAATCTTCCAGTCTCTCAGCTGTGACCCTGTTATAGAAATCACGTTCACCTCCTTCTCTGAGTGGCTGGCATCATAAGAGAACAAAGGCAGTAAAGGTGGATTTGGATGTAGGTCTGGACAAATTTGCATGCTCTTCCCAAATTGTCAGTGTAGGTAATGCACTGCATGATACAAACAGGTGTTGCCACCTGCAAATGGGTGTTGCAGGTGTGTTCCTGGTGTTACAGGTCAGGGTCTGAAGTGCATCCTCTATCACTAAGTAAAACAAACAGTGTGTCTGGAAGCCAAATATACCACTGCAGCAGTTTCAGTGGTTATGCTCTTTGAGTTGCATCTGTATATTGACTTTAAAGTCTTTCAGCGTCACTCTGCTGGTTGCAGGCTGCCCATATTATGGTTATTCTGTGCTGCTGTACCATAGACCATTGTGATCAGCCTCTGGATGCTCCTAAATTAAGGCAGATCATCTTTTACTCCTAAGAAACCTCCAGAACCCAGCTGCAGCCATAAAGCTGCTATCAAATGCAAGCTGGCTGCAGTTCAGAATTGGGGCCAATATTTTTAACAGCATGAAATTTTGTTGTAGGCCCTCTGGAAGGATTCCGTATATGAAATGTTGAACTGGAGCAAAATCAAAATTGAAGTCCCCTGTGTAGAAAAACGGGTGAAGAAAAGGTTGGCTATGTTTGAGAAGGGAGATGCATCTCTCATATGTACTACAAATAGTACCTGATAATAATAATTTGGAATAGGTGTACCTTTCTTTACTGTTAGCTTATGTTAACAAATGCATTATAATGTCATGACCTCCTTCGTCCTAGTTGGCATCAGTAGAACATACTGACCACATCAATCTCATCAACATAATCAGAAAATAACTTGATATTTTGTGTTAGTAATTAAATCATAAACTCTACCCACTTTGTATGGGCCTGAACTTCCACATGTACTTTCATATTGCCACTGGCGGCTCTTTGTTTGCATTACAGCAGCCTGAGAGTAAACGAAAGGCAAGATCCAAGATAGGAAGGCAAATTGTTTTTGCAAACATGGCAAAGAAAGTGTGTGAAATCAAATGCCAATATTAATGCATGACATCTGCTCTCTGCTCCAGCTCTGAGTAAAGTAATCCAGTCCTAATTACACACTGCTGTGTCCTCTACCAGCTAAGGAGAATGGTGCAGCCACTCTTAGTACTGGTATATAAATTTCTTTCTGGATCTGATAGATACATTAGATGCAGGGCAGGCTTTTCATTTTTTGGCTGTCAGTTGCTTTGGGTAGCACAAAGAGTGGGGAGGAGAAAGGTTGCAGCAAGAAAAGATCAAAAATCTTCCAAAAAGGACTCTGCTCCTAGAATAAAAATTTTTCCTAGAGAACTTTCCCTGCAGACCTCAATCAATATTATTCTCATCTGAGTGCACATATTATTCATTAAGAAATATTGGCAAGATGTGCACTATAGTGTATGCCTTCATTACAGCCTCCACCTGCCTGCTTTTATCAGAAGATCTTCCGTAACTTTCATCTTCCATAACTGTTTCTGTCTTTGGATTCAGAGCAAAATCTTGTAATTTCACAGGATGGATTTATATTTAAAAAAAAAAAAAAAGAAAAAGAAAAAAGAGTCCTCACTAAAATATTCATCTGGTTTGTGTATAAGTATTCCCGTCTCACAAGTTTAATGGATCAAGAAGATTATCACCATTAAATTCAGATTGAACTGGATACTGATGAAATCATGTGCAAAATGTAGCCCAGTGCAACAGACCCTCACTGACATGGGAATAGCTGGAATTCCTCTGTTGTGTGTTCAGCTGCCATACCATATCCTTTGTGTGCACCTACTGCTATTGTGCCAGCAGCCATTTTCCTATGGAATCAACATTTTTGGATGACATGTTGTTAGAATGATGATATGAAGACCTGGCAAATGTCATCCATGCCAAGTAGAGGCAGAGGGAGCCACAAAACATGGGGGACTGGCAGTGTCTTAGGATAGTGTCATCACAAAGAAACGCGAGCCTGACATCGCATTTTTTCTTTTCAATTCCTGTGTTTCTCTCTCTGACTATTCTGTGTCAGTTTTGCCTGGTCTCCTTAGCTGCAAGACAGTGAAGAAAGAAACTATCTTATTGAAGAAAGGCACTGGGATTTTTGGACAGTATGTCTTGCTCTAGCTCCAGGACTGGGACTCCTGTGTACTGCTGCAGTATAAGGAAGAGATGATAGTAACAGATTATGAAGAGACAGCTCCATGGCTCTGTCTCTGTTCACCCATCTCACATTTGATTAGTCTCTGCTTGACATCAGGCTGGGAGCAATAAGCTCTGATCATAACCGAGTATGTGGCAACAAGCCCGAGAGCTCCATGTGTCACTCCAGAACCAGACACTGTCTCACTGGATTCCTCCATAAAACAACTGAGGCAGATGTATGGATGCCAGATTTGTCTTTCAGGTCTACTTACTACACCCCCCAAGGTAAGGAACAAAAGGTAGGAGTACCTGCAGGCAAACATTGCCGTAGCAATGAACTTTGAAGTAGAGAAGGATACACAGAAAAGTCAATTATTGGTCCAGAGGAAAGTGAGGGACATTATAGAAACAGTGTCACCAGAATTTACTCATAAGGTTTGGGGTGGTTTTTTGTTGGGGTGTGTGCGCTAAGGATTCTTTTGCACTTTAAAGAAACTATGCACAGGTGCTGCTGGGTGAAGAGGTGGCAGAGTCAGAGTCCATGTGTTGACTTGCTTAGAAAGGTTGGGCTAAAGACACATTCCTGAACTTTAGCTCAACTTCAGTTTGATATGAATTGAAATTTTACATCACTGTTGAGAACTGATTGACTGTATGACTGACAGAACATGTGTCACTTGAGCCTGAGAAAGTTTAGAGAGGCAGGACAAAGGAGGCTTCTGCTGGAAAAGATATATCTCCTCCATGTATTGCTTTCCCTGGAGCCCAGGGGAATCCAGCTTCTCCCAGCTCCTAGTCTGGACCTCCTCTAAAGCCATTCACTTGGGTCACAGATTCCTACAGCCCTTCTCCCCAGCTGGGGAGAGGCTGATGGATCTGCAGTGTCAGACCCAACCTGACCCTCCAGCAGTTTATACCCATTCACAAAACCTTTCTGATGCTGGTTTCTCGTGTAGAAAAAAACTTCATGGAGTTCATTGAAGCTGAGCTGTTCAGGGCAGGGCACAGAATCTGCCTATTAAGCTTTTTATGAAACAAGAAGCAGGCCACGAATTTAAATCTTGCTACTGGTTTTTTAAAAAAAAAAAGGAAAAATAAAAAAAGAAAATTAACTTTATGCTATGGAGAGCAGCAGCAAAACTTCTGAATAACTAATTTATCCACTGTAAATTTCTCTAAAAGGTCATTACAGACTGTAAAGCCTAATGGCTTAGAGTGCCAGCATTATATCATAGTGGTAAAGAACTCATTCTCTAGAGGTAGTATTTTTGAAGCTTTGCCATTTTTCTTTTATCAAAGGAAATGCTGTATTTTTAACATGATTTTCTTTTTTAAATAATAGTCTGTATTTATGATAATATTTAAAAATCATTTCACGCAAAACATAGTAACAGAATCGAGTGATTTATTTTCACAATGTATAGGCAGAGAAGTTAAGTAGATCAAGCCAGAGTTTAGAAATAATTGAGGTCTGCAGATCTTAGGTATGTATTTAAGTGGTCTTTTGAACTACCGCCCGTGTTCTGTGTGAACATAACTTTTCAGAGCACTTGCGTTTTTCCTCCTTTACAGGACTGCTGAATTGTGGTATAAGGTCAAACCCATGGTCACTCTCTTCTGACACTAGCAAGGTAGGTGCAAGCAATTCTGAAATGGGTAATAACGCAGAGATGTTTTGTAGCTAATTTAGTATAGAGCTGTGTAAATTGTCTTGGTTATTTGTGTGAATTCAAGAAATAAAACCCAAGTGTCTAAACCGGCAGACAAAAGTCTCTTCTGCTGAGAAATCTGATTTTGAAAATAACTGCTAAATTCACCATGTGCAGAATAGTCTTTGGTATGGCCTGGTGCTGCTACGCTGTGGGATTCTGACTGGCACGTGACTTAATCACCTTCAGTCTTGTTTTGATTTTTTCTTTTTAATCCTGTCAGCTGAAAGATAAAATAAAAAACATATTAACCTCCCTGATGAAGCTTTATAATTCCCAACACTGAAACATTAACCAAGTCCTTAATTAAGAGAGACTGAAAGTAGAAGAATGCTTTTATGTCATTAGCTGGTTTTTGCTCCAGTCATCTGCCTCATTCAAGCATAGGATAATATGAAACCTCACGGGTCTGCTAAAGGCTTGACTTAAGTATATTGCGGACTCTGCAATTTAATAAGAATGGCGTGTTGTTCTTAAGAAACTCTATTTTCTCTTACTTGTGCTCAAGTAAGAGGAAAAAAGTAAGAGCAGCTAGTGAGCAAGAACCTCAAGTTAGACACAGAGGTCCGAGCCCTAGGCCTTGCTGCACAAAGGTGTGTTTATTCCTGTGTGCCTTTTCTCTCACGCACCAGGAGTAGGAGGAATCAGTATTAGACCAGAAACTTTTCTAGGCAGAGCACAGCTGTTCTCTTTTTTCTGTAGTTTCTGCAGTATTGAGCTTGATGACTTCTCAGACCTGCCTAGACAAGATGTGTGTAAGGTACCATAATTGAATGAGTAATAGTGCACATCAGTGATAAACTGGCACTACAGTCCTCCTGGTTGTCTGGTCCTCCTCCAGCAGCGAGTTATTTTAGTGCTTTGTTCCAGAGAACGGAGGGTTGGGGAACTGAGGCTTATTCCCAGACACTGATCTGTGAGAAGTTTTCCCAGTAACTCGTTATGGTGCTGGTTACCCACATAAAGCACTTTTTAAAGGAGTAATATAGATATTCCTCTCTAGTGTCAAGGTACTAAAAAATAAGTGTGGTAAAATTCTTCATATGAGGCTTTTAATCTACTGGGTGAAGGAGGCTCAAAAATTACTGAAACTTTCTCACTCCTCTGAAATTACTCACTGAAGAGATATAATGGAAACACATGTGGGACAGTGCTTCACCACACTAAAAAAGTCATTTACCTGAAGTGGGGACCTTTACACTGGGGTTCGTCTCTTCACCTTATTAAAGTTGTAAACCTAAAAATCCCCATAACTGTACCTGTAGGATTACAGCAGACTGTTCAAGCTGCAGGATGTGTGTTTGGGAATAGAACATTTTGGTGATTTTGGCATCATTATTTTTCTCCCCTTGTGTGACGCTTTCTCATGCGCATACATATGTGCAAAATTCTCTCTTGCTTTTTCCCTCCGCTTCTTTCTTCTTCATCCCCTGTGACCACATCTCTCTCAGATCAAGTGCGAATATCATTTCTTAAGAATGACTCCAAAGTCAACATCCATTTCCTCAGTTTCTTCCCATTCTATCCTTGACATCCCAAGAGTGACCTTGAGCTCCAATGCATGCAGACAAACGCCTGCTACTCAGTAGGTCTTTGATTCAATGAAACCTCATCATCCCTGTGGCAAGCTCAGAATTAAGGCTCAGGAGTTGCATATTAAGATCCTGAAATTCTGGCTTTGCACCCAGAAGTCTCCTTGGCCACACTGAAAAAAAGGAACGGGCTCAAGGACCAAAAGTACACTCAGAAATGAATTGATGCATGATGTTCTCCAGGGTCAGTATTTTTCAAGTGCTGCTGTGTTCTTTCAAAAGAGAAAAAAAAAAAAAAAGAGATTCATGGAGTTAGAAGGACCAAGTTCCTGTGGGTGCAGTATGAGCCACAGAGTGGAAATTAAAGACCAGAGAATCAACAGGGTTTGTTGTGTTACAAAGCTGAAAGCATTTTTATCCTTATAAGTGTGTACTCACAGAAAAACATACTGCACTAATGAAACACAACTTTATGTTTCCAGTCATATTTATGCTTGCAAAGAATGAATGTAGCTCAGGAAGTTTGTTGCCAAGCAGTCTTAGCTTTGGGTTTGTTTGGTTTATTGTAGGGGTGAAGAGGAAGTGCTTGTGGGGTTTTTTCACCCCCTTGGCTATAGGTGATGTGTACAAGGTGTGCCTTAAAGAGAGTGGGTAGAGTTGCCAAACAGGCAAGTTTATTAATGGATATCTTGACGTGGGTGAATGTGAAGATGGGGAACTGAGGAGGTGATAGTTCCCATGAGAGGGTGTGCAGTATTTTCTCCCCTGAAATCTATCAAAAATTGTCTGTCTCCCCTCAAGGGGAACGAGCCTGAACAAAAGTCCAAAAAAAGGCAACATGGGAGGACCTAAATAAAAGCTAATAGATGAGCTGAGCTAATATTAGTTTCCTGATATATAAAGCCAAATGGATTAATGGATCAGCTCATGCATTGCCTAAGGAAACAAAAAGAAAATCTTCAATACTTCTGTGCACATTGAGGGCATGAACAATAAAGGTCTTTAGAAAGTAAAAACCTAATTTGGGGGAATCAATTACTACTTCTTTTTTTCTTACACTTTTTTTTTATTTAAAGGAAGTTCATAGAGAGGTAAAATTTGGGTAACACTCAGACCAGAAGTCATGCGTCTCAGACACTACAATGATGGTCGATCTCGGCTTGCATCAGTCTTGCCTGAGCTCTTTTCAGCTTTCCAGCTTCAGCTAATGGAAATCAAGCCCATTATGGTAAACGTAGGAAGCAAGTACATTAATAGTGGGCACTAACATTAATTCAAATGGTAAACAATTCAGAACTGTTCCCAGTACATACCGGATTATGTATCATCTTACCTTCTGCTTCAGAGGGCCACTTCTTTCACAGGTTTTTAAAGTACAGAAGATTGTCTGCCACTGAGTTCTCTGCTTTGGTAAACTATTTGCAAATTCTGCTTTGCTCCCCATCAGTCCTATATACTTTTTTTCTTTTTGGATTTGGTTGCAAGCACTTTCACTCCAGAAGTGACAGCACGGCAATGCCAATCTGTTCCTTACTTTAAAAACAGAGAGGCAGACGGGGCAAGTTTAGCGAAGGCGAGATGTGGGGAATAATTTAATACAAAGGTAGAAAGAAAATTGAGCTTATTTATACAGTAACACGTGTGTTAGAGTAATGCCTCCCTTCCTCGTCTATGCGCTCCCCCATTTTCTCTCTCACACACGTATATACACACACACTTTAACTGTGCTTTTGTGTTTTGTCAGAATTAATGAGAAAAGTTCCCTTGCCCTAGGGGTAATTAGTGTCCTTGGAGTTAAATAAGCTAATACTTAGACACCTCTGGCACAGGCAATTATGTTTGTGTATTGAATAATTGATTCAAAGAGGGGGGGAAGGGGCTGCTAATCAGATCTGAGCATAATGAATTGATTTAATTAACAGGGGAATCTGAGGGTCCCTGGGAAATGTGTGCATTTATTCAGCAGCAGGAGAGAGTGCAAAGCACATAAATTGAGAGAGAGAGCGAGCGAGCGAGGCAGGCGGCAAGTGCTTTTGCTTTCAGTGATAGGTTCACATCTTTCCTCCCTCCCACCCCCCTTCCTTTGAATATAATTTTAGATTTAGAGTGAAATCAAGAGAAAAGCACTTTAGAAGCCTGGAAAGCTCTTGCAGTAGCAACAGCAAAGGGGAGAGAGGTTGTGAGCGATCACACGCGATTACATTAAGACAATTTTTGACAGCGCAGGTTGGGGAAGGACGGAGCAGGGGGGAGCAGCCCCCGATATTGGTCCTCCCTTACCTTTTTTCTCCCCCCCCCCTTCCCTTCTCCTTTGATCCCTAAACTGGCATTCGAGCTGCAGCGGCGGGGCCGGGGGCGAGGCGGCTGGTGCAGCAGCCCGGCTCCAGCTCTCCGGCGCCCAGCGCGGCCGTAGCCCCGCCGCAGCGCCGCTCCAAACTCGCGTCCCGGGGCAGCGCCGGGGCTGCCCCCGCGTCGGCAGCGCCCCGGTGGGTGCCCGGCCCGGCGCCTCGCCCGCCCCGGGGCCGCGCGGCGGCGGCTGGAGGGGGAGCGCCCCAAGGAGCCGGAGCGGCGGCGGCGGCGGCCGCCCTCGGCGCCCGGGACAATGGTGCTGGACAAGGAGGACGGTAGGTGGGAGCGGGGCGCGGGGCTCGCCGGTCCCTCCCGGGCGCCCCGGCGGCGGGAGACGGCGGGGAGAGAGGGACGGGCGGAGGGAAGGAAGGAGCGGGGGCCGGGGGGAGCTGCCCCGCGCCGCGGCAGGGCGCTGCTGCCCGGCCTGTCCCGCACCGCTCCGCTCACAAAGGGGTCCCGGGGACGCCCGGAACGGCGCCCCCTCCGCGCCGCCGGGTCGCTGCCCGCGGTGTGCAGGCCGGGCGGGGCGGGGCGGCGGTGACCGCGCTGGGGACACGGCGGCGCTGGCCCCGGCCCCGGTGCGGGCTGCGGCCGGCGGGGCAGTGCCCGACACCCGCAGCCCCGTCACCGGGCCGCCATCAGCGCCGGTGGCCTCAGCGGGTGTCCCCGCCGGGCCAACTCCGGTGGCACCCGAGGCCGCGGTGCCGAAATGCCGCCCCGCGCTCCCGCTGCGGGCAGGGCGGCCCTGCGCGCTCGTGTAAATTGCCGTGGAACGTCCCTGTGTCGGGCTGGCGGGGGGCTCTAACTCGGAAAAGTGTATGCCAGGCTGAAGGGACAAGTGGGAGATGCTTTCCTCTTTCCTTCGCTTTTTTCGCCTCCCCTCCTCCCCCCCCCCCCCCCCCCCGTCCTCCCTCTTTTCCTTTCCCCCTCCCCTTTTCTTTTGATCTGGAGTTTCTGCCTCAGAACAGTGAGAGTCCGCCCGCCGCGACACCGCCGAGTCGGACGGGGCACGAAGAGCAATGCCGGGCTGGCTTGGGCGATCGGCTCTGTGGGAGGGGGCCGGAGCGCTGACAACGAGAAGGTTAAATGCTCGCTGCCCCAGAGAGGTGCGTGGGGAGGGAGTCTCGCTGCACGCTCGTCACATGCCTCTGGGCCGAGAATCCCTCTCCCAGCGTCTTTTTTTCCCCCCCTCCGATTTCTTGAAGCCCTCTGAAGTAAACTGATGTAGTGTTATTAATGGGGTTTATAATGCTCCAGTCGAAAGCGCGTGTGTTGGAGAAGAGGGAATGAACTTATCTAACTGGTCAGCGAGAGATAACAGTAGAAAGACTTTTCTTGTTCCTCACCCCCTGTGCACTAAGGCAAGAGGGTTAAGTAATGACTGAGGAATTAAGCAAGGATAATTTCTTACTAGTATTTGGAACAAGGTTTGTGTTTCTCTCTGACCTCACTTTTGGGGATGACCTGCATTGCAAGAGTCCCCTGAATTTTGCTCGACTGTTGGAGGAAAAGGGAGGAAGGGCTCTTAACATCTCTATTAATACCCCTTAATAATAATAACTGGATGATGTCTTCATCCCGGTGACTCTCTGTCATGGGGTGCCTGCCAGCCTGTGTCTGTTTCAGTGTGATTGACGGGCTAACAGCAGGATGCTGCCTCCATCGCAGAGGCGAGAGGCACAGGTGAGCTGAGAGGAAAAACTGAGATCTGAAGAGGGTTTCATAATGGGGGTATTTGGGCTCTTTCAAGTGTCGCAGACATACTCATTAAACACAAGGAGCTCGGGGCCAGAGTGATGGTCGTGTAAGGAAATGAAACTAGAACCGTTGATTATCCAGACAGTTCTCAACAGCCTCCTTCCAGGAGATTTCATGAGCGGCTGTATAAAAGGGAATAATGGTGGCGATTGTAGAGGTACACAGGAAATTAGGGCGGGGTGCACTTAAAAAGGAGTAAAGTAGGAAACAAACCCCTGATGAGAGGGATGTGGAGATCAGGGCAACAAGGTGCAGTAATGCCTAGGAATCTCCTGTGCTGTTGATGGAGTAGTTATGCTCCAGGAGAAATTATGCTCACTTTTAAAGGTGCACTGGAGAAACGGGGGCAGGACGTGAGCCTGAAAGAAGAAACTTTTTTAATGAAGAGGTTATTTTACCTTTGTACATTTCTTTCTGCCTGATTCAAATGGACTCCACTTGCCCGCTCATCTGTGAATGTTAAAAGGGGATGCTGGACCTGCGTAGGTTACAAATGGACTAAAATGGAAGCTTTTGCTAACTAAACTAATACCTTTTGAAATCAAGCTTCAATGAGCTTGTTAATAAAAATGGGTCTGTTTTACTCCCATAAATGGCTCCTTTTTTTCTTTTTTTTTTTACCCTTTTTTTCCCAGAGGCCGGTCTGATTTCTACCATCTAAAAATCCTGGCATTGTGGCTAGTATCCAGTTCTCCCCTTGATTTAAGAGGCCTCGCCATGTAGGGTTTTTCTTTGAGGGGTGTTCTTCTTTTGAGGTCTCTGGCAGCAGTGGGCATATTCATAGTTATTACTGTGTGGGGAAGACAGGATTTCAGGATTACCTCTCCCAGAGGTCCTGGTGCATCACAGGGAGGACACTTGCTGCCTTGTAGGTAGAGGTGGCAATGTGCCCCTTGCTTTTGCATCCCTGAAGGCTACTTGGCAAGCTGGTCCACGGCCTCAGAGAGAGCTGCCCCTTCTTCCAGCTCCATGCCAGGGCTGTGGCACTGCCTTAGGGGTGTGTGCCAGCCCCAGTGCGACACCAGCATCTCGCCCTTGCAGTCCAATAACTGCTACACGGCTTTGTGAGTGAAAAGCTTCCTTGGCAAGCACGCTCCGTGGTGCCGAGAGGTAGTAGAGGCACAATAATACTTTTCTGCGGTTTTTACAGATATCGTTGAGGATGAAGGGGCATACTGAAAAAAATAATAACAACAATAATAATGTTTCTGACTTTGATGTGTTGTGGCATTGCGTCGAGTTATGTCAGGGAGGTAACAGCATTTTGTGTGTTTGAAGTGACATAATATAACTTGACTGATGCAACATGACTTGATATTAGAAAATACTGTTTTACAGTGGAACTTCAGCAGATATCTTCCCAAAACAAATGTTAGGAACTGAGAGAAGAGAGACGAGATGGGTGGAGGAGAGAAAGGTTGAGAGTGAAAAACTTCAAGGCTTGCATTGTAGTCAGTTCCACTGCGTAAATCAGTGCAGAATTTGCTGTGGGCAAGCCAACCTACACACCGTGCAGTGCATTTATAAATTTCAAGATAATGAGAGTTAAGATATTTCTCAAACACATAAATGTTTTGATTGCAAAGACCAGATTTCTGCTTAAAAAAGTAAACTGACATCAGGTATCATGATTAATTCCAACAGATTGTGTTAATTGTAGTTGACTTTAATTTCTGTACAAATGTGGTGGGGGTTAGAAAACTTTTTTTTAATTGTTGGTGTGTGAAATGAGTAAGCAGATAAAGTGTTTAAAAAAAAAAATCTGTTTGCTAAGGGAGTAATCCAGCCTCTGTGACATGATGGAGCAGCAAAGGAATAAAATGTACATTGATCCGGTACCACGTATTTTTTCCTGAGTGCGTTATGTCTGCTGGTTTGCTCTGCCACAGAAGTCACCTGCGACAGACAATGGCTAACTTCATTTTCATCAAAACTTTGCCTTTCTTGTAGTTACCAAATAGTGTAAGTTAAAATGCACCATATATTTTGGGGTAAGTTTGTCCCTTTTGAAGGTGATAGGGTGGAAAAGTACAGAAACACACGTGTGGAACATTTTTGGAGTTCACCATTTTCTAGTGGAGACCAATAGTATATTGAAAGTATTAAACTACCTCAAATCTAGAAAAGTCTGCGTTTTTTTTAGTTTTTGCATGGATGCTTTTAACTATTAGACTTTAATCTTTGCAATAAAATCCTCCTCCTTTTTAGCTTGTGACACTTCCTAAAAGAAAGTGATTATTTATGGTGGTTGCACTCTTACTCTAAAATACATATTCAACACTTACAAACAAGTATCACTAGGAAACAGGAGTTGTTGGAAGCACTAGATGAAAAACAGTTCAATGTAAAACGTTACATTTAACATCAAATATTCTCAAGGACTGTTAGGATTAAGTATTGTGAATGAAGGGGGAAGGAAAAGCCACTTCAGCTGGGGATAAGGAATCTAATTAAAAATCGGTATTAAGGATATATAACTTGAGCCCGCTCTCATGCTCTTTAGAGTACCAGTGTATCAGTTGTAAAGGGGAGGAAGAAGTATCATTAAAGCAGAAATCAAATGTTTTCTCAGATTAAAAGACCATGATGAGGGAAATGGTGCTGTCGATCTTGTAGTGAAGCATCTGATCCCGCAATCCTTACGAGAGCCATCGGAGACAACAGATGACTTGTCTGAAAAAGGATTGAGAGTTGCGAGAGAAAGGATAAAAGACATGGGCCCCCAACTTGTCACTTTATATTTGGGCCCTGATGGCATTTCTGAAAAGTGGAGCAAACCTGA
This sequence comes from Pseudopipra pipra, assembly GCF_036250125.1. Lineage (NCBI taxonomy): Eukaryota > Metazoa > Chordata > Aves > Passeriformes > Pipridae > Pseudopipra > Pseudopipra pipra. The sequence goes on from NC_087554.1 coordinate 12,591,898, forward strand.
AAGGGTTTGTACCACATTTGATTAGGTAAATTCATTTTAATATCGACCTAGTGAAAATGGAACTGTATTCTCTGGAGTATTCCCTGAAACTAATACCTACATGTGAAAACAAACCCAAAATGTTTGTACAGAAAATTAGTATCAAGTTTTAGGTCACCAGAGATGCGTGAAATCTAGCTGGGAGAGCAGCAGGGCTGGTGTAATGCAGCCCGGGTCGGGTCGCCGGCATCAGCTGCGGAGAGTTCTGAGCCTCTGACCTGCCAGAGGTACTGGCTGGTTTCAGACAAAATCCGCGCTCTTAGGGGAGCAAATCTGGAGTGTGGCCGTGCTCTGGACTCAGGCGGTCCCGGGGACAAAGCGCGGCGCGGGGTGAGAGGCGGGCGGTGCGGGTCCCCCCCGACCCGCGGCACCTGGGCGGGGGCCGGGCGGGCTGCAGGTGGTGCTGCTGAGCCGGGAAGCCGCGCTCTGCCAGGAAACCCTGGCAGGAGGACGAGAGGGGGCCCTGGGAAACGCGTGCATTTATTCATAGCAAGTGTGCAAGGCTCACCAATCGAGAGGCAGAGGCAGCAGTAGTCAGGCTTAGGTATTCTGCCGTCTCCGAATATAATTTTAGATTTAGATTCTGCTTAAATCCAAAGGGAAAACACTTTATAAGGCTGAAAGCTGTGTAGTTGCAACAGCCAGGGTTATGAGCTATCAAAGGCAATTACATTAAAATAGATTATACTGCGTAAATTGAGCCATTTAGAAGGTGAGAACCAAAGAAACAGCTCTGATCCCCCTTCTTCCTAAATTGCAGTTTTAGTTCCTTGCAATTCTGAGGCACAAAAGTAGGTGAGGCTGCTTTTGTATCTGCAAAGTGCTTTATTTCTGAGTGTAATTCTAACTGAGTGCAATCTAGGTTAAAAGCTGGACAACTGGGTAATTAGAGCTCACTTGCTGCTAAAGGACGATCAGCTGTACCGTAGCTCATTTGTGTTCCCAGAGACTTGTTCTCCTCTCCCCTGAGCGGAGGCTGCTGGAGAAGGAGCATCTGTCCTCGGACTTTTCTTGATTGCGGAGATGATGGTGCTGGACAAGGAGGACGGTAGGTGGGCTGAGATTGTGTAAGCCTGTGCTTGGTGTCTTCCGTGTGCTGCTAATGTAGAAATAAATAGTTTTGAAACAGATGTGCGCTGTGCATATCAGAGTGCTCTGCTTTCAGCTTCTGATGTTTTTCTCTTGTGTAGGTAAAAGCATGCTTGCTATTTTTTTTTTTTCATCTCTTCTCTGACATGATCAAACCAGTCAAGAAGGGTTTACCCCAGGCTCTGTTTGCTGAAGGACATAGCAGAAATAGCTTGATTATTTTTTTTAATATCTATTTTGATTTTTCTTTCTGCAAGTTCCTGTAATATATCCATTTTAGCCTGTTTATTTTAACAGCTTTTATTGTAAATCTAATTTTGAGATTTTCTTTCCTTTTCATTGCATGTCATTTGAGTCTCTTTAATGTGCGCCTTCAATATCTATTTCTCACAGCTTTTCTTCATAGCTATAAACATTATGACAATAGGCTAATAAGCTGCTCTGGCAAAAAAAAAAAAAAACAACATTGGTTTATTCTAAGAATTTACTCCCTTCTCTTAATGGCAGAAGTGTAGGTTCATTTGGGAGGTAATTTCATGAATGAAGCTGAAGGAGAGCTTGACTTATTTTAGGACTTCGCATATACTTATTTTTTTAAGGCTGACTAGTCCTTTTCAAGGATGCTTAAAGGGTACAAACTGATGTAAAGGATAACAGACAGTATTAGTTAGTAGCTTGAATGACCCCGTGCCATCTTTTACACATTACTTATGAAGGTGTGCAACTTAACTGCTCAGACTCCAGTAGTTTCTGGGATGAACGTGGTAAGTCTAATCACAACTTTTTAATGAGTTTTTTTCTAAGGCTGCTTTGTGGCTTAGGTCTTCCTTCATAGTCTGTACACTGAAAAGCAAAGATTAAAACTGGGGCAGAGCAGAACGCTTCTACAGCCATCCACATGGGCTTCCTTCGAGGATGCTGCCTCTCGCCAAAGACCTTGGCAGCACTTTGAGTACAGAAAGTGGGAACTGCATCTGAACTTTTGACGCACATTTGTAACTTTTATCTCGTAATTTCATTTCACCTTTATAAACAGATGAAGTGTGCTGTGTAGCGGATTCTTTTAAAATTTATTTCCGAACTTTCTTTAAGTGTTAAAAAAAAGAGTCGTAGGCAGTTGTCATTTGAAAGTAGAAGAAATTACTGAATATTTGTAAGACTGTAGACAGGAGACAGCTTTTCACAGGGAGCAAAAGAGCTTGGAGAAATTGGAAGTTGAGCATTTTGGCAGTAGCATTGATTTTACTTGAATATGTGTATTGCTTTCTAAAATATTTATGAGAAAAATAACTTGTAATTCAGAGTCACTTACTTTCCTGTGTCAGGGTGGTGCTAATCGTGTTTTGTGACTAGTACTGAAAGCTGCCCAAAGCTAATAAGTTGGACCGATATGATTTTTATTCACAACCCATATCTGAACTGAATTAGTGCTGTCCTGGAGAATAATTTGGAAAGAAGGCTTGACTACTGAAAGACTAAAAGTTTCTCTTCTCTCTCTCTCCTCTCCTTGCTTCCCAAAAAAGGGTGAGGGGGGAATACTACCTGATATTTTAGACCTAGCGTTTTGAGGTTTTTATGTCATTAAAAATGTGATTTATAAAATTATCAATCTATTGTATTCATGCACATAGAATTTGAATCTAGTTTCTTGGATGGGATATGAGGTTTTGTTTCATTCTGATGCGAAGCATTTGGCACAATGACAAAATATGGACTTTTCACTAAGATTTTACACTTTTAAAATATGAGATCAAGCAGAATACATCATTATCAGTGCCCACTTTTGTGCAAATTCAATTGGATTTTGACTGAGAGTTGACCAGTGTTAGATCAAAGTCCATGTATGAGTTGTCTTGCCCTTCTGAATTTATTCCACTCTAATTAAGTTGGCATCCCAAAACTGGGAAATAATCTTATTTGGGGGAAAAAAAATAAATCACTGGCTTTATTTCTGTTAAAATCTCATAAGTTCCTTTGTTAACACAGTAGAGCTTTAAAAAGGGAGAAGTAGATGTGGAGCATCTGTTACACATCTTCTAGATCAGCTTTGCAGTTGACTGGACTGTGGATAAAAGACCCACTAAGTGGTTGAGTATTGCTTATGCTGGGAAAACAAATGAAGCTAACGGGGTTTCAAAGGCTTTGAAGCAGTGTCACTCTCAGAGGTGTTCAGTTGTTTTCTTTGGCAATATAAGTTGAAGCAAGCTAGTTTACTTTATTAGAGGCATAAGGCTACTCTTGTAACCTTCCTCTGACTAAGATGAATTTGGCTGACTGACCTTATTTCTTTCTGGACCACACGTGTTGTGCTGGGTTAGCGGTTTTTGGGGGGGACTTTTTTCCCCTTGTTAGGACTCATCTCTTTTAAAGGGCAGCAGCATTTCCCATATTTTGTTAAATCTTCCTTTTCAATTTGTGCTTCCCCATAGAACTATGTTCTGCTATGATGGAGCAATGCAAATCAACTAGAATAGCCCAAATTAATTCTTCACATTGGCGGCAGTGTGATTGCCTGCATGGAATCAATAATGCATCATAGAGGGATCAAATTTTGGAGTATAATGTGTGAATAATGCTTGACACAAAACAAAAATTCAGTCATCATAATAGCAATTAGGAAAAAGCTGCAGCTTATCCCAGCTGTAATCTCTGCTAACAATGAAGCACAGCCTGGTAATCAGCATGTATGGTATGAAATGCACTAATAGAAATCATGGCTCTTTGTTATGTGTGGTGGGGGTGAAAGTTTCCTTTCAGCTAACTTGTGCTGTGTTAACTAGACAGAGTATCCTTCAACCAAATTGTGGAGTGTGTGTGCACTTGTAAAAGCACTGATCAGCTGTGTGTTCATCCTGGTGTTTGCATAGACAGTAGCACCCCAAATCAGGGATCCTTTGTGTTTTCCAGCAGAACTCTGTTTAAATAGATCCCAAGAGTAGGCCAAGCAAATAATATATCAGAGCACTCCATTAAACGTGTACCTGTATGCAAACCTTGGGTTTTATTTAAAAAAAAAATCATAGTTTCTTTAAAAAGGAAAAGAAAAATACAGATACTCATTGGTTGTGTGCATTGAGGTTAGAGAATGGGTCTTAGGTTGATGGGAGGTATTTAGGGCAATGAATATTAGGTAATTTGAAACTGGATTAGTAGGAGCAGTTGGGTTCCCTGTTGTGTAAGAGCCCATCTTACCCCGCACAGAAGGAAAAAAAAAGCAGCATTTGGAATCAGAAAAGCAGTAAAATTGATTGTATAATGGCAGTCACAGGAATGCTGCCACAGTGCCCTAGCCAGGACAGCAGAGCTGTGGGTTGGCTTCTCAAATGAGTATGCCAGCTGCCACATGGAAGTACCTACAGATAGGTAGATGGATATGGAGAGAGATCTGTCTCCAGCAACACAGGTCCAAGCAATCCTTTTCTGTCAGTAAAAATCATTATACACGCAAAAATAAGGCACGTACAAACTGTGCCATGTAGGAACAAGAGCTGTTCTATGTGCTGCTGGGATCTTTTGTTTCTTTTAGTGTACCTTTTTCAGGTATACCTATTGAGGAATCACGCAGAGACAGAAAAGGGGAAATGGCAGGGTGGCTTTTCTGCACATGACATGGAATTTAATTTTTTTTTTGCCTAATATCCCTGAAGCTATCTCTTTTATCTCTTTTTTTTTTTTTTTTGTATCTCCTTTTCCCCTCTACCTCAGACCTTCTCCGTGGTCCACTGCTGTCTAGCTTACTATGTATAAAGAATGACTATACATCTTCCCAGACATCAGCTTATTCAAAGAATGATTGATAAAGGTCACCAAAGACCTTATTTTTGCCTACTTAGCTGGGTTATCCATTGGATTTTTGAGGGCTTGATTTTGATGCACGTGGTCTTAGTGCAATTTTGGAGGTTTGGTCTGGCTTTAGTTCATGACACAATGTTCTTTTGTGACTCAAATATACAGGAGTGGATTAATATATTCATGAGGAGGAGATAGGAAGTTGTCAAAGTTGTCAAAGCAGTAATCTGAATAAAACCGGAGCACATTTGGCAGCAGAATAAACCACGGATCTCGGTCTAGCCAGAAAAGACCAAAAAAAATTTGGACTGTTTCTCCAAAGCTGACTAAATGTGGAGATAAGGTAATCTTCCTAGAGGTGCTCTCTGCCCCTGGAGCGGCAAATACCGCAGAGCGTGATGGAACCACAGGATAGTAAAGTAATTGCCTATACCCTTCCAAGAAATGCAGGGTACTGCAGCTGGAGCACTGATAACCTAGAGATCCATTTAATAAAATCTCATCCTATGGGCAGAAGAGTGAAAGGAGTTAGCAGGTCTACGAGTAGCAAACTGCTTTGTATAGAAGTATTCCTGCTGGGCAATCAAATACTTCCTAGTGTTTGTTCGGGACTAGATAGCTGAAAGATCTGGGCTGGCATCTGTATAGGGTGTCATCATACTTCATTCCCAGATGCTGTTGACACATGATAATTGTCTGGTTGACATAACAAGCATTAAAACAGTGTGGGGACCTTTTTCAGCTTGGTAATAGGGCAAAAGAAGAAGCTTGTCCTTGGAAATTAGTTTGCTCTAATTTTGGTTTAATACAGTAGAAAGTATACTTGATACCCTGGCAGCAGAACATAATTTGTCTTCTTCGGAGTTAGTGTTAAATTTTATTATCTTTAATAGATACAACGTGAACATGTCAGCCTGTTTGTCATAGCCATTCCAAAAATGCTCTCTTATGGTAGAATCTTCAGAAAAATTCCTTTTAAGAGCAGTGCATTATTAATAAAGTAATCCATTAGGTCTGGTGATAAAGGGTCACAGCAGAGTCTGAAATACGTTTCTTAAATGGTTAAGAAATTTATCATGGTTGGAGGATTAATTGATTTCATTTGGAGGCTTTCTTAAGGTTTTCAGGCGTTGTGTTTAGAGATGGTTTTATTCTCTTTGGAAATGTGCTTGCTGCTCAAAGTTTTGCTTCGCTGTCATTAGCATGAACTATTACATTTCTGCTAAAGGCAAACTGTTCTTTTAGTATTATGACTGATTGCATCTGTGAGGAGTCTTACTTAGGTAAAGAATATGAAAGTTTATGGCAAATAAGATATTTTACTTGAAATCAATTCAAAATCAGAATAATGGCATCAAGCATTAAGTGTTGCAGTAGAATAATAAAAAAGGCACTGCAGATGCTGCTAAATGCTGAACTATAAAACTCTAATGGGTCTACATCTTTTAAAAATTGGACAGAATTGTCATAATTTGGAACACATAGACGTTGTTTTAAACAGTATAGAAATCACTGCCCCCAACTTCAGTAATGTGCGTAACTGTTGCCAGGGGATGATTTATTCAGTGAATGTCGCTCCTATTCATTGAAGACTTGGGGGTGGAGGGAAGGGCGTTTAAAAATGAAAGTTGTTCACTATTAGATTAACATAATTAAACCTATAGATGGTCTGAGAACAATTCACCACAGCTACTGTTTTTCAGTTCTCAGTGTGTAAGTGTGTGTCTTCCCTGCCTTCCAATGGGATGACTCCCAAGCCCAAGTTTTCAAGCGCGATGTGGGGTGCTATCTGTGCGAGCAGATTCTCAGCTCTCCGGTGAATGTTCTTGCAAACTACTTTCTACTCACACTGTGTATCAAAGGAGATAATGGATGCTCTTGTCCAAATTTAGAGGGTTTTTTTAAATTGCATTGAACATTTCTGAATTCTTTACGCCAACGTTCAGAGCTCCTTGCATGGTAATCAAACTCTGAAAGGGTGATCTGGGCGGGGAAAGTACTATTTGCCTTCTTTTTAAACTATTTATATCAACAGTTCTAGTTTCTCTTAAAAAAAAAAAAAGTGGATGATTGTTGCATATTCATGACTGAACTGCAGAGAACTTGGACCAGAATTAAACAATTAACCCTCTCGCCAATGTAAACATCCATTTGAGTAGAAGCCAGGGATGTTCCTACTTGGTTTATTATGGATCTGAGATATAGAAATGTATTCTGGAGGGCTGTGTTTCTAATAAATAAAAAGGCATAATGAGAATGTAACTGGGAAGGAAGACAAAAGCAGCCATGCTTTAAATTGTTAATGATGGTGCCAGTGGCTGCAGCTTTACCACAGCTGTTTAAATTGATCAGCTAGTGAAAATGCTTTGTTTTGGCATTTTCCCTGCATGTGCAACTCTTTCGAGGGGACTTCTGGAAGCTTTTCAGAAGGGAAGCATGATCTTTTTTAAAACTAAGCTTAGAACATCAGAGTTTCCAGTATTTTGAAATCCAGTATTTAAGGATGCAGTGCAGTTTTTCTTTTGTAAAAAGTTTTTGGCTCATGAGCCGCTATTTCCCCTACATTCCCTTTACCACTTTTTTCTTTTTTTTTTTTTTTAAATTTTTTTCTTTCCCCTCCACAAATGCTGCAAATTGCTCACTACCCATAAAAGCTGAGGCAACAGCACACTTCCTAGCTGTCCTTTTTTCCGCATCTCTATTTTACTGGTGCTGCTGAGCTTGATCAGAAAAGCAGAAAGGGGCTATGTCGATTTGCTATGCATCTTTTGGTCAAGCATCCAGTGTGAAATTGTTCTGTAAAATGTACTTTTTCAGAGGGAACTTGCTACTAATTTATTTCCCGGTTGGCGCTACCTTGCAGTTGACGTGGGTTAACCAATATCTCTTTATTGCTTGTATGCTTTCCCTCTGTTCCAGAGAAATGGGTATGTGTTTCAAAAGGATGAAGTCTCTTCAAGGCAAGTAGGTAGGAGAAGACTGGGCTTTCTGTGTGTTGACAAGTGACATGGTAGTCCTCCAGCAGAGGACTGGCTTGAGCCAGTGAGCCTTGGTGTGTTTTACAGAACACCTCCTGCCTTGGGTTCCCCCCCAAAGAGCTCGTGAGCAGACCTACCTGGGACTCTTCATGGCAGGTGACTCGTGGGTAGGCCATGCCTTGAACAACCTGGTTTCCGCCTAATGTACTTGCAGCGAGGGCGGGTGCTGAACATTATTCAGAATCCATTATATATTTATCTTTATACTCCTTTGTGGGAAATGATTTCTGTAAGTACCCTGTTATGGTTATGAAAGCCCAAATAAGCATCAGTCTCAAACCCTTTGACCTGTCTGCACAGAATGGAGATCTGTTTTGAAAAGGACTCCTTTATATCTGTTTTTAGTCCATGCCCTTCCATTCATTTGCCTATACAAAGCAATAAAGGGTAAAACTAAAGTAACATAAATTGGTCTGTCTTCCTGAATCCATGTCTCGCTAATGTACCCAGATTAACTCAACTGTAAATTGTCTCCTTTGGATGTCGTGTCTTGCTAAAAGTTTCCTATATGATTCATGATTTGGATTGCTTTTAACAGCTATTGGCTAAGCAATATGGTAAATGTACAAGGTGATGCAATTGGCATTAGTGAGAGGATGCACAGGAGCATGTAATGCAGTCAATACTACATTAACTACTGATGCCCAATTACAGAAACTGGAAGAGTGGCTTTTAGGAGCATTAGGACTTGCAGAAGAGCTGAGATCACCTGCCGCTCCTTGCCTAAAAGCTTCACCCTTTACGCGCTGGGATCAAAGCAAACATTTAGTTGCTATTTTGTCATGTATAACAACGAAGGTATTTCTCCCCCCCCTTTTTTTTTTTTTCCAAAAAGTGTCACAGTGATGCTTTTAGCACATGTAAAATCCTATCTCCATATTTCAAGATTCTACTTCCATCTCCTGGGGCAAGACTTTATTTGAATAAAAAGTCTTTAACCACCTCTGCATTTATTGTTTCTCTGAAGCTTACTACTTCAGCCAGGTTTTTTTTAAAGAAATACTAAGTGATATTTAGAGTGTCCTATTTCAGTGTGCCAGACCAGCCTCCCCTTGGCTGCCCCCAGCTCCCTTCCCTTTTCTAATCTGTATATGATTGTTTGTGACCTCAGCTGGCTTGAAGTCTCTAAAAAGAGTGTTTTAAAATACAACCAGATACCACATAAAACAGGATATTTGAGTGTGCGACCTCTCTGCAGTCCGTGTTCAGATTAAGCACACATTGTTTCCACCACTGCTTTTAAACCCATTTGCAGTAGACGGCAAAGGACCACATTACACTAATAGACAGCGCATACTTTTAGATTGAGCCGAGTGTGATCACAGCTTCTAAATCCATTTTAAAAATAATGAGCAATGTCACTGCTGCATGGCGAAGCTAGCAACCCACAAAGTTCCTTTGGACTTGGAGCAAGATGGGAAATTAAGCGGCTCTAAGAACGCTGAAATATTTTAATATAAAAGACAGCTGGCAGGTGGTTTATTGCTCTTGTTGCAGCATTTGTCTTTACTTCCAGCTATGATACTTGGCATATCACTGCTGGTTTTAATCCTGAAAGCATTTTGCCAGTATTAAGGAATTTGTGCACCCCAAGTGAGCATTCCCTGGAACTAAGCCCTGGATATCTGGGGAGATGTGCCTGACCTCCATGAGTCAGAAGTGGACTTTTGTGTTTTAATTGTCCCAGGTTTGTTCATCTCTGCTTTCTCTTTGCACAGGCATTGCTGCCTTGCCCAGCAAAAGAGGAGGGTGGGATCTGCAGTGCCATCTGTTGCTGTGGCACAGTGCTGGGCGTGGGTCCCACCTTGCCTGCTGCCCCATGCTGGGTTACGAGGTCAGACCTCTGCAGAAGAAGAGAGAAATAACTTCTGGATCTCCTGGGAAGGACAGAGTGCTGTTGAAACAGTTGGTCTCCTTGACAGTTTTAGGAGCAGTTATGTTGGTCCCCTCTCAATAGGCAATTTTAACTTTTTCATTTTTTTTTTTTTTACCCCCGAGGTTCTGTCCAAGCAATTGCACACTTGAAGAAAAGCCTTCACTAGCCTATCTTCCTGCCATAATTATGAGCATTGGTCACGTTCCCCTCCAATTCCTGCTGTGATTGTGTCAGTCTCATTCCCCTCTGCCATTTCATGGGTGCAACAGAAAAAAATTAGGTTAGACTGTGCTGTAAAACATCTGGACAGTCTACAGGCACTTCCTTAGTGACCCTTTTTTTGGTAGATGGTGCCTTAACTTTTTAGCCAGCAGTTGTGTTGGTTGTCCATGCATTTTCTCCAAGGCCAATGGAGCTCTGCTCCATATCTAGTCTGGGTTTTGAGCTGGTCCAGGGGTGTTTGCTTTGGCCAGGGGCAGGAGGGGCAGGGGCAGAGGAGGAGCATATTATTTTTAAGACGACTGTTGCTTTCAGGTCCCGATCGATGCTCCTTTGAACATCTGGGGGAGGAGAGCAGAAGGTGACCTGCTGGTTTTCCCCTTGCACTAATGTGTTTAAAAGGTGGCACCAGCAGTGGAGGCGTGGGGAAACCTGACTGAGCTCTGCCTTCAGCGCAGTTGAAACACAGACAAGTATCCTGTGCTTGATGCGCTTTCCAAGCTGTACAAACAACGTTTTAAAAGTCTGAAGTACCCAGCAGGGCAAGTCAAAACGTCCTTGAGTAACTTTGTGTTTAGACAGTGTTTTCTATTTTCCTTTGATCAGAAGGGAACAGATGTGTCTCTTCGTATGTGTGTGTTTGTGCACACCCCCCTGATGCACATGCATTCCCTGTCCTTGCACAGGGGCTGTGCAGTATTTTGGGTACACTGGTGTTCCTCTTTGTTCTTTCTTATTACTGTTTTTGTATTTTTCCGGGGAATCTAAGCCGGAATTTAGAGAGGTCAGACTAAACAAGGTTTTAACTTACTCCTCTCACTTATTTCCCTATCTCTCTTTAATTTGGATAGAGGAAAAAAAAAAAAAAAAAAGGCTCCCTTTAAAAAAAAGTATGCGTATGTGTAATCAATTCATTGACTAGATTTTTGGGGGGGTTTTAAGCATTCGGTCTAAGTGGGCTGCTCAGTGAAATTTGTACATTCATAAAATAGCTGATTGAAAAGCAATATTTCAGATAAATACAAGCCAGCGATCTATCAGCAGTTGTAATAAAAGCTGGGCTTCAGGCTGTGATTTTATTTTGAAATAATAAGAATTGCTTTATTCTTTTTACTTGAGTTACCATGGTAATTCTGTCGTGTAGCAGTGTTATATTGATTTAGAAAGTGGACAGTAATATTTCTTTTGTGTTATTCTGTTTCTAGGGGTTGATTTCTAATTTCCACTTGGAGATTACTTTTATAAATTTCTTAAGTCCTTCCACTTTTTTCTCTAGCAGTGTAATTTTCCTCTCACACATTGCTATTTTCTGAGCTTATTGGTTTGCTCTTATTTTAAATTAAACTTGCTGGTTTCAAATATTGAAATGACATCTTTGTCTGTGTCTGTACTTTGGTTTAGCAAAATATTACAGTCTGCTGTTTTATGCTTAATAATTTAAGGGAAGCTTTATGTCTGCCATCAGTGGTTGTTGGTAACTCATGACTAAACCAACACAGAGCTCAAATCTCTGACATTTTAATACTGTGTAATGGTGCTTCCACCCTTCACACTGTTTGGGTTTTTCTTTAATCTGCCTTATGTGTGTGTGCTAAAGAGAATGCCAATTAAATTCTGAAGAGATCAGAAGGAGTTTTTGGGTGGAGCTGGCTCTTGGCCACTTCAGGTTTCCATCACACTTGAGAGAACCACTGGTTTTATCTATTGCACAGGTACCATTCCTGGCTACCCATCTTACTCTTCCAATTAAGAAGCTTCAGGTTTTCTAGAAGCAAAATTTTGACTTGCAGAAGTGTTTGTACGCACTCAGTGGCTGGCAAAAAGTAACAAGCTCATTTACCTCTGTGCAGGATTGTTATATATGATTTTTCCAACCTTACCCATTCTGATTCTTTAGTACCTTAGCTATGGAGCACTGCTCTTAGATTGCTGCTGCTTTAAGAAATGACAGTCAAAACAGGATGTGACTGTTTCTTGTGGCATCTGTTTCTTTTTTTGTGAATGAAAATGATGCTTCTATTCCGAACCTGGGAAAAGAGGGGAAATGAACCTCAAGCATCACTGTCTTCAGAAGTGGTATTTTAGATCCTGAAACCAAAGCCATGAATTCTGCTTTCAAACAGAAGTCATTCAGCTGACCTTTTAGTACAGAGGGTGGGATAGGTACTGTGTGACACCAAGTACCAATTTGCTCATTGTATGAAAACACCACTGAAAGGTTTTGCACTTCAGGTAACTGATGGGAGGGGGACTAAAGTCCTGTGCTCTTGTCCATTGGTTTCATTCCTATGTGAAGCTCTCAACAGAAAGAAAGGGAGTCCAGGAGCCCCAGCTAGTCTCTTCTGGGATCACTGGACCATTTGCATGCAGGACTTATTGTCAGCTAGAACTGGTAGAAGAGGGGGAAAAGGGTGGCTTGGGCAGGTGGTGGTTGACCTCCAAAGGACTGAGGTATGAAGTACCTGGTAAAAGGCAAATGTAATCCTGGAATAAACTGACCAAGAAACTGCAAATAATTATCATTGTTAATAATGCTGGAGAGAGGCACTGATAGACCTTGTCTACCATGGGTAAATTGCAGATCCCTTATGCTAAGGGACAGTAAATCAATGTGGAAGTAGGGGCAGAGAGGATGCCCATGGAGACCAGTCTGTGCTTCAACTTGTCTACCTTTGCAAAATGAAGGCTGATTGGTCTGTCCTTTATAAGGACACTGAGAGGGGAAGCACCAGGAAGGAAGGAAAATGGACTTTTTACCCCGAAACATTAGAACAAGTAGTTGGAAATGGCTAAGAATGTTTCTAGGCTAGCAACTTGAAAACTTCTGAGCTTTAGAAGAGTTGGTCTCTAGATCAGCCTTCCTTGGAGGATAGTGGAGGCATGAAGCTGACTTCTTGGGTTAGAGAAAGAGATGGTATGATAGCCTCTGGCTGCAGGAGGTGGGACTTGCTAGTTTGTCTTGGTCGTCAGTCCATGTTGAGGCATTTATGTCACTGTCTGTGAAGCTCTGTCAGTGTTTCCATATAAAACCCCATATTTTCATGAACATTCATTTATGGTGAAAGTCTGCACGTAAGATCCTGCCTGAGGTTACCTTTTTCTTTCCTATTAAAATTTTATAAACCCATCGCTTGGCTGGGAATTTTAGTTTTCTGTGAAAGTAGAATAGAAAGGGGGCCCTGCTGGGGAAACATGGAGGGTATAGTGTCATTTTCTTCCTCAATGCTCAGTTTAAAAAAAAAATAATTATATAATATAATATATAATAATTTTTATTATAAATAAAAATTAAATATATTTTATACATTTATATTTATATAAATATATAAATGCTACAACCTTTCAGGTGAACTCCTTGATGAGAATGGCAAAAGCCGTGTCTGCAGGTTCTGAACTTCTTTTCAGTGATGTGATTTTGTTTGATTTGAGTGCGAAAATGCATAAGCAGCTGCTGTTCTCAGAAGTCTCCCCTAGCTTTTCTGTGTGCAGGTGTTGCCTGTGCTGTTCTGCTTGAGAGCAGTGATCCACAAACTCTAAAACCTTCAAGTAGGTCCTGACCTGGGAGGCTGTAATGGCCCTTGGAGCCTTTACGGCCCATCGGGTGATGTCTGTTACACATTAGTCTGTAATAGCTCCAGAATAAATAACTTCTTTTTTTTCTTAAGTCAGTAATTATATCTCTCCACAATGGAGTGCAATGGCTCTGCATGCTAAAATGCAGTTTTAAGGTAATGCAACAAGAGACTGTTTAATGTCTCTGACAGTCTGGGTGCTGAGCACAGGTTTCTTTCTCCAGTATTTTCTTTCCTATTCCTTACTTATATTTCAGCAAATTCATGCTACCAGGGACTGAAACCTTGCCCCAGATTCTCTGTGATGTGGCAAACAAATACCTGTTACTACTAGTCTCCTCAAAACAATGCTTTGGTCTTTCCCCACCATACTTACTTTTCAGGAAGGGCTTCAGCTGATAATTTGCAATCTTCTTAGCAGGGCTTTGTGCTCAAGAGAACAATCTTACCCTGACAGGAGAAGGGACTAGATGATTTAATAGACTTTTTTAATATTCATTTTGCTATGTATCTGATCTTTTCGTGGGATACAGTGCTGCCTGCATCCTAAATTGGGATTTGAGTTTGTTACCCCCTACCTAAAATATATTTTCTTTCCCTATAGTTCATTCAGTTATAACTCTGGGATATATCTTCTGGGACTGAGTAATTGGCTAGGTCAGAAGTAATCTTTATTTTCACCAGAGAGATGTTTACAAACTGATGCTGTAGTATCTCTTTAAAACCCACTGAGAATCTGATTAAAGGCCTGAGGATCTTCTGCAAAGATTGCCTGCTCCCAGTTGACTTGAAAGGGTCAGCATGCTGTCACAGTTTCGACGACTAAGAATTAACTTAAGGCTGATTCAAATGCTACTCTCTGTGTACAGCATTGATTGGACTGCTTTCAGATGGCAAGAGGTAACTTTATCCTGCAGCATGTGTGAACTCCATTTAGTTAAATAGGGAAGCTGAATGAATGCAGTTGCTTGTGGCACAGGAGCTCAAAGGTGAATGCGTTCTACCCCTCCTGCCCTGAATTAAATACTTTGGGGAGGATGGGAGAGAAACATAATTCTTGTGGTAACATACTTGGGATACTGACTGCTGCAGCTGTTCTTCACCAAGTGCAGCTCCTAAGTATCACATAATCTCTTCCCCTATGCATGTACCACCCTGTAGGCTTGACCATAATGCGATGGGATTGCTTGCAGTGGAAACTGCAGCAGAGTGCTCTTTTGAATGGGAAAATAAACCCCAGACCCAGTTAAATGAGCTTGGTGCAGCATTATCACTGCTCCTTTTTCAGGAATTGAAAATTTTTAACCTGGTTTCGTGTGAGCACCAATGTTCAAAAGCATCGTGCATTAATGTGGGAATGACATTAATGATGTTGACTTGTGCAAAGCTGTGGGGTTTGTGGTGTCACAGTTCCAGTTGCTAGCCTTGGAGTAGCTTTTGAAAAGGCTCTGCTGAATGCAACCACCTGACACAATGATGGGCTCTGGGGGAAGAAGCAATGCCAGGCTGCCAACTGCTCTATTCCTGCACCATCAGTACATGGACCAAAGCAGGCAGTGCTGCTGCTCCTGCTGCTGAGCCTGTCATGGAGAAGTTCTGCTGAGCACTTATGGGAAGAAAATGGGCTGAGCTGAGGTGTGCTCCTGAGGACCTGCTTCTGCCTGTCAGCCTCCTCCCCAAGCCAGCAGTTCCTCTGGCTGACAGAGCACCCAGGGAAGGTGCCCCACCATCACTAAACCTTCAGCCAGGACATAGGGGCCAGCTAGTGTAAGCATCTTGCTGAAGGTGGGGATTCCTGATTTCCTTTCTCCAGTTATGTCTGGTAGATTGAAGACCTTTCTGGTGACAGTCAGCACCAAGGCCCTTCTTGAGGGTTTGATAGAGGCATCAGTGCTGTTCCCAACTAAACAATCTTGAGGGTTTGGTGCGTCCGTGTTAAAGAGGTCAGATTTCCCTGGGCAATTTCTTGGGGATTCTTCTGGGTTGCCTTGGAGTGAGTGCAATGTAGCTGTAAGCCAAGATCTTAGGCTAACCTAAAACCTTGGTGTGGTTTTTTGCTCTTTTTGTCTCACAACTGTTGTAACAAATCCAGGAGGAAGAGGTGTTGGAAATGCTGACAGGCTTTGACTTAGAGCAAGCAGGGAGGCCATGCTGCAGTAATGTTCTGCTCAGCTTTAATTGTGCCCAGTGCAATTTCTGTGTTCCCCATGGGCACTTGGCCACGCTTGCATCCAGTGTTGCAATTTGCCAGTGGTCACTCTCAGAAGAAAAATATGTGCTGGCAGAATCCTGAGTGAGCTGACGGCAATAACAACTGCACCACCCAGGGGTTTTGATGTCTCCTGTAGGTGACCAGACACAAAGTCAGACAGTTTCTATTTGCAAGACTTGAAAAATGACACCAGAGACTAACAGTCTTGTCCTCACTCCACCTCCTCTCCTAGACTGGAGGAACTGCTGCCTTGTGGTCACTGTAGTTTAGTTATGGCATGTTTCACTGTACACAAATGAATCCATTTTCTGTACAGTAAACAAAGCTCTGATTGCCTCTTGGGACAAATATTTTGACCATCTTTTGCCATTATAAACTTTTTACCAAGTTAAACAGTTCATTGAACTAAGGAACTGTGGACATGTTGCAGCAGCCCCCACGCTTTGCTTAATGGATGCTCAGTGTTTGCTTCTGCTTCTTTTCATCCTGTCCTCTTTCTGCTTGGGATGGTTGGCTCCTTCCTCATCACTGCACAGGATCCAAGTGTTTTAGTCTCGAATGATGACTTGTTTCCCACCCCCCTCACATCCCAAGGAGATAGATAAAAATTTGAGTTCAACAAACCCCTTGCCAAATCCTGATCTGCACTTAGGGTTTCTTAATGTGTGTTGTTCTCATTTATCTTGTGAGCTTACAGCACTGACTCTCCAAAGAGTGCTCCTTCATGATGCTAAATCAAAGAAACCAAATATTTCTTGGTCTTGGCTCGAGTTTCTATTAGATCTACAGACCAAGTCAGTTGTGAGGATTATTGTGCTGGTCCCTGCTACAAGAGAGAGTCATGTGAGTTGTTACAGTACCAGCTGTGAACAGTGTGACAAGTCTCATTCTGTTTCAATTAAATGAATACTCTTCAAATGGTATTAACCTAGTTAAAATTTTGCTTATCAAAGCAAGATCTGTAAAGCAAGCCAGGTAAGTGCCTATTACTGTTTGAAGTTGTATGAGAATGCAGGAGGAGGAGTTGATTTTGAACTTTCCTCACGCTGCATATCATGATCAAGCGCTTGAGGCAACTTTAACATCTGAATGATTTCGTCATTAAGGAGTAGTGTTGATAGCAGGGCTGTGTTTACTCAGCATTTCCCTGCCAGCTCTCAGAGCACTCCTTCCATTTAAGTGTTTACCCTTGAGTTTGGCAGAGATGCCTACCCAGTGAAGGAAAGGTCTTAC
Source organism: Pseudopipra pipra (assembly GCF_036250125.1). NCBI lineage: Eukaryota > Metazoa > Chordata > Aves > Passeriformes > Pipridae > Pseudopipra > Pseudopipra pipra. The sequence goes on from NC_087554.1 coordinate 12,608,965, forward strand.
ACATCCTGTGGATGCTGAATGGCACTATTTTCATAAAATAAATGCTGAAAATGCTTTCTATGTCCTGGAAGAAATCACTAGGACATCACGTAGGAAGAAAAACCCAACAGAACTCGACCCTACTTGTGTTTATATTTGTTTGGTGCTATGCTATGTAAGGCAGTGTCTGCATACAGAAGAGCAAGAAATAATCTCTAAGTTATAGTGTTTGAATTAAGCATCTAGAAAAAGGTTGAGAAGTGCAATGAAAGTAAAGTAACTTTTTCAAAAAAGTAGGATTTTGGTAATCTGTAGTGAGGTGAAATTTTGGTCTCCAGATTTCAGGCCTGAATGCTACATGCTGAATTGCAAAAAAACATGTAAGTTCATGTGATTCTTGCTTCAGTACCAGACCCAAGGGCAGATCAGCATGGGTGCTGGCTGTCAGTCTGCTTCCAGTTTACTTTGAGAGTAAGATTTTGTGTTATACTGTGTCAAATGCTAATCTGGCTAAGGGTTTCTCTATTGCTTATGCAATTTAATATGTCATCCCCACCTTCCCCCTTACTTGATTTACTCTGCTGTATAATGTGTATTATGGCAAATTGCTTTTCCTCTTAAATAGAGAAAAATAATTTGGGAATAATGCACAAACCAATTAAGGCACGTCACTGTGCTTTAAAAATATTAGCAAAGAGATATGCAATAAAACACATAAGTATCTTTGGAAATGTGAAAGTAAACTGGGTCTCTGTGTATGGGAGGAGGTAAGTGTAGTCACTGAGTAGGGGAAGAGGAGGAGAAGGGCATTCATGAGTTGAAAGCAGGACATACTGGGTTTTTTGTGACTTTCTGGTATTACTGGCTCTAATTGAGAAGAACTGATACAGAGGTAAACAGAAGTTGTGTGGAACCTGCCATTTTTAAAATATACACAGAAAAGTATTTCCAACTACTTAAGCGTTTGTCAGTGTTTGGTCTTTGTTTTATGTGATGACTGATCAACTAGTACTTAGTCTTCTCCTGAGTCTTGTGTGATTTTGGCTGGTTTTGCATAGGGAGCCTCACAGGAACCAAATCCGAAGAGAAAAATGGGAAATGGTGAATGTAGCATTGCTCCTTTGTGCCACAGTCCCATGCAGAAGGCTCAAAAGGATGATTCCACATCTTGCTCTGCTGTGGGACTCTGGGGTGCTTGCAAGCACTCGGTGCCTTAAGCCCCTGGTGGCCGTCCTGTGGGATGCACTGCAGAGGGAGCTGGTGGTATGGGCTGGCAAGCAGAGCTGGGAGGCAGAAGCCCCTGCTTGAAGCTTCAGGCAGCTGAAGACACCCCATGGGCAGCCCCCAGCCAGGGCCAGGGTGTCCTATGCCCTGACCAACTCTACCTCACCTGAGGTGCTTGGCATGGAGGCTGCGTCTTGCTCCTGATGGACAGCGTGTGGCTGAAAGTCATGGTTTGATGTGTGGAACGAAGAGAGGAAGAGCAGAGACCTTCCCAAGTGCTGTGACAGAGCCTGCTTCTGTTTGTCCCTGTGCCGGCTGTGGCGCGAACCCACTGGCTGTGCATCACCTGGAGCTGCAGCCATTTACCTTCTGCATCTGAGGAGCATGTCCTGCCTTATAACTCCATCTTCACAGCTTCCTTCAGACATCTGTGTGGCTCTGTACTCATCCTGCCTCTTCAAAGGGCAGAAATCTTCATTTCTCCCTCTATTTTTGAAGAACTGAGATTCTTGAGTCCTTGAATCATTTGACTTGCCCTCTGCTATGCAGCCTTTGCAGCATCCCTTTTATATAATCACCGCTGCTCACAGTATTCTGTAATACAGCCCCAGTCCTCTCTCTAATAGACTGCTATGATGTCCATGACTTACATCCCTGAATTTTCATTACTGCTACAAAGACTTTTATGCACTTTAAAAGGGAACAGATGGATTCTTCCCTATTTTGGAAGAGATCATTCGTGCCTGTCCACCTTCTCAAGTTCACCTATTTTCATTACTTTAACTTAAAATGATTTGTGGAGGCTTCTGAGCTCTCAAAATTAAACTGGAGCCTGAATAAGATTTGAACCTAGATTTCCCTCATCTAGCCTAAAGTAGATGATAGCTTCAAGGGAGGACCTAGAGAATAGTTCATTTTGGTTATAGTTCAAAACAGTAGTCAGTCTGTTCTTTCCCACTGTGCTCTTTCAGAGTTGTTCCAAGGAAGCTCACAAAGAGGCCTTTTGAGATTGAAGTGGGAACAAAGTGCTAATTGTTAAATTATCTTTTGTCCCCCCAAAACCTAAGGAAAATCATCTGAAGGATGTTAGTTGCATACAGAGTATTTCTGTCTCCATCCAGTGTTAAGTAGTCTGTTTTAGAAAACCTTTGTTTTGTTCTTTGCAGTTCTCAATAGGCTTTTGCACTCAAACAATATGGACTCTAGCAGGTGGCATTTTTGGCAAATGACCTCTTCTCAATACCACGATGTTCAGAAGTTGGCCTTTGTCATCTTTTTCAGAACTATCAAAATAGGAGGTGAAGGGCAAATGTACTGCTAATAAGGTGAAGATGCACTAAGATCTTAGACCAGAAGAAAATCAGAATATCGGTTTCCAAAGAATTGAGTTACTGGTGAAGAGTGTGGTCTGATAGCTTGGTGTAGGACCCAGCAGCACTTCTCTCTAGAAACAAATGACGCAAACTTACAAGAGCGGGTCTTCTGCTGTGGCAGAGGTTAATTATACGAGTGGTTCTGCAACTTGCAGCTTTTTCTTCTGTGCTCTGCTCACATTTGCCTTTCTGACGTGAACTGCAGTAATATGCACAATTCATGTGTCTCTGTCTGATTTTGGTTAATTGTAGTAGTAATTACTAATTTCCAACCCTTGACCCGCTTTTTTAATCGCATTTTTTAAACGATCTTTTTGTGCCATTTCAGAATTTGGTGTTTGGTTTTTAATTTAGATAAATTATGCTAAAATGTTCTTGAGAGAGCTGCACACTAAGGTCAAAAGCTTTATCTGCACTGTGCCCATTTTCTCTAACCTATTTTAATAATCGTAGCTGCTTTCTTTTATGGGTAGCTTTTGTCTGAACTATGCTAAATCTGTCCTGTTTAGACCAGGCTGCTGATGTAGCAGTAAAACAAAGTGCTGCCGTGAGGCTTCAGGATTGCCACATGGGTCAGGGAGGTTCTAGGGTTGAGTTTCCCACTTCTTCCCTCCTTCCCTCTCTCCCAGCCCCCCAGCTCCCTAACATGCCTTGCCATGGGTCAGTAGTGCTCAGCAGTCATCCTGGACTGTCTGCAGCATCCCACCATCGTTGCTTGCACATTACTGGCCTTATTTGAAAGCCTCTTCCTCCCCTTTTCCCCATAAGTAAGAGGCAAATGCCCTGTGCTGCTGGCAATGGTCAGGGTCCCTCGCTATGCTGAGGGCACCATGAGCGTGCCTGAGCTGAGGGAGAGCTGTCTGGGATGACTGGAAACATCCACTTCCCCGCTGGACAGGCTGCTAAGGGGAAGTGGCCCGTCATCCCAGAGATGTTCAGGCACTGTCATGAATGGCAAGGGCTGTTTGTCAGCCACCTCCTGGGAGAGCACTCAGTGATTTTGGAAAGGACACGTCTTTATCCCTCTGCTGCCCCCAGACAAAGGAAAGGGTATGTGTATTTACAGGCAGGGACATGGGCTGCTTTGGCTGTTTGCAGTAAACTGCGCTAGGTTTCATGCAGACTGGTATTCCCACCTTCCTCTTGTCCCCTCCTTATGCTTTCGATGGGGAAAGTTGAACAGGGTGCAACGTTTTCAAACTTGGAAACAGGTATTAAAGAGCAATTAGCTGGCCGGCCTCCCTGGATAAAACAGAGAAACCTTGCCAAAGATCTTCTTGTCTTTAAACATTTGTACAAATCTCTTGTCAAATATAGAAGTAATTGCCTTTTCTCGTTTTTCTTTTTCCTCTCTCCTCAACCATTTTCAGTCCTGCATCTGGTTTAATATAATGGGTGTTTGCATGAATGGCTTAGTTAGCCAGGGTGGTAATAAAACACTTTAAATTTATTGTGACATTTGGATTTAATTAAAAAGTACACACTTAGAAAAGTAAAACATAATGTGTAGAAGGAGTCAGGAAGGTTTTTCTCCTTTTCTTCCAAAAAGCTAATTAGAGTTGTATTTTAAATTGTTTATGTGCTGCTAATCATCGTAATAAATCATTTATACAGAGAGACACACTCTAATGTGCTTGTGTAACTGTTTATGCTCTCAAGTTTCTATCATGAACAAATTGATCTGGAAGTGAATTTATTAACCACTAGGGAAGAAATCATTAGTGCTTTCTCTAAATATTCCCCAGGTACACTTTTATTATAGTAGTTTACTGTTTTTACTAAAAGTAACGTTACAGGGCCTTGGTTTAATTATGATGCAAATTGACTTTCCATCATTTAAAAGGAGGGAAAACTGCCTTTTTGCTGGTAAGATATATCTGTGTTGGGTCTACCAGAGTGCCTCACAGCTTCCAAAGTCTTTTTGCTGAAAAAAAATTGTAAACTCATGCTTTCAGAGGAACTAGTTTTAAAACACCTCAGTGGGAAAGTTTAATCTCTTTAATCTACCTGGCCTTTGATAAAGGATTTTAGGACAAGGTGACTGTAGCCTGTCATGTTAAATCGTTTGCATCTGGCAGCACATTTACACTTATAAAGCAACTTGGTGCTTTCAGAGTGCTGGAGACCACTTGAAATCTCTTGGAAATAACCGGCACTGCTGGTTCACTGTTGCCAGTGAAGATACTGACGCAGAGATTTTCATGCGTAAAATCAGTAGCAGAACTGCAATCATAATCTGAGATTTTCTTGTTCATTGTGAAGTTCTTAATCCAAACTGGGGAGTTACTGGCACCCCAGCTCCTCATGAGGGTTTTTAAGGTGGGCGTGTCCTGCAAGTCTGGAGGTGCTCGTGGAGCATTCCAGGGGGATTTGCAGCCCATTGTTTGGGGCTGAGGGACAGCTTCCACGTTTGGAGGTGTTGCTGAGATAGTTTTCAACACTTGTACTTCCCCCATGGTAATAAATTGTGTTTCCCACCACACCCAAGAAACCAAATCTGGGCATTGAAAGCTCCAGTTAACGCTAGTAGGTTTTGTGGGTGCTTTTTAAATTTAGCTGCTATTATTTGAGTACTGAATTATTTATTTACAGGTCTAACATCAGGCCACCGGGCAGGAATACCCACAGCATGGAGATTTATATAGCTGAATAGGTGGTTAGGCAGTTTTATCTGAAGTCCTTCAAACTGTGAACTACAGTGTAACTTGATGGGAAGGTTTTATTTTCGATAGGATAATCTTAATTTTAAAAACAACAACAAAATCAAAAAATACCCACAACAAGCTCACCCAACAACCAACCCACAAAACTAACCAGTGTTCCACTTTTCAGTCAAGCAAACAGTCTATAGCTCTTTCCAGCAGATAAAAGGAGAATGAATATGAGTAAAATTGTTCTTTTTAATACATATATCATTTTGAGATTACTAAAAAAGGAGAGCCAGGAGGATGCATGAGAGGCAGCTGCAGAATGTGGTAGCACCAGGAGAGGAGCAGGGACAGGATTTAGCCAGAACTAGATGCAAGAATTGCTTGCATATTCGTACAGGAGCTTTCCAAAATGCCTTGGTGTGGAAGATGCAGACCACCGTGCTGAACTGCCCCAGGGATTTCAGCTTGTTTCTCCTGCAAAACCTTACTCAGGCTGTGTGTGTGCTCCCACCCTTGCTGTTTAAAGGTTCAGTTGGTTGTGAGCTGTCTCCATGTTGGTGGAGGTGTATTGAGTGCTTAACCATTCGTGTCAGCATGTCCATGGCTGAGAGTGTTTGAAGGATTTGATGGTTCATGTATGTGTGCACGTACATGACAAAGACGACCTGTTGCCTTGTGGAGTTAGGGGCTGGAGTACCTTTGGGCCTTAAGTATCTGCACTTTTATTTGAACTGTTTTTCTTTTAAATATTGCCCTTACCTTCTCATGGTTGAGTTAGTGTTATCTTGTTTTCTTTAGCCTTAAGGAGGTTCAGAAGTGACAAATGCTTGTGTATCAGTCCTGGCCGTCCAGGTGCCATGCCACCAGCAACCTGTGGGCGTGTGTGGGAAGAATTTATTGGTGCTTAAATTACAAAATGTCACTGAAGTGGCTTTCCATTTCTAGATTTTCTCTCCCGAAACAAATAGTTTTTTCTCACAAAATGAAGATGTGAATTCTCTGTCTCCTTTTAGACAGAGATGTTTAAAGTCCAGTAATATTATATACACATTGCTCGCAAAGTGTGAATTTTGTTTAGACTTCTAGCTATCCATTTTTCCAGAAATCTACTATATAGTGTTCTGCCACGTTAGGTTTCTCTAATAATCCATGAGAGGTTGTGATCAAGATCTATTACTGCATCTCGGTGTGGTCATCACCTAATTTTGTTAGGAGCTGTAGTGGCATTTCACTTTGCTGTTTGCAGGTGTTTAAATCTGTATTTAAAAGTCTTGGTGTACTAAAAGTCAGGCTTCAGAACTGAAAGGAATCAAAGGACGTCATGTGTCTTCTAGAAAATGTGGATTTTTTTTTTTTATTTTTTGCCTTTAGATCCTTTCATGGCCACTTTCAGGGCAAAATAAGAGGCCTTTGGTTATTTTGTATTCTGCTGAATCTGACACTTAGAAATGTAAATGTTTCTATCAGAATGCCATTAATTGATAATAATAAATGTCCCTTTATATGCAAAGTCACTTCTATATATATATATAGAGAGAGAGAGAGGTGACTTTGCATATATGTATATATATGTGACTCCTGCTGTGATTCCTGAAGTCATTTTTCCTTCAAAGCACAAATATATCAGCACTTAAAGCAACATGTGATATCCTCTTGCCATTTCTGTGTTCTGAGGCTATGTGTTGCTGTGGCTTCTTTTTCTTCTCTTGACACTTCACAAGGTGGACTGTATCCAAACATGGACCTTCTCTGCAGAATTGGCCATGAATTAATGGACCTCAAAAATTGTCAATGGCACTCTTATAGGAAATCTCAGAATTCAGAATTGGCTTGTCCTTTGACAAACAAAGGGAGAGGGAAAGGAACCAATGCAGCCACGTAATAAATGTAGTTGGTGGAATAAAGCTGGTGCCTGTTTACCTCAGTGGAGCCGAGGAGGACAAGTTGTTTTCTGCTGCTCATGCACCTTTGGGCCTGTGAAAAAGCTTCTTGAGCGATGCAAGCATGTATCTGCAAGCTACTCTAAATATGGAGAACCAGGTCTGTGGGTTTTGAAGCAGAGCTCTGTTGTAATTCCAAACCTTCTTAACAACTATGGCATGCAGTGGCCCAGTAAGATTTAGTACCTCCTGTTTGAGGTTCATTTTGTCTCCTTCCTTGTTAAAAATTCCTTGTAGCTGGGCATGAAATTACCCAGGTTGACCCTTCTATTTGTAAGACTTTTAAGATGTTGGCATCCCAAAACAAGAGGACAGTGGCTCCTGCGTGATGTGGCAGGAGCTTTTTGTGGTGTGTGAGTGGTTTTGGATTGCAGAAGCACTGGGGGAAATTGCCACTTCACAGTTAAGGATGCAAATGAGGTAAACCCTCTTCTTTATAATTAAAAGTGAGTAATAACTTTAATATATTAAGGCTCTGTGAGAGGTGAGGACACAGGTTTGCTCCTGCCCTTAGAAGAGGGTAATATGCAGGCACTTGTGCTGATTCAGACCTTAACAGGGTGATAGATAGTGTTGCAGCGTATTGGCTCAAGCAAAACTACCAAATGGAGCTGTGATGAAGCCATCCATGAACTGCATATCAAAGACTGATCATTCTCTGGTGTTTATAATGCAGAGCATCTGTCTTAAATGTTAACTTCCAAAATATTTCTCTGTGTGCTGATAATGTGATGGTAACTGTGGAATGCAGCTTTACCATTTTTAATGCACTGTAACAAAAACATGAGCTCAGAGGTATATTAGTATGCTAATACATTAACATAAAAGTGCACCTTTTCCCTGCAAAAATAGACATTCCTCATTCCTCCCACCACAGCTGAACAGCAGAGAAGATATTGTCAGTGGAGGTTTGCATATTGTACTGCAAGTGTATTTTGACACTAGAAACTGAAGAAATGGGAAACTAGATATGTCTGGGGAGTAACTACTAATCTAAGTGTCAGGTTTGATACTGGCAGACTCCGTGGAACCAGTAGCTCAAATCTCTGGAGGGCTGGCGGAGCCCTTGACCTTCGTAGCAGCAGATGAACTGTTGTTATTGCTGAGGGCTGATCTCGGAGAGAGGGGTGGGCAAATCTTAAGCATGGAAGTAGTGCCTGTTTTGCACAAACAGAGGATGTATCAGAGCACTGATACACAGGAAGGGTTTCTCCTGATTTTCTTGGCTGTTTAAATAGTGCTGCCTGTTGGCTTCACCTCTCTCTGGAAATGGACCTGGAGACCCCCATTCTATGGTTGTAATATGGGGGTCTCTAGGCAAGAGATGAGCAGTGTCAGCACTGGAAACAGATTTTAAAAAGTCAAATTTTCTGGTTGCTCAGGCTGTAGGAATATCTTTTGATGCAGCTCATTAAAATAAAAGTAAATATTTTGGAGCTACCTGATTTGTGTCATTGGTGACGTCATGTAACAGTGACAAGTTTTTGCTTCCCAGAGGTCAGTGTGTCAGTTGTGAGATAGCTGTAGGCCTTTGAAAGCAAGATACATGTCCATAACTCAAAACTGGCCAGCAATCCTGTTGACAGACTAAAGAGACCTAGCAAGTCCTATTCAGCACCATCTTAGTGGCAGTACATATAGAGAGAGGCTGAGGGATTGGGAGAGGGAGGAGAAAACAACAGGGAGTTGTCACCACTGTGGGTTTCAGAGATGACTGAGCCAAACTCTTCTCAGAGGGGAGCAGAGACACTCACCTGGGAGATACCAGGTCTTCCAGGGGAAAATACCCCTGACCCAGGCAGCTGTCAGCAGGGGCAGACAGAGGCACAGTGAGATGGGCAGTGGAGGATACAGTGATGGTCCCACCATAGCGCTGGGAGGAGGAACTGACTGGCTGCTGCCTGGGCTGCATCGGCTTTCAGTGTGGATCTGCCGCTCCTCTGGTGTTGCTTGGTGGACCTGTTTGGCACTGGGGCCGGATTTCAGCTGCAGTAGGTTTGGGAATGAAGTGAAAACAAGGCTGAACCTGCATAAAAAGTGAGAAGTCCCTGGAGAAGTCTTCTGCTGTTTGATTCTCTGAAAGCAGAGTGGCAATTGCACACCCAGCAGTTGCTGTGAAATTGCTGCTATGGATAACCAAAAATGGGTTAGATTTTTTTTCTTGAACTTTAGGGTGCCTGAAATGCAGATATCTATTCTTTTTCACCCAATTCCTGTTTGTAAGTTCAGTTCAGTTAAAGACCCAAATGGATCTTGAGCTCTGGAAATCCTCATTCACACACTTCCATTAGGTATTAGATCTGGAGCAGATGTTGTTTTTCCTTATCAGACTTTTGGTTCACTGTGAATCAGGAATAAGTACACTAGTGGTCTATAAAGATGAAGCAAAATGAATTAAGATTTCTATATGCACATTACCACTTCAAATACTGTTGGCACTTAAAAAAAAATTAAAAAGACCTCCTAGCACTTGAAGTAACAAATTACTCATCTCACGCTTTGCTGTGGCAGATCATGGCTTGCTTTAAAGTAACACTCTTTTTTCCTGTGCTTAGATAATTTAGACACTCCTTCTGAAAAGAGGTACTGCATGGAGTGCAGTAGAGTTGAGGTAGATTGGAGAAAAGGATTACATTTTGCATGTGGAAGCAATGAATGTAGGCTGCAGATAAACGACATGGGTTTAGAGCGATCATTGCTGCTACAGCTTGATTATTTTTCTCACAGACAGACTCTCTCCTTACTTTGAAGAACTACAGTACTCGTGTCTGCACCATATTTTCTGTAACGTTTGTGCTGATTTCTGTTCCTCCACTTCCTCTCTCACCCAAAAGTAGGATGCTACGATCATGGGACTTCTGAGTCTTCAGCAGTGGCAACAGGCTGCTGTAACAGGTTATGGCAAGGACACCCTATGGCCTATCCAAATACCCATATTATGTATTTCCTGCACATACAAGTATCTGTTCCAGAGCTTTAAAAATGAAGATTGCAGAGAGGCTGATGTGGCTCTGGGAGCAGTCAGAGCCAAGAATAACGTAGGGTTGTTCAGGAGCTGTTTCCTCACCAAAAACTGTGCTGAGAGCCAGCTGGGATTTCTCGCTTGACCTTTGCAGTAGAGAAGAGGAGGGCATGGCAGGGCTGGATATGCGTGCTGGGAAACCAAACCTTGTGTTCTGTGTACCAGCTAGATGTCCAGCCACATTTCCCCAGAACTGCAGTTGCTTTATGAAAGGCGAGGCAGGGAAAGAAGGAATATAATGCGATTTGGAAGTAATAAGGTGGACTTTGCAGCAGACTTTTATTTTTACAAGCCTGGGTTATAGATATTTATAGTCTGTGAACTTTTTCTTGAGATATCAAAATATTTGTAGCTTATTTTCTCTTCAGAGGGAAAAAAAAATTACCTGGTGTCATTTGACACTGGTGGATATGTTTCTTTTTTTAATAAAGAGCAAATTTTCTTTAGATTCAGTTCCTTGATCTCGTGGAAAAATTGTATAGCATTGAAACACTAGGAATTAATCTAAATAGCCAGTGTGAGGTGAAAATGCTCCCTATGCTTTAATTGGCATGGCCTGGTGAAAGCCAGCTCCCAGGCCGCTTGCCTCACTAACTGCCCGCCTTGTGGCAGATTGACATAATTCCCTGTCCCTGGGGAACCATAATAGAGCACTCCCTGAAGTGCTCAAAAATCCCAAAGGGAAATAAGGATCTCTTCTTTTTTCTTTTCTTTTTTTTTTTTTAATGGGTTTTCTGGAGTGCTTACGTTCATCCAAAGGTCTGTGGCTATTAAATAGAGGGGGTTTTAAAGGTTTTTTGAATTGCCACACTTCCTCCCTCTCCCTCCTATTAAGTGGCTTTGGACAGTTGCAGAACTTTGATTTCAAATTTGTCTAATCTCTTGAGATATCTAGGTAGGAAAAACTATTGTAACTGAAAATGGCTCTGATTTTTTCCTTTCTTCGATTTTAATAGATATGTTTAGTCTACTTTAAAAGCTTTCTGGAGAACCTTTTCTAAATGGCTAATTTAAGCTTGTCAGGTTTTAATTATAATCTCTCTATACACAAGTTAAGATGCTTAATGCTAGTGAAAAGTTCTGAATACAAAGCAAACCTGTGTCAAGTTACAGAGCACTCTTACCCGTCTTAATTGCTTCTGGTCTGAACTTTAACCTTAACTCTCCCATCTGTCTTAGACATTCTCTTCTCTCATCACAACCACTTTCTTTTCTGTAGAGTGCTGAGGATCTGTCTTAATTCAGAAGGAGTTTTAGTCTGGAAAAAAATTGCCATCAGGCTGTGGATGTTCAGTTCCTTCTTTGTCCCACTGCAGCACGATGCGTGTTCCTGGAGTGGAGTCCTGCTGCCTCAGAGAGCCCAGAGTGTGCCCTTACTTCTGCTGGTATGGGACTGCTTGTGGGAGATGGGGCACCTCAGCTAAAAGAGAGGTGCCCTAGATCCCAAATGTCATGACAACTTCCGGTCTCAGTTAAAATCTCTTCCCAACAACATCAGTATGGTGGGTTTTTTTTTTGTCCACAGTTTTACAGATGTGTCCTTAGGCAGTTTATTCATTTTTAGGGCAGTTGTCTGCCTCATTTTCTAGCTGTGACGCAGCCTTTGTGGCAAAGGTTAGTTGCATCTTTTTCTTAGATAAGAATGAGTTTCATTCGAGCTTAGAAAATTAGCCTTGAAAATACTCAGTCAGTGCAGATTCCTTCTGGAGAGTGCATTTAAAAGTTTGAATCCAAAATTGATTTGGAAGTGCTCTAATCTAAAATAACCCTGATGTTAGCATTGTTGTCTGCAACTCCTGCTAGCCCTGGCGTTCCGGTTCAGTGTGTTGGCACACAGTTCCCTGATGCTGTGAAATTGAGACTCATCTGGAGATACAGCCTTTTCTAAAAAGGATTGCAGGGCACTTAAGACTCCTTATTTCATTAGTTCAGTGAAGGAGTTCTTTTCAGCAGTCATGAATCTCATGATGAGGTGGACAAAAACTGAGCAAATCAAGCAGTAGGCTCTCGTGGAAATGGAGCGGTGGAAAAGCTGCTCAGTAAGTTTTTTGGCACGGAAGTGTAGCATTTTTGGAGCTGAAGGTTAGTGGGTTAGAATTTCTTTTTAGTCTGAGGTTTCAGGGAAAGCATTAGTAGATACATATCCCGGCCAGACTTCAGAAAGCACATCTCAGGAGGCTTTCAGTTCTGCACGCTGGGCTGGGTCATATGATTATTATTTTTGTCATTGTTTCCCACCAAGTGTAACCGTTGGCATCTTCACGTATGGTGAATTAAACGGAGCATAAATAACTGAATTGAAGAGCCGGCTTCCACTTTAAGGGGATCACTTGCTGCATGAAGCAGCGGTAATGATCCAGAGGAGCAGGATGTATTGAGGAAAAAAGTGAAGTACCATCCAAAGTGCAGGCAAAAGGTCATAAGTTCTTGTAGTGGTAGTGGTCTGAAATTCAAGGAATAGGATTAGAGAGCTACAGTAGGTTAATGAAAATGGCTCCCTTAGGATCAGCTTGAATTCAACTCAGTGGTCAATCGTAAGAGGAGGAATGTCTTGTGCAATTCCAACTTCTCATCCATATTCTGAATACTGTGATGCTCCTGAATGCTTAATAGAGTAGAATATGCTCTGTTACGGTGTACTTCACATGACTCCTAAGATGCTTTAATGCAAACTAAATGTCATGCTAACTTGCCCCAAACCCTTAGTGCTCACTTTATTCAGGAATATATGGTGAATCGCAGCAGAGTTTTCAAAGCCTTTCTTGGACATCTCAGAAAAAAAGAAAAAAAAAAAGAAACAAAAGAGAAAGTTGTGCAATTTTACTTGTGTCTTTCCCGTTGGCTAGGGTAATAGTGCTCAAATCCTGCCTCTATACGTCACCTCAAAGGAACTCATTATAGAACAAGTATACAACAGCTAATGCCAAGAAACCACTTTTCATTCTTATCAGCACATTTTCTTGTAAAGAAGGGTAACATTAATGGCCAGCTGTGGCTTGTGAGCCCTGACTTAATCAGTCGTGAATAACAAAAATTAGTTTGAGGCATATAGTTACTGGCCAACTGCAGCTATAACAAATGTTTAATGAACAGTGTCGCACTGGGGTCTGCATACCTTTTCCTGGGAATGAAAGGGGAAATGGCCAAGAGCAGGACTTTCTCTGTCCTAATTGCGGTAGCGAAATGGGGTAGAGTAAAATCTGACAATGGAAGCAAACTGTGGTTAAGTAAGGCTTAAGTTAGACCTCAGTAAACAGAAGAACAGAAGCAATGAAGTATGTAGCCTCTGTTTTCTCTATTTTCTCTATCTTGGTGGCATTAGGAGAACAACAACTTTGCTTGATACTGTTTGCAAGGTACAGCAAGTTCTTTCTGTCAAACGTTATGCTGCCCTTTATCTAGTCTTGAAATTTTAAACTGTTTTTGCCAGAGCTGTGTCCTCTGGGGTCAGCACTGGGAGGGGAAGGATCCTTCCCGTTGGTGGTGGGCTGTACTTTGTATAAACACCTTGGGTCTTTGTTAAACTGCATGCAAGGCTGGGATATCCAGGGATCTCCTGTAGTCTGAGCAGCTGCATTACAGAAGTCATGGGCTTTTCTCTGGTCCTTCTCATACAGGAACTGTACCTGAGTAAAATGGACTCTGGTCCCCTTTCTGGCTCCTGCTGGAAAGGGCAAGACAGTGCTGGCTCACCATCCCACTCGAACTCTCCTCTGCCTCCCAACCACCTCTGGGTGGGTAGAGGAGTCTGGAAAGGAGCAAGGCAAAACCTTCAGGAGCTGGTAGTAGGACTTTCAAGGTAATTTTAGGCCCCTGGAATCTGACTAAGCATTCCTGTGTTGACTACAGGTGTGGATAAATCCAGTAAAGTCACACTAGATGTGAAACATTTTTGACACCTCTTCTGAGACTAGTTCATGTACTGCTGAAGCTTATCAAAGCAGTTTCACAAATTCCATGGCCTTTCTGGAGGTTATATAGTGTCACTCAAAACTTCAGGGCTTGCAAAAGGTTAGGGTATTATTTATATCTATAATGATACAAATTCTGCTTCCCAAATCAGTATTTATTTATTGGTTACTTTCACAGTGCTTACCAATGCACAACTGAGATTGAGAGTCTCACACACAGAGACTTAACACAGTCAGAACTGTGACCACCTCAGCTCCACTCTTATGCAACAGAAAAAACATATCACTTGGATATATTGCATAGGGGGGAGATGGGATGCTCTCTTAACCGTGGTTTTTCTTTGCTACTTTCATGAGACAAAAATCCAGTCTGCTTTATTTTTTAAGTCAGCAAACTGATTATATATTGTAAAAGATCAGTGTTTTCATGGGTGAGTAGTAATTACAGAGTAATGGCTTAAAACATTTCCTGAAGGAACATAAAGCTGTTTTTAAAAGTCAAGAGTACATTAAAAGGATTACCATGTAGATTTGATTTTTAGATAACACTAAAATGGATCCCAAATGGACTTATGAAAAGGGATGCTATCTCTTTAATGGAAAGTGCATGGTCTGACAGCTCAGCATGCAAATGGTCCTGCAAAGGACTGTCTGTTGGTTTTTTTCCTTTCAACAAGAAGAGGGGGAAATAGCTCTCCTTGCCCTTCTCCTTTCAACTTTTTAATAGCAAATGGGTTGGTCTGGTTTTACTAGGAAAGGGAGAAGAGGACAGGGTTGGGGGATAACCGCATCTTTCTGAATCACTAGGGAAGTGGATTTCACTTTTTAGAAGGTCAGTCAGCAGCAATTGTATCTCTTACACAGATTGCATTAAGTAGATAGACTCCCTCTGTATTCTCTAAAGGCAAATCCTTACTTGCCTCTTACATGCAAATAAATTTTAGTCTAAGTATATTTATTACACTAATCTTGAGCAGGGCATGAGCATCAATACTTGTCTTGGCAGTAAATTTGGACACAGGGGCAGGAGGGGCTGTTATTTTCATAATACCATAACTTGCAATCACTGTAGCATTTGCTATTTCAGAGTTGCCAGCACGACTTTCTGGTGATTGATGGTGTAAAATATGCTTTTGGCCTGGGTAGGATTTCTTCTAGAAACATTTAAAGGAGCATATTCATATTTCATTAAATACAGAGCACGAGGATTCCAAATTCTTCTGTGGTATTGCACAAACTTTTACAGGCTCCAAAAGTCTTGAGAAATTTCTGTAAGCCTGTGAAAGCTTTAGATTGGATAGTCATCATTGCCTGCATTAAGGGCTGTGACAGATTGCTTCATCAGTGTACACAGAGCAGAACATCAAATGGCCATTTGGCAGTGGGCACTGAAATTCTATTAAGGTTGCCGAAAGCTTAGGTTGACATTGTATATGTCTGCAAAGAGGCAGAAGAAAAGATGATGATGATGATGATTGTGCAATGATATAGTTCTATTCTCCTTAAAATATTCACATATATAGCATGCCAAATCTATGAGGGGGATGTTAATGTTTCACTGCTCAACCTGAGCTCTGCTGCATCGCACATCTTTGCTTCTGTCTTGGAGCCTCAGTGTGTTAAACAGTCCATTTTAACTGGAACGTGATAATTACACACATGCCTGGAAATAATTGAGGAGTTTTTACTTCTCAAATACTCTTTGGGTTATTTAACTTGATGTTAGGTTTTTCTATTTGCTTTTCTTTCCTTTTGGAGAAGGGGAAGTGCACAAAGCTCTCCTTGTATTGAACTTTGGTACATAGGTTATTCTTAAAAGAGCTGAAAAGCAAGGGATGAGTTCATACTTTTGTGAACATTTGACTCAGAGACTCTTCTTCCATTGGTTTCCTTTGGCACACAAACCCACTAAATAAACAACTTTTGAGCTTATTGTCTTTTCAGTGGTCACCTGCAAATTGATAGAATGTTGAGGAATATGGGATGAATTTCAGGCTAGTCTTCCCTAATAATAATTTTCTCATCTGTGATGTTCTTATACTGCTGAAAAGGTAATTTGAGAGTAGTCGCTCCATTGCCAGACTTTTTTTCTGCTACAGGCACAGGGAACTGGCCACCTAAAATCAGGACCTTTGTGAGACTGTAGTAAGATAAATTGTGACTTATTGAGAAAACTTGATCAGAATGTTCTCAGATTACATTGAAGGTGGAAGAAATCTGCATGTCTCTTTACTGTACCCAGGGCTTCAAACAGTAAAAATGGATTTTACTGAAACACTGGATATGCTAAGAATAAGCTTTGGATATACGCCAATTATGAAAAATTAAAGCTCAAACAAGCATTTTTTTATGAGCACAGGGAAAAATGTTGCTTACCATAATGATTTATAGAAACTATTTTGCAGCAACAATTATTATGGTCTGTGTTTGGTCCTGCTGCCATGTGTTCCTTTATAGCTACAGGTTGCTCTGGTAAGAGCAACTCTGTAATAGAAGACTCAAAACTTGTGGCGAAAATGAAAATACTAATCCTAAACCTCCTGTCCTGATTCAGGACCTACATTGGTACAGATTCAAATGATGAGAATTATTATGTTGGAATTATTGTTTTGTATATGTTCTGTCTGAGCAAATCCTTGAAAACAGGGTCTCTGCGTGTGAAATGGGAGGGGGGTTTAAGCCACTCATGCAGCTTTGGGTCACTTTTAGGTAGCTGAAACTGCCAGGAGACACTAGACTCTAAAATGTATTTCTCTAAAGCTTGTCATGAACTGTATGGCCAAAAAAATTGCTGTGCTATTGGTCACAAAACTATAGCATAGTTATATAGAAACACTAAACAAAATGGTTCTCCTGCTAACTGCCCTCTCCAACTACTTTTTTGCCATGCTTGGGAAATCTGTTAACGAATGATTCAGAAGAAAGAATACCACAAATGAATTGCTAAAGCCACTGTAAAAATCACCTTCTGCATATTGCAGCATGAAATGGGAAATGAAAAAAGACTGTGGTTACTCAGTGAATAATTTTGATGAATGGTCTAAGGCTTGTTCATAAGCATTTAGTTGCAAGTACTTGGTGTTCCAAATGTAATGTTTTAATTGGATATACAGATGACATGATGAGTTTCACCTTGCTGGCCATAATTCTTCAAATGAAATTCTTGGTGAAGATGCCCGAGACAGCTCTCTCTCAGTTCAGTGGAAGTGCAAGGTTTGACTTGTTTCACAGGGTGTAGTACTCATAGAAGGTGAGTAATACAATACTGGGAACACAAAGTGAGTTTCTTTTTAAGGCAATGAAATTCACTGCATCTTTTTGGCAGTGACTGTCTGCATTTACTTAAATGGGTGATGCAGGACTCTAATGCTTTTAAATGATATCAGATCCTCTGATAAAAGACATAAGACTGCAGCCTATTTATTGTGATGAGACAGGAGTTAATAAGATTACTCCTACTCTTCAGTTACTTTTTCATCTTTTGCAGCCAAATGCTGGCGGTTTTGTTAGCAGGCAAAAGGAGGTCAGCTCATTTAAAAGGTGTTGATGCTAGAAACAAACATTTTTTCCCTCAAGTGGAACTCTGAAACCTAGGCTCAATTGCCCAACTGTCAAAACCCTGGTCTTTAAACCAAAATTGCTTTTAGCACTGGAATGCTGCATCCCTGTAATAACCACTTATATAAATTTAAAAAAAAAAAAAAAAGAAAAATTTTAAAAAAAATAAGTGTAATGCAAACCTGCAGTAATTGTGGTCTTTGCCAGAAGAGTGGTTCAGAAATGTGGTAGCTGTGTATGAAGGCACTGCTCAAGAAAGAATTGGTGGTGGTGAACAAAAATATGATTCCAGTGCTGTGTTGTGCAAGGTGCTGTACAACAAGGCTGGAAGCACTGTGCTGGAGTGGTTGTCACAAACCTTTCAGAGAGTAGATGTGTATGTAGTGTGTATGTGTATGTAGTAGATGTGTATGTATGTGTGTGTGCATGTAGTTATTTACTTTGTTGTTGAGCAAGCTTTTACGGTAAAAGTAGCTGATCTGAGGAAAAGTTTTGGGGTTTTAAAGAAAGAAAAAAGCCCAACCAACCACCACCAACAAAAAAACCCCAAACAAAATCCCCAACAATGACAAAAAAGCCAATACCAAAAAACTTGTCGAGGGAAAGAGTTAAAGCCATCTGCCTGAAAGCATTGTGTAAAACATACACACAATGTTGGGGAAATAAGCCAATTATGTGAGCTTCACAGGAGGTGGGGGACTGACCTTTGTGTATAATTAGTTCTTTTATTTAAAGCAAAGATTTTGAATAGAATAACTAATTAGCTGTCATAAATGGCAAATTGAAGATTTTGGCCAGATTCCTTGGGGAGTGTGGGAGGACGTCCCTCCTCCCACCCCGTACTGTACGCTCTGGCTCTCCTCATTAGGGTTGTTTTTAGTTCTCCGCCGTGGTAATGAGGAGTGCAGTGGCGGCACTTCTCAGAGCCCCCTCTAATAAGGCATGAAATGCAGGTGGAAGAGAACTGCCTTCAGCTCCTGTGGCTCTCGCTCGGCACTCGCGGGTGTAGCAGAGGGCTTGGGCACAAGAGGGGGAGGCCGAGGGGGGCAGGTTGGAGGGGGGGTCTGAAAAGTCCTGGTGATATCACCTGTGTTTTATGCTCTGGACTTGACTGTATAAAATACAGGCAAGCTGCAAAGCCTCGAGGCATATATCATTAGCTAGCAGTCCCCCATTACTCTTTCAGACCAATTAACCTTTAGAGTTGCATTAAAGAAATTAGGTGGTGAACTTCCATGCTTTCAGAGGGGACCGGTAGCTCCCTGGCAGACCAGAGCACTGTGGAGCCGTACGCCGTAGGACCAGTGCAGATAACTGTTATTTAAAAGGTCTACCATTTATGAAAAGTTCCCAGGCTCTCTTGGAAACCAGGCTTTATGAACAGTGCCCTTAGAGAAACTGCAGCTGATTGCCATGTGAATAGAAATATCAGTAAAATGGCTTAGAAAAATTTAGAGGTGTACTTAGTGGACACTTGTTTTATAAAGCCAGCTGAATCATTTTACAGAAAGACCCCGACTGAGAAGATATGGGCTGATTAAAGCTTGTTTGTCTGACTGTGAATAGAGGTAAAGTTTAGATTACTCACTACAATAACAGCCTCTTTAGACACACACATAAATTTCAGTATGTCCAGAGGTGGTGTCTATAATTTTTTAATGTGTATTGGAGCTCTGAGCACTCAGAACAGGTTTAGTTTTGTATTTACCAGCAGCAAGTCTATTAAGTTGTAAAGGGCAAAGAAGGGAGTGTAGGTAGCCAGAAATAGAAAGGCTTCATCTGCTGTTTCTAAGAAAAGAGAGCACTGGATGTCTAGCAACAGGAGAGGAGAGAACAACTTGATGGTACTTTCAGAATTTGGCAATAATCTGTTCCCTTGTGATCACGTATTTAAATCTGTGAGTGTCCAGCTGTTAATTTTTCTAGTTCTGCAACACTACTTCTCATTTTCTAATCCTCGCCCACGCAGCACACGTGGAATTTGTTGAAGGTGACCCCTTTGTTTCTTGGCAGCCCCAGTTGGACACCACATGCCCCTCATCAAATTGAACTAGGTATCTTGGCGTTTTTTGGCAAACACCGGGGAAAAATTGCGTAGAGAAATGAAGCAGCACCTCAGTGTTGCAGTGGGGAAATTTCCAAAAAGAAAGAGCAGTACTCCAGGTGGTTTCTGCCTGCAAAGCCCAGACTGCTTGAGGTTTGCTGGAAGGGAGGCAGGAGGAGGAAATCAGGGTTTGGTGTTGGCTGTGCCCTCTCTCTCTGCAAGCCTTTGACTGTGAAAGGGGTTAAGCTTCCAAAATGCTTCTCTCATTGCTTGGAAATGACATGGCAAGTGTTTGAGGAACCCTTGCTGATCAAGTTTGGCAGTTTTTGAAATTTTGTTTCACGCCTTGCCTGCTGTGTCAACTCACCAGCTAATTGCAGCTGCAACTTTCAGTAGTGGCGTGTGTGCTCCGTGCAGACTGGTTGGTTGGGATGTCAGAGGGAAACCTCACAGCCCAAAATGTAATTTCAAAACACTGAACCTGACCAGCAGAGGCTGACCTTGCTCGTTATTATCTGAGTGGGAATAGCAGCTTTGAACATCATATGATCTCTGAAATGGTACCTTTTTTCATTAGAAAGCCCCCTGCTGAACACTGACCAAATACATAGCTTTTTTCCTCGCTTAAGGTACTGCTTAAAAATATATATATCTGTTCCTTTGCTAGTTATTAGAAGCAAATCAAAGTGTTACATTCCCCTTATTCGCAGAAGCCTCTCATAAGACAATGGTGCTCCTGCAAGGGCGGGGAGCTGAGATGGCTGCAGTGAGTGAGGGCTGCCAGGGCCACAGATGGAACCCGAACTTGCCACTACAGCCAGCCCTCAGCCTGCTTGCCATAGGAGACCCTCCTAACCTGTCCTAAGTAATCAAACCAGCCTCTACTAATGGTCCAGCCAGGGTTACATCCCTGTGCAAATGCCCTTGCTCTTGATCATGCTGCTGTTGCAGTGGAGCCCTTGCTCTGGGAGAGGGCAGCTGTAACTCTGAAAGGGCACTGGTTCCAAAAGTGCTCAGGAGCCTTGGGAAGTCTCACCTGGCTGAAAGTCTTGCATTGCTGAATCGCAGAGCTGATCTCAAACCCCACCCTTCTGGCAGCCTCTTGAGTGAGGGTTTAAGGTACGCTGGTTATCCAGAATCTGCGTCTTTCCAGATGTAGGATCCTCAGGTTACCTAGATGAAGCTTGCAAAAGAATTGTATGATGATCCTCCCTTGTAAGAAACCCTCCTCAGCCTCTGAGGTTATGCAGCTTACATTTAGAGAGCCCGTTTGTGGCGTGGGTAATGACTTGCTGGTGTCTGGGGTTCCTATCTAAAATATAATTTGCACATCTAGGTCTTAGTTTTCATAGGTGCAAACTATTTTCTTTCATCACTGGTACTGATCTTACACAGTTTGCAAATGCAAATTTGTATACACCCCCTTCTCTGTCTCAGAACAAGGCAGCCTCTTCTCACAATGTGCTGTTTTCCTGGTGTGGATTTGGGAAGAGCATAGAAATTACTTGAAAAGTGAAGCTTCTCCTTGCTCCTGAAATATGTTTTGAAAAAAAAAAAAAAAAAAAGAGGAAAAAAATAAAAGTGCTGTGTCTAGAACCACAGGGCCACTTCTCTTGTTCTTGTAAGAAATTCTCACCAGGTGCACAGGATTTCTGCAGTCTGACCTGCAGTATATTCCACTTCTGTCACTTCCCTGTCTTCTCCCTCTTTCCAAATGTGTGTTTCTCTGTGGCTGTGTATGTGGAATTTCTCTCTCGGTAGCATTAGAGGTTGCATGTGTGGCAGTCTAACACAGATGTAAGTTTTCACTTAATTTTTGGGGATTTGTCACTGGTGTCAAGAGTTTGCTCGTAGAGACTTTGTGAGCGGGTTTCAAGTGTGCTGCAGCAGAGGGCAGGCGGGTTCTTTAAGCCTTTAGAGTTTTTTGAATGTTACTTGACCTGTCTCCATGCTGCTGAGACCACTTTGATTACAAATGGATCAATACCTCGCTGTTTGTGTAGAGGTGTCTTAAGTGCTATTGTCATCTGCTCGCAGCTCTGATGAAGCAATTATTACTGTAGGAGTGGTGGGTTTACATGTGCTGACCATTAGGCACTCTCAGGTCACCCTGGCTTTTAAGGAAAGCAGCGAATGTCACGAGAGTGGCACTGACTCGTCCTCTCTAGTTAAGGGATTGTTAATAATTCCATTATCAAGCTGCTTCTTTCTGGAACATCCAGTGCTTCCTACAGAAATGGCAGATTAACTTCGTCTAAGAGTATATAGCCAGTGACACCTGCTGCTGTGGCCCTCTCATCATCTCTGCGTTGGTTAAGCCCACAATGTATTTGTTACAGGCCCAGCATTGTCATTTTCAGTGATTGACACCAGTAAAAATAAAAATTGTAACAAAGTAAAATGAAGGCTCCAGAGAAAATGGAATTCTGGCATAGCAGTGAATACTTCTGTCATCATTTCCTGTCCCTGTCCTCCCTCACAGTACAATCCTTGTTTATTTTTCCACCTTGCCTGTTGATTCCATAAAATCCTTTCTTGCCCCCCTCTTAAACTTAGAAGGCTGATGGGTTTCACAGTTGTGTCAGTGCTCACAAGGGAGGCACTTGTTGCTTGGAGGAGAGGAAGAAGATGGAGACAGCACTGTGAGGATGGTAGCCACAGCAAGTCTCCACCAGCCTCATGACTTGGAAGTCCTGTCACCACCTCATACTCAGCTAGCTCATTCTTGCTTTGCGGTCCCAGAAGGGTTTTCCAGGGAGGAAGCAACTCCTGGCTTTGCACCACCTTCTCCAGTGATACAAGAGGAGGAGGAGGAAAGCTCTAGTTTGCCTAAGGAGTGTGGTTTCAGTAGTGGCAGGGGGGCACTGGTTGGGTTATTCTCAGCACTCCTCAGGGACTTTTGAATCACACTGATTTTGGAGCAGCCCCTGGACTGCTTTAGCTTCCGGTGAGGCCTCTGTCACCAGTGGGGTTCACAAGAGAGGAAAAACAGTGGTCTACCACATCTTTTTATACCCCCTTCTCTCCTTTCCCCATCAAACTTGATCCAGCCAAGATGTTGGACTGGGGGTACATGCAGTGGTGGCCTTTCTGATCTTTGTAATTGCCTTTGGCAGGTAATTAACAACACAAGGGTACTGGTAATGAGGGGAAAAGCAAATGTTGATATTGCAACCAGTTTATTCTGCTGCAAGATGTTAATTACAAAAAGTCTGGTACATTGTGTCAGCCCTACCCTCAGGAAAAAAGGGCTTTGTTCTTGCAAGCGTCACACTCCCACTTAGCCCCTGACAGCAGATGAAGTTAAAATTCCTTTGACTGTCAGCTTCTTGCAGCGTGAGCTTGATGTAATGAAACCAGCAGCAGTGTTTGCTCCCAGATCTACCTATAGCTCACAGTGCTACCCCAAATGCCGGTAACCTATCCGAGCTGTCTGGACATCCTCTCAATGAAATGCTTTGTTTGCGTTGCAGGTGTGCCGATGTTATCCGTACAACCCAAAGGGAAGCAGAAGGGCTGTGCTGGCTGCAACCGAAAGATCAAGGACCGGTACCTGCTGAAGGCTCTGGATAAGTATTGGCATGAAGACTGTTTGAAGTGTGCCTGCTGTGACTGTCGTCTTGGAGAGGTTGGATCAACTCTTTACACAAAAGCAAATCTCATTCTTTGCCGCAGAGATTACCTGAGGTAAATAGAGGAACGTACTGTGGGCTCTTCCCAAAGCCTCTCAGCATGCTGCCAGCTGTCTGCGTTTCTAAACCTCTCCTATGAAAACATGTGCTTGTGCATGGTCAGCCCTGCCCAGAAGAGATTGGAGTTTCTTCCTCTGCCTAAGCATGGCTTTTTATTTGCACTTAAGGTATTTCGTAGTCAGGGAGGTGGAACTCTGTTTTTAGGTGAAGGTAGAAGAAGAAAGTCATGACTTAACTCTACTTCTTCTTATTATGAACCACCAAGAACAAACAGTGCTTGCTGAGTAAATTAGGAAAAGACTGTTAATTCTTCTTGCATATCTCTGATGCTATACTGCTGCATATTGACTGAGACCTGACCAAACCTTTACCTTTTCTTTTTCAGTCATAGCTTTTAGACAGGCTTCTTGTGCTTCTATTGAGTAAGGTTCCTCCCAAGGGGCTCTTGTCCCTTCCCTAACTAAACAAAGTAAAACACAAAAATTAGAGATCAACTTCAAAAAAAATTTTCTTTATGAGGAAATCAGCAGAGACCATTACTAACTGTGAGTTACAACTATCCTGTCAGTGTGTGCCTGCAATACATGGGGCTTTTTGCCTGCTGTGTTTGGGGGTTTTGTGCAAAATACTTTATATAAACACAAATGAATATTAATAAGACAGCAGGCCTAATGCAAACATTCTTATGAGGGTCACACTGCAAAACACTCTGAGTTTTGCTTTGTTTTTCCTTTGGAAGAATGTACTTGATCTCCAGCTAATGTGTGTATTTTCTTTTTATTTTTCTAAAGCACTGATAGCATTTCCCATGCAACCTCAAACAGCAAAACATCTGAAGCAAAAACAAATCCAACACATGGTTCTAAGATAAGGGAGGTAAAATGCCATCTAACCTTGTAGTGTCCAGATGCTGGCTAGACTAGTGTCAGTGATCAGATGTTTCGTGTCTTTCAATGTAAAATGTATTTCAGAAAATCTTTAGTAAATATTTTCTTAGTAAACTTGAACAAACATGTTTCTCCTTCTAAAGATGAGAGATAGAGCACTGAGCCAAACAGAAGAGATGAGTCCATTAGCTGCCATATGGGAGCTGTCCCCTTGCCTTCTGGCCAGGCAGTGTACGGGAGCATCCTGCCCACATGAAGATTTTTGCTCCGGCTGGAGCTGAAATTCCTCAGGGCACACATGAAATGTCCCAGCTGAAATTCTGCCACACAGGCAGCAGTCACAGGTCCACACCTGGTTAGGTGGGATACATTCCCAAAATCTAAGTGAAGAGAAGCTTGGGTAAGGGTGAATACATCCGAAGGGGAAAAAACAGGATAAGCAGCCTTTGGGAAGATAGAAAAGGTGTGATGAGGAAATATGTAACTATCTTCACTATAGTGAAATAATTTTTGCACCTTGCATAAGTTCTGAGTATTGACTAATGTCACAAGTCACTTGTGACAAGACACTCGTGGCACCCTGTCTGTGCTAATCTGAAAAAACTGAGCTCCAGAAGGTTGTTTAAAACACTGATTTCTAACCTCAAATTAGAATCTTTGTGGTTCTCCTTCAGTTCAGCTGTACTCTTTTTGTGTCGTGGACATAATTCTGATGTGTCAATGAAGAATGTAAGTTTTTGATCTTCCCTTGTTGAGGAAGCTTTTCATCACAGTATCACAATTGGGTCATGCTAGGTACTATCACAAGGACCCCCAAAATCTCTCAGGAGAACTACTTCCAGGAATAATCTTCTTTCCAGAAAGAATAGCTGCATTATTTTCTGGAGTATTTCTTTGTATATTTTATCTTGTTTATGAATTATCTTTTCTTTTCTTTATCTTGTTTGCACCCAGCTTGCCAAGTGATCGAGGTCTCTCCATCTGTCATCCTCCATTTCATTATTTATCACCTCTCTGGAATTTGTCATTTGTGATCTTGAAAAAGTGTTGTGTCTGTGCTTTTTTTTTTTTCTTTAATTTGACCCTAGAGGTAGATATTCAGCTTTATTCTGCATGTAACAGAAACCTGCTAGAAATACTCAGCTGAGCAGTGTTTCCCATTTACATTTGCTTTTTGAGACCTATGAGCTACCCCATGTTTTGTCCATTTAATAAGCACATATTGATTTTGGTTTATTCTAGTTTCATAACAAAAATAATGTGTGGCATCAAATCAGACATGTTAAAGTGCCAAAGGACAGCAGTATTGATGCTGTAAAGCTTAAAGAACCTTTTCATCACTGTAGTTGTAGAGCACTTTCTTTCCTTGGTTTATGCTGAAAATGCTGCTTTGAGGTGCTGCTCAATCTTCTCACTGACTCCTAGAGGATATGAATTTTCTGGGGCACACCAGAAGCCTGTGCTAGAGATGGAAAAGAAGCCAGGCATTGCAGATCCCAAGGAAATGTCCCGTGTTCCAACTTTGAGAAGAGAGGGCAATTTATGACACGAAACATGAAAGGCAGCAATTGGGACTAGTGTTTGACCATGGCCATGCAGCTTCTGTCTCAGCAGCAGTTAAATGTGGCCTCTGAAACAAAGTTATGTGCCTGAGAGAGGTCTCATAATATCTTTGTCTCCATTTTTTGTGTTAGAATAATTTCTGGCCCACCAAGGGGGAAGTCTGTTGCTATTTGTGCAGCATTTAAACTGCAGAGAAGACTTATGTGGCCTTTACCTTAAATATTTTCCCTCATCAGAATTTAGGACGTTAAGAGCTTTGACCACTAGAAATATTTCTTATTTGATTTTCTGTTGGGAAGAACAGTATAATTTGTCATATCCCAGGGAAATTGATGGAGAGTTGAATAGGAAAGAATAGCATTAATTCTGTAACACGGTTGTTAACTAGCATTCATTTGTTTAGCCAGCTTTATGGCTATCATGATTAGTGTGCTCACTAATAAGTAAATTTAGTTTATATTGGTTTTTTGGGAGGTTCTGCCAAACTGCTGTGTTCTGTTCTCCTCATGCTAAGGAATCCTTTCAGGCTGCTAGGATAGGAATAAGGGCATTGCTATGCAGTCCCATATTTTATGAGAGTATAAAGCAATTTTTTTACTTTAAAACATCTTGTGTTGCCTTCTACACATAAATACTCTTTTCTTTCTCAATTTTAACTATTAATTCTATTATTAGAAGGAGCTAAAGCTGCCATCACCATCTTCTCTACTGTCTGTTCACTCCTGGTAATTTGAATTTTTCTTCTTGGAGAATTATCCATAGCTATCATGATATAATTCCCTCACAGTTTTAGAGCTTCTATATACATTTTTTTACTCATTAAACAGCTCATGGTGTTTGGTCTACTAGTCAAATTGTAGCCGAATTCATTTCTAAAAATAAGTTTTCATACTTCACACTGTAGTCGCACCATAAAGGGAATGTTTTACCTGGAGAACACCCAGAGGAATTCCTTGTTGGCCACTTACTCTGTATGTGAATATTGCACTGATATTTAGTAGGTCAACCATCATGTGAAAAATCGAAAGCTAGACTGATTCTGTACCCAGAAATGTAAATATATGCACCTTTTATATCTATAGTCCAAAAGGAGTATTGCAGGGTAACGACCAGAAGAAAGAACTGGTGTTTCATAATCTCTTTATAGGCCAACATTTCTTTGAATTTGCCTGGGAGCTGAATGTGCTGTTTAGGAAAACACGTTTCATCCCCTGGTGAGATGTGCTGCTCGCTCCCCTTGCTCCATCCCCAGTTCCATCAGAGCCTGCAGCAGGACTGTCCCTGCCCGGGGCTGCACAGGCCCAGCACCAGCTACTGCTTCTCTCATTGCAGCGAAGGCAACTGTGTATGGGTGCTTCCCTTTAGACAGAAGGGGCTCCTGGAATATTTCATGCAAATTAGAAATTCAGCTGAAGTGGTTGTTAATTTGTTGGTCTGGGACCTTCCTGTGCCACCCCTCCTGTGGGCAGGTACCGCTGAGCCACGGCCACTGCAGGGACTGGGTACAGGGATGAACTGGGCTCCTGTCACTGGCATAGGGCAGAGGGTCAGGACAGGAGCACGCCCAGCTCCTGCCCCAGTACAGGGCGCTGCCTTGGAGCCGGCTTTGTCCTGGGTGTTGGCAGCACAGTGGGCTGCCAGCCCTGTGTGCTGATCCTCAGTGGGTTTTTAGCAGAAATCTTTCCAGTGTGTCTCGGGAGCTGCTAGCAGACCATAGCCTGATCATTTGTTTCAAAAGATAAACTGTCGTCATTGCTTGTGAAGGAACATTTGTTAACCTTCACATTTCATAAAACACTTTCTTGCTCATTTTTTAATCATGAAAGATGAAATTGGATCTCGAGTTGTTATCCTTGTGGTATCACCTCAGTCTCCAGCTGTGTCTAGATGTATCTTTCAATACATTTCGCCTCAGCAAATAGATTTACCATTTGTTTCATAATCACAGTTCCAGCATTCCTACCTCTAATTATTTTTGATAAGCGAGTGCTATTGAAGAAACTGCTTCTGGGACAGAGCAGCTTAGCACGCAGCTCGGATGGCTCCTCGCAGCCCCCACGCAGCGATGTGTGTTTGTTCCGAGGCGTAATTAAACGTTCACCAAGCTCCGCTTCACAGGGACGGTTTGGGTGTTGCATCAGGATTTCCCGTGAGGAACCGACAACTTAAATTTCACTGTGAAGTGCTGATGAAGAACGTGATTTTTCCTTTTTACTCAGCGTGGTGCCCTCACACGAGCAAAGGCGAGTCAGGCTCGCTTTGACAGGAGCAGAACTGTTGCTTCTGTGTGTTTGATATGCTGGTGTTGGGAAAGTTTTTCATCATTTAAACTGATTAGGGCCTTAATTAGACTCCAAAGAAAGCTCAAAACCTGCATTAAAAAATTATGGCAAATCAGTAAGAGAGAAGGGCTTTCTGGGAAACCCCAATGCTGTTCTCAATGGGTTTCATGGAAATTCTTTTCACCCAGCTTCCCATGTGTTTTGATCAGTGCTGCAACCTGTGCCTGGCATTGGTTCCTCCAGCAAGCAGAGGAGCCCTGTGCACCCCTCAGCACTGTTTGTGTCACGCAGGCTTGAACTCCACCCTTGGCAGCTCCTAGTCCAACCAAGGTCAGCTGCCCAGTACTGGGGTTTCCAGTAGTTTGAAACTGGTTTTTGCTCTGCTCCAAATACCCCAGCGGTTCATTCTGTTAATGAATCACTTTAGGAGCCCTTTAGATGAAGTGTTCTGTATCTAAAAAATGTGCAGGGTTTAATTTGGTTATGGGATAAGAGCAGTGATCTTGCACAAACATGGGAGCATGGAAGGATGTGGAAAAATACCCTTATCATGGGCTTCCCCGGGTCGGTAACAACAGCTCTGAGCCAAACCATTAAACCGTGGTGGGACGTGTAAGCACAAGCCTTCAGGAACTGAGATGTGCGTGCTGCAACGGGCAGAATTTAAGTTAATGTACCAAAGACATCACTAGTGCTCAGAATGTAGCTTCAACCTGCAGAAGCTGCAACACCTTGGGAGGAGGAAGGAGAGTGTTTGGGACTTTTTCCCTCCAGAGAAGCATAGGGTGCATGCATACTCTGAGAGTATGCCCTGCCAGATTTTCAAAAGGGACACGTTTAGCGTGGGAAGGGGAGGTGTAAATGCAGTGTGGCTGAACAAATGGTATCTTCTCAGAGCCTAAAAATGTTGCTAAACTGAAGTGCTGCTCTTGCATCGCAACAGGGAGTGTCTTGCATGCTACATCGGACACTCTCACTTCTACACTTGGTGTCTATACAGATTAAGGAGGATTAATTAGGCTCAAAATACAATGTGTCTTGGCAACATTGCTGTGCTTTGTGATGTTAAAGTACAGAATTATTTTTTTCTCCATAGTAGCTGTTCCAGGAGTGTCTCACAGCCTGTGCTCATACTTTCTTTGTTCATTTGCTTTTTGCCCTTTTATTTCCATCTCCAAAACCCCTCAGTGAGAAGGAAAGCTTATGGGGAGCAATTCTACCTGGCTGTGGTAGAATTCTAGCATGCTTCTAGCCCTTCCAACTCTGCAGTTTTCTGACTGCTGTATTTAAAATCTCCTAAGAGGACATTGTTGCACAAGTGTCCAGCAGTGCCAGAGAGAGCCAAGATGGGTTTAAGGTCAGTGGCTTCAGTTACACCATGAGAAAGGCTGGGGCAGGGGAGTAGGACTTGGACACCTCCTACCTGCTGAGTCTCAGCCCCACTGTGAATATCCTTTGAAAAATATGGAGGGAGAGGCCAAAGGAGTAAAAATAAGTGAACATTCAGATGTGTTCTTCAACTGAAAACAGAAACCCTTGAGCAACCTTGAAGTTTACAGCCAGTAATCTCTGAACTAGTGCGGTCACTCAGCCAGAGGGCTGTTTTGTACAGCGCTGGTTCAGCTCCTCCCGCTATGCTGTCTGTGAATGCCAAACCCTTTGGCATGCAAGACGTAAATTCTTTGGGATTGAACTTGCAGGCTTCATGAGGGGACAGCTTGACCAATTTCATTAGTATCAAAATGCATTTCTTTTCCTTCAGCTGACATGACTTCCCACTGCGGCACTTGACAGCAGTGTCTTGGATAGAAGGGTGCACCAGATAATATGTATTCACAGTACTGAATCTCCTGTCACTAAGGTTTTCTCTAATATTATGCAAAGGCTGATTACAGGGAAGTTGTCTGAAGTTACTTTTAAGCTTATTCTTTTTATCTTTTTAAGTGATGTTTAGGCTTTCCCTGCAATTATTGGTATATTCAGTACTTTGGTCAAATCAGACTTGTAGCTCAGCAGATTTCTAATATCCACAGATGGGAAAAGTACTGATTGCAAGCTGTCAAGAGCCATCTTCGCTGAAGTAGTAGTTGTTGGTTTGTTTCAAATGGTAGGGGCAAAACCTTTTCATGATGATGAGTTTCAGGTATATAAAGCAAATCTTGTTCTACAGCAGGCCCTGATGAAGCTAGGAAATAAACAGCAGCAGGTATATAGGGAAGATGTATGGGAAAACCTCTTTCACCTACTGGCTGGAGAGGATATGAGCATGGGGTTCAGTAGGTTTCCAAAAACTTGTATATCTGGATAATCTGGATACATAAATATGTAGAAAAATACATAGTTGTACGCAATATCTGCAAATGTAGATATTTATCTGTATTATTAAGTGTTTGGTCCTCTTTCAATTTATAATTCTTATCTTTTGGTGATTAAAAAACCCTCCTTTTTGAGGGGAATTAATAGTCTCAACTCAGCTGTTTAATTGTGAACTCATTTTGTTCTTGTGTTGTTCAAAAAAAAATCCGATTGACACTGCCAGTCTATCCTTTCTGTACCACTCATTATTTATATGTGTCTGTTCTGCTTCCTCTTTTTTTTGTCTCCTGTGGAGTCAACAGCTCTAAAATTTTCACTTTCTGTGGAGGGAAGACTTTCTCCTTCTTTTTTGGTTATAAGCTAAAGTCAGACACAGGCTAGAGTGGGGAGAAGAAACAGGGACTCTCTCCTCGTAGGCAGTGACTAAACCAGATTGTTGTTCCTAGTGGTGACAGAAATAGGCAAGAAGGTTCTCACTTTAGACCCCCTGCACATTTTGGTTGAAGGAAAAATCTGTTAAAAGGTGCTAAACTTAATGTGTTAATCAGAAGTTTCTTACTGTTTTCCTACAGTAAAGACTCTTTACCATTCTCTTTTTCCCTAAAAAAATCTGTGGGGTTCTGTGACTTTATTATAGTTTGAATTAACTTCAGGTGTATTCATGGAGCTGTTGAGGTCTGCATCATCCTGCAGAGGACTGCTCTTTGGCCCAGACAAGACTCCATAAAAAACATCCTTTGACAGTTGCCTACTGCTTCCAGGAGCTCTCCCTTCTTTTTCCATTAATTCATTTGCATTCAGAGCTGCTGCTGTATGCCAATTAGCTTTAATTTTTACTATACACACTGACATCAATGGCCAATGAGAAAAGAGCATAGCAGGGTTTTTAGTGTGCCCATAAACTACAGAAAATTGTCCTTGGACAAACTCCTGCTTTTAGGCTGGCTGACAACAATAGACATGGTGAAGTTCAGGCTAAGAGCCATTAAACATAATTACTATCACAGGGTAAAAGTTTAATTGTGCTAAATTTTAAATCTGCATAGTCTATGCTTATTTACAAGCTGGCTGGGTCTTCCTGTTACATAAGGGGGAATAAATCTGTGCTTGAAAATTGTTGCCTTTTAACTTCAAAGGGAAGTGAAAAAATAGGGGGTTTAGAAGAACAACTACAAACTGAAAGCTTTCTGTATTTCCAGCTTCTTTTATGCCAATGGCTCCAAGCTGGTAAGTAGATGCTGAGCATCTTCCGACAGATGTTTCTAACGCGCTTAAACTTTGTGTGCGTGAATGTGTGAGAGAGTATTGAATCTGTTATGAAGGTATCTGGGGGACAGAATGCAGATCAGTTTGTTTATGTGGGGTTATTTTAAATATAACCACAGATGGGGCTTGGGGTGGAAGATCTTTCTCCTGCTCCTTTTCTTCTCTCCCTCCTCTGATAATGTTGAGCTCCCCACCTCAGAAAGTTTCAGCTCAAGTAGCTTCTGGATCAGTAGATGTCAGAGGTGGCAGGTTTTCTACAGCAAACAAAAAAGGCAAAAGCCTGTGCTCATTTGGTATTTTCTTCCAACAGGTTAAAAAAAAAAATAATGTTCACTAAGCTACAAGTTACAGCGTATTTTTAGAAGCACGGTGAATATACGGGGCTCTAAATCGCTCTCTGAAAAGCAGATTAAAATTAGGAAGTGCTAGAATAAGTGTGAAATGTTCATCTGTTGGAAGAGGGAGGGTATGAAGGACTGTGAAACTTGATAGAAGAGAAAAAGATTAGCGTGCTGACTAGCTGGAAGCTACATTTATGTAGACATTAGAAGGCAACACGATTTCAGCTGGACAGAACATAAGCTTCAGATCTTATGCAAACAGTCAAAGCTGTTTAACAATTGGTTTACCCCCAAAACCCCTGAAAGGAGACAGGTGAATACGATGCTAAATACATTTTTCATGTTTCTTAAGCTAACTGTTTAAATAGTTAAGTGAACATCTGTCCAAATTTCCCCATCATTTCCATTTAGAAAAGTCTCCTATTTGAAGGCTGAAGAAAAGCACCTGCTTAACAATGCAAATGGTGCTGTCTGGGGCCCCTTTATTTTGTTTAATCTAGATTGAGCTCCACACAACTGTGATGCTAATGAATAATGGATATTTTATACTTGCGCATGTAGCAGTGCTGGGCACAGAGCAAATCTAGGATTAACCTCCCAATTTCCCTGCCTAATGCATTTGACTCATTTTTTGAGTTTGCTGTGACTTGGGTACTCTAAAAACGGATGCCTGGTTTTATGGGAAATAGGAAAATCCTGGCCAAAGCTGCCAGGCTTTGCTGTGCCCAAGTGAGGTACTGTGGAAAGGGGCAGCTACGTTGAGGAAGGGAGGGATGTCTGTAACAATGGCTTGATTTGCGAGCAGGTGCTCAGTGAGAGCCAGGGCGTTTCAGGGTGGAGACCTGGACACTTTTCACTGCCACATTTTTTCAGTCTGATCTGCTGGCATTAGGCAGCCAAGCCCCGTGCTCAGCTGGCTCCCCTGCCTGCCTTCATATGATGGAATCATAGGGCAAAAAATTTTGGTACTCCCTCTGCAGATTTTCTGTCCTGCACGAGTGTTTCAGTTTGGTTTGCGTGGTTTAACTATCGGGGAAAATGGAGTGCTGTTTCTTCACAGGAAGGCTTGGAGTTTTCCAGCCAGGCCTAATGAAAGACCACTGATACCACTTCTAAAGAAAAATAAGGGTAGCCTTTTTTAAGCTGGAGAGCAAGCTGACTCCAGAATCACGGCACTGTGGGAGGGAGGGAGAGTTGTGGAGGTTTCTATAACACTGCTGGGTGTTTTAATTCACAATTACTGGCCAGTAATAATTAGTATTGATTAGCTTGGCAAATTGCAGGTTTAGAAATTGGTTATAGATTTTCCTGATGCTTCTCATCTCCGTGTTGTGGAATCAGCCAGAACCAATGGCTTGAAAAAAACCATGAGCCCAAATCTGTCTGCGGGCAGCGACGCGTTGCATGCGCAGAGCTAATGGTCAGCAGGAATCGTACGTCTTGAGGCCCATCGCCCCAAGAATACGATTTTTATCATCTTCTAGGCAAAGTAACTAACCCACATGCATATTGACCGCAGTCTGGGGTGAGATTGGGTTTGTCAGCCTGTTGATCGGTGCCCCCAGCTGGTTCCTGCGGCTTTAGCCTTGCAGTGGCGTGGTGCCCCCGGCTTGCACAGGGGTCTGCAGGGACACCTTGGAAAAGGGGGCTGGGGGCTGGGGAAAGGGTGCTGCAGTCTTGGTTGAGTCCCCCGGCAGGAGCTGTAACAGCAGCAGACATCTGGGGAGACAGATAGTGAAAGCCAAGATGAAAATGGCAAAGCTTCCAGTGCTGAAGGGCTGTCCTCGAGGACTGGGGAGCTGAAGTGGAACGGCTGAGCATGCTGTTCAGGCCGCCGTGGAAGGGCTTAGCTGGCTCCTGGGAGGGATGTGGATGTGGGAGAAGGGGGGCACAGCCAGCGGGGAGGGCTTGCTCTCTGAGATGCCTTGCAAAATACTGTGCACTCATTGCAAGAGAAATTATGTTTTTTCTTTTTAAACAGCAGGTAAGTGAGGTTCTTCCTGAGCTCTACTATAGTGTTGCCTGCCAGGATTGGCAAAGTTTGCAGGACTTGTGTGTCTTGCTGCGAGAGGTGCCAGCCTGTCCCTCCACCAGGTTGTGGCCAAGCAGAGCAAACCCACGCGGAGGAGGATGGGCGGCTCCGAGCACTTTCCCCACTGCTGCAGAGAGGCAGATAGTTTTTGACTGAAATTTTGTGAGCCCCAAAATAGCGCTCCGAATGTTTAATGCTTTTCTTCATTAGACAGCAAATTAGCCCTAGGCTTGCAAACCAAATGAAGTTTCATCTCGACGATCAGAGCCTGCTCACCAGGCAGTTTTACCCCAAGTTCCCGCACGCTGGTTGGTCAGTGAAATGGAGACTGCAACTTCTATTTATTGGTGCAATACAGTATTTGATACTGCTAATTACACTTAATTAGTCCTTCCACCATTTAATTAAAATGGCTTCTAATGATTGTGCTTCTTTGGCAGGCTCTTTGGTACCACCGGGAATTGTGCTGCCTGCAGTAAACTGATCCCTGCCTTTGAGATGGTGATGAGGGCCAGAGATAATGTTTACCATTTGGACTGCTTTGCCTGTCAGCTCTGCAACCAGCGGTGAGGACACAGTTATTATACACACAAACTAATTTATACCTTTGCCCGCAAAATGGGGAAACGTTTGATCCACACTACCTGTCTGGGGCTCACAGCCTGCTGGTGTGGCTCGGGCTGGTTTATTAGGCTGACCTGGGTGATGCATGTAAGTACCTGTAGCCCTTTTACTGCAAATCCCCTTGGAGCTGGTGGGAGTTGAAGGGGCAAGGGGGGGCACACAGGCACAGACTGTATGCGGCACAGCTGCTGCTGAATAAAACAAACTGATTCAGCGTCCTTTCAGGATCTACCCTCTTTGCAGAATGCAGACGATGGAGAATGGACCTCCTCTGGCAAACTGATGTTATCTTGCTTAAATCACATTTCTGACAGGCTCAAAACAGGGGATGGCAAAGAAGAAGGATAAAGAGAAGGGACAGGAAGGAGAAAAATACTCTAGCTAAGCCGTTTCCAACACTGGGAACAAATCCCTTTAGTTGTTGTGTAATTAACATGGGATCTTGGTGGTATAATTTTGAGTAGGCCTTGTGTATTTCTGCTGGGTTTTACCCGGTGGAAAATGCACATTGAGGAGTATAATGAAGGGTCATGCACACCGTTTTCACTTGGACTACCTGTAGCCAGTTGAATTTGGGAGGGCTGTGAAAAATCTTCCTAGCAGTGTGTTTATTGGTCATTGTAGGCAGAATGGAAGCCCACAGAACCAGATGTGATATAGTGTCACCTTCTGATGCATCCATTTATCCATCCTTGTCTAAGACAGACACGAAACTGCTTGCTGTTCTTACTGCTTGTTTTGTCAGGCTGTAGTGGCTGCCCAGCGTCCAAGGCCTGTGCTGGGCTTCCTGTTCTGAATCTGTGGTTGTGTTTCCCAAAGATGAAACTAGGATGCAATGCTTCATCCCGTGGGGAGGTGTGAGAGATATGTGTGGGATAGGTGTGAGAAGATGGAGAACCCAGTTCCATAAAAGTCAAACTAAAAGACTGACTTTAAAATTCGTTGCTTAATCTAGAAAAAAGTCACAGTGGGATGTCTCACGAAGCAGCCATACATGTCACATGTGTGGATGCAAACCTGCCACCTCCCCTCTAACCTTAGGCGACCCTATCTGCTTCTCCTTCTGTGCCCTCTGACAGTGGCTTAGCCCTTGAGATGGATGGGGTTGCAGCTGGTTGGTGCCAGAGCACAGAAGAGGCGAATCGGGTGAGCCGTGTGTAGCCCAGGTGGCTTTACTCGATCGCCGGCTGAAGGCGGAGGCGGTGTTTATTCGAGATACAAAACTCCCATTAATACTGTCGCCTCCACGGGCGCGGTGGCAGTGCTGGGGCGGCAGTGACATCTAGTGGCTCCTGGCCTTGGGCTCTCTCCAGAAGCTACACGGAATCTTTCAGTTGCCCAGTCTTGTTTTGTGACTTTTGAACATGCTCCTGCCACAGCCATGATCCCCGACCGGCAGCATGTGACTGCACAGAGGTGATACCCTTATTCCCCGAGATGCTCCTTCCACAGTGCTAAATCACTGGTCAGTTCTGGGGTTTGTCTCCAGGTGCTGCCAGGCTCAGCCCTCAGGCTCAGTTCTCTTCACCCTGCTGATGAAGGCCAGGCAGGAGAGGGGTACTCCCAAACTCCACGCAGATATTAAGGCTGGAGCATCTCAATATCCCTTCAGGCAGAGGCAAGTCTTGGCTATGAGCTGCACAGGGAGGAGTGCTGGGTTGGCCTTGGAGTCTGTAGGATGACTATCTGTCCTCAAACCCCTACTTTACCCTTCTTCTCTTGTGGAAAATCCTAGCGATGCCTAGTTTTCATTTTCAGTAATTTCTTTAAAATTTCACTCTTTTTTTCAAAGGCTCCAAAGAACCTCCCTCCCTCCCTCCCTTCCCTCTGCAGTTGCTAACACTGTACCTGCACTCAGTGCAAAGTGCTGCCCTGCCTGCCCTTCCCGTAACCTCCACGTGCTGACACTGCCCGGCAGGAGAGCACAGATAATCCCCCCGATCTGGCAGAGCTGCGCTTTGATGCACAAGGGATTTGCTGCCCAGTTTGAGAGGAGCTGACTTGTTCTGAAAGATGGGCTGAGTGGACAGCGTAGAGCTATGTGTAGATTGTTATTTTTGGCTGAGATCAGAGGGCTACAAACTTTTATGACTTACTCTGTAGAGATTTTGGCTTGAAAGGGCAGAGTGGAAGTGATCCTGTAACAGACAACATTGGATGCTGAACTGAGAACAGTGAGATTAAGTAACCCTAAAGTCAAAATTGCAGAGGTGGATGCCAATACTAGTTGTGAATTGGAAACCCCACTGAAACCCCTTATCGCTCTTCAGCTATGAAAAGATTTGATGAGGAAGACCTTTCTTTAATTCTCCTCTAGCTTCCTTGCCCTTCTATAGCTGGACACTGTATAGAGTGTTAAACCTATCAGAGCAAAATCTCTAATATTTTTACCAAGTGTGCAGTGTTTTCATTAGTTTCATTCTCTAAAACATCAGGTTTGCATCAAGTCCTGCATTGCTACTCAGCCTACTGTGCTTTAAACTCTTCTAAAGTCAAATGGTTATCATAGTGCTGAATAAAAGCTGATCACTGCTGTAACTGGCTAATAGGTCAGTATTACAAGGGTTGCAGGAAATCCAGCTGCTTCTGTTGCCATTATCTGAAGCGTGGTTTTGCTCAGAAGAAAATCACTCCGTAGAAATGGCAGGGTAGGTTCAGCACCTGTTTCTCACTGCTGCTGGCTGGAACTTGATCAGCCAGAGAGGCTCAGCAACATTCCTGCTCCAAGCATGGGGGCTGGTGGTGTGGTCCCACCTCTCTCTCTGAAGAGACCTGTGGGTTGGGACACAAGAAACTGAGCCTGAAGTTGCCCTGTTAAATTCTCGGTCTCCAGTTGTGATGCATCAGCTGAAAAGATCCCAGTTTACTGGTGGGTTTGCAGGACTGGCAGGTAGAAATAGTTGCCTTTCCAGTGAAACAAACCCTTCTCCCAAAACTTCACGTCATATTAAGGTACCCATGCAGTGCATTTCAGTTCCCATGTGCTTGTACACAACACCCCCACCTTCCAACTCCCTAGTTCTCCAGCTCCTCTTTTGGCTCCTCTAGACCCAAACCAGGTTTAGCAAGAGACAGATGTTGATGCTGGTAGTAAGAGTAATTTTTGCATTTCTCTTCCTGGAGATTTATATGGTACTTAAGGTAGGGATAAGTAGTAAAAAGCAAGCAGCTGTGTCTGTTATTTATAGTGAGTAAACCTGCTGGTGGGGAAGGTGGTGTTAGGGAGAGTGTATGCAGTACAGTTTTTAGCATAAGAGCTGTTAATTTAAATTGAGAATAATTTTTAGCTTTTTTATATACAAAAAAGGTTGAATTTCATAACTACTAAAGCATGTGCCACAGAGGGAAGAGGATGGATGGTCTCCAGTGAAATCCTATAAAGGCAGAACCAACACTCAGTTCTCTCTGTACTGACTTGGCAAATTAATCAGCTTATTTGCAGGTGTCCAGTTGGAGAAAACTTGTGCCCATGTTGGACCTATAAAGGAGCTCTGAAATTATCAGTCCTGTTCTTTTAGCAGAAAATACTCAGTTTTATGGAGATGCTCTGCCTGAAGCTGCCTGAGTTAAAATGAAGAAAGTATTTTAGTCAAGGAATAAACAGTGCCAAAGCTCTGCCTGGGAACAGAGGAAATGGGCATTTGAGGTCTGCTAAGTCTCCTGAGGATGGGGTCATCTCCACTGATCTTCCTTCAGAGCCTGGTTCAGAGATGCCATGAGGCACAGCCCCCAGCCCAGGGTGCCTCTCTGCTTTAGGGACCTGGGGCTGATTTCAGACTCAGCTCCTGGGGCAGGGAGGCACAGCTGTGTGTTCTGGTCTGTCATTGCCCTGCCAGTGTGATGGACAAAAAACAGCCCCTGAATTGGGCGCAAAGAACGTTATTTGTTATCTTAAGGAGTAAAGATTAGCTTCTGATTCCTGAGCAAGCAGACAGGGCAAAAAAGCTATTGGCTGTCAGTTCACACCTCTCAGATCTTATATGTGGAACTTTTTTGACCTTAATGGTCAAATAAAATTGTTAAATATCACAAGCTTCTCTGTCAACTTCAAGACAAACAGAACAATTTACATGGTATATAGAGAGCTGTGCCCTTCGCTCAATGAAGATAAAGGTTAGGAGTCCAGCCACCGGGAAATTTCTATTTATTGTTCAGCACTGTACACAAGGGGGTGAGGAAGGACTTAATAGCCAGTCCTTGCCTGGAAATTAGTGTAAATACTGCCTCACCCGAGGGAACTGTGGAAACATGGATACCAGCAAAAACTTCAAATAGTCTCTGTGTAATATCGGCCGCTTGATTTCTCGGTTGTAGAGCCGACACCTCTTGTCTGCAGGGACAAATCCCTTAACTGCTCCTGGTCTCCTACCGCTGCTGGTGGTGGGACCCGGCAGGGACCGGGATCTGCTCCCCGAGCTGCTTCCTACAACTGTGGCCTGGAGCTGAGCACAGCTGTGCCAGGGAAAGGGATGGCAAAGCCCTGGGTTGGGGAAGGGGAAAGGGAAGCGGGCAGAAGCACGTGGGCTTTCTTGGGCTCCGATGCCACTGGCAGAGCTAGAAATCAAACTGGTCACCGGAGTCGCCTTGAGACCCAAGCATACTTACACCCACTAATTCTTTTTATCTTCCAGGTTCTGTGTGGGAGACAAATTTTTCCTGAAGAACAACATGATCTTGTGTCAGATGGACTATGAGGAAGGGCAGCTGAACGGGAGCTTCGAGTCCCAGGTTCAATAACAGACCCTGCTTCGCTGAAGCACTGTGGGATGGGCGCTTGGCCGCATGAGCAGCGAGGGCGCCTGTCAGCTTGCCTGCAATATTTTTTTAATTCTTGGTCCAGAGAGGACTATATACATTGTAGTACTTTTCCCCCCCAACACAAAGCAGTTACAATTTTAGATGTACAGTTGTGCCTGCTTAGCTGAGCACTGCATTGCCTGTATGTTTGTGAGTTTTTGGGGTCTGGGGGAGGGCTCTGTACAGTCTGTTTTCTGTATATAAACTGGAACATTTATTTTATGAGAAATGTAATGCAATTTTATTACTGGTGTGAATTAAAAATTATGAATGTTTCCTGGTCATCTTTGCTGTGGTTTCTTCCCCATGTGGCAAAAGCCTGTATTTCCTGTGCTTTATGTTGAGCAGACTATTAGAAACATACACACAGATTCCTGGAATCACATGGATCACAGCAGAGGCAGGTTCACAAACACCAGCTGGGGGAAATGCTGCTGCAGAGTTAGACCTCTCTGCTTGAACAGTGCAGAGACTTATGTCCAACCACCTGCTTCCCTGTACAATGGGAGGGAACAAGCTGGAGGCAGGTGATGATTGGGAACCATCAGCGTCGCTGGCCGGGTCCCACCCAGGCTGCTGAGCTGCTGGCTGAGAGGCACCTCGCTTTGCACCTCTATGAACTCAGACAGAGCTTTTCCATGGCCAGGAGCACTTATTGGCCGGCTGATACGGTGTCTCCAGTCTGGTCTGCGAGGAGCAGGCTCCCTGCAGGCCTGCCAACAGGTGCCTGGGCATTGATCAGGATATTAATTTCAAGGCTTTGATAGGCAGTGGTGTTTTCCCATGGGGCATTGCTTGTCAGAGCTGCTGCGAGGGCTGATGTCAGGGTTTGAACATGACCGGGCGCTGATGCAGCATCATCCCTTCCCACAGCCCTTTTTTGCTTACTCTGTGCCAGGTGCTTTGACCTCCCACGTAACAAAAGCGATGAGATTTGAAGCATCTCCTGGAGAAAAACTCTGAACTGTGTTCCTGCTGCGATGCTTTGTGCAATGATTTTCAAGGTTATGCAATTCATGTGCAACCCACTGGACTGTATCAAACACATTTCTTTGTATGGTGAGTGTCACTTTAATATAGTGCACCAGTAGCTGTAAAGGATGGCTGCAATTCTATTTATTTTGTCTTCTGGCTTTTTCTTAAATTTACCCCCCTTTCCTTTAATAAATAGACACCGAGTACTTTTTTTCTGATGTGACTTAATTGGTTGCTGGTCCTGGGTCGCTTGTGTGTGTTCTCTGAATTGCAAATGCCAAATACAGTGCAGCTTGGTGCTGTTCTGACTGTTGCATGAAATGCTTTTATGTACACCTGTGCTAAATAATGGCTTAACAGAAGCAAAACTCCAGTAGACATTTAGTGAGCTTAGACACTTAGTGAGCTTCAAAATATTGCCTGTCATCTAAAGCTACCTGAGGTATGTAAAATGACTGATTTTTCTTCATAAACAGATGTTTTGGGTTGGGATACCCATTATAAAATGTTTGCCCCCATCCCTCTTTATTCCCATAAACATGGAATAGCAATTTAAAAGCCACCTATAGTTGCCTATGGATATGTGGTGTTTTAACTGCTGCTCCATTTTCGTGCTTTCTGGGGTTGGGGAAGATTGTCTTTTGAGAAACTGTAGAGTTGATGCTCTTTTTGTAGAGGCTGTCGGAGGTGGCCATGCTGGGGCTAAGGAAGGAGTAGCTTGTTACTCAAATGTTTTGATTTCTTCCTTTGAAATGGGCTGCCAGACAGTCACTGCCTCTGCCTGTGCTCCAGAGTGATGGCTCCTCACCTGCCTCTGGGATTTGCTGTAATTCATCACACAATGGCAGCGCGAGGGTGCTGCTCTGTGGTGAGGAAGGAGGCAGTAAAACCAAACCAAAACCACTCACCAAACACGCGGGAGGGAGCTATTAATTTTTAGTTCAGATTCTTAAGGAGGGTTTTGGTACCAGTTTAAAAACTGAGTCCTTTGGAGAATGGTACCTTCTAGAAAGCATTTTTTTCTTGGCTTAGCTGGTCTACTTACTTCAGAATTGAAGGGAGGAGGAAAGTATAACTTTTCAGAACTGCCTCACTAATGCCAGCTAATGGCTCTGCAGCTGCCTGATCTCTTGTACATCGCTGGGAAAGCTGCAGAAACGTCACCCCAGAGGGAGGAGGATGCTGGAGTAGAGGGTTGTTTGTGCAGGAAATCCCACTCTACTGTTGGATGAACACAAATGGCGTTTGGTTGGTGTGAGCCACGTCTTGCTGTGTATGTGTGTCCCCACAAGGGCTCTGCAGGGCAGGAGTATCTGAACTGGGCCCATTTGGAGGTGTCATTTACACTGTGGGCCCCAACTTACATGCAATGGCTCTCGCTGCATCCCTGTGCTTGCCCCTGCTGTGAAATGCAGGCAGTACCCTGCGGTGCAGGGACTTCATTGCTGATGAGCAGCCCACTTGATTTATCACCACGGCTGTAGATCCAGTTGCTGATGTCTAACAAGGAATTTCACGATGCTGTTTCGTGCAAAAGCCTCAGCTGGCAGCGGGGTGGGTGGGAGGAAAGCCTGGGGCAGGACACAGCTTCTAGCTGCTGAGTGAGGTGTGGCAAATGTCCAGTTGTCTTATATTAAAAAAAAAATAATAACACCAGGGAGAAATTGTGGAGCATCTATAGCTCTCTTTTCTGTGTCTGCCAGCAGACAAGGCCTGCCTACCATGGCCTGTGCCCCGGAGAGTGTTGGAGGTGGGATATCTTTAAAAATAAAAATCCCAGGAGGACAATGCAATCATGAATTTTTGTCTGAACGCTGCAAATTTGCTTAATAGAAACAAGTGCTGGAGTGCAGACCTGCTGTTGAATAATCGCTTCCACTCTACGGAGCAGAGCACGGAAACCTTTTGATGGTGTTATAGTCATCACTTGGCATAAATATTCATTCAAGGAATCAGAGCAGAGTAAATGGCATTTTAGCCGCTAATCATTTAGTATTAGCAGATAGCCCTTTTACTGCTAAAGATAACCACTGCTTAATCAGTTTAGTGACCACTGGCATATAGTATGACATTTAAGCCTGTGCCTCAGTCCCCACACTGAGGACATGGCTCCCGGTGACCCCTCTGTCCAAACCTCCATCATTTCCAATGTCAGCCCAGCCGCTGCCAGCTGCCAACTGCACTCAACTGGCTTTAACTTCTGCATTATGTGCCATTTGCCTCCTTATCTTAGATCAAAGAGGTATTTTAAGTTCATGCTACAAATGTTAAAATCTAGGATCTTCTTTCTCTTTTTTTTTTTTTTTTTTGTAGTCGGGGCTAATGGCTGATCATAGCGCAGTCTGATTTTGAGATTAAAAACAAGCCAGTATTTAAAGGCAATCGAAATCTTAAGCTTCTTCTCCATTCATCTTTAATGCTGGTGTAATTGCTGCACAGATTCTGGCTCTTCCTCCAGACTCAATTTATTTTACTTTTGGAGCGTGCCCCTGTCTGTCAGAGGGATGTTATACTTCCCTGAGCAGCATTAGCGCTATTGAGCACTCCGCCACCGGCAATCCAGCTCACCCCATTTCGTATCTTGCCAAACAAGTTAATCTAATATTAACAGCAGTTTGTTACCTCGTTGTTAGCTTAATTTACTTTACAAGAAATGCTATATTTGCATTTCATCCCTCTGTTGCTGGCTTGCGAACCGCGCTTCCCAACGCCAAGAAGGGACGGTTTGCGCCGCTCGGCGCCAGTCCCTCGGCACGGCGTTGCCACACAGAGGAGGAGGCCATCACCCCCACCAGGCATTTTCCCTAATTGGCCAAGGGGGATGTGGGGAGTTGGAAGGAGGATTTCGAAAGCCATAGAGCGGGTCCTGGAAATGCAATATTCAGAGTAGCGCAAATACCGCCGCTGCTCTTCCAGTAATAGAGCTGAGTCGCAGGCAGCAGTTTTCCCTGGTGGCAAACATATACAGTAAATGTCTTTAGTATGGAAATCAGCAGATGTGTGGGCACAGGGGCAGACGTTTGTAACACCAACAGGTTCTTTGGGCTTTCAGGGGGTGCTACCATGCCAGCCCCTGCCACACACCAGGGATTCGTCAAGGTCTCTCCACCAGCCTGGTGAGGGCCCTGGGCCTCACTTCCAAATTGCTGGGGTGGGGGAGCTGTGAGCAAAGTCCTCCAAACAACCACTCAAAATCTAATTCCTCAAATGACCCAGCTCCCAGCCCTCAGCAGCTCTCAGACAGGAAGGCTCTTCTCCAGCAGCCTTATGGAGCTGTGCCAGCTGCAGGGCTGGGGTTGGCCTGTAGTGGCCATTGGTGATTTTGTACCTGGGGCTGTCCCCCCTAGATTAGGGAATGTGGAGTTGTTGGAGATGGAGATGACTTTTGCCAGTGAAAGTTTCTGACTTAATTCTTGATTAGGTCACTCTGTGTCCCATTGCTAAGCCCTGTCCCTGTTTATGGGGTGCTGGCTTCCCACCTGCTCTAGCAATTGCTCCTTTCCCCTGTGCCAGCAAGGCAGCAGTGGAGCTGCCTGCAATGAGTTTGTAATATTATTTCCAAATGGAAACAGCAGTGGGATGATGCCATTTACCCTGTCCTCTCACCCCCCCGTGTCCTCAGACATCAGCTTCTCATGCAAAAAGTAGACCTTTTAGCAGAGAGGGAGGTTGCAAATGTTTTTCTAGGGAAGCCCACTCAGACCCAGAGCTGATTCCTGGCTGCCTGTCCTGTTGCACCCCACCTCAGCAGATAGCTCCAGCTTCTCTGCTGGGCAGGCATCTCTCCAAGACTCTCCACCTCTCTTGTTCATCCCCAGGCACGGTATTCCCTGCA
Organism: Pseudopipra pipra; assembly: GCF_036250125.1. Lineage (NCBI taxonomy): Eukaryota > Metazoa > Chordata > Aves > Passeriformes > Pipridae > Pseudopipra > Pseudopipra pipra. The sequence goes on from NC_087554.1 coordinate 12,653,277, forward strand.
GCACCCTCCAGGGCAGGGCTGAGCTCCCAGTGCAGGCACCGGCTCCAGGGGAAGCCTCAGTTTGCACAGCTTGATGTAGGTATGACTGCTTACAGGAACCAAATGACTCCATCTGTCTGTCTGGCTTGCTCTGGTTTTAATAATAAAATGCTGAAGGATGCTGAGGATGACTCTGGCCAGGCTGAGATGTCTGGCGGGGCAGCTGCTTCATGGTGCAGAGGAAGGTTTTTAGTAAAGATATGAGAGAAAGCAGAGCTGGAAGGACCAAACCTGCAGAAGCAGCAGAACATGGAGAGGTGGATTGAAGTGGGGGATCAGCTGCAGATGAAAGTACCAAATATTAGTAGCTTATTGTAAGCAATTGTAGGGCAAGTGCCCCAAACAGAGATCTGTTTTGCCACAAAAGCACTGTGAAGCACCTCATAAGTAATGCAAAAGTATAAGTGTAAATATAAATAACATAAATATATTGCACTGGACACAGACCTGAGGCCAGTCATCCCAGGAGAACATGTCCGGGGGGAGATAATTTAAGCTACTGCTGCATTGCTTGTCCACCATCCCTCCTGAGGGCCAACTCTCCCTCCCCCTCAGGCCCAAGAATTCACTCTCCCTGGGGTTTTTGCCTATGTGAGCAGCTGAGTGCCAAAGCCAGGGGCTCCCATGCTGATGCCCAGTGCCGGATCTGCTCCCACCTGCCCATAGCACAGTTAGCTCAGCATGTAGGGATAAATACCACTGAGCAGGCAAATGGGTTGGGCCTCAGTGCAGCTGGAGCCTGGTGCCAGCCCATGGGCACGGAGTGGCAGCACCTGCAGGCGGTGGCATGGCCATGGGCACCTTGCACACCCGGGGCAATGCACAAATGCACATTCACGCCCCACCATTGACCAGACACGTAACCCTGAATTCCCAGGAGTTCCCTGGAAGGAATGTTTCACTACTAACGTAAAGAAATTAATTTGAGAAGAGCAATAAGGTGCTACCTGCTCTCTGCCCGCGGGTGAGCAGAGGGGCCTGGCTGCCTGTTTCACTCTTCGATGGTAACACTTCTGGAAAGAAATGTTAATGCAACCTGAGCATTTTTGGGTGATTTTACTAAGAAAATTACCTTGAGAATAGCTTTATTATTATTAAATTGAATCAGGTATTTACTTGAAGGTGTTGACGTCCTTGTAGAAACTGTACAAAACTGTGGTTTTATTTAATGAAAATTTTGTTGCTTGAAACTGGTGTTTCACTCTGGAGCTTGTCCTGAGGCACCGTGTGCATCCCAGCAGTGGGTGTCTTTAACCTAAGTGACCCGTTCAATGTTCAACGCTCAGGTTCAGAAGGAGGGACTTCTATTTGCAGTTTGGTTTTCTGAAAAGATATTGTCTTTATCATAATTTACTTCTTTTATTAATTTTTCTTAAATTCTTGCTGAACACAGCCCAGAGATGCAGTGAAGCATCTTGCCTTGGTAGCAGTAACAGCAGCCCTGGGGGGCTGAGGTGATGACCTCTCTGCCTGCCACAGAGGAGGAGAAAAGGTGCCCTAAAGTCCCAGTGGGAACACAAAGGTTCAGGACATAACATTCTCCACAGCAGGATGCCTTGCCTTTGCACCTGAGAGGAGGCCCTGGGAAGCCTCAGCCTTTGGCAAGACACAAACATTAACACTGTGGCTCTGCCATGGCCGCAGCAGCAGCCCAGGAGCTGCTCCTGGCTGCCCTGCCCCGTGTCCCCTCACCCCACTGGGGAGCAACAGCCTCATAAATAATTCCTCAGTGTAATGGCAATGTTGTAAAACATGAATATTTAGTGCATGCATAATAGTTGCTTATTCATACTTAAATGTCAGCTGATGAAAACATATTTAAAAGGCTCCATTCCTGAGGAAGCACAAGCAGCCGGAGGACATGGGATGCAAAGTCACACTGTTTCTTGCCACACTGAAGCCCAGGGGTGCAGTGACAGACCCCTGCACTCTCTGGCTGCATCATGTTCCCATTCCCTGGGTACCAGACCTGCAGGAGCCAGCCCTGTCACGCTCTTAACAGATCCATCTCCCACCAACAGTGGGTTTCGTGTTTGTGCCAGAGCTGAATTTGGCTAAAACTGCCAGTTTCCCTGGTGTGCCTGTGTAGCCCTCACGTCCCCGGGGACGCCGCTGGGACGGGCTGGGAGGGGTGACACTTTGCAGGACAGGGGTGCTGTGACAGCAGCTGTGGGAATGCAGATGAGGGTGCAGGCAGGCTGTCCCCCCCTCGTCCTGCCAGCCTCCTGCCTGCTCCCGCTCACGAGAGGAAACTCTCAACGCTTGGGAAGGGGAAAAAAAAAAAAAAGAAAAAAGAGAGAGAAATAAATTATCAGTAAAGTAAAGCAACACAAACTTATGAAGGACAATTTTTTTTTTTGCTGTCAATACACACAAAGAGACAAAAATTGGAAGCTTTTGAGGAAAAGAAATGCGTCTGAACTTCTGAGCAAGCGAGAAAGTACTGAAAAGCCCTGCCATGCCGAGCTCCTCTGAGGTAACTTCTGTGCTTGGAAAGAATATTTCAGAAGACATTTTATTCTTTAGAAGATGCCAAAAATGCAAGACTTGGCACTTTAACAAAACAGAAAAAGGAAAACACATAATCTTCTTAACTAGTAAGTCTTTGAGCCCAGGATCACATTGTTGCCATATAATAAAAAGGGATGTTATGCAGTAAATTGGGCAGTTAAGAATTCTGTGCATACTCAAAATCATGACATTTCAAGGACAATAAAGTTGGCTGGCTCGTGGCCATTGGCCATATGAAGAGAAAACAAAAAAACGGATTGTCAGCTGGTTATTCATACCGCATTACAAAACAAGACTCCCAACAGGCAAACACTCTTTATTGCTTGTGTTTTTGCTCCAGAAATATATTTTTTAATTAAAAAAAAAAAAAGAAAGAGTTCTTGCAGCATTCATCTTACAAATGTTAACCCCTTAAAAGACAATTCTGACATGCTTTGCCGCTGGCTTTTCCACTTTATAAATGTTCTACAGACAAGGAAAAAATCAGAAGGAAAAATTTATTTCTCACAATGTACGAGCTGTCTGTTTCTTTATCGTAGAGAAAAAAAGAATCAAGGCATTTGAGACAGCTATTAATTATGTGGGATGCGATTAATTGTGTGGGATGTTTTGATTTTTGGGGTGTCTGACACGGAATAATCCCTGGGGAGTTGTTTTCCAGATAAAACATAGAATCTGTGAGCATGTGCCAAGTGGTGTCCCCAGACGTGCAGCCAAGGCTGAGGATGGTCCCAGTTTTGTGCTGGGCTGCAGGGTGGAGCTGGTGGCACTGGTGTGCCGGGGCAACGGAAGGGTCGGCCCCAGCCCAGCAAGGCACAGCAGGGAAGGGCACCCACCATCTTATTTTGGCTGTGGTTGTATAACATCACTTTACCATGACCTGCTGGACCATGCAGGCTCCCTAATGTCTGTATTGTTACTACAACATGTGTTTATGCACAAACAATGATTTCTGCTTCTCTCATGGTTGCATTACGTGCTGGCAGCAATGCTGCTTTCTGGGTGCCACTGCCTGTGTTTTCCACAGGCCCTGCTTCATCACGTTAAGCCAGAGGCTGGGAAAGCCAGACTCCTTAACTCCACACTTTTATCCTTTCATGGCTCTTTATTTCCATGATTTAATTTCTCCCCAAAGAACTTGATTCTGGCTTTCAAATAAAGATGAGCTTTCTAATAAGTACTATTCTCGCAGAGTCACTGTCCTTTTTAGAAATAGCTGAAGCACTACGATTATTGCATTGCTGTGTAACATTGGGAAGTACCAAATCCTGAAAAAGTACTAAGCATCTCACTTGAGCTTGTTCAAAACCTTAACAGCCCCTCTGTGAGGCACACTGAAACATCAGTGAGGTGCACATGCTTGACCCTTGCTGGGGGGCCACAGGGCCACAGCATGAAGGTGAACTGCTGTGGGGACAATCCCCTCCTGGCTGATGTGGCTGTGGACAGAGCTCTGTGGTGTGACTGCCACAGGCCAGTGTCCAACCATCACTTTGGTTTTCACTTCCAGCAGGTGACCAGCTCCATTGGTGTGACAGCCCACATGCTTCTGGTCCCTAGTGGGTCTTCTTGGTGAGGTTTTATAAAAGTGATGATCCTTGAACTGTGTTTATTCATTTATTTGTAGAGAGGCAGGCAGTCTGGGGGAAATAAACAGAAGCCTTCCTTGCTGAGGGGAAGGGGAAAGGCAGGTTTTTGACACACTGCTTCCAATAGGTCCTTATTCTGTCTCTTTAATTGTCCCAGGGGGCTGTGCTGGAACAGCTGCAGGTTGTTTACAGCAAGATGATCAGGACTACATCTTCTGCAGGTGGCGAGGGAGCTGCATTGGGATGAGAAGCTGGGAGAATATGACTGGAACAGGTATGGCAATGGGCTTTTCTGAGTTTTTTGGGCTGAAGAAAGAGCAGGAGGTGTTTGCAATGCACCTGGTTGAGCCTTGTGAGGAGGGTGACATGGGCATGTCGTATGTGCTGGTGCTGTGTTGTTCTGGCTTCTTGCTAAGAGCTGCAATGGTATGTAGGGAAAGAAGTGTGGAATCACTGGTGAAGTCAGATGCCTTTGGTTGAAGGAGAAATCTTTGCTGTGGGAGGGAGTGACACCCCTGTTTAGTCATAGAGCTGTCCTGCTGGGGATGTGGACTGAGGGAAAGAGACTGAGTTAGGCTGTTGTGGTGACAGTTTTTTCCCCTCCTTCATTTAAATAAAGCTTTCCTGACCATAACTTAGGGGAGATGCTTGGTCAAAAATCTTGTGTGTTTTTTGGGAATTGCTTGTTGATTGGTTGTAGAAATGGCACCAGTGTAGATCCTGAACTGATACAAATAGGTTCATTGCCTGTCAAGTCACTGTATTTCTCTCATCCTCTAAGTCCTGGGCCAGCTCCCTGCTCCTACATACTCTCTGCTCATGTTTTCTGTGCCACTGTTCCCACATAAGGGCCTTGCTTGCTCCTTCTGCTTCTCCCTCTCCTCCCAAGTTCTCGAGCATCTTTATTTGCAGTGTGATTTGCTCAACTTTTTGTGTTTTAATCCACTTCAGTCTATCCTCTGGTCCTGCCTATGCTCATCATTGCCCGTACCTACCTTGTTTTGATTGCACGTTCTGTGGGACAAAGTGCAATGATGCCATTTTGTGGATAATTAAATCCTCCTGGTTGCGGTTCCAGTCACTGGGACAACTCATGCTGCCTCGTGCAGGAGGATATAAACTGCCTGGATTTGCATGCAGAGTCTGTCATCTGCCGTGAATCATTTTGGGATGCTTTTGCATGAGTGAAGCTGTTTAAAAATAAATTGTATTGTGTTAGACTAATGGAAGATAATAAATTCGTCTGGTCTTTTAGTTTAAAATTCATCAATGTCTGGAGCTGGAGGACATAAACCCATTGGGCAATTAATGGCCAGGAGCTTGGCACTTGCCAGGCTGCCATGATGCCCAGCAGTGTCACAGTGCCCTGACAGCAGGAGGACAGCACAAGCATTAAACCCTTCTTAAAAAGGCAAAAACTACAAAAAAACCCTCCCCCTTTTAAACATCAGTTAACAAGACATCCCTTAATCAAAGTCTGTTCTAAGTGGTACTGTGCAAAGGGATTATTGCAAGATCAAAAACCTTTGAATTATTGAAGCCTTCAAACCCTGATGGTATTTGCTATCCCCTCCCTGTCCCCCGTGCTACAACAGGGAGAGCCCTTTTTTGTTGGGCATAATTTCCCCAGGATCAGCTCTGCTCTGATTTTGGCCAGCAGTGTGGGAGAGGGGTTGCAAACTCAAGCCCAAAGCTTGTGCAGACTGTCACTGGGCAGTTTTGGGGAGATAGCACACAGAGTGTGTGACCTGTCTCTGTGCTGCCTCGCTGGTGTGACAGGGACTCTGGGACAGTGCCCCTTGCAGGGGGTGCCCCATCCGGGCCATAGGGATACTGCAGGGAATGGACTTGCGGTGGGGTAGGAAAAAGCACACCAGCTGTAAAGTCAGCTTTGTGGTTATTTCTGGCCATCATCACCTGCTCTGAGCACCGGCGTCCTATGCCCCGTCCCCTCATGTCTCTGTCCCCCAGCATATGCTCTCTCTGGTTTCCCACTATTAAACTGCTGGTGCCTGTATGGCACCAGGTGGCTCTGGCATTGCTCCAGGACAGCATTCCTGTGGCCTGGCCCCAGGCTGTGGCAGAGGGTCCTTGCTCTTGTTAAGGTCCAGTGGCTTTTCCCCTCAGCCCCCCTGCTGATGCCTTCTCGTCCCGGCGCGGTTGTAAATTTGGGGTGATTCTGGTGACAACTGCAGAGTGAGGCCTGATTGGAGCCCACATAAGTAGGAGGTGAGGTGAAAGTGAGACGTGAAGGGAAAGCAGCTTGTTAGTAGAGCAAATAATTCACAGTGAATAATTTCTTCAACAAACAGATTGTTTGGATATCTATTTTTGAATACCTGCAAAGGGGCTCTGCAGTTCCTGAATCTGCTGGTTTGCTTTCTTTCCTTTTGGTTTGGGATGTGTGAGAGTGTGCTGGCTGTGTTCAGGCTGTCCTGGCCAACTGCAATGGCTCACACCAATTGCCACACTGTTACCTTGCCTGAGTACCCCAGTGCTCTCCCTCTGCCCAGCCATGACAAAGGTCCTAGAAACATCCTATTTCCCTGAAAATATGCCCAATGCAAAAACACTTGTGTGGACAGGCTTAATATTCACCTAACACTGTGTAGGCAAACCTTGTTCTTTGATGGAAGATGAAGAAAATAACTGCTCGTGTTTAAACTCATCTGAGTGTTTGAGACAATGACCTGGATGCATTTTTCCAGTAGTTCTTATTTTCTTACATCTGACCCAATACAACTGTTAGTTTTCTTTGAAATCTTCAGTGGCGCTCAACTGGGGAAACCAAGAGTGTAATTTATGGAAGGAAAAGTGCAGCAGATAGATGTTTTGTATCCTATGAGGTACTCCTGCCACTTAAAAGATCACTTATTGAATGGAACTTCTGGTTGATGTAATTTGCTGGTTTGTTAGCGGCTTCTCCCAAAGCCTTGCTTTGAGGAAAAGTGTTTTTAAGAAAAAAGTGTGTGTATGATCTGGCCTCTGCTGTTACAAGTGGTGAGGCTCAAGGCCCTGGAAACTCAGCTCCATTGCTGCTGGTAACATGATCTAGCAGCACCCTGGAAGCTTTCTTCCCTCACACCCCCAAAATATTGCATTTACAGCAGGAGGTAAAGCCTGTGAGAAAGTTGCAGGTAGAAACAGATAGTGCTTTGAATTGCTGTTGCCTTGCTTGCATACAGATCACTGATGGGGCTGATCTGGCCAAAGCTAACTCTGCCCATTGATGCCCACTCTGTCCCAAATCAGGGTCCCAAGGAGGCAACTTGGGCAGGTGTTCATTCAGCAAGAAGGTGTGATGGGCAGCACCCATGTGTGTGTATGCTGATGGCTGACTACCCCAGGCAAGCAAAATAAGCTCAAATTTTATCCCCATCAGCAGTAGCTCAAACCAGTACACCTTTTCTGTGGCTGGTGATGGATGGCTGATGCAGGAGTAGGCTCCAGGGCTGCCTTCCTTGCTGCAGCTCTGAGAAGTGGAGTTTGGGATTAGGTAGAATTAGGGATTTATCCCTCAGCATCCTGCTATAAACCTGCCTCTTCTCATGGTGTCTCTGCCAAGTTTTGCAGGGATTTCTTGCGGAGTCACTCCTGGTGACTTCTCTGTTGTAGATCACCAGCCAGTGGTGTGGCTGCCCCCTCCCCAGTGCCTCAGCAGCTCTCCCAGTGCGTATGTGGGGCACAGGGGCCATACCTGGGGCTGTGCTCGGTGCTGTGCAGCAGGTTAATCTGAACCTGCAGTAGGATCGCTGCCCTGGTAAATCACACTGCTCAGGAGTTCACTAGATCAACTTTCTAGTTATCCTAGGCCTTTTAAAGGGCTCTTCTTTTTTTTTTATTATCCAATTAACTATACTTGTTAATAAAAAAATTTCTTTTATATAAAACCGAGCAAATTTTTTCTCTGCCTGGAGTGACATAAATAGACCTTTTCATATATGGCTTCAGTGTCCTGGGACTGATTTGTGGATATATATTGCTGCTTAGAAAGACTGTAATTTACAGGTGATTGTTTGGAGGACTTCAAATTACCACCACTCATATATATGGATATATAAATAAAAAATGAAGCTTCTCAGGACATTCTACATAAACAATTTTCCTGGGAAGAAAAAGGATTCTCAATAAAAATAATAATAATAAAAAGGCAAGTTTTTTTTATATCTATGCCTCTACATAAAGTAAGGGTAGATTACTTCAGTCTTTCATTTTTATTTCAGCATTTCTGGACCATTTCCTCCAATATTTTATCTTTTTTCTTCCATCATATATAAATAAACTCTTCTTATATTCCACTTCTGGCGGAACTGGCAGGTTTGGGGTCTGGAGGTAGCAGAAACCCTGCTGCCCAGCCCTGCCTGCCTGCACTTCCTCCAAGAATAGGGATGGGAAGGATTAGCTCCAGCTGCCTTAATGAAATATCACTTCAGCCTCTAAGTTTCTCTCACAGAAAAATACATACATGCACAAAGAGAAATACTTTTGGAAGCTGCTTGTGATTTTATGGCCCTGTTGCTGGGAGCTGCTGACAGTCTCTGCTCTCAGCAATCAGGCTCTCTGTTAAAGCTGGATACCATAAAGTCACTATTTCACTTTGGAAGATATTTCTGTAAAGTTTTTTTAGCTTTCCTGGTCCAAGACAGAGCCATGGCTCACCCAAATCAGGATCAGGGGTCTGCAGGAGCGGCCAAAGGGCACATCTGCAAGATGAGCCCTGAAGCAGCACCACTGAGCACCCAGAGCTGTTTTTCCAGCCTCCAAATGTCTGTGCTTCAGAGGCAGCTGTAAGTGAGAGTCATACTGTAAGGTAGAGGGATCTTTTCTGCCCCTAATTTATCTAGTTGCCCTTTTTTTTTTTTTTTAAATTCTTATAATCTTTGAGGCATCTGCAACACCTATTCCATGGGTCTGTGATTTTTTTTCCAAAGTTGTAAACAGATTAATGCAAGTTTAGATGACTTTATGTGACCTGAAAGTAGATAATTTAGTGGTAGTTAATGCTCCTTCTTGCCCATCAGAAGAGGGGCTGTTTTTAGTCTCTTTATTAAAGCAAGCAACGAAGTCTGCCTTCAGCTTCCAGCGTGCACTTCCAATGTAATTTAAGGGTTTAAAGAGGAACACAACTTGTGTGGAGGAAAAGGGATGTCAAAGTAAAAAATCCCATGCTTTTAATTGAGATTAGTTGATCCATATTCCATTACCAAATCCTGTCCCGTGGCTGCTGTTCCTGCAGAGCCAGGCAGGATTTATCAGCCTTGGTGCTCGCAGGCTCCCTTGTGCTGCTGCTCTCCCAGGGAGCCGTGAGGAGTGAGGTGGGACAGGCTGCTGTATATCACCCATCTCCTGCTCGCCAAATGATGATTCAGATTCACACAGAGATCTATAAAAGTCAGTGGTTTATTGCTGTCTTGTATTTCTGTATTAACCACCTCGTTATCATCCCAAATGGAGTATAAATCCGAGGGTATCCAGTTGCTCAAGCCTGCGTGCTTGTGCTCCCCCGCCTCCTGCCTTATAAATCTTGGCTCTGGGTAACGGGAGGGACCCTGCGGTTTCCCAGCTCGGGAGCAGGCAGCGTTCATAAAGGACCAGTTTTCTCTGCTTGGGGCAGGACAGGCAGTGCTCCAGTTGTCTTGATCATGTGTGTCTGCTCTGGTGGCTGAGCTGCCGGTGTGGGGGAGCAGCAGCACTGGTGCTTCCTGCAGAACCCAGGAACAAAAGGCATTGCCTGCTGCCAAGCTGTGTATCTTACCCCTAAAAGCTGGGAGATGTACAGGTCCCTTGGAGAATGGTCTGTCTTTGGAGAATGGTCTGTCTTTGGGGTCTGGGGCTTTTTGTGTGCAGGGTGCTGGCTTTGCTCAGCCCTGTGGTTGCTGATGGAGGCCAGTTATTAAGTGGCTGGGAACCATTCAGAGCAAGCCCCAAATAACCCAGCCAAGGCTGCAGGACACCTGCTTTGGGCACTTGGCATCTTGGTCTTGTGATGGAAAAAGCCTGAAATAAATAATGAGGTTCGACCAGGCTGGGTCAGATCATGTCTCAATCAGCAGCAGCAAGAAGCCATGGCTAGGAACAGGATGCACCTTGAGGTGCACGGGAGATTCAGTGCTCTGAAAAACCCTGAGGATGGCCAGTGAAACGTCTCCTATGCACTGAAAGGAGTTTTTATGTCATGTCCATAGTTCACCACATGTCAGAGTCAGAAATAATTGGCAGATGAGGTGCATGAACTTTTGATCTTTGCCATGATGTCTCATCCCTGGGAACATGTGCCATTAGCAGGAGACTTTTCCTGTAGTTCTAGGCTAACATATGTGCTTCTAAGTATCAGTGAAGAATGCTATTCTTAACAAGGAAGTATAATTTTCCTAAAATACATCAGGAAAAAAGTGCGACCTTTGGACCAAGATCTCCCAAAGGCAGCACATCTGTTGGCCTCAGTAGGGTCTGTATCAACTGGGACACTTGTCCCACAAATGAGAGCTTGTGCATTTTATTGCTCAGCTATTAACTTTGTAAGGACAGGCTGGCTTATGCTGTTATGGTTTGGGACAGCTCAGATAGGACTAGTGCAGTCTGGCATCACAGCTTCACTGCTGTCAGATATAAATTCCCCACATTTTACTAAATTAATCCTTTTTCTATCCTGTTTTCATTATGAAAAAATGAGCTAATTATTTAACATTTCCAAAAGACTTCAACTGAGCCACCGCAAATCTGATCAACTGTGGAAAAAAAAAAAAAATCATTTTTTCTTAAAATCCCTCTCTCCTCAGTGAAGAGTGTGGCCTTTCTCTTCAGGCTAGTGCTAGATGCTGAAAAACTCACACCTGCGCAGGAGCTTGGTTCACTGTACCCCCTTCTGCCCAGCCACTCAGTGTTTGCATCATAACAGTTCGATGTGATGGAAACTACAGGTGGAGAATAAGACTGAAGGTATTACAGAATCAAATAGACTAATGGAATTGTATGTAAAGAGTGAGCCAAGACGTTGCTTTTCTCAGAGAGCTTTTCTTTTTTGTTTGTCTCATTCATTTAGTGAGAGGAGACCAAATGAACAATGGGGAAAGCAATATAATTTAAAAATTATAAATATTTTCTGTTTCTGCATAATAAGGAGCATTTTTTGAGTAGCTGCCTCTTAAAACCTTCACCTCACTACTGGCTATTTTTGCTGCAAGATCCCATCCAACACAAAGTGATGAGTTTCCCAGAATTTGATAAATTACACCCCTTCTTTGCAAATTATTCTCCTTCAATCTTCCACCACCTCTGGTCTTGACACATGTGCTGGAGAGGGCGACAAGCTTTTAAACCTCATTTAATGTGCGTAACCAAGACTTGCAGAGTTTTCTGGGTCTCTCAGAGGTCACACTTCTCAACTCTGCATGCATGCTTTTTAAAAATTATTATTATTATTTTAATCACAATGCTGCTGCTCCTGAGCTGATTCAGGCACCCAGGTCATGTATATTCTAAAGCAAAGCTTTTGATGAGGGGAAAAAATATCAGGGACATATACATTAGGGACATAATGAAGAGCCTGTTTGATGCTGTGTCCAATGCTGAGACTGCCATGAGGACATGAGGTTTTTCTTCTCCTCTTCCTCCTTCTTCTCCTTGTCCGTGAACTGCTGAACATCCCTCATTGCCTCTCCTCTGACACCGAGTTCCTCTCTCGTTGCTCTTCATTATTGGACACTGAAACATCATGTAGGTGCATGAGGTGGTTTGTTCTGTCTCTTATTTCCCTCTTTTGGGTCTCTTCTCCCCTCAGAAACAACCAGTTCTCATTTGGCATGTTCTGGGCTGTTGGCTTCAGGCAGGTTTTCCCTCATTAACCTCTGAAGATACATTGGTAAAATGTCAGTGTCATACTTCATCATGTGATGAGAACCATTATGTGCACATTGTTAGGCCTGGATTCATACCTACACCATCTCTCTTTGGCTCTCTGGGAGCCTCATATAAAGATCAAATATGATGTTATGGATGATGATTAGAATGAGCAGTCTTCCTTCCCCTCCTGCTCCCATTCCTTCTTTTGGTTTTTTTTTGGGGTGGATTTGTTTGTTTGTTTGTTTATTTGTTTTTGTGGGGGTTTTGTGGGTTTTTTTTGTGTTCTTTTTTTTGGTAGGTTTTTTTGTAGGGTTTTTTTGGTTTGGTTTGGGGTTTTTTTGGTAGGTCTTTTTTTGTAGTTTGTTTTTTTTTTTTGGCACAGATGAGTCAGTTCAACTGCTGCCTTACTCTTTCATGGACTGACACCTAAACTCTAAAGTAAGTCAAAGGTCTCCATTGCTGGGCCATGCAGGCTGACCCAAAAACATGCAGAGTAATGCAGCAGCAGCACACCCTCACCAGTGATGGACACAGCTGGCTGCTGGCTCCTGACCAAAATGTGGAGGCACTGGTTTGTTCGAGGGAAGGGAGAGAGCCCTGATGCCAAAATTTTTGGAAATTCATGCTCATGGGTACAATCTCATACTCTTTTAAGCCCTGGTCCAGCTGCTCTAATGTAATTTTGGGCTCCTGAGGCCAAGTCAGCACCAGGAGAGAGTGAGAAGAAAGATATTTAGTCAGGAATGAAGACATTTCCCCAAACCTCCATTTGTTTTTGGGTATACTTTTGCTGGAGTGTCCCCACGAGCACACTCAGCGTTGCTCTGGTCACTGCAGACTCCTCCAGGCAAAGATGATTTACCCTGACTTTGGAGCTGTCACGAATGAAAGGCACTTAACAAATGCTTCTGAAATAAGAAAACCTCTGTACTCCTCTCCTCGTCATTCACTTTCAAATTGATAAGTTAAATACTGTACTCCAGCATAAACATTTCTCAGGGACAAAGTATAAACATTTCTAGTGGAGTGCACTTAATATAATTTTGTTTGCCAAGTGGCGCTGTCTCCTCCCAAGCTATGTCTATGAGAGGGTTTTATTTAAATGGAGATATAAATTAATTGCACTCAGCACAGCCTCTCATCCCAGCCCTCTCCTGCATCTGTACCCTTGGACTCTGTGAAGGGAAGGGCAGGTGGGAGCTGCAGCAGGACAGCCTTGGTGAAATACTGGCAGGACATCACCGAGCTGTTCCCCTGCCTGCTGCCTCCCCAGGTTCCCTTGATTTATTTTTTTTTCCATTAGAAGAGATGTGACTGTATTTGCTTTAGTTAGATGGATGCAGATGCAATTTCATGAAAGACTTCCTTCCCAAGATGAGGGTTAATGCAATGTTTTGTGACCTGGCTATATAGTGATGGGCGACACCAATTCTCAGACTGGATTAGATTAATATATGTCAGATATTTTAAGGTTTCATTCATTCAGGAGAACAAAGCCTAATTTTAGACTTTGATTGAAAGCCCGTCTTGGTAATAGCATGGCTAATTTCCTTTCAAAATTGGGAAAATTTAAGTTTTGACAATGTCTTAAACCAGGCCCAGTTATTAACAAACCTGACATCTGTCTGTCCCTTCTCTACCTGAGTTCCTATTTAGGTACAAATTATACAGAAACTGGTCAAACCTGACTCTCCTCTGATTCCTACTCTGTTATGCATTTTCTTCATTCCTGAAAATACTTTGGAAGAAAGTAAGGAAAAGTTCTGCCCTTGTGAATGGAAATCAGTTTTCCAGTCCAGACTAAAATTTGCATGTTTTGCAAAGAACTGCAGATTACCACAGCCACAGGCAGGTGTTGTGAGTGCCATGGATGGAGCCTCTCTGCCTCCATCACCCCAGAGGAAGGCAGGCAGTCACAGACTCACAGAATCATAGAATATTAGGTCCGAAGGGGACACCAAGGATCATCTGGTCCAACTTTCTTGGCAAAAGCACGATATGGAAAAAATGGCCCAGCACCCCATCCAGCTGAATCTTAAAAGTGTCCAAGGTTGCAGAATCTATCATTTCCCTGAGGACATTATTCCAAAGGCTGATTGTTCTTACTGTGAAAAAATTTCCTCTTGTGTGTCACTGGAATATCCCCAGGAATAACTGGTAGCCGTTACCCCTTGTCTTTTCCATGTGTCTCCCTGTAAAAAGGAAATTTCCATCTTCTTTGCAGTCAGGAGCTTATTAACTGCTTTGGTGTTTGTTTTCTTGTCTGTGAGTTGCCAGAACTGCTACATGGAAGATTTTGACTAAAAGGTTTCTTCCAAAGCAGTCTGACCTGCTCATTATGAAAGCCAAGGGGAGGTTTGAGGCAGGGGTTGGAGATTTCAGCTCAAGTGCTAGAAGGTCCCATGGATGCCAGCACACTTGAGGCCCCTCTGAAGCTCTGCACAGCCCTTCCCTGCTGGGAGACTCAATCTGTCAAATCTGCAGAAACAAGCTTGTTCTCATAAAAAAACACAGCAGAAATTTTATGGTACGAGTGGAGAGACATACAGCCAGGGTCTTGCTGCTCGTCAGAAAAATGGCAGCTACCTTTTGTACAACTCTTGCCTTCTTTCACTTTTTTTACCTTTAAGATTAAAAACCTTCCAAAGAAGGCTTACAAGGTTTATGGCAGAGGTATACAAGGAGCGAATTAAAATTCCATAAATATATTTGCTGGCTAAAATTTATATATCCTGTATTCCTCGGGTATCTAATTAGATCCAAGAAGAAAATAGCCCTGCAAAGGATAGGCATTTTGTTCAAATAATTTTTAAGAATTGAGCTAAATAATGGCCATTTTATACTGCACACAATATAATTGTTCTTCTTGTATTGGGGAGCAGTTATAAATTATCTAGTATCCCATTCAGTCTCGTTGCCACGCCAAGTACCAAACAATTGTGAATGTAGTTACTGGGCATGTAAATTCGCGGCTTTCTGACAGCTATACCGTTATTGCCGCTGCTAACTAACATTCTGCATAAAAAATGCAATCCCTGGGAAAGAAGGAGCATTTATCTAAGTGCTGACATTGAAACATTCTGAATAACTCTTTGAATCATTTGTACTATTATGGGGAGAAAATGTAATTATTGTAATCAGCCTTGAGTCTGAGGCCATGTTGTTTTAAAAAAGGAAAAAAAAAAAAAAAAGAAGGGAGAAGGGAGGGGGAAACCAGATCTGAACAACGAAAATGAACCTTGATAATGGAGCAGCCTTGAATTCCACTTCATTTATCACACTAATGGATGTCAAGATGACCTCAATCAAACATTTTGTTTTCCAGTTTTAAGCAATGGAAAATGCTTTTTTTTTTTTCCTCTGGGGAAAAAAAAAAAGGAAAGTTATTTAAATTGTTCCTAGTAATTACATTAGAGTAGAAGGTCAAAGTCAATATGAAATAATATCAACCAACCTTTTGATGAGTCTAGTCCAGGCTTTTTGCTGGCACAGTTTACATATCTCTATAATCCTAGTGCAAGCCTCATCTTTCTCTTTCCTTATTCCTTATGTTTTTATACTTAAATAGAAATTGCATTTTGTGGTGTTTTTATTAGTTTTCATTTGGAAGCCCAGTAGTACTTCATCTAATACTTTTAAGTAAATGATCATGTGGTTTAAACACCACTTTCCTAACTAGCATATTTCAGGATTGGGAATAGCCGTAAAAAAGGCAGAGAAATCTGAATAAAAAGAAGTTTATGACAGCAGCACTTCATGAAAATGTCTCAATTCACCTAGGCCAGTCTTGTGAGGCACATCAAATGGGACCTGGGGTAGGTCCTGGGCAAAACACTGTGAAGGTGGGCCCTGTATCCAGATGGCATGGCAGGATGTGTTGATGAGGGAAGAGCAGTAAATGTTGTCTGCCTCGACTTCAGCAAGGCTTTTGACACTTGTCTCCCATAACATCCTCGTAGGTAAGCTCAGGCAATGTGAGTGAGATGAATGGACAGTGAGGTGGATCAAGTACTGGCTGAATGACAGAGCTCAGAGGGTCATGATCAGAGGAATAGAGTCCAGTTGGAGGCCTGTAGTCAGTAGCACTCCCCAGGGATCACAGCTGAGTCCAGTGTTATTCAACTTGTTTAGCAACATGGATGTAGGGATAGAATGTGCTCTCAGCAAGTTTGCTGATATACAAAGCTGGGGAGAGTGGCTGATACACCTGAAGGCTGTGCTGCCATTCAGTGGGACCTTGACAGGCTGGAGACTTGGGTGGAGAGAAACCAGAAGTTCCACAAGGGCAAGTGTAGGGTTCTGCACCTGGGGAGGAATAACCCCAAGCACCAGCACAGGTTGGGGGATGACTGACTAGAGAACAGCTCTGCTGAGAAGGACCTGAGACTCTTGGTGGATGACAAGTTGGCTATGAGCCAGCAGTGTGCCTTTGTATCCAGGAAGGCCAATGGTATCCTGGGGTGCATTGGGAAGAGAGTGGCCAGCAGGCTGAGAGAAGGGATCCTCCCCCTCTACTCAGCCCTAGTGAGGCCACATTTGGAGTACTGTGTCCAGTTCTGGGCTTCTCAGTGCAAGAAAGGCAAGGAGCTGCTGGAGAGGGTCCAGAGGATGGGCACAAAGATGATTAGAGGTCTGGAGCATCTCTTTTATGAGGGAGCTGGGCATGTTCAGTCTACAGGAAAGAAGACTGAGAGGGGATCTCATTAATGCATATAAATATCTCAAAGATGGTGCCAAGAGGATGGGCCAGACTCCTTTCAGTGGTGCCCAGCAACCAGACAAGGAGCAGTGGCCATAAACTAAAACACACAAAGTTTCACCTCAACACAAGGAAGAACTTCTTTACATTGAGGGTAGCAGAGCACTGGAATGGAATAGGCTGCCCGGGAAAGTCATGGAGTCTCCCTCCCTGGAGACATCCAGAATCCACCTGAACACATTCCTGTGTCATCTGTTCTAGATGACCTTGCTTTGGCAGGGAGGTTGGACTGGATGATCTCCAGAGGTCCCTTCTAACCCTAGCAACTCTGTAATTTGAATATTTCAGTTCAGTAATATCTCTACAATGGACAAGAGCATCCAGATACCTGCACTTCTCCTCCCCATGACTGGTAAAACTGTTGGCTGGATCCAAATTTATCCAGGGCCCAGAGCTGCCTCTGCTGGCTTGTCATCTTCTGGATAGTTCTGGATGTTGTATGAAAGTGTCAGTCTCCCCCTCAGAAGTGGTGTGACAAGCTGTTTTTTTTATGCTGCTGTGCAAGTGTAGTCCATAATTTGCACCAGTGTCACCTGTATTTTGACTCATTTAATTTGGCAGACCAGCACCTCTGTGGATCCCCAAAGTATCTGGATTTTTAATGCTGGAACTTAAAAAAGTGCTTATGTTAGTGTCTTTGGACAGCAAAAATACCATGGTTTATTTAAAAGACATCTTTCTTCTTTGGAAAAAGATATGATGCAGTAAATGATTTGTAAGCAATTTGCTACAACCCTCCCACCACAGGAAGAGCATCACATGACAGAACACTGCAGGCTCACTTCACTGTGAAGCTCTTGGAGCAGTCTGTGCCAAATAAACTTCTTTGAAACAGTCACAAATCATCCATATGGTAAAATATCACCTTACCTCTCTTCGCCAGTAACTCAGTGTTTAGAAAAATACTTTGCAAAAAAAGTGAACCATGGATGTCAGGCCATGGAAGGGGCCCTCCTGCAGGATGTGCAGAGCCCAGCTTGCCCAAGTCCCCTGCCCTCCCCAGTTGGGCAGAAAGTATCTGCATGGCAGAAAAGAGCAGGAGCAAACAGGTAAGAAGAGAGGAAAGATGTGCAATGCCTAAAAGGATGTATAAGAAAGGCAGGGCACAGACCTCAGTGTCTTTCGTGGGAATAACAGCGCAGTGTGTAGCAACCTCAGGCTAAAAGACAGACCAGTGAACATAATAGGGAAAAAAAAGTGTGGACATCTTTAAGTTAAGCTTTTAAGAATAAATAAATCTGTAGAATGGGATATACATCAGCTGCCTCCTTCCCCCTCCCTTCCTTCCCCGCCCCCAAACACTCGCTAAAGCGATTGGAAACATTTGGGTCTGAAAAAAAAAAGGGAAAGCTATAAGTGCTTTTTCTTTCTTTTTTTTGCCAAATCATGCAGAAGATGCTGGCAGCTGCAAAGATTCAATTATACACAATGCAAAAAATAATTTAAAAAAATAATGGCACTTGAAAAAAAATTGCCTCTCCAGAAATTGCGTGGAACAATAAATCTGTTAATTAGCTAATTAATATTCAATTGGGGTCAGTGGGCTTAATAGAACCTTTTTCTGAGACCCAAGAAATTTTCCAATCACAATGTTAAGTCTGCCCACTTTCATTATCATCTAAGCACAGGCAGCCCTTATCAGGCCGCCAGACGCCCGGGAACAATGCGGCACCATTATCACGCCGGCGCAGCGGGTGCGGGTACCACAGTCGGATGTTGCAGGCTGTGAAGTAAAAATGCTTGAGCATTTAGGGTAATTGATATATGGGTTCTGCTGTATTGTTTAGGGCTGTTTGTTTGCTCTACTGGTATTTAAGGCAGCGGAGCATCAGAAGATTGATTTTCATTGGTTCCCATTTTTTTTTTTTCTCTTTTTTTAAGGGAATCGATGACAAGTTGTCAGTGCAGGACCCTGACCAATAGCATCTGGCAAGTCCCCCCCATGGCACAAGGGCTGCTGTTGGCCAGGCAAGCATGGGGCAGTGTGCCTTCCACCAAATCTTGTCTGGCAGGGATGCTGCAGCAATGCTCACCTCTGTGGGACGGACATTAAAACCCACATCACTATAAAAATAGGACACATTTAAACCAGCATTGCTATAAAAAATGACAAAGTGCAAGATCTATGTTATGAATGGTGGTAGCTGCTTTTATTTATTTTTCCAAGGGTCTGCAGTTTTCTGCTGTAAGGCCTGCTGTACTTTTCTTCCCTCGATATCAAAATATGGAAGCGAGTCTGTTGGCTTTGGGTCTCCCCACTGCCCCCCATGTTAGGAGAAGGCTGTAAATTACAGCTTTTAGAGTTCACTGGACTGAATACCATTGTTTATGGTATTCCACAACATTTCATAGAGCAGTTTGTGATTGAAATTACATCTGTTGTTTAGCTGGCAGTAAATCCTCCAGGTTAGCTCAGAAAGGCCGTCTAGGTCCAAGCAGTTTGACACAGACTCCTTAAATCACCGTCCCAGGCCCCTGGCATGTACCACACTCTTGTGATGATTAGGTTGTAAATGAAAAATACAGTTGGAGTTACCTCTACAGAAAGGGGACTTGATCTACAGGACCTACCTGCCCCTCCACTTCTTCACCAAGCTTCATCTCCACACGCTGCTGCAAGTGACACCAAAGAGGGTGAAAATTGCCTGAATACTTTGCAGCTTAAAGTTTCTCCAAAAACTTGTCCATCAAGGAGCAATTCTGCTTTCCCCTCTTGGCATGGGTCCCTCACCAGCCCTACATTTTTTTGAGAAATGGTCTCGGAGAGCTAAAAAAAAGAGATTTTTCACTGGAAATTTGGAGACTGGGAAATCCTTTTTCTTTCCATCTTTCTGCTTCTCGCAAAGGATCCCTGTGACCAATATTCAGGGCAGAATATAATTACCTAAAAAGAAAAACTGAGAGTTTTGCAAGTATTTCCCAGGTGATGTAGCTGTTGGTTTTTTGTGTACTTGACTTGAAACTAGAGACTCTGAGTTATGGATGGCTTATCCCCGAATCTGCTGGAAAAGAACATTTCCAGTGATTTCTTGCCAGTGCAGCTATAGGTTAAATGGTTTACAGGTGTGGGCCTTTCATGGTGGTGGCTCCCCTGTCTTGTGCAACCCAAGGAAGTTTTCTCTGGCACTCTCAGGAGGACAGGGGTGTTTGTTGGACGGGATTTCTGGAGGAGATGGGAAGGTGCTGCACATGAGGGGACGCCAAGAGCCCTTCCCAGCCATCAGTAAATGCTTGTGCTTTCCCTTTAGTCTTGCTGTGGTTTTTCTGCTTAGCTTTTTGAGACCAACTTCACTGTACTCACAGACTTCATTTTAGGGGCATGGGCTGGGGAGGGGGAAATCAATTTTTTTCTTTCTCCTTCAACTTTCTTGCAAGTCACTGCACTTTCATATTTATTTCCCGGGTAGCCTCTGTGCAATTATTCTGATTAGATCCCTCTTGCCACTTCTCTGCTATAGCGTGCTTACCCTAAACCTTAAAAAGAAAATAAAAGCTGTTATTTCCTATTTTCATAAATGAAAAGATGTTTCAAGTATTGCGAGACACTGAAAGAAATTCTGCAGTTTGAAGATACTTCAACTTAACTACTAATTGCAGGGGACCAGTGGGCGTAATTTTGGCACTATATTAGCTTTGCCACTCCATGAATAATTTGCATACAAAATGCTTTATTTTGGCAATCTATTAAAGAGCTATACAGTATTTGTGGCTTATCGCATTCACGCAGGAAGCAGGATCCTTGGCCATCTCGTTAAATTCTGTTGATGCATAACAATTTAAAGCATGGCACAAGCTGGTATGACATTTAAAGATGCCTTCACTTAATTATATTACACAAATATTGGGTTGTTTATCCTTGGGAATAAAGTCTTTTTGAAGTCAAAGTTGGCATGCGTATAAAGGAGTGAATTTTAACTGATCCCTCAAGTGGGCCTCCTAGCTGCAAATTGGGGTTCTTGCATTTTTTAAATTATTTGTGATAAGAAGTATTACACTTTGAATACAGCCACTGGAGTTTGTTTGGTACTCCCTCCCTTCTTCTCCCCTAATGGAAAATACGGTCTTTAGCAATAAATCGGCACATGAAACCAGAGGGGTAAGTGGAGGCTGGGGTGAGAAATGGGACAAACAGTGGCAGTTGTAACAGTTTGTGGCTGCAAAAAATCCTCACTTTGGTCTTAAACAGCAAGAAAAAATCATGTAAGAGTGTATATACAGACTGTTTGCATAGAAGCAATGGGGAAATGAGGGTAAAAGAAAAATCAATGCTTTTTTTTTTTATCTCCAAAAGGATAATCAGCATGAAACAAACACTGGAGTTTGGGTTTCTCTGTAGATAATAAATTGAAAGGCTGCAAATGTAAAATTCATATTGTTCACTTTAGTGGGGTGATCACATATTCTTCAGTGGTAAAGATACTTTTATATAAATATATCACGTGCAGAAGCTGAAGGGAAGAAGACTCAGAGGAGGCTGGGTAGAGGGGTCTCCAGGCAAGTAAAAGGGAGAGATCCTACATGAGGAAAATGAAACCATTCTTTTGCCAATGTTGCGAAGAAAGTGTGACCTTTTTGTTCTGTAGATGGTGTTAATAATAGAGAATTAATCAAATTTTGGCTCACTGGAGAATAAAAGAGAAGATTGGTGTGTGACCAAAACTCTGCATTGGAGAAGGAGCCTTCCTCTACTTCCTGCCCCACTTTGACCAGGGAAAAACTAAGGCAAAACCCAACAAACTACTGAACAATCCTGCCTATCCTTGCTCATAAGTGAATAGGATGAGCTCCAGGTATGGACAGACCATCATGTAGAGGGTCACTGCACATCAGTTGAGCTACGTTGAATGGCTGCCCATCCCTTTCTAGATTTATTTTAGAAGCAAAATGTGGTGGCTTGAAATGACTTTATGTTTGTTGGGCTGGGTAATCAGAAACGTTCAATTCACCCAGTTCTCATGTAATGTAGGAAAACATACGGTATTTCACTCTCACCAAAACCAGTCACGGAGAAGGCAGTCACTAAACCCAGCTTGGAGTGCTTGTCTGGGTAGTTGTAACTAATATTTTTTGTCTTTGGTTTAGCTGAGATACTCTCATAGAAAAATTAACTTTATAGCACATTTCTTAACATACTCAGCTATTTAGAGGAGGTTCAAAAATGGTACATATATATATATTAATTTTAATTCTGTTCTTTCTCTTACTCAGCTGTAAATCTGCTGGCTGCAGCTCTGAGCTGGGGTTCACCCAGGAACTTCTTTGACCCTAAAGTCTCAAAAAGCTGGAAAGAAGGGCTAGTCCTGGCATGGTGGCCTCATCTCCTTCTTACTTGCCCTTTGCAAAGTTGCACTGCTGTGAATAAGTATC
Source organism: Pseudopipra pipra (assembly GCF_036250125.1). NCBI lineage: Eukaryota > Metazoa > Chordata > Aves > Passeriformes > Pipridae > Pseudopipra > Pseudopipra pipra. Next base: position 12,675,384 of record NC_087554.1, read on the forward strand.
TTGAAAATCATGCAGGCCAGTGGGAATTGGCACTGGAGGCAGAGCTGCTCATTTTGCTCAAGGAGAAGTTTGGGTCCTCGATCTACTTTTGGCTTTGTTGTGTGTCCTTCCTATAATTAATTAACTAATGAGCTGATATGAAGTAATTTTATATATCTTGGACTATTGATAAAATCAGTGTTGAGTATATTAGCAATTAGGAAACTAAGAGGATGGTAGGAATCCTTACGTCCAATTAAGTACTCTGATTTAAATTACCGTCCTCCCATTACCCTCTGTTTCGATCTATAAACTGTCCCTTGCTGAAGATGGATGTGTATAGATGCACTCCTGGAGAAGCTATGCCACGTCTTGGACTATCTGCCAGTGCAGTGGGATGGATCCGTGCACTGGCACAACAACCCAAGCCCCAGCCAGGCACTCAGACAGACGGAGGCGCCTGAACGTCTTCAAACATACAAGCATCCTTAGCCTAAATCCCACTGGGTTTTGGGAAGGTTTAAGACCCCAGCTTTGTCCTCAGATCACTTCATGAGTGCTGGCACATCTTATCACTGCTGGTCCCCATGGCCAAAAGTGATGGGATGTGTTCCTGAAATGGGCAGACATGGAGAAGGGTCTGAGTCTCTCTGGTGTCCCTGAGTGGTGCAGCCCCACTGAGGTGGCCTGACAGCCAGTGTGGGACTGGCCCCGGGTACTCTGTAAATTAGTTAGGCACATCAACAGCTTTTCAAATCTGGCCTTACAGCTTTGGTCCTCAAAGTGTCATGGAACCAGCCTTTAGCTGGTTATGGCATTTCCAATGACTAAGCACAGGTGAGCAACTCCCACTGGTGTAACATTTTATGGGGAGTTGGACATTACCTAATTTTAAGGGTCTGCACCAATGGACTGGCTCAAGTTACTGTCTGAAAGTACGTAAGTATTTTAAACCTCTGGTCTTCCCTATAAACTGTCAGAGGACTCATCTGTTACTAAAAAAAAAAGGTAGTAATTTTTAGTCCTTCTAAGTGGGAAAAAAAAGGGGGGAGAGGGGGTTTGCACAGAAATATTCTTATGTATCAGAGAGGAAAAGTCTGCTTAAAGCACTGCTTTGTAGCCATGTAGTCAGATCTCCTCCTGCAACTGTTTCTGACACAAATTCTGACACAGCATTCAGACCTACCCTGGTAAACAGCATATTCTTTACTTGTTTTACCAAGTGCAGTCCTAATTTTTATCTTATACTTTCTATTTGTTGTGAGATTTGGTTGAATAAATTCTAGCTCCGTAATAAACATCTCTCGGAGTTAATGGACCAGCAGAGAGTCTGCTGAGCTCCAAGCTGCACCAGCGATGCCAGTGACTCCCAGGGAATTATTTGCAGGTGCAGGCACTTGGCAATGTCGGGGTTTGCCAAACGCAAGCAGTAATGACTGGCATAAAAATTTTGGCTGGTGTGTTAGATAAGCTGGGCACGCTGCAAAGCTGCAAAGCAATGGCTCACAGATCTCCTGCCCCCAGTTCAGCAGCAGTTCCACCAGATATCTGTCTGCCATCAGGAGAAGAGCCTTGTTGCTGTAGTTGTAACACAGGCTGTGGCACAATGTGATGCTCTGTTGCACAACCTCTAAGGACGTAACAGGGATGATATGGAGGAAAGTGAAGAAAACCTGTACCATCAGTTCATACTCATTAATAACTGGGATTTTTTTCACTTTCTTTCATTTCTCTTTCTTAACTTTTTTTTCTTTTTTTTTCCTTCGCCTTTTTTTAAAAAAAATTACCTAATGTAAAATTGACAGCACCGATTTTCATAGCTACATCAATTTTTAGTTGCAACAAGTTAGGAAACAGAAGATGTGTGCACACTGTCATCATTTGTCCCTGCTGTGTGAGCCTACAGTCCCAGCCCTCACAGCCATACCTACCCAAAAGGCAGGTGCCCAGCCTTCCAGGTTTTCTGTGGGTGTTGTATCAGGCACACTCAGCCTTGGTCCTTGCAGGATCAGCCAACTGCTTTTTCTCCGAAGCTTTTTCGATGTGTAGCTAGCTTGAGAGTGGACTGTGCTGGTGGCCAGGATCAGAGCTGAAGGGAGTGGGTAAGGACAGGCAGGAAGTGCTGGGATGGGGGCCCAGGTGGGAGGACACACACAGGGTGAGTACCAACTCACGTGGCTGAGCTGATCTTGCATTCTTCAGGGGCTTTTTAATTTCAGTGGGCGAAGCCTGATTTGCAGATAGAATTTGGGCCTTTGGGCTAATTTTATTTAATCTTACAAGATCTCCTGAGAGATTTTTAATGGGAACTCTGTATTAACTGTCCCTACAGCTGCACATCCAAAGATTATTTAAACTTGAATGTCTTCTCAGCCTGCCACTGAAAATCATAAACTATTACTTTTACCCTTTTTGCCAGGCCCTTGATTCTTCCTTTGTCCATGTGCTGTTGTAGCCCCAGTGGCTCTCTGTGAGGTTGTCTCCTCCTCTTAGAGTTTCTGACAGTGGGATTTTCTAAAACAAGACACACTTGTGTCATTCTTCTTTTCCTCAGCTGTAGGAACCATCTATCAGTAGTAGCAATACTGGTGAGCCCGGAGTTTTCAGATAAGCTTTAAACATATAAAATGGGGACTGTAGCTGAAGCCCAGGTAGCAATTGGAAGAGGCCAACCAAGCAGAAATAAAAGACACAGAGGGGTTGAATGACTTCAGTGAAGACACATGGAAAGTGAGCAACTGCCCCAGAAATAACAAGTCCCATGAGACCTTGGTTAATGTTCTGCTTTTTGATCTGCCTGTCTTTTGGTGACTAATCCTACCTGGCACTGAAGGATGGATGTGCTGTATGGAGTTGGGCTGTCCATGGATTTCTTGCATAAGAAGAATGGCATTTGAATCACACCCTAGAATAATCTTCACTTGAGCTTATGTGGGAGGTGCACGTGCCTTCAAAGGTGTAGGGCTTTACTTCTAAAAATTACCTTGGTGATAATGGATGACTACAAACACCCTCTCAGTATTATTTATGTAGTTTGCTTCTAACTCCATTCTTTTTTCTTTTTTTGGTAGGGGTGTTGGGGTGTTCTTCTGGGGTCTGGTTGAAGTTTTATGGTCTGCGCATTTGCACACTGTCAGGTGTGGGCATGAGAAAGGCTTTACCCTCGACACTTGGCTGTTTCTCTCATGTGATAAAAACCTGCTGTGCTCTTTTTGCTGGTTCTGATGCCCCACACTCCACATGTACTTGGCCTGTTTGGTGCTTTAGCATTAAATCATTGTTGTCCACACGTACAGGGTAACATCTCCGGGTAAAATGATCTGTGTTGGCATTGCTTGCACTCAATGACAGCATTTGGTTCAAGCACTGAATTAAATCCCAAGTGGATATAAACCGAGGTGGCTCTGCTGACGTGCAGTTCTCAAGTCCTGCCTAGCCATCTTCTTACCCACCAGTGCAGAGTCATGCCATGGTCTTCATGAGGTTGGTTGAAGCACTGCTGGGTCAGAAATCAGTATAATTGATGATTTCCTTCTTCCTAACATGATGGGTATCAGCCACAGGACATGAGCTCCTGTTTGATTAGCTCTTAGTGTTGACCTGTCCTACTCATATGATGCACAGTTTAATATGTGGAATGTTATATTTGAAAATTTATTTTTTAAATACCGTATTTATATGGGGTTTTTTTCGTAAAGTCTAAGCAATAAATTAAAAGGGATAAATAATGGGTAGATACGCCACAATACACATTAATTTCTTGATGTTTTTATCATGTATGTAATGCAAAGTACCATAACCAGTTACTTCATCATCATCATTAACACTGAGAATTAAAACTTACATATATAAAATGTTATTATGCAACACCTTCATTTTCTTCTGGTATCTTAGTTAGCTCCATTATCACAAATGAGATACACTCTCTTCTACCAGCACCCACCAACGAAATGGTGTTCCCATGTAGTATGGGACAGGGTTCAGCACCACCTAGGAGGGATGCAAATGATATAACGTGTGTGCTTGTAAGGCTGTAAAGAGCATTGAGGTGCTGCTGCTGCTGTTACAGTAAATGAGATTGCTGTTGACATGGCTTCCCACGAATTCCTATGATTTGCAAAAGATGATGTTGAACAGCCAATTATGTTATATTACTGCTGACTAAGAAACAAGGATCTAATCTGAATCTCATTGATGCTAATGAACATTTTTACACTGACTTCAAAAGGTGCTGTTGGATCAAGCAGCAAATTATTTTCCTCCAGGGTATTTAAATTTTGATTGTGCCCCACAAAACTAGAATCTCTGGGGTCTAATGAGCAGTGCATAACTCTTGCCCTGTTACAAGGAAAACGTAGAGGCTGACATGGATGAAACAAGGTGGTTCTTTCCTTCTGCCAGCTATTTGACAGTTGCGACAAATTGTCCTCTGCCATGAGGTCCTAGTAGAGACTCAGTTGTTGGTACAGAGGGCAGGGTCAGCAGTATAAACTTTCAGAGCTTCAAAAAAAACTCCAACCACAAGGTGTTTCTATAAAGCACATATTTCTGGCCTACTTGAATCCAGCTGTGTGACTTTCAGGTCAGGAAGAGGAATTACAATACAATCTTAGCTAACTTTTGATTCTCCACAAAAGGTCTTAACAAAATTGGATGAGTTTTATATGAATATGTTAGCAGGGTGTAGAATAACTCTTTGCTTGCCTTCTTCTCACTGAACTGGTAGGTAGCCTTTCTAGTGTGAATAGAGGCCTTTTTTTTTGTAATGAAAGACTTATGAAAATATAATAAGTGAATGGAAAGAGAAGCACAGCAAGTTCTGCATCTTTTCATTGATCTGTTATTTTTAGTAAATCACATGTAATCATAACACAAAATCCTTGAAATATGATGTGACAAAAATAATCAGAAATCAAGCTCAACCTGAAAATTAAAGGCATCGGCTCACACAGTTCACGAAAGCAAGAACATATTTTAGACAGTCTAGTTAGCATACTGCAATCTATTTAGCAATGTAGTTAGCATACCACTGCATCTGCTGCAGTGCTCTGTTCCTTATTAATTTTCAATACATTTGTTCACCTGCTTTATACTTCAGGTCTGCGGGCTGCTGCCAGATGTGCTATGCCATTTCCTCGGATTGAGTCCAGGGTTTACCGTTCTACTCGCCTGATACTGCAACTCTTTCAACACCTGCCCTTGCCCCAGGCAGGGGCAGAGGAGATGGGTGTTAGGAGGGCAGTTCAACATCCAGTGTGAACACATGAGGCGAAAATTAATTATAGCATACACTATATGTGATAGAAATGAGTTACTGCCTAATTATGTCTCCTGTTTCCATTCAGATGATTTAATGCTTGTTGTGAGCCCTTGGGAATTCAGACACACTTTAAAGTTGTAATGAGTGCTATCATTATTGCTTTTGACAGTCATTGAGGTATAATTATCTGATCATATATTTAAAAAAAAATCAAAACTTGTTATATATGAGTTTTAAACTGGCAAATTACGGAATAGTCACCTTAGGAGCACAACTGCTCTGCTATTTTCTGTAGTGGCACTGCCATCTCCTGGAAAAACCGAAATTGTGCTTCCAAATTTTTCACCTTGAAAGAAACTTCTCAAGAGCAAGGGAGAGGTTAAGTACAAAAGCCAACAAGCTCTTAAATTTAAAGCTTTAGGAGTTGCTAAGGTGCCTGGTTTCAGCATAGAAAATTTTTCTGTTCTTTGTTATTGCAGGATTGTGCTGAGGAGCAAGAATGGATGTGGTGTTTGGAGTGTCGTGGGCTACTTTTATCAAAAGGAGATGGTAAGAATAACTAGATGCTCCAGCGGTTTGGTGTTTCTTTACAAGGCGTAAGTTCCATAAACACATAATGAATTGCCTATCAAGAAATTGCGCACTATCACAGGCTGTTACCCAGAAACAGATGCTTTCTGATTATAGGATTTTAGCAGTAAAGAGGTTTGTATTGCAGTTTTCATCTGAAAGGAGATGGCATTGTATATTTTTGTCTGCTTTCTTGGCCTTTCCTGAGCCACCCTGTGCTAATTAGCACTGACCATCCTACCAACTTACTAAAAAGGGGTTCTGGCTGTGGTTGAAGGATTTCCCCCAACTCCAGACACACCTCTCATGTCTCTAGGTGCTATGCTAATTTTCTTACTCAGATTTTACATTTGTCCATATCCCCAGTTGTCCTCTGCCCCAGTACCAGGTTTTCCACCCAGTTTGGACTTTGGACTGCCATGTGTAACCTTCAGCTTGAAGGGGAACTGTAGTAAGAGCCACTCACACTCTTCCCAGGCTCAGCTTCACAGGCTGGGTGCAAGGTCAGATAGAGGATGAAGATGTGGCTCTGCCCACAGTAGAGAGGGACTCTCTGCCTTAGCTCTCTCTTGCAGAAATGAGTAGGAGATGGGCACCCACATCTCATGTGGGGCTGCCCTTCCTCGGCAGACCGGCAGGTGAAGCGTGTTGCTGCCCAGCCGTGTTGCTGCTCAGCTGTGCCATCTCACGAGCAGGGCTGAAATGCCCCTCCAGCTACCTCACCCCTGCCTTTTCTGTTTGCACAGCCACAGGGCTATGGGAAGAGGGCTCTTGTTCCAGAGAAACAGTTTCTTAAGGCTTCCTCAAATTATGGATTTCCATTCAACTACAAAAGATTAAATCCTTCCTCACTTGCTTTTTTCACATCACCTATGAGACCGTGCACTTTACACCACACCCTCCAAATTAGAATACAATTCTAAGTACTTTTGAATTTACCAGGCCTTGTTTTCAGGCCTGGTATTTCATATGAAATATTTTCATATTTTCAGTCCAAACCAAGTGAGTTTTTTACCCAAATTCCATTTACAATTGCTGTCTCTCTGCTAGGTAGGAGCTATGTGTGAACTATTCATGTTTTATTATCCTCACTCTGCTCTAATGGTGGCCCATCACTCCTACACCTGCCTCAGCTGGGCCCATTCCCATCTCTGCAGTGCTGGAATACAGGTATGTTGGATGCTCAGTCAGCCAGCCACACACAGCTCCAAATGAACAGTTCCCTCTCCCATCACACTCTGTATGCTGCAGGGATGCTGACCTCAGAGACATCCAAAAATTGGATTCACATATTTTTTTTCTGCCTGTGATGCATGTAAGATGTCAAAGCTGCTGCAGAGGAAGTTGCTATCAATTGGTTGCCCAGCCTGTTCATTTCTTACTGTGCATAGTGTTGAATTGCTCTCTGAAATAATCCTCTGGATAGTAGGATTGTGGAAAGTGGCACCCACTCCCTTGACTGTGGTCAAAGCAAAAGTAATGTCTGATCTGTTGAGGATTTTCCATTTATTAGAAACATTTAATCTGCTCTGCAAGATTTTTATATCATACCTTGTCGTAGACCTTTTTCTTATAAAAGAGAGGTTTCCTCTTAGGCAAGAAAACTTTTCCTGTGGTATTGTGGGATATGTTCATGCCAAGTCGATTACTTGGTAGTCTCTTCCTACAACAGCACCACTGACAGATGAGGAACATTTGCACGTCTGCAAAAAGAAGAGAGGCAACAGACTCTTTTTCCTCCCTGAACACATTTATTCCCTACAGCCAGCAATACTTTTCTCTCAGGCTTAGAGCAATGTTTGATATTAGTTTCACAATAAGCCTATCTGGAGACAACATCAGCAATGCAGAGTTTTTACCCAAGACAGATTGTGAAACCAAATTGCTTCTGTTTTTCTAAGTATTCAGATGGGCATCTGCCAAGATTCCTCAGTCATGAGACACTGCGAGTATAGTTCGAACTGGCCTCGTAAATACGGACAGGAATTCCTACAGCACTCCAGAAATTTATTTCTGAAGAGCTCAGATTTTTCTAGCAAGTCATTATCCTCTCAGTTATTCTGTACTGAGTAGCCAACAGTGGCCTCAAAGCAAAACCACAAAACAGAAGCATTCTCAGCATCTTTTTTTTTTTTCGTACGGCAAATGTTTTTAATAAGCTGAAAGCTACTGTTTGAGACCACCTGCAGTTCTCAGATGAAGCTCGAGGCTTCCTTAGTACTTCTGATGCTGTTTTGAACTTACACACTCATTTTATGATCAGCTTTTCCTGGTGCCTGTTTTCAACAGAAATGCTTGTTTTAATCAGTGCTAATTTCACTCCAAAAGTAATGATTTTTTTCGCAGTACAAAAATGGCTCTCTTAGAATCCTCTTTTCTATCAAGTGTGCTGCGTAAAGTTTGATGCTGTAACGTAACGTTTCAATCACAGCATCACCTCCATCCTCCTTTTCCTCAGGAACTCTGCGGGCACTGCTGCTTCACATCATGCTCAACAGAACTAGATACACATTTATTCACCCTGACCCAAAAATTAGTACAGTAATACAACCTGTTCTCTTTGTTCATTAGCCAATTGCCTGCCTGAGGGGGCTACTGGAGGGCTGAGCTCAGCAGAAACTCTGGGCTCAAAGAAAAGCTTCCTGTGGAAAATGTAAGTCTGGTGCTTCTGGTCTGTCAGCTCCAGCAGACTCCCCAGGTGCAGGAGTTGGGCAGACATGAGAGGCATAGAGAGCATTCACGGAGACACAGGCACAGATTTTCTGCCACAGCCATCCTGCAAGGGGCTCTTGCTGCAGCAGACACCAGGCTGTGGGGCTGAAACCTAAAAGACCCTTCTGGCAACTGGATCATTCCCCAGCTGACACTGAGATCAGCTGAATACAGGTACTTCAAAATCTCTGCACCAGGTGATGATTTGGCCCATTCTATGTAATCTATATTTTTTTTTTTATTTTTTTTTTTTTTTAGCAAATGCTGTGTAGCTGTAGATGATCATCCTTCTTAGAAAACAATGATTTATTCCTCTATGAAATATCTCTCTTTGTTTTTAGTCATGTGAGAACAAAATATTGGCAACTTGAGCCTACAAAACAGTTGATTGATTTTCTTTGAAAGTCTTTCTCTCTTGCCTGGCTTCCAGTAAAACGAAGGCCCTGAAAGGCACAGCAGCTTTATAACAGACATAAATGTTTATGTCAGAGGTACCTGAAGGTAGCCACACAAATCCACTTTTCCAGTCCCTTTCTCACACAACTCCCAACTTTTCCATGGCCTTGTTCTCCTTGGCTTTCCACAGTAAAAGACACCCCCCTACAAGTAGCATTTGGGTCTGGCAGTGTGGACCCAAAATAATTTTCCCCTGTTGAACACTGACAGTCCTGCCAGTGTCAGTGTGCATGGAATGTGCCTCTAGAGACCACACCAGAAATGCTGACCCCAATTACAAACCCAGGAGATAATCCAGATTGCCTCTGTACTGGAGTTCTGTTGATGTCAGTGAGAATTTATGGTGCCTCCCAAACATGCTGGGGTCCATCCAGGTGCACCTCTCAAAGACAGCAGGGCTCATCCTACATGTGGCTGTGCCTACAGCCACCAACAGAGCCAGGCTTTGGGAGGTTGGCACCTTTCCCCACACAGCATCTTCTCTAAGGGATGCTTTGCATCATAGTCAGCATGACAAACACCCCCTAAATTATCTGTAGCTGAGCCACAATGAATTCAGGATGAGGAACTTTTATTTCTAAGTAAAGTGAAAGTTTTGCCTGGTAATGGATAAAATTGTAGTTTAACTGGCCCTAAAGGTGGCTGGCATGTAGTTAAGAGGCCATGTTCTCTAGTTCCTACTGTACTAAATGCATCCTCTAGCTGAAAGAAAACAGTGATTATCAGAAAGTCAATTGTCATTCTGCCTCTTTAGAAAAATTCCCATTAAAGATAAAGCCAATTTTAATTAGATTAAGTATCCAATTACTGTAATTACATTTTTTAAAAATTCACATCATGAGGATGACCCTTTTAAAAAGGGTTACAAGAATAATTAGTGTATTCATATTAACCAAAATGTATTGGATAATATTTATACCCAGAAGGCAAAGTACATTACACATATTTCACCTTTGGGGAAAGCTTGCAAATGTTTTGGCAGTGGTATGAATATTTATAGGGAAGAGCGTGCTTTAGCAAGATTATATGAGAAAGCATTTATATGCTCACAAATTTTTACCCAAGGGTAAAGTATACATAAAATGTAGTGCAGAGATTATGGATATGCAAAGTACGATTTAAGCACGGAATTTATATCAGTTTGTTTAATTAATTGGAGCAGAATACTACTTCCCTTATTTATTTTTTTTGGTGACAGAAGGGCCCACAGAATTCCTCTGAACTTTCTTTCTGCTGATTAATGACACCAAGAAAGAGAAAGGGTCTTTCCCCTGCAAGGCATCACCTTGTCCATAGGTTAAGCCATCCCCTTTAATGTGTTCCTGATCTCATTGTGTCAGCGATCCCATCTGCTACCTGATGTTACCTGAACAACTCACCATGGAGCTGGAAAACATGCAGGCAGCCTCTAGTCAACACCACTCATTTAGGGGCAAATTGTCCAGCTCTCAGCAAGAAGACTTGAAGATATGCCAAACAGGTTTGGCAAGAAAGAAGACAAGAAACCACATCCATGTTCCAGGCTACCCACAGAAGGCACAGAGGATGTGACCCAATTTTGTTTCTTAGGTACAGCACAGGCTCAGCACTCGGCAAGGGCGGAAGCTGTGCCAGCCCTTGTGCTGTGCACAAAATCCTCACTGCAGAACAGAGAGCACAACACACCACAGAGACCTCCCCAGAGAACTCTGCTGGTGCAGCCCAGCCAGTGATTTTTGCCTGCTCTGCAGCTAATCAACAGATTTGGGAATTACCAAGGAATTACATTCTTCCTCATAAAAAAGCTCTCAGGCTTCGTACTGGTGTTTGCATCGACCTACTGCAGCAGCATTTGGTCCTTTGCTACTCAGATACTCTGCAGTGAGAAGTATGCTTGCAGCATGCACACAAACACCTCCCTCAGTCAGGTGAGAAAAGCTGTGGTAGCACTGCTTCTGACAAGACTTAGATATATGAGGAGGCTCTTGTGTCAATGGTTAGCTTGATTAAGTTAAGAAATTTCTTCCTGATTTACATTTATATCAAAGATTGTTCATTTTTATAGCAATTTATATGTGGCCAATCAAGAATGAGCAGACAAAAGAAAAAAAAGTCAGGCTTAAAATGATTCATTCAAGTTCTTCCACATTAATTTTCTCCTCACTGAGTTATCAGCAATCATTCTTGAGTATTCACGCCTTTCCTGGTTTTCAGAACTGTTGAATATTGCTGTACATAATCCAGAGTTTAGTATTCCTTAGGCCATAGACTGTGGCCCATGCAGATCCTGACCTAGACATGTGAGAAAGGTTCTAGCTTCTGAAGATGACCCTTCCCTTATGAAAGGAAAAAGTTAAAATAAGTTGCAAGTGCTTTTGCAAAGGGATGGTTGTTTCGATGCTCACAGTGCCAGTGTGGAGAGCTGCATGAATGTGTACAACTCACTCTGTCCTTTGCTGGGTTTCAAGCTTTCTTGCAAAATAAATTAGCCCAAGAACATCCTTAGAGAAAAAGCATAAAAATAAGGGAAAAAACCCCCCCAAAACTTCTGATTCATACTGGATAAATTGCCTGTTAAACTTTGTCCCATAATAAGGAGAAACTGGGAAAGTTGGCAAGCATGGGATAGCAGAAAGACAGGTAAGTGGGAGGAAGACAAGGGTTAAATAAATAGGAATAAAATTAAATTAGTTTCCAATGTTGCCTTTCAGAAGTTCAAAATAAATAATTTGTTAGAGATTTCTACTGATACCTGCTGAATATCTATTACACCAGCTGGAGGGAATTTTGCTATGTAAGAGTTATTTCTGAATATTATAAAGGCTGTACTTATATCAGTTTGGAAACATAAGTCAAAGAAGACATTTAGCGCTTACAAGAACACTGTTCTGTGAAAACATCTCTTTCCACATAATGGCAAACACAAGTCAAACAAATCTAAATACAGTGAAACCCACTTGACGAGGCTGACTTTTGTGATGCCAACGTGAGCAATCAGGGTGTTCATGGTACTCAGGATATGGTCTGAAAAGCACATATTCAGATCAGAATATACTAATGGTATTTTCCCTTCCCAGAAGGTAGAATCATCTAAAACATTCTCTTGATCTTCTCTGTTATGATGCTGTTCTCAACATTGTTTTGTGTGACTAGAACTAGAACTGGGTTCTACAGCAAGCTGAACCAGAAGAATTTCACCTGTGACTTCCTCGGATGAAGGACCGGATCTGTCCTTATAGTGAAGTCAAGAACCCTGCAGGAATTCTGTATTTGACTGTAGAAAAAAAAATGGGTTTTATCAAGTCTTTATTTTTTTTCAACATAGCTCTTGATGATTGAATCTGTGCAGTCTCTACATATAAACCAGTATCAAGTTCCTTGCTTTGGCTTTGAGCTGCTCCAGGCTTCTTGAGTGGCCATGGACCAAGTACCACGTTGGGATCAGAAAGGTGATGATTCCACATGAAATGGTAACGCAGAGCATCAGTCTCCCCATTCTTCTTGGCTTTGAATGATGTGGGGGAAAAGCATTGAGAAAACTGCTGTAAGCATTTAATTTTTTCTTCCAGTGACCTTCCTAGGAACAAGATAAGATCGGAAAGGCAATCTGCTTTATCCAAACCTAATCAGCAAGGAAGCCCCCAAGTATCAGTGTTTTGGATCAACTGGCTTGACGACACTTGGAATGGTGAAACCATCCTCTGACAGTGGCAGCTCATGTCTAGAAAGGCTCAGGAGGGAGAGCACCAGCTGCTCTCCCAGCTGCTGTGTCCTCACTGCACATCCCAAGAGTTACAAGGGAAAGAGAAGTGATTCCAGGAGTGCTGTGCCAGGTCAGTGGTGTTCTCCTTGGGGCCATAGAAAGTCGTTTTCCTTTTGGCTTAAGGACTGATGCTTTGGGCAACTTCAGCATCATCAGATGCTGAGGATGATGGTCCTAAGCAACTGCAGTGTCTCACCACTGTATGACGCTAAAAAGCTTTTTCTCCTCAATGAAGAGACAAAAGTTGCTGCTTATGGTAGCACATCCATTGCCAGAGAACAACAACATATTATCCATTGCAGACAGAGGGAATTATTTGTTGTTAGTGAACTCATGACACATTTCTGATCAAGATGACACTCCTTTTGATGCCTCTGCTTGTTAAGTTGGCCTCTGGAGGCATCAAGAGCTGCTGACAAGTTTAGGAAAGCGACAGGCACTAAAACAACAGCTCCCACAATTCTTATTTCCAGGGACAGAGTGGGGACTCCCAGAAACCCTACTGTGAGGAGCCTGAGACCTGGAAACTGAGCAGTGGGTGAAGGAGCTGTGGAAGGGGACAGCCCAGCTGAGTAAGTTCGTAAGGGTTGGTGGGGCCTGGCCAGGGGCTGCCACCTCCCCAGGGCTGAGGTGCTCAGTAAGAATGACTTCTGGAATTGTCCACCCGGTTCCAGCTGTTCAGTCAGTGGATATCTTTCTTGAAGCAATTTAAGAGCCTGTGGTATTCTGCTGCCGTAGCGGTCTGCAGCGTTAGTCAAAGCAATTCTGCTCTCAGCTCAAGTCTAATTAAGGGTAGCTCTTGCGTAAAGTGAGTTAAATTCAGTAGTCACAGCCCAGACCCCATGGAAAATAGTCTAATTCAACTACAGTAATACAGTGTAATATAAATATAATGGAAATACAAAACCATATAATTTAATTTGACATGACTGGCAGTATTTTGCTTAAGTCGGTGAAAATGCACGACTGCAAACACTGAACTTCCCTCTTCGATCTTTTAGCGTTAGTGTACTCGGAAGGACATTTCAGGATGACTTTGCACAGCAGCAACCCAAAGAAACGCACTGAAATATGCATATTTCAAGCTCTCTTTTGAAAATATGTGCATATTTATAATTTTTAAATGTCTTAGTTGCAGTAAATTGAATTAAGTATGGTCTGTATTTTTCTACACTTTTCCTGTGTGCTCAAAGGAGGGAAACAAATCCACATGGAGAATCCAGGTGAGCCACGGCCTCAAACCAGTGCCTTTAGCCAAGAAGCTTTCCTGCCCCTGCAAGCCCAGCTGCCCCCCCCCCAGCAGTCCTGCCACAGGAAAGGTCCTGGCCCCTTCCCAGGCCAAGGGGAGCTGCAGGGACCAAAATGCTGCTGCTGCTGCCATCAGCTCCTGGCACAGCAGGACACGCAGAGCTTTGGGCACCCTGTGCCCACCTGCCCCGTCCTGCCATCACTGCCAGCAGCAGAGACCAGCTGGGATCCTGCACAGCAGTGAAAGAAAGGGTGCAGTGTAGATTTTTTTTTCTTTTCCCCCAGTAGGTTTGCAGTGCTACAGGCAAGGAGTGGGTGAGAGCCTGGGAAACACTTACGGGAGGTTAGGAAAATTCATAGAATCATGGAATGGTTTGAGTTGGAAGGGACCTTAAAGACTGTCTAGTTGCAACCCCCTTGCCATGGGCAGGGACACCTTTCCTTAGACCAGGTTGCTCAGAACCCCATCCAACCTAGCCTTGGACACTTCCAGGGTTGGGGTATCCACAGCTTCACTGGGCAACCTGTTCCAGTGTCTCACCACCCCCACAGCGAAGAATTTTTTCCCAATATCTAATCGAAACCTACTCTCTTCCAGTTTGAAGCCATTCTCCCTTGTCCTGTGCCCTCTCTGCCCTCTTCTGCTCTTCTGAGGTTCGGGGCATTTCCACAAGGACCCAACCCAGACCAGACCCAGGGATCCCAACACCTTTACCTTGAGATCCCAACACCTTCATCCTGGGATCCCAACACCTTCACCTCGTTATCCCAACACCCTCACATCCCAAGACCCTCACATCCCAACACCTTCACCTCGTTATCCCAACACCTTCACCTCGTTATCCCAACACCCTCACATCCCAACCCCCTCACCCTCCTTGTCCCAACCCCTTCCCCTCCCGCCGCCCCGGGCCCCCCTCAGGCCCCCGCCGCGCGCCTGCGCGCGCCTGCGCAGAGGCCTCGGGCGGCCGGCGCGGCCATGGCGGGCTGGACGTGCTGCCGGGTGGCCGCCGTGTCCTGCCTGGTGCTCTGCCTCTCCCTCCTCCTGCCGCGGACATTCCTGCCCCGGGGCGGCGGCCGGCAGGAGCCCGGGGCCGCGCCGCACGCAGCGCCCGCGCCGCCCGACGGTAAGAGGCCGCTCCTCGCCGTCGCTCCCCCCCGTCCCTCCCCGCCCCGGTCCCGCTGCCCGGGGTGAGCCCGGGGCGGGGGCACCGTGAGGGAGCTCCTCCACCCGGGATGGGAGCGTGGCGTAGTTCCCCCTTCCCCCATGCTCCTCCCTTAGGGACGTGTGGAGTGTCAGAGGATTCATTCGTTGTTATCGCTCTGATTTATCTCTTTTTTTTTTTTTTTATTTTTTAAATCATCCAAATTTCATTTCATTTGTGTGTGGGCTGTTAAAGCTGCTGAAAAGTGACATACTCATACCATTTTGTTTTTTATGTTTTTTTTTTTCATTGCGATGCATCACTTTTTATTTGAAAGCTTCATTTAGTTATTTTCTGTACAGAACGCTTTTGTTGTTGCATACGAAATAAAATTTCATTTTAACCACCTTCACTGTTTAGTTTCCTACTCCCAGCGTTTTACATTTTGTTTTCATGCACCAGGTCCTCATCGTGCTGTGCCACGTGATGACTCATTTGGGCTCACGTCCTGTCCCTTGAGCTGTGTCCTGTGTCCTTCGTGCCTGCCGTACCACTCTGCATGTCCCCTCCTCAGTTCTGGAGGAATGGGTTCTATACAAGCATCTCCCATTCTTTTTATGCCTGTTGCCTTCTGCCGTGGGTGTTTTTCCCCAAGGCACTTTACCAAAGTAGGTGGTATTGTAGCCCCAGGTCCTGGCAGAGCAGGAGTTCTGCCCAGGGCTACCCACAAGCCAGAGGTGAGACCCACAGAAGTGCAGAGAATTTACAGGTTCTACTGGATGCTGTCCCACAGGGAGTCATGTTCAGTGACTGTATCTTATGCATCCCTCCAACAGCTTGGTTATTCCCTGTCTGCACACTTCAGTGACGTTGATTTCATTTACCAGGGCATTATAAGGACCTTTAGAGTGAAGTTGCTGCTAAAACAATGTTACGTTGAACTGAAACGTAGGATTTCCATAGTACAGCCACCATTCCATGGTTACCGAGTGTGTCCTTGGCCTGTAAGAACTTGAAAATCGCTTTGTCAACACTGTAGGTTTGCAGGTTTATAATTTCACTGCAGAATCTCCTAACACTGAAAACCTGGAATGGTAGCTGAGTTTTTGACAGCACATCAAGAGCAGTGCTGTGAGGGCATCGTGCTGGGCCCTGCAAAGGCCCAGCAGGCACTACAGGGGCTTGGTGAGGATTGTGGAGTCACCTGCCTGAAGCAGGGATGGGAGCAGATGCTCTGGGAGATCCTACTTGTCTCTCCGTTAACTTCTTTTCCTGTGCAGCTCCCGACTGATCGTGCAGTGTTGCCAGATGATGGAGTTTGACACACCATTTTCCCACAGCAGTGCTGTCCTAGGCAGTCTCCAGTTAATGTTGAGGTGCTTCTTTCTTTGGCTGACAGAAAAATAAGCTCTAAAAAAAAACCCAATGAAAAACTTGCCCCCAAATTATTTCCAGTGGCATCTACCTGATGAGTGATGCTCATACCTGAGCAGTGCTGTAATAGGCTGACTTACCACCACCAATTTTAAATGCTTAAAATAGGTAGCATAAATACTCTGTCCATCATCACTATGTAGTATAAATACTGGTCCCATCATCCTGCAGAGATCAGAGTACAGAAGGAGTCAGTGTGTGTCTGGTGCAGTGCAGGCACTCAGCTTGCTCTCCTGTTGCACCCCAGCACCTGTCTTTGGCTGAAGATGTAATACCTCAGCTGATCTGTTTCAGATGAGAGTTTATAGCCCATATTTTCAATTTGATAGCAGGAATTTCATTACACCCGCTCTGCAGACCAAACTTTATTTCACCTGAAGTTATTTTTTTATTGGAAGAATAAATCTTGATTGAACAGTTCAATTCATATCTCTGTCATTAGTCGTTCTCTTTGTTGCACTGATAACTGCAGTTACCTGACAGGAGTTTCAGGGACTTGAAGTAATCATGTCATTCTTGAAGTTAATAAAGTGCTTATTGTAGTCTTGGGGGCAAAATGTCTCTGAATAAAACATGGTTAAAGTTTACTACCATTTGTTAGAACTCACTGTTACCAGAAGGCTTTTTATTGAAACAGGCTTTAAGCATGGGAATGGCACTTTCTCTAATAAAGCTATTTTCAGAGGTCTCTTTTAGGAAAATGGTGAGCATAGAACTATAGAGGTTAATATTATATTCCAGATGGGAATGTTTTTCTTTTTCACAGTAATAGTTTCATGTATATGAAAAAGCTTATTTAAAGACCTTACTGTGCACGTAACACATTTCTAGTCTACTTCATGGACAGGCATTGGAATTTTTTGTCTTTTGTAAAAAAAGAGGGAAAAAAAGCGCTACTAGCAGTCTAAGAAGTACATTTTAAATCTAGTGTTTGCATATATATGCCATGCATTTTATGAAGCTACTCTCTAAGCTGGTAGTTTCAGGAAAACTGTACAGCTCCATGACAGTAGCAGTCTGTCTGCATTCTTACGAACAATCAAGTGGCATCAGCTTTACAAGAAAAATACATAACAGTTCAGGCAATGCCTCTGCTCAGCTTGGATTTATGCAATGCACACATCAGTTGCCTGCAGGTGTCCCGAAGATGAAGATTTTTCCATTTGGGTTAGTTTTTGTGTTTTTAACCTGCACCTGCAGTATTTAATAAAAAAAAATTTCAAGCATTTGACTGTGTCCATTAAAAACACCCGTGCGGAGGTTTAAAGTAAGGATTTAAAAATTGTCATGCTTTCTAATCTTGTTGAGTAGGTTTCTAGAGTTGTATTGTTGGGAACAGAGCTACAGCTATTTTGTAAATATCAGTAAAAGAGCAAGAACTAAATGTTCACCTAGTTCACCTTGATCTTAGTATGCCAGAATGAGAAGTGTTTATAAAAACACTTAGAAGACAAAAATATAAATGACTGCACATGTAAAAAAAAAAAATCTAAAACATATGTTTTGTGATAGTGTATAATACTGAAATAGAGAGTTCCCTCCACAGTGAACCAAATGAACTGGCAGTGTTATAAAAAGGATTAATTACTTGGGCTTTCTGTGGACAGACATGTTCGAGAACTTAGAGGGTGTTAAAGAATAGCAGTAGAAATTATGTAATGGCTTGAAAGAGAATTTAGATTAAATGTTAAGAAAGCAATTTCTGTGTAGATTATTCTAAGCTGTTATACCAAACATGGAGGTTATGCAAGAAAACCTGGAAGGGCATTTTCAGTCTAGACAACATAAAGTTACATTATCGCCGAGTCCATATGTGTTTCTGTATGTGCCACTTGCAGCTTTAGAACCCTTTGGCCAATTCATCTCACTGGATAGAGAGGGGGAGAAGATAAATAGTTTATGAAAATACACTGCTGAGAGGGGCTGAAGATTGATTCCAGTCTCCTGAGGTGATGGCTTCAACCAGAAAGGGGGGTCTTGCATATCCTAGTTAGCAAAAGCTTTGCTTAGAGCACACATCTTTAAATGTCAAGTCCAACAGAGCAGGGGAGGACAATGTACAAAATTTTTGAGTTCTGAATCTCACAAAAGTATATTTCCTTTCTGATCCCTGTGGCAGTCTGAAAAAGTGGCGGTTTTCTTTGTCAGTCACTGTGATCAACATTTTACCAGGAAAATGTAAATGACACCTAAGCCTCTCTAAGCATGGGAGTCAGTGTACAGTTTGAAGACAGGATGTAGGACTGGGATTTACATTGCTGAGGCAGGAGGGTAGTTCTGGATCCAACCGCCACGTTTTTTCAGTTCAAGCTGGTTTGTTCTTGGGGCTGTGTTTTTTTGGTTTGTTTTGGATGCAGAGTAAGAAACAGTAAATGTCTTACTTGGAAAGAACACACTTAATATTTCCAAACCAAAGTAGTGTGAATGTGGTTTTGAGATGGAAAGAAAAACAAAAAGGCAGAGCATGAGCAGAACTGTGGTTGCCCCCGAGGAGCTGCTCTGTTGAGATTGGAGGAGCAACAAGAACAGCATCCTTTGCTGTCGTCTTGGACAAGTCACAGCTTCCCAGACTGACATTTCCCACTTCTAATCCTCCTCCTACACTTCTGGGGTCTGAAGATCATGCACATTTTATAACTGAAGCCATGTGTCGTAAATCTCCTGATGAAGGAAGTACAAACCTTATGTAGAAATGTACTGTATGTCAAACTTTATTTTTTTACTATATATGTACGTATGTGTCCCAGCATTTTACAACTGCTCATATGTTGCAGAAAGACCTATTACCCGGACTAAAGAGTTGCTGAATCACACAGTAACTTAAGTCTAAATAACTTTATAAATAGTCAAGGTTGGGCTCAGTAGCAATTCCTAAGCCACATTAAGTAGAACATGTAACAGCTTTCTTGGAAAAAAGATGCTTGGATGGTCTGAATATCATCATCTGGTTGGCTGTTGCATTAGTTGTGTTATAGTTTTTAAGATTTGCTTTTTTTTCAGTTGAGTGTTAATATTTTGTTAAATGATTAAAAACCCTATAGTCATTCTAATGTGAAAATGCCATTAAGAACTTCATCTACATTCAGAAACCTACAGTCTTTTAAACAACACAAGTATTTGCTGGGGCATGATTTCATTTTTTGACTTAAAGCTATTGAAGGGATGGGATTAGATAAAACATGCTCTGCTTGCCCTGTAGCTTGTTTGCAAAGTTGATTTGAAGCATTAAAGTGACAAAATTATTAAATGTGTTGGATAAATCTTAGGTAGAAGATTGCAAAGCCAGGCAGGGTGTATTTGGTAGAGTTATGGCATGAAGCAATCAGGTCTGCATGAAGGCAACCCTCGGGCTGTCTCAGGGAAGCTGAGAAACATTTCAAAAGCAGAGCAACACTGGGCACCCTTCAAAGCTACGTGGAGTTAGTGCTCTTCCCACCGCATGGAAAATCGGTCCTGTTGAAGTGCACACCATCAGCACTGGCAGCTGGATGGTGCATCAAGCAAGGACCCAACATGTGCCTTTCTGTGCTCACGTACAAGCGTCACTTGATTTTGCTGATGGAAAGTATGTTGTTGTCTCCCTTTGAAAGTGGTTTGTTTCATCCCTGAAAGCGTGGAATCCAGTCGCATCACCTACCGGTGTGTGTGCTGGGGGTGCTGGGATTTTTCATAGCACAAGGTATCTTGTTCATTTGACAGTGGCATCCAAATTGTTATGATTTACATTTATGTACTGTGTATACTGTGTATTTAACAGTTTTGTGCATGTTATGCTTCTAAGTTCCCTGTGCCATCAGTTTCATCTGTAATTTGCATGGGTTCTTCACAGTAAAAAGCTATGGCAAATAGTATTTTTTTTAAATAAGGAAATAATTATAAAAGTTTAAAAATCAACAAGGAAGATTTAGAAGTAGGAGACATGAAATTCCCCTATAAATTATTTTGATAATGAAATGTCTATTGTGTCTCCCTTTGGCCTGATTATCTTTAATTGAATTGAGTCTTTTAAATCACAAGTGAGGCCTTATGGATAATTTAGAAAACTATTCCCTTTAAATACAGCTTCACCTCTTACAATTATTTTCTACTTTCTTAATATCTCTCTCTTTTTTTTAAATAAAGAACATTTGCATAAGATGTTTTAAAAGGGTTTATCTACCCTGCTGCTTCATCCCCACCTCAGTGATACTGCTCTCTGCACGACACCACACTTGTTTCCACAGTGACCTACTGCTACAGGGCATCACTGCTGGAGCAGTGGGACTTGTAAATAAGATGCTGTGCTTTCCATAACAGACTGTGAATAATTCCCCAAAATTTTAAGTGCAAGATAACAGCTTCCTCAAAGTTAAGGTAATCCGAGAGTGGGTTTGGTCAGCGATGGTGTACCCTGGCACTTTCACTAAAGAACTCGTAGAATGTGTGCTCTCATGTACAAGAAAAATGTGTTTTTAATAGTAGGACTTCACAAATTATTGATACCACTTCCTAATAAGTATTTACTACAGTTTTTTCTGCTCAGGAATTTAGCTTCCTATGATGGTGTTTCCCAGCAGGACCAAACGTTAAACAAATTTTTCTCTTGCGTTTCATAAAAATCTTTGCAGCTGGCTACTCAGAGAAGTAAAGTTGGTTATTTTCAGTGCGGTTTCAAACCTGGTTTTCATTTCCTTTCTGTGAGCACACGCAGCCTGTCCCAGCACCAGTCAGCAGTGTCCTGGCTGCGTGTGCCAGGGAGGGGGAGTTTTACAGCTGGCACCAGGGAGTGAGCTGCAGCCCAGCCTGGCACATCCCGTCTCTGGTGCTTTCATCCAATGCCTCCTGCCGCCAAACTCCATGGTGGAGTAGCTGAGTAATTCAGTTCAGACCCACTTGGTGGAAGGGAATGCAGGTGCATGTTCAGGCTCGATATGGAGACAGAAAGCAGGATGTCAACTAGACAGAGAGTAAAATAGTGAACTCGATGGCAAAATTGTTGAATTGATGGCAGAAAGAAAACAGAATAATGCGTGAGCTTAAATTTATTGAGGCTCATGTGCCTTTCAGTTGGATGAAATCATCTGTAGTGCCATTTCAGGCTCTCTGCAGTCTTACACTAGCATCTGTACATCCATATATGCTTCCTCCCCTTTCTTGTTTTATATTACCTCTGCCTAGAAAGGCTAGAGACCTCTAAACGTTTTCCCTCTAAAATGCCAAAGATAATACGCCCCAAGCTATGTTCAGTCTCCTTTTTTACATTGCTTTACCTCAGACCTTTTTAAGGAGAACAGCTTGAGGGGCCCTCACTTTTCTTTCTCTTTCATTAGTCGCTTGGTAAAATCAGGTAAAATACTATTTCTTATGGCAGTAGCCAAAAATCTATACTGAGCAAACACTGCAGCCGTATATCAGGGTGTTGGATGTGTGGTGGTTTATACACTAATATGCTTTTGCATAATATTGAAAGATCAGGCTCACAGCAGAAAACCAATATCTTGTTGGAGTTTCTCTTGAGCAGAGAAATAAGAAAGACTTTGGGGTTTCATCCTGTCAGAGATGCTGATTCATAGGGTATTTAGGCAAGTTTTATATATATACATATATATACCTGCTAAAATCCATGCTTTGTTAATTGCAAGCCAGCTTTTTCTCTTCTTAAAATTAAGATATTTTAATGGTGGAATTTTACTCAAATTTTCTAGGAGTAAAATTGCTGTACGTAAACCCTAACTCCTAGCACTGCAGATCGTAAGTGACTGAGGATTGAGTTTACAGACTCAGTATTTACAGCCCAACAGGTTACTCATTCATTGGTGGTGGTGCATTTACAAGTAGAGAAAACAGGTCAGCTACACCTGCTGCAGCTTTAGGATGCATGTAAAAAGGTGAAAAGTATTTGAAGAAAAATGATCATTGTATCTTTTTTTTCAGGGAAGCTTGGTCGCTTTCCACTGAGGATGCATTCCCACGCCACTCCTGACGGCCAAGCTGCCCCTCATTTTCCAAGGTCTCACCTTGCAGAAGCAGTTGCCAAAGCCAAGGCAGGTGGAGGTGGTAGTGGAAGCACTGGTGGAACTGGGAGAGGTCTTGTGGGGCAGATTATCCCTATATACGGATTTGGCATCTTCTTATATATCCTGTACATTTTATTTAAGGTAAGACCAACATAAATTGAAAAGTCGGGGAAATAACAAAAAACTTTGGAAAAGAAATGATGCTCTCAATTGTGTACCTCATTCCTGTTCAGCTCTGCTCAAAGAAAATGCTTATTTTGGACTTTTGACTGGTGGTCAAAAGATTGGAGTACCCTGTGGGTTTTGCTATTGCAAAGACTGTAGCTGAGAGCACAGGGACAAGCTCTGATCCTGCATCAGCCTCTGACCTCTTACAATTTTTTTAAGGATATTTTTTCCCCCCTGGAAATGTGTATGTCTAGAACAATGTTAGATTAATTTTGAATATACACATAGTATTCTTTTCCTTTATTTGTGACCATATTCTATGTACTGTGTATGTCATGTGTTGCTTTATGTATTTAAAGTGGCAGAGAGGGATTAGAGTGACTGTGTACCTTTTACAACTAAAGCACCACTTTTTTGGAGAGTGGGAGTTTGTAAGATTGTATTGACCATGATGTAAATGCACTAGCTGAGGAATGGGTTGAAAGCTAGTTAAAAAAAATTCCCCTCAAGTATTTCACATGTGATTTGAACTTCTCATAGATTTGTGTTACACAGACATGATTTCCATGTAGGTGATGACAGTCAGCTATGTGGGAGGAGGGAGAAGTGGACTTGTGGAAATACGGGGGTTTTTTTCCTTTGGATGGAAGCAGCCTGAGCAGTATCCAAAGAGTTGAGTCTGAGCTGGACAGAGTAAAGAATGAATTGGGTGAACCAATCACAGAGATGAAAAAAATAGCCTGCAGCTTCTGTCCAGAGAAGGGCAACAGAGCTGGGGAAGGGTCTGGAGCACAGCTCTGATAAGGAGTGGCTGAGGGAGCTTGGGGGTTGAGCCTGGAGAAAAAGAGGTGACCTTATGGCTCTGTACAACTACCTGAAAGGAGATTGTAGACAGGTTAGGGTCAGTCTCTCTCCCAAGTAACAGCAATAGGACAAAAGGAAATGGCCTCAAATTGCTGCACCAGGTGAGGTTTAGATTGGCTATTAGGAAAAACTTCTTCACTGAAAGGGTTGTCAAGCACTGGAACAGACTGCCCAGGGAAGTGGTTGAATTGCCATCCCTGGAGATATTTAAAAGACATGTGGATGTGGCACTTGGGGACATGGTTTAGTGGTGGACTTGGCAGTGTGAGATTTACAGTTGGACTCAATGATCTTAGAAGTATTTTTTAGCCAGCCAGTGTCTGTGCTGCAGGTACAAAGTTGGGAAGGAGTAATGGCAGAAACCGAAGCAAGAGGGACGAGTAGGGTCACATGTAGTTCCTTCAGAGCCTGCCCTTCATTTCACAATAATTGCCAAATGAGGTTTTTTCCCTCCTATACACAGAATAACGGAATGGAAAATTCAGAAATTATTTTTTATGAGTTATCTTTTCACTGTGCTTAAAAATATCATTTTTTCCAAGTGTCTTTCAGAAGTTTTCAGCGGGCACGATCTCTCAGGCATCTTTCACGGTTGTCTGTTTTTGCTGCTGGGCATGCTTTTCTGTGGTTACCTTCTGGCATGTTTTAGTTTTCTGTATTTTTTCCTGTTGCCTTTGGGGCTTATATAGTACTACTGTGGTATTTCACAGAAGGGTCATCTTTTTTTCACTCCCCAGCTGGCTTCCAAGGGAAAAACTACTCCTGCAGAGCGGAAATGCCCAGCTGCTACACCTGGAAACATGAAGAGGAAAATTAGTGAGTATGACTTCGAGTTATATCTGTGTAGCTGTTGGCATGGTCCATGGTTCTTCAAGTTCTGGGCACACTCAGAACTCTGGGCTGCTGTTTGCCCCCCATAAAGAGCAAGCCAGAAGCTTCTGTGTTAGAGTGAGCAAGAGTTAAAGTGAATTTCTACACCGTCACTTTCTAATCTCATTCAGCTAATGAGACTCTGCAATAGCAGCTTGATCCCAAGCCCCTCTGGAAGGAATGGCTTTTCATGAGGTTTGCTGAATTAACTGTACGGATTTGCTGAAAAGCTGTGTAGCTAATGATTAAAAATGGATAATAGGATGTCCATCTGTAATTATTCTGTAATCCGTAATAGTCTAGTAATAGTACAGAGATATATTATAAAAGCTAGCTTCATTTCTTTGAATTTGTGAATTCTTAGCCTTTATCAGGCACTCCCCTAATTTGTCCCTTCCTTTTTTTTTTTGCAATGAGCAAAGTTTTCGTAGGTGCAATAAAGAGAGCAAATAGTATTCTGAAGTGTTATTTTGATATTACCTAAACATTGGTGAGAATAGGTTCAACTATTTGCAGACACTTATTAGATAAATTAATAAACTTGCTATTGAAGATTGGAGGAGTACTTACAATAACAGTATTTAAACGTGTTGTGTTTAGCTGGCTAAACTGTATTAGGAAGGAAAAGTACTTAGTGTTTTACAGAAACTGCTATCAGTAAGGTAATTCTCTTAACATAGCTGTAATTATCTTGACATTAATGTGCATATTAGGAATACCTAATGTACTCAGTGCTATAGATTGTGTTTTCAGTGCATTGTTCCTGGAAATTTTGTGCAGTTTATTAGCACAATTACTAATTGTATTTTTTTCTCTAATGCTTTGTAAGAGAAACTAAGTTTGCAGTAAGTTAAACATATGCCAGTGTTATAACCCAAAGAACTAGCGATGAAAGTTATTCTGCCTTTCTCTAGAGCTCTTTATTTATATTCCTAAAGCATTCATGGCAAGCTGTAGCAGAGCAGGGGACAGGGAATCTGAAGGCTGAGTCACTACTTACATAGTGACTTGGAGGGAGTAACTTCCTTTCTCTTTGCCAGTTTCCCTTCCTCTGGGTTTAAAGTCTCAGACATGCAGTGTATACATTAAGTAATGACATTCTGTGCAGAATAGAAATCTTTCTTAAAAGATGGATGCTTGTGGATGGATTTCTCCATTCCTACTATGCTGGAGTTCCATTGTGCCTTCGGGCTGCTTAAATACGTGTGCCCGTAGCAGCTGAATATTTAACTCACCCAGGCTGGTTTCAGTTTGTTCTGCAGTGGGGAGCAATGGAATCTCAGTTACGGGATTTTGAGCGCAAGCCACAAAAGCCCAACAAGGAGCTCAAGCATTTTTGTTGACATCCATGCTGCTGCATCTTGACTGTTAATGCTTTTGGCCAAATGAAAGCCAGTATATGGGTGTTCCTGCACGTGTGTCCACTGTCGTACTACAGCCACAGTTTTTGGAAAAGGGTGCAACCATGGCAATGGTGTGCTCTGCTCCCCAGGCAGATTCCATGGGACACTGCTGTTGTTCATCCCAGTAAGCCTGGCACACCTGGGCAGGGCTGGATGAAGCCATCAAGCCCATGAACTTGATTCTCTTTGAGAAAGAAGTGGTTCCTCAAACCTTGGACTCATTAGAAAATGCTCAAATGACCTTTTGTATCTGTTCCTAGAGTCCTAAGAGGGAAAATCCATGAGAACTATTAATTGTGGAGTAGACAGCAAAACACTATGGTTTCCTTAGGGAAAAAAACAAATAAGCAAACACACAAAAAATATTTTTCCCCC
Organism: Pseudopipra pipra; assembly: GCF_036250125.1. Lineage (NCBI taxonomy): Eukaryota > Metazoa > Chordata > Aves > Passeriformes > Pipridae > Pseudopipra > Pseudopipra pipra. The sequence continues at coordinate 12,701,606 of NC_087554.1, forward strand.
TGACTTCAGTCTCCAGGACCCACCTAGTTATTGGGAGGTAGCTTGGGAGCATTTGAAAGAAGGTGCTTTCTGTGTGTCCTGTTACCATTGGCAGTAGTCTTCACCTTCTTAGGCCACGGAAAGTAGGTAGAAATCTCTAAGCTGCATGTTTTAGTTTCCTCACAGCCAGTTTGGTTTGGTACAGCATATGCTACCTGTGATAATGGGACAGAGATTTTCAAAGCTCCTGCTGACAGATCTTGGGATGGTTTCTTTGTTTTACAGCTGACTATGAGCTCACTCAACTCCAGGAAAGACTGAGAGAGACAGAAGAAGCTATGGAAAAATTAATCAACAGAGTAGGACCTATGTATGACAGGTGTGTATCAAATTACAGCATTTTAAGGAGAGATCCTGCTCTGATTAGAAATTAAACTTTCTTCCATTGTCTATATTAAAATAGCATTTTTATTGCTACTTCAAACTGTAGAAATCTGATTTTACACATCACACTTTTTGTTCTGCAGTTTTTCTCTTTTCAGCATCAATATGTAAAATAAATAATTTTTTCCAACTTCATTTTCCTTAAACAGAATAGCAACTACCCCTACCTTTCCCTTTTTTACAGTGTGTTGTTTGGAAGAAGATGACAGGTGGTATGTGTAAACAGAAGATAAAACCTCTACAGTTAAAGTACATAAAACAACCTGTCTTATGTGACCAAAGTAATATCCTGAATTATTCTTTTCCAGTTCAATGGATTATTTTTCCAAATTGAAATGCTGTTATAATCTATGTAAATTCCTGTTAGAATAAGCATAAAATATTTCTTTAAGGGCAAAACTGTATAATATCTGATTACATAACTTAGTTCCACCCTCTAAATTCATGCATTTGCTTCTAAATATAAAAGACAAAACAGTTGTAAAATTGGCATTTAAAATTTTATTATGTTTATTAATGTTTGCTAAAAACCTGGTACCACTATTCTACATTATAAAGAAACACTGGAAACAAGTCTATGTTTTCCATAAGGAGTGTAAAGAACAGATCAGTAGGACAGTGCATAACTGCAGTGTCTGAAAATGGAAATACCATGAATATCAATGTGAGTTTTGCAATCAAAACCAAGAGCTGTTCAGGTTGTAATGCATGTTAACTTTGTCTGGGCCAGCCAAGGCCTGTTTTAACCCATTCTGTAGGAACAATTCTGTGCTGAACTTGCACATTTTGTTCATTTATGCTTCAAAGTGTGTAGTTTTGCCCACTCTGTGCCATGCCCTGTATTGCAGCTGCACTCAGCTCAGGCAGAAGAGGTGCTGAGCTTGCCCATGTTCAGCCAGGTTCCAGCAGGAGAACCCCTGAGCTGCCCTGGTTTTGTTAGTGGAACAGAAGGATACCACTGTGACTATTACTCCTCCGTGTTTTGGAGAGCTGACACAATGCTCTGTGTGCACCTTTAAGCTGACAGAAATAGGCTTATGAGCTGCCCAGACTTTGTGCTGACTCTCAGTATAGGATGTTTTTTTATGGAGAAAATCGGTTTAGGGTCTGATCCAGTATTTGTTCCACTCTGTGTTATTGGCTCAAAGCCTCTATTTAGTAGAACTTCCCTTGTTTGTTCAACCAAACTATTTATATAGATGGATCTAAAGGTCTCAGGGGAAATCAGAATCTGAATCTAATAAAGAATTTTGTATGTAGCCTCTTTGAAGAGGAGGGGGGAAGCACCTCTAGGTGGAGCAAATAGCTCTTTTCAAATACAATCAGATTTGGAAGCTTTCTTAACCTACACTGTGATACTCATTAAGTTCATTAATACTGGATGAATGTATTAAATCCTATGGTAGAAAGTGTATTTAGAGCACAGAGTACTGAGCCTGGCCTATTCAGTCTGAATGTTGATAGATTTAAATAAAAAGGAAAGAGAAAGAGAGTGAAAATTATTTGAGCTTCATTTTTTGATATGCAGTTAAACAGAAAGCCTTGCAACAGAAAAGTCAAAGGCAGAAATAACTGGTATCAAGTTTAAAGTAATGCTGAAAGACCCCAGATGAGACCATGTCCCTTTAGACTAGATATGGCAAAGCAGCAGCCAACTGGACAAGTGAAGTATTAGTAACCAAACCAAAGGTCATATTTTGCATTGTCACAAAACCTGATGTATCACCATAACCCACAGCACTTGTCAGAGTGTTGAGGTCTGAGCTCATGCCTCAGTGTCCTCTCACTATACCTCAGGAGCATTCTCCTCCTGGATGAACTGCTCCAGGATTCATTCTGGCTTTCTCCAGGTGAAGATTCTTACAATCCAAAGACATTCTAATTTTGTGTATTTTCTTAAAAAAAAAAAAAAAAAATTGCTCTCAAAATCTGGATGAGTGGGGAAGGATAGTTTATTCTCAGAGAATGCTGTACCCTGGAAAGAAATTCTGTTTCAAAGAAATAATATATACTGTCCTGTTTACCAGGCTGTCAACTGGAAAAACTTTCCTTTTTACTGTAAACTGAGCAAATGTGATATGGAAGAGCAAGATGCTCTGTGGGGTGCCATTTTTGGGCAGTAGCTGCATTTCAATAATGATTATTTTAAGATCATGAAGCTAAAAAAACACCAGTTAAGATGTCTGAAATGCCATGTTAGATTATGGATTTTCAGTGCAGTCATGATGGCTCTTCAGGAATGTTCTACCTCAGAGTAAGAATAAGAAACCTTTACTTTACCTGTTAGTGAACACTTTGGGACTCTACAAAATATTAGCATTGCCATTATGAAAAGTAATGGTTGTGTTGGAGCTACAAATACAGAGAGCAAAAGTAATGACCTTTTCTTATACTGTAAATTTGTTGTCCTCTTAGTATTCCTAAGAACATTATATCCTGGTAAATCTCTCATATGCAGGGCAGCCAGATGTCTTACACATTGCCAGCATCCTACAGTAAGTCTTCCCAGAGGCCTTAAATAGAGTGGAAATAACATGAACTTTAGTTTCTCCCTCTCTACAGGGAAATTTGTCTATTAAGCAAGGTGTTTGGAGGAGGAATAATCTGACACCTTGTGTTGCAATAAGACAGGGGTATTTTCTAATGAGAGTATCCTGCATATTAGGAATTTTCCTGTATGAAGTGCTGCAGTGATGCAGCTGCACTGATTGATCCTATTATCTGAGCTAGCGTATCTTCCCATTTTGCTAAACAGATGGGTCTCTCTGTCTTCACCCGAGTGATATATATTCAAATTAGGTACAGTTTTGTCTGTAGAATTAGTTGGCAATTCTGTTACAGCTTCAATCAAAGGCAGTTAGCTGATGAAACCATTCCTTCTTTTGGAGCCTTTTAATTCACGTCTCAAATTCTACATCTGTATAACCCAGACTTTTGAGAAGATGCTGCCTCACAACTTCACTTGTTTTGTGGAACAGATTGCCAGCACAGCTTGACAGGACTCAGTGTAGCCTCCCTATAGTGTTGGGATATCAACTTCTCAAACTGTGTGGCTAAGTGCCCCTCAGGGGAAGTGCAGATAAGGGATGTTTTGCTTTGTGATCTCAGTCAAACAGTTTAATCTAGGTAAGTGCTAATGAAACCAGCAGGCCTGCTCCTGAGCTAGGTTCAGTTACAGTCACCTGTAACTGTGTTTGCAGCTGTGCACAAAAAAAAAATCTAGCTCAGGATCAGAACTGCCATCACCATTGCACCAACCAGCAGTAGGATGCTAATCTTGGCTTTGAACCAGTGTTACTCTGCCTTTAGTGGAGTAGCCATCGTGTCACCCATCATTCCTCTATATGTAGTGGCACAAAGTACCTATTGGAATGCTGCTCTAGTCCCAACAGCTGGTTAAGAGGAGAAAATGAGGATGAACACTGCAAGTTTATGAGAATTCAGGTAACTGAAACAAGGTTTAGATAGATACTAACCACCTAAAGCCAAAATCATTAATCTGTTTCCAGCTCCTCTCTTCCCATGTCATTCCTAAGATTCACTGAGCATTCAGTCTTGGAGATTATGTCTGTCTGATCTCCAGTCCAGAGATCACCAGAGATCATCTCTCTGACCTCACACACTGCCTACAGTTCAGCATTCTGTGCATGCCAAGGCCCACCCTCTCCAAGGAACTAGGAGCAACAGATCCTGACTGAAACACAGGAGCAAGAGATCCCAACCAAAACACAGCGAGATCCAAAAAAGCGCTAGAGTAGTGTCTCAGACCCCTGAGACTCTTGAACTGGCACTTACACAAAGATCAAACACCTGCTCAAAGACAACTTAAAGCTCAAGATATCATAATTTTAAATTTGAAACTCAAGATGAAACAAGCACCATCGGTCAGAACCATTTTCACCCCTAAGTACAGCCAATGTCTTTCTTACTCTGACCTACTGAGTTAGTAGAGCACAGACCACCACTTTCCAAATACTCTTTTTTTTGTCAATAAGATTTTTAGGAGCCTTTTTCTTTCAAGAGAAAATAATGTGTAATGACTACATGATCTTATCTGTTGGAAGAATTACTTACTGTTACAGCAGTAAGTAATTATATTACCTGAGTAATTATTAGACTCAGCAGTGTAGAACCAGTCAAAATCATATTTTGCTTTTAATCTGATAAAAATCTCAGTCCTCTCCCACTCTCTAATCATAAAGGGCAAGTTAAATGTAACACCTTCTTTTCATTTTTAAATCTTCCTTCCTGCTCCTACCCCCCCCTCCCCACCAGGCAGCATTGTTGACTCTATAATAACAGCATGATCTCTCCAGTTGACATTTCTTAATGAGGCCTTGCAAATGGAATGGTCATAATGAGGGATCATAAGAGTCTTGAGAATAATGATGTTTGAGTAATTTTGATCAGCCCACACAAGCTACAAATGTAGCATAAGTTCAGAATTACATTTCCTTATAATGCTTCAAACAGGGCACTGCACCCTAATTCTTACCTAACAGTTTTATAAAGGCAAGAAATTTCTGTAGTGTCTCTTGCTTGTGTGTCACTTTGATCTTGCAGGCTTTACCTGCCTTCCTTTACCTGCTTCAGTTTTCAGACTTTCTGGATAAAGGGGTGAACTACACTGTGCTGAAGTGCAGAGCACATGCACATGTTGAGGAGTGACCATACTACAGACACGTGTCTTCAGACTGTGCTGCTGGGAAGGACCAAACAGTTGGGTTCAAACTCTTTTAACAGTTTGTAATAACAGTGGACTGAACTCTGGTGTCTAATATTTTCTAGCAGGACTCAAAATGTTACAACAGACCAGGAAAAAATGTTGCTTCAACAACTCCGAGAAATAACTAGAGTTATGAAAGAAGGAAAATTCATAGATGACATCTCTCCTGAGAAGGAAGCTGAAGAAGCTCCTTACATGGAAGATTGGGAAGGTAAGAGAGCTTTTCTTACCGTAACCCTTTTGAGAAAAATTGAATAAGGATTACTTATGGTCCCAAATACTTTCAAAGTTTTGGTTAACTTTATCCTTCCTTTCCAGAAGTTAGTGTTCAAACCTTTGCAAAAACTTTTTTTTTTTCCCCAACCATAATGGAAAAAAAAATAGATTTTGAGGCACCAAGCATTGCCTTTAGTGTAAACACTACACTATTTGCTGGCAAAAGTGGCATATGAATATTCACATATACTCCATCTGCTGCTGGGGCTTGGCTGCTCTAGTTTTATATCTTTCCCTTACTTTGCTGTGCTGGATTTCACGACAATCATAGACCTCTTGGAAATCATAATTATTATGTTTTAGATAAACTACAGTTTTTACTTTTGATTAGTCATTTTTTGTTTGCTCTAATGTTGTAAAAGCCAACTGCAGGAAGTCTGTCTTTTAAAAATTATTTATTTTAGTGTCCTTTCCATTCCTTGGTGTTTACCTGTTATATAAATGTTTTCAAGATGTCTTAATTGAGCTGCTCACTACCATTATTTTAAGTGCAGACTTAATTTCTTGCTTTTTAAAAAGCTTTCAGAAATTATCCAAAACATAAAGCATAAACAGTGGCCTTGAGCTCTCTTTATAAAGTGAAGTTCATCATGAAGTTTCTAAAATGAAATGCATAAAGTCATTGACATATCTGGTTTTTCAATTTTCTAAGTAATGCTGTCTATAGCAAAAGTCTTCAAAGCATGAATCAGTCAATCTGTAGACAGGGGAAAAAAAAAGATCTATTTAAAGATCTAAGACACAATTTTTACCTTTTAGCTCCCATAACTTTCAGCAAAGCTCAGATGTTCACTCCTGAAAGTCAGGGTTGATAACCTGGCTCCCTGAAAATAAGTGGGTTTTTTGCCATCATCTCCCAGGAAGTCATGTTTTGCAGATTCTTGCCATGGATTTAATACTGCAATGTACACATGGCATTAAATAGTTGACACTTACACTGGCAGTGCTAAAAACAATTGTTCTATCAAACTTTGCATTCATCACTTAAGTCTGTACTACTTTTAAATGCTGGTTATGCTTCAGCCTTCATATCACTTTATTCCTAAGGTTATCCAGAAGAGACCTATCCTGTCTACGATAACTCCAACTGCTGCAAGCGCAAACAGGACACAATCCTTGTAGATTACCCTGACCTGAGCCAACCCTCTCCAGAAGAGCTGGCAGAAAGAATGGAGGGCATGGAAGATGAGGAGTATCTTTGTGATGAAACCCAGCTAACTGATCTCACCACGGGAAGGGGTGGTCAGAATTTCACACAGAAAAAGGATGAGGCGACTCTCATTGGTGAAGAGAAGGGGAACCTTCGTCACAGCCAAAGCACTGAGGACTGCTGCTGCTGTTATGGGGATGATCCTGCTGTCATAGCAGAGAATGCTGGATTCCACTCTGAGAGCTGCAGTGAAGCAGAAGAGACAACCCAAGAGGACATGTCTGTGGAGTCAGAAAATGAAAATGCAGCACTAGAAGAGCAAAAAGCCAGTGATGCAGATGAAACAGGCACACTGAGAAAGCGCAACACGAAAGGGCTTGATTGATAGGGAACATAGTGGATGTTACCTGGATGGTAAAGGTAGAGGTCATAAACTGTCATTTGTGTGGCTTTTGTTCCCAATGAGGACTTCCCTATGTTCATGTCCTTGTACCAATTTCATTCTTGTGGTACCAGTCACATCATCTACCTGAACTGGAAGCCAATGCCCTCTTTCATGCACTCTCATCATGAGTTACCATGATGTTGCCAACAGCGCTTTGTCCTTGATTTTTGAAGCCTGGTATCTTGGAACACATGATGTGGAGCAGATATTTGTGACTCTTTCCAGTTCCAAAGGAACAGTCCTTGCTTTTGCCCTTTGTCATCCCAGAGTTAACCAAATGTCTCTTCTGACTTTTTCAAAAATATCTGTGTGCTACCAGTTAGGAAAATTAATCAAATTCTCATATATATATATATATATATATATGAGTGTACAGGACGCTGGAGGAGAAAGTATGCCTTCTTTTACCTGATCAGCAAAACAGATCACAGTCACACATGACTTTCTCAATTGTCATTGCTGCTGTACACCCAAGGAACTGTTGTCACTACAACCCACAAAATCCATATGCTACCCCAACCCACAGCCCATTTCCCGGTTATTCTGTGTTGCAGGAACAGTGGCCTAATCCACGTTGTGTTAGTTGTGTGAGCCAGACTGAAGTGCTGTTGAGTTGTTCTTTGCCATAGGTGTGATGAAACTCCCAGGTGAGAGCAGGAAGTGGACTATATAATATGTGAGAGCACTAAAAATATCCCTAGAGATTAAAAACAAAAAAGGCAGCTTTAAGGTTTGTCTATAAAAACAGAGAACAGCATGAGGGTGCCCCTCACACTGAACCCACCCTTCTTCCTGGAAACCTGTGGGGTTTTTTAACTCTTGGAATGTTGTTGCCACTGTCTTGCTGAGGGGACCCCAGGTATGGGATGAGGACAGTGCTGGAGCGACAGGCTCACAAGGGGAAGTTGGGTCCCTGTGCCCAAGGGACAACCTTTCTCATGCAAGCAACACGGCAGGTGGGAGTGAGCGCCAGGAGAGGAGCCCTCAGCCTCCTCCTTCTCCAATGTTTCAGCGTTTTTCAGGCCACAGGCCCATCACAACCAAACCCTGATGTACGGGGCCACACTCAGCCCCAGTCACAACTGACATCACAGTGGCTTGGTTGTGGTGTCACATCACCTCACTGCTCCGGCACTGTAAACGCAGGGCCCCTGATGAATACCTGGAAGGAAGAGGAGCTGGAGCAGCAGGGTGGATGGTGCCCACCTTTGTGCAGGACAGGAGCACAGGGCCACTTCCCGTGATGGCAGAAGAGGAAGGCATGTGCCAGGAGGCAGCAGCGGAGGCAGCAGAGGAGGGGGAACAAAATCACGCCTCTCTCGAGAGCACCGTCACCCTCGCTTCCCTGGTCAAGGCCATGCAGAACTTGGTTCTGTGCCCAGCAGGGGACATTGTGCAGCCCAGGGATATCGGCATGCAAGGGAGCAGCCGGAGCAGTGACTGCCAACCTTCACGTGGGACAGCAAAGAGACGCTTCCCACAGCCACCAAAGAAGAAGTCATCTCCCCTGGGCCTGAAACATGGCAATCGACGGTGCAGGAGGAGGAGAGGGAGGAGGAAGAGGACAAAGAAGGGGAAGAGGAGGAGCATCAGCCCTTGCACCCTGAGAACCATTGCCAACACTCAAGCAACGACATCCAGCGCACAGCTCTGGGAACACCGGTGGCCCAACCTCCGCCGCACCTTCATCACTCAAAAATAAACGACAAGACAAAGATAAAAATGCTGTCATCCTCTCTTATTTGGCACTTTGGCGACAGCATCTGTGCTCCTGTGACCCCTGAAATAGGAGGCTTTTTTTGGAAACCTTCTGTTTCTGTGTCCACACACTGCTTTGCTGGTGCCACCTTAAGTTCTGGGGTTTTTTAGGCTGTAACATCAACAATTTCAGACTGGCTTTTTTAAATTCAGTAAAATTATCATAATGAAGGCATTCAGCCCTAGGAACTTCTTCTTTCCAAATGTGCCAGGTAATATTATGGAGGTCATTCTAGGAGTTAGTGTAGATAATGCAGCCATTGGTCATAGCCAACACAGGATCACATGGGGAAGGTGATCACAGCTTCTCAGGAGTGCCTGGCCAGCACTCTACAATCGGCCCAGCCTCCACTCCTGTGATCAGCACAGCCTCCACTTCTGGCCATCCTGCTGGCTCACTCATTCCATCTCCTGGCATCAACAGATTATTTTGCTGATTGCCACAGGTAGTATGAGCCCTTTCTTCCCATCCTCTGCCCCCACGCCCCCTGAAGGGGTGCCAGCTCCCCTGCTCTGAGCCTCAAGAAAAGGGAAGTGAGTTGAATTGGCTTCCACCAGCCTGCTGTGCTAAGGTGACAGCTGTCCCTCAGAGGGTGACTGGCATCTCGGGCCTGGAGGTGGGGTTTCTTCAATCTGAGGACGAGAAGGTTCCCCGATGAGTGAGTGAAGGTGAAGTCAGACCCTCTGCAGCCTTGCATGAAGAACAGTAACAGATCAAGCCAAAAATGTAGGCAGCTGTTCCTTTGGAGAAGCAGCAGACGGCAGTTCTGCCAGGAAGAAGTGCTGGCCTTCAGCATGAAGGGCCCTTTTAGCTGCTTCACAAGGAGTTCTTTTCAAGTTGGGAAATAAATTAAAAAACCCCAAACCAATAAACCAAGAAAATAACAGTAAAAATGCTTTCTTCTTCTCTTAGTTGGGACTTTGGTAACTGCCTATGGATTCCTCTGTCCCCTTCTGGTCTCCCCAGCCCAGGAAGGACTCCAGTGCATGTGGTATGGGCCCAGTCCTGGTGAGGAGATGGTGAGGAGTCAGGGCTCATGGCAGGTTGAGGCAACTGCCTCTGGTCATGAGGCTGGGGAGGCACTGTAGCAGGTGGCCCAGAGAAGGTGTGGATGCCCCATCCCTGTAAATATTCAAGGTCAGGTTGGCTGGGGCTTTGAACAGTCTGGTCGAGTGGAAGATACCTGTCAGCCTCACCTCTGTGTTCAGCCAAGCCCTTAAATCGTGCCCCAGTATTCTCAAGGAAATGGTAGGAGATGCGCTGATCACGTTGGAGACCTGCTGTGGGTACAGGTGCAGCTGAGTGTGAGGCTGACACCCTCTCCCTGGATTGTCACAGGCTGGCAAGTGCTCACTGGGCATCACCAGAACCACAATGCTCCCCAAGCTATAAACCCACTTCCCATGGGCAGGCATCCCACTGCACCTGCACCCACCTTGGGCCTTCCTGACACTTTGCTTTAACGTAACAGCTGGATTCTCTGGTCTGCCAGGGCCACCTCCACAGAACTGCACACATCCGGCCCCTGGTGCTGGGTGTGCACTGACAGGGTGGGGTAGGTAGGGGGACACGGCAATGCCACTCACAGCAGCTGGGGAAACCCACGGGAAGGGCCTGTGCCGCATCCAGAGCCAGCACCCAGCCCTGCTTCACACCCCAGCCCAACCAACCCAGCCGTCAGAGCCAGTCTGTATCCCCCAGTTACGGGTCTGGCCCACAGACTGCCCTCCCCGACATTGTCCCAACACGGCAGGTGCAATTGTTCCAAACATACCAACAATCCAGGTAATCTGGGGACTCCCATCTGCCAGATATCACTGCAGGAAAGTGAATTTGTGTTGATCAGAAGCTCCTGGTGATGGCTACCATTCTGCCAAGCTGCCACTCCAGGTTAGAGCTGCCCAATCCTCTTGGCACAGCGCTATTGCGTGTTCTTTGGATAACTCTGCTGTACCAGACGCTTTCTGCCAATTTTGCAAACCCTCAGCCAAGGGTGTCCCTTTTGCAGTGCTGGGTCTATTTCCCATTGTTTCAGGCACTGAGAGGGACTTAAACCCCCATTTTACATGAAAAAAAGAGACTTGAGTTCCCCTTCTACACATGCCTTACAAGGGACTCTAACCCCCTACACCTGACGAGGGACTCGAAACTCAGGTGCCTTTGAGGGATTATAACCCCCTGCAGGATCTTCAAAATCTTGAGCAAAGTGCTTCACCACAGGGCAGAGTCAAACCCACCCTTATAATTTAAACTAAATCTGCACAGGGAATTCTAACACTCACCCTTTGGCTCCTCCCTGCTCCACAGCTCTCGGGTGAACTCACACAGTGCCAGCAGCTGGATGTTTGGAGAAGGGAGACTCCGAAGATGGTGGCCTAGGGTGCCATCTGGATTGCCAAACTGTTTAGGAAACTTTCCCATCTGACTGTTCTGGAGCCACTCTGGCAGTCACACTCCTGCCACCCAAGACTTTAACTGCTGAAACCGAAGCCCCTTTGCAGTGGGTGGTTCCAGTGAACCAGCAAGTGCCCTGTTTTACTCCCTGCATACCCCACACTCACACAGACAAGCTTCCCTCACCAGCTCTACCCTGCTTTCCCCATAGCAGACTGTCTGGTTCCTTTAAGTAATTTAATTGTGGTGCAGGGACATAAGAACTGCTCAAGCTGGGTGCCTCTGGAATTCCCTGGCTTTTGTACCCTTACAGTCTGTGCACCTGGGCTCCTCACATGCCCTTCACGCCCCTTACACATGCCTCTTGGTCCCATGGTGATATTTGGTCTGGGGTCTTCTCATTGTTCATTGGGTTCTACAGTGTTTCTGGGTGACGAGCCACCACCCAGGTGACCAGTGCTGCAGGTCTGGCTTGCCCTTTGTTAGGCAAAGGGTGAGCACCCGGTCAGGCCTCACACACCAAACTACCTGCACCAGGTGTATTCCTCAAGAGAAGACCCACACAATTGTTATTGCTTAATGAAGGCAGCTGGCTGTAATTAGTGAGGACCCTCACTACAGCAGTGGGAAGCATTTGTAGTTCCTCGTGCTGTGGTGTGGAGTGAGGACTGACAACTTCAGTTGTCCCCTGGGGCTGGAATCGATCAGTACGTCCTTTGGAGCTGTTCCACTTGGCATTGGGAGTTATGCTCTCCTTGTATGAGCAATTCATTTGTGTGTTACATACTAAGCTTCCCAATTAGTTATAAAATTTTAATTCCTAACTCCTAACTCCTGTCTGGGTTTTGGCCTTGCTGTATTACACCCTCCCACAGTCCTTACTGAAATTTTTGGTGGACAAGCAGAAGTCCAGAATTTCTTTTCCAGCCCCTCAGCACGGGTAACGTGGTCCCCACAGACACACCAAACACAAACTGCTCTGGAGTGTGAGTCAAGAACTAATTCTCTCACAGCATTAGTGAAAAAAAGCAAAACAAAATGAAAAACCAATGAGTTTTCCTTTACTAACACAGAGGCCAGTTGCTAGGACTCACTTTTAACACCTGTGACAGAGCTAATGCTTTTGTATTTCTTTGCAGCACCAACAGGAAAGAATGACACTAATACAGGTAGGCTGTGTGGTGTCAGAGAGTCTCAAGAGCTCAGCTCTGAGGTCTTGATGGCCTTGGCAGCCCCTCCCCTGCTACCAGTAAGTGCTCTCTGAATGCAGCCAGCCATGCCTTGTGCAGCAGCTTAACAGCAGGCTGCAAACTGGAGTTCTTCCTGTTTAGATAACATTTCCTTTTCTCCCTTTGCTTCAGCTTTCCCCCCTCTGAAACGAAAATGTCTACTTAGGTGAGCATTTTAAAAAAGGACCATCACATGTGTGTGCCCAGCTTTCATAATTATTAATTGTTCTAACAGAAAACATTCATAATTTGAAGTAGAGCTTATCTGAACAAAATCAGGATTCTCGAAGAACTTCTATTAAATAAGTAAATCAAAATCATGGGTCAGAACATCAGCAAACCTGGGAATTCAGAAAAAAGTTATAGACACTCAGATGGACACCCAGTGGAAGCAGTCAGGCTTATTAAAAGCTCCTCTACTTATGATGTTTCCCACCTAGCAAATTAAATGGCTATACTTTTGTTAAAGCTAAAAGAAACAGCATATGTGTTGCCAAAACTAAACATTCTAATAAAACTAGATGTTAAAACCCTAAAAGGGCTTAGTTCTTCTTCGATATTTGATAATGGTTACAGATCATTTCAGGCATTCCATGGGATCAGAAAAAAAGTACAAAGTAAGATCACTGCTGGTCCCAAAAATACTCTAAAGAGCATTAGTTAACAAATAGTATGTGAAAAACAGATAAACATGTAAGAAATTTATCACCTAACTCTTTGCATTAGCAATTAGTGTCCATATGTTGGATTTTTTAATTTTCCATCTGACTAAGTAAACTACGCTTAACTTTGAGGCCTCAGAACAATTTACTGCAATAATCTTCTATTTAAATGATATTTACTTGCACATCCTAATAAAAATGCTGTTTCTAACCTCATGTATCACAAACACTGGACAAGAGAACCCAAGTAAAAGTTAGAAAATTACCTGTTTTTTAATGGTTTTCTACCAAACACGTATTTCAAAGCAAATGAATGCAACAGCAGATCAGACAGACTGAGCATCCCATGCACAAATACAGCTGGAAAGGTTGATCTAGTCAAGTGATTTTTCTCAGCTTTGGAGCTTCACCAGTTTTCAGGGTGGGCAGATTCCTAGACAGCAAATAGAAACCTCTCATTTTTCTCAGTGATCTTAGACAGTGCACAGAGACCACTCCTCCTCTGCTGGTAACTACCTGTTGTGATCAAACACCTGCCAAAGTGCAAGATTACCCAAAGCTGTATTGTTCCTGACAGAGGAAATTGTGAGTCTCCTGTTACTGAAAGTTTCCCAGATAAAAAGTCTGTGCCAAGGTTCCCAAGCCTTGTATTCAGAAAATTTTCTCATGTCTAACCTGATTGCAGTTTTGAATCTGTTTTATCAGAGACATGGAGGACAGACGCTTTTCTTCTGCTTGCCATCAGCTTTGGACAGGTTTGAAGCTTGGGGATTTTTGATACTGGGTAGCTGATCATTCCTATCTAAGCATGAGTTCTTTGCTCTTGTCCTAACTGAACTGCACCCTAGGTTTTTCTGTCCATTTTCCAGAATTATTCCAAAATCACAAAGTGATAGAAATGAGTAGGCCAAAAGTTCAGTTCTTACCAACAGCCAGGCCTGGAAAGAATTGGTTTCTCTCACAACAAAGAGCACTGAGGCAGCAGGAAAGAGACACCCAAGGCAGCAAACGAGCGGCCTCTGCTCGGCCGGTGTTCATGAGGAATCTCACTGTCCTCTTCATGGAAATGGGAGAGAGGAGTATTTCTACAGCATGTACTCACTTCAAGACTTTGAGCTCACAGTTTAAGAAAAACTTACAGACCAAAAATGACTACAGATCTGGTAAAATCTGGACTGATAGTATAACATCCTAAGGCATTCCTGTTGGGATTCGAGGTAAAAATACAGTTTAAATGGCACTGGAAACTCCTTGTGTTAAATAAACTCCATACTCGGTGTAGATAATTTATCAAGGTGTTTCTGACCTTGGGTAGGGAAAGACTTAGTTGTTTCAAACAAGTTTAATATTTCTGCACAGTGTTCTGTATTCACAAACACTGGGACCTCTATGACATACACAGGGTAAATTATGTGAAAGTACAAAAATCAGTCGTTGCACATACTGGTAAATAAATACATTTACTCCGGAATAACAAAGAGTTTCTTTAAAAAATTTAATTTGTAAAAGCACATTCTTGCAGGTTTATCTAAAAGTCTCTATAGGTCTGAACAAAAAGGAGATGCCTGAATAGTCGAAACAGGCCAAGACAGTCTTGTGTGCAAACAAGCATAACGTGTTACAGCCACTATGACAAAACATGTCTGGTTAAATATTAGTTCTCACAATTAAGTCATTTTTTGTCAATTTTGATATATTCCACTCTTTAAACCCATAGAATATAAAGGAAATCTAGACTTAAACATATCCAAATTCTACTGTATATCATTGGTTTATTTAAGAAAGGCAAAGAGATGAATAAGAAAATGTTTACTGCAGGAATAAAAAAAAAAAAAATAAAACCCCCCTAATTAAACTGCTTTTTCATTTTCTGGGGATAGAAACATTCATGTAGCACATTTTGTACTTCTTGAAGTTTAAGTAAACATGTCAGAAACAAAGGTTATTTTTCTTTACAAGCAGATATAGTCACAACACATTCTAAAATGGGTATTTCTTCAGCTGCTCCCAAACACTGGATCTTTCAGACTGTCATTAGTTGGATGAAGATGATGTTGGAAAGTACAAAACCAACTCCGTGTCTACTAGGAACTCTCAGAAATGAACCACCTCAAAACTATTGAGTTTCTGAGATATTTCCTAAAGGTGCAACGAATTACAAAACATCCCCCACAGATACTTTTCCCCTTGTTTCTTGCCGTTGAATATAAGAAATTGTTCAAAAAGGAGAAACAAAAGCCCCAGTCTTGTAATCACAGGGTAGAAATTGACTCACTGCACGGATCAATCCCACTGAAAAGCCACCTCAAAGGAAGAGCAGATGGCTCTCTGTAAAAGGTACAGACACTTACATGGAAAGCATGAGAGAGAATTTTTTTTAATCTTTTCAACAGAAAAAAAAATCACTTGTTCAAAATTGTTATAGAAGTTTCAAATATTTGAAATAATTAACACCAAGGCAAATTAATATAATGGTTTATATGTCACTGTGAACAGAGGGAAAGAAAACTGAGTAATACCACCAAAGAAATTTTTTTAAGACTATATCCATATTTATATGTGTGTGTGTGTGCACAGCACAAATATTTGCACATCTACCTCTGGAACACATTGGGAAAGTCATAAATTAAGCCCACCCCTAATACTGGGAATCCATCTGTACTGGACATGTATGTATGCCCCCTTTATGGTTTATAACTGCCAGATGACCTGATTTTCCTGTCCCCAAGCACAGGATTTTAATTTGAAATAAACTGTTGGTTTCAATCACAAGAAAAGATTTTTATACTTTTAAGATACTACTAATAAAATTAATAAACTCCCAATATTTATCTTTTTCATACATGTTTTTCAGTGAGCCACCGTAAAAGGTTTGTTTCTTACAGACCTTGTTTCTTAGAGAAACTCCCTCTGTGATTTGCTAATTCTTGTGCAGGTTCAGTTATCCACTATTTTATCCCCTAAATCATGGGCAGCATTTTGTTTTTCTAAATGCTCTGTTTAGTTGCAGTAAGGACATCACAGAATTTGACAGCACGTCCTAATGGAAAAGGTCAACTTTTTCACCAATAGACATTCTAGATCTCCCTTTGAGTGTCAACAAGTCTTTATGGGATGTGTGTAAGAGCCAACTTTGGCCTCCTTTCCAAATCCAGCTTTGTGAAGTATTCATGCCAGTAATGCCCAATTTTTGCAATCCATCTAAGCCCACTTTTAAACAAAAACAGACAAGAAGACATCAGGACTGTGGGACAGACACGGAAACGTGGCATTATGGAGACACAAGAGAAGTTAGAAAGAAATGTTCAGTTACACCAGCAGGCTTGGGATTAGGCCTGAAAGAGAAACAAATGGGTGAAAGTGTCATCATGAAGAGATACGCACATAAATCGGGCTGTTCAGGAGAGAAACACGTGGTGTGGGCAGAGTTCTTACCAACATAACACAGCACAGGCAGTGACCACCAGAGTGTATCAACCACCACTGAAATCCGTGACTCACTCTAAGCGATGCCAAGCGGTGTGGCCAATTCTCCAGCAAAAAATCACCCTACTGTCATTCCCCAGCACATCCTATTGCCTCGTCTGCACGCTGGAGTTCCTCCACATCTGTAAATGGAGCTTGTTTGCACTTTGGTTTGCTTCTCTGTAACTGCATTCCATGGATTCTGTGATGCCTTTTTTGGGGCTTAGAACTCAAAATAGTGCAAGTGTAATAAAAAGGTGCTATCTTCTTATATGCAATGCAAACACACGGAAACTTCAAATAACTTAAAGAACCACAGGTCCCAATTTTTGCCTTCAGGAGGAGCTCTTTCTTCAGTATTGGGAGAACTGTATTTTAATGGCTTCGGTTCAGCATTTTCTTTGCTAAGCTTCCATGCACGTCTTTGCAGCCGTGTCCTCTGACTGGTGACAGACACACAAGGTAGGAAACAGCACACAGGGAAAAACATGCACTGTTACAGGGCAGGGTGACAGTAAGCATGTAAGAGTTGCACTGCTTAGCGATAAACCCGTCCGTAATAAACCCGTTGTGTGTGTTTTTCTGATATGGTGGCTGCTTGCATGAATGCTAAGAGGGGCTGTCATCCTCCAGATCCAGGCAGATATAAATGAAGAAGAAAAAGAGAAAGGAAGATTATTTTCTGACAAACAAGCATACCTCTGATGGGCACTGTAAAAATAAACCTAGCTATACTGGCATCATTTACATCACGCCCCTAGAATCAAGCTCTGCTGCACTGGTAAAGCAGCTGCTTTCAGCATACAGTCCCCAGACCCCAAAATCCACAAAAACCCAAGAAGAAAGCACACTGTTGTCAGGAAGCTTAAATTCACCATACAGGTGGCAATAAATCAGGGAGTGCTGAAAACTACTGCAGTAGGAAAAGAGGACTTCAGAAACGTGGCCTCAAGGGTGCAGGTGCTGAGCTTGGCAGGTGCAATTCAAGGAGCCAACTGTTAGGAATGCGGCACTCTGAGTCCTAAGAGCCACCCTGAGAGTACAGAAGGGTGAATCCCTTTACATGTGTTCTCCAATATCTTGGTCAGAAACCTGTTCAGCACTTTAAAATTCACCAACGACCTTGAACTGCACAATGTGATGAATACCCGGGTGGAGGATTACACAACCTGAACTGAAGGCCACCTTATTTCAAAATGGGAACATATACACAGGGATTTAACACACTTTAGTTCACAGACATTGACTTTATAGAAGTTTTACTGACAGTGTTCTGGAGTGTCCCCATATGGAAAAACCTGTACATCTTTGAAAGGAGAGAAAGTGATAGACTGGGGGGGGCGGGGTGGGGAAATCAGGGAACTGAGAACAAAACAAGGCAATTGCAGTAACATAGATTACTAAGAAGCTGAAAAGCATCTACCACCTTCAAAAAAGTATTTGAAGTGCTATCAAATAGGAGTTCATCCTCATGGACTTGTGCAATGTGGTCCAAAAGACAGAATAACCAGTGCTTTCAAAAACAGGGGTTGGGGGTGATTCCTTTTTAAAGAAAAGAAATCCAACAAAAAACCTTGTCATGGTGTCACTGAATTCAGTAACTGTTGAGAGTTATCACAGTTAAAGAGCCATATTCCACAATCAGCTTTTTGAGATGACACTGCTACAAATCAGGAGTACACATCACTGATGCAGTCCTACTTAACCCAGAAGTTAGAATTAACAGAACACAGAAAATCCATCTTTTTAGCCTACATTGTAAAGCACTGAATCTACAAATAAATACAGTTAGAAATGAAATAGAGCCCCATTGTTGTTTTTTTTTTTCTTTACCTCGGAAAACTCAGTGGACTTGATTTAAGTTTTTTGCAGAGCAACTTCTCAGTTCCTGACACTTGCACAGGACCCTTGTGTTTGTTCTGGGGCATCTTCATAAATTAATTTGCATGAAACTTGATTACAGTGCAACTTCAAATGCCTAATGAGAACTCTGTATAATAATACTCACCTGCTGCTCCCAGACTTATGTGAGGCTTTACTAGCACCTTTCCAAAGTGCTGTTTTTAGTTTGGGGACGTTTGTTAAGGCTGATATTTATCACAGATTGGCTCCAAGATGGAAGATAGTTCAACAAGCATAAGAGTATCAACAGAAAGCCCCCCAGAAAGGAACATTGTGCCATTTTGGTGAGAGAGGGCTGTTATCAAAGATAGGCCCTCACACTGTGTCCCAGATGTAGTATGCAATAGGGTATCATAGGATGTTTCATACACACACTACTCTGCCAGTAATAGGATTCCTGGTTGGCAAAAATAAGCCCTCTGTCAATCCAGACACATAGCACTAAGTGTCAGTGACTTTGCCTAGAAATTCTGGTTTTTTTCTTGGATGAAAAGTTTATATTTTTAGTATCAAATACCAAATCTCCACATGTAAATCTCCACAGCAGAAAATGAGGCAGAGACTTTATTAGAAAACACTGCTCTATTTGTGTTCAGCACTGGAAGTACTGCCCTTCAGAAATAAATGCAGAGGTGCACAAAACAGCAGAATCATAAGGCAAAACTCAAGGAAAGCATATTATAATAGCTATGTTATGTTTTTTCCAGCAGAACTATCAAGCACTGCTCATACAACAACTGAGGAAATGGCTGGAAAAGGCAGCTGCCTCTCAACTAAATCAACTTGGTACACCTATAACTACTTCAAAGACTATTTTATTTGAACTTAAACCACATCTTTGAAAACATTTTTAAAATAGCTAAAAAATGCTGTAATGTTTAAAGACACATCAGGATCAATACAGTTCTACATCTAGCCAGCAAGGACAGGAGATTCTCCCTAGGGAAGAGAACAGGATGGTAATAACTGGGTTATCTTCAGCTCTCTCAGACTGGAATGAAGACCTCCTGTTACAAGGTGCCAGAGCTCACAAACTTGTTTGAACACTGAACTTAATAGAACGTCACAGGTTGGACTTGATGATCTTGGAGGTCTTTTCCAAGCTTAATTATCCTATGAGCAGTGCCCAAAGCCCACTGCCACACAACATACTCTGGTTTTGTGTAATGATGAGATTTTCTGCACCGGCAAAATAAGTGATCTTATGATATAGTTTTCCAAGACATCAAGACTAAATGCTGTTAAGGTTACACTTACCTAGACAGTAGGCATAGCCTTTAAAAAAAATTTTAAAATTCAAATAGAATGAAAATATTCCTGCTATTATTTGGTGAGTCAACATAGGAAAGGTACGTGATTTCTTACGTGATGTTCCAGAGTGCCTGAGAGAATTAGGAAGGGCACTCTTGTTAGGACTTCAGAAATCTCATCACTTACTGTGTTCCTCATCACACTGACAGATTCCTGCAGTCAAAGCCTGGCAATCTGCACAGGCCAAGCTCTGTTTGGCTTGCACAGATGAAGCTGCAGGATCAGAAGCTTACATCATAAATGAGAGCTCAAACTTCAAAACAAGGAAAGAAAATTTTGAACAAATAATCTTGCCGAAATGTCACGCAATCTGTAAGCATTAAAATCAGCTAGATTTTAATGTTAAAATTTATAAAAATGTTTATAAATTGCATTCTGGTACTTTGAGAGAGTCCACTTTATAAATTACTGACACTTCTATTGGCATTGTGCCAACTGGGATAGCCTCAGTAGGAAGCCACAGATACAGGGTGAAATGTGAGAAACATTGCATTGTAAACATCCCATTTCAGTATAAAAGTAGTCATAAATGATAAGACTCATTGTTTTAAAATCAGATGTACGTGACAGAGTCAAAGTCTGCAGTAAAAACAGTTTTGAACAACTGAGTCACATCCAAGTGAAAAAAAACAAATGAACAACAGCACAAAAATGCAATTTGCAGCACAATCACCAAGTGTCTTGGTTTACTCCATAAAAGCATAAATAGGTGGTTGCATTAACTGAACCTCTGCAACGTGTTCAGGAATAATAGTTTTAAAACAACTGATGCTGCAAAGTAAAACACAAGAAACAACACATCAGTGTGAGAAGGAAATGTGTATCAGATGGTTTGTCCTACTGTTTTTTCTGCACTTTCAGTAACTAAAAATGACACAAGGTAGAAAAACTGAAGCCTCACTGAAATCATTGACAAGATTTCCATAGAATTCAACAGCATCATGATTTTATCCTAAGAGATTGTTTAGCTATTCAGTTTCTACACAGGTGGCAGAAAACTTCATATTTTTACTGAGGTTCCTTCAGTGAGCATTAATAGGGTTCTGAGCATGGCAACACCACTTGTCATCCACCAGCCTCAAAATATTCCTGAGAAACTTCTCAGAAGAAAAGAGAAAGACATAGGCAGGCTAAAAACTAGTATTTCCATTCAACTTGTTGGAATGGAGGCACAAAGACATTCCAAGATTTGCACAAAGTCAGACAGTCAGTTGGGATTACCAGCCAGGTGACCTGATCCCCAGGCCTGTGTTCTATCAGCTGGTGGACAATCTGAAAGACTAGGCTGATTTTAACACAGATTTGGACTCTTCAGGGCTTTTTTTGCACCCAAGCACCAAAAGAGATGCATGAGTATTCACTGGTACTTGCTAGGTACTACCTGCTACTCTCAAGTAGGACTTCGTTCCAGTTCATGGGCTTAACAAGCTTTTGCCAGAGTAATTTTCAAATGGTCATTGCAGACTTAAATAAAACCACGAAAAGCTTCCAGTGTTACTGTGTAATCCAATTATAACGTGAATAGGAAAGTGTTTTTTTTTTCTCAAAAATGTAAGCATAATTTTCCTGAATGGTATCCTCTTCCTAAAGCCATCTAGCAAACCAGAGTACTGGTTCCATTAAACAGTTTCAAGAAAGCCAGTTAATTCAAGTCTTCTCATCAGTGAAGGTATAGATAAACATACCCTTACTGAAAAAGGGGAATCTATAATTTCTAGGCAGTTAAATAAAATACAACATACAAAATAAGTTTTAATGCATTTTCATCCAATATACAGGCATTTGTGAGTATCAGCTACTGAGCTATAGTTCATAGCAAAATACCAAAGCATTGAGAGAGTTGTGCAAATTCTTTTCTTAGCTCCTTGGTGAGCAACAAAAAGAACTGAAAAGTGTCTACATAATTAATTTCAAACACTTGCAGAGCAGAACCCTGGAAGGTACTTTTCGTACACGAGGAGCAACAGAAACCTGTTTTCATTAAGTAGCACGTACAAGAGAAGCTTGCACCTACAGTTAAATTAATTCTATTGCAAGACTTATGTGTATAAAACTATTTTATTCTAGTAATCGAAATGAGGCCTTCTGAGAAATCTGAGTTATCAGGCCATAATTCTAATAAAGGTGACTGCTGTGCTGTCCTTAATTGCCAAGCAAAGTTATTTACTCGTGAGTACATGCTTCTCTAAAAGCAGGAAAGTCTGGAAAATGATGTTTTAGGAAAGCAATGGGGCAGATAGTTAAGATGCCACAGGATCAAACCCAAAATCTTTCCTCTGATACCTGCCACACGTTAGGAGAAACTTTCCCTGCCAGGAACACCAGGTAACCCCCTGTTCTGTCCTATTAAAATAAACAAAGGCAAAATATTCCAGTAGGGGTCTAGGCTCATCATTCCTTCAGGGCAAGAACACTTTTTTCCCAGTCCTTGTTGCATCCTATGTGAAATCACTAATAAATTAAAAATTTAATAATAAAATTCACAAAAATGTAAGATACAAGAACTGGGAGTGATTTTCCATACTAAGGACTGGATTGATTTCCTTCTTTTTAATGGGTAGCTCTCGGGTAGGGGTAAGATTTTTATAGCAGAAAAGCAGGTCTAACACTCAATACTTTTAGGGACTCAGTGGTGTCTCTGCTTGTTTAAAATCCCTCCTTTGTTCATCATAAGGGAGCGAAACCTCAAAGTTTGAATTGATGGCGTTGGTTCACCATGACTGATAAAACTCAGTGGTGTCATTTGACTCCACAATAATGTTTTTCGATTGTGCAGCCACCAGATTTTATTACAGAGCCCTTTTCACTACAGCTCCTTCAGTTGTAGTACCTCATGAGGACAGCCAGCTGGGAACTCCAGCACTATTGTAAGGAACTTGAATAGCCAGAGATTTGCCCAGTAATTATTACAAAACTATTCTCACAGATTTCTTAGCATCAGAATTTGTAACAATAGCCTATGACATTACTATTTTATGTGCCATATATTATCCTACAAAAGGAGCAGAGTGATGTCTAGCTTCTAAAAAACAAACTCTATTATAGGCAACCAACACACTTCAGCTCACAAAATCACTTTCAACCTTTTGAAAAAAGGAAAAATAAGGCAGCACTACAAAGGGAATCTAACAGCCTGCCTCCGGGTTTGTGGACAGCTCTGCTCATTGATTTGCAACCAATGGTTTGGAAACTCCAGTTACTGAATGTTTACTGAGAAAAATTCTGATTATATTTTAGGCAAGCTTTTTTATCTGCTACCTTTTAATGTGTTAATTCACTCTTCTGAAAAGCCAAAGGGCCAAATTCATCCCTCTGATAAGGCTTCTATTGTAGGAGCATCACTGAATGTGCACCAAAGGCATTATTCATCTGTGGAGAGATCACTGAGCAATATTGTCAAACACTTTTGAGTTGCACATCCTTAAAGAACAGATAAAAGAATTGTGAAGGGAATGAGAAGGAACAGAACATCACAGATGAAGAAAATTAGATAAAGGGCCAGGAAGAAACTGTTTGATGTAAACAGAGTGACAAGTTAGATTAAGAACTCTCATTAAAGCATGCAGTATTTGCCTATAAGCAATTCAGGCAAGGAATTTGTTTACAGCTCTGCCAAAATCAACAGCAGATGCAAAAAATCATCAATATTGGGATTTTAAATAATATTAAATCTACTGTATCCAGACACTCACTAGGACTATGTGAAGTAAATACACAGCTCAGGGCCATTATATTCTTTGTCACGCTGAGTAAACAAGGTTATGCCCTGTTGCACATTGACATGCAGGGCCAGCAGAAGTTATTAATATGAGTGTGCCACTAACTACACCTTGGTTAGTTTAGTATGCATATATCTCTGAAAATACTTACTGGTATCAAGATTTTATTACTGGTGTGGAAGAAAATCAAACTTTTTGAGGACAGTGTAATTTCAGGTATGACTCTATGCTAAGACTTTACCATGTTAGGAGAACAAAATTTAGAGATGTGCTGGAAAACTTGTGATATCACCTCACGTTGACATGCAGTAAAGATGTTCACCAGAAAATGCCCATCAGAAATAATATAGTTTTTACATTAAAAGTACCTGCTTCCAGAGCAGATGGTAAAGGTCAGGTGAATCAAAAGAACCCAGTACCTTGCTGAACAACAGTGAGGAATCAGGGTTTTGGCAAAGGCCACTAGGAACAAATCCTATTCTAACTAGACCAGATTTAATGAGAGCTCCTCATTCTTCAGTCCCAGGTTAACATCCCCCCCTAGTGACCTCAATTTATGGTGGGGAGTTTTTTCCTCAGCAGCTCGTTGGCTGATGGCCTCATACAATTCTGCTAAGATGATGGGAATTTGAGTCACCACTTTCCTCCTGGCATGGTTACAGGTTAAAAAAAATACCTGGCTGGGAAGAACATGCAGTGAGAGTGAAGTTACACAATGTGCTGGCAGCAAAACTATCCCAAGAAGCTGAACTCGCCGCCTTTCCCCAGCCCCTCGTTCTCACCCTTGTGCAGGAGTTCACTGCACATGAGCTTCCTTTCATGCCAATTCCCAGTGGGGTCATGATGTGAGTCAGACCATTGTTACAATCTGCATTAAAAATAACCCTTCCTAAACCAACTCCACTACAAAAGCCAGCAGATTGTGTATTTGCACCATAAGACACTTAGTTCCTTTGACACAGTGCTGTGCACAGGGGGAAGCAGAAAACTATGTCAGGTGCCACTTTCTCAGGCTTTAAAGAAAGCGTCTGACTGGCAAGGCACAGAATTAAAGCCATGCAGATTCAACCGTTCCCGTGCTGCAGAGTTCTTGAAATCCATATCACACCTAAATGCCAGCAGTGGGAATTCTTGACTGGTTCTGCAGTAGTCTAAACAAAAAATTCTGGTTGTCATTTGAGCTAGTTTTTAAAGACTGATATGAGGTAAGCAAAGGCCTAAGGGTCTTCTCTGTTAAATTTAAAGTGAGATGACAGATAGGGATGTGAAATGGTGGGAAACCACCAGCTACAGAGAAAAATATCCAAGTGCAAAGCCTAAGGATCAGGCTGCAGCTCATGACTCAACACTTTGGTCATTCATTGAGGGAACTGACTGCTCATTTTTCTCTAATAAAAGCTGTCTTTTCATTTTACACCATTGCATGGAAAGGCTTCTTGCAAAAAGATTTGAAAAAAAAGGCAGAACTTCCTTCCTGTTAACTGAAGATAATATTTGACAGGCTGAGTCCATCGACAAAACACTGTTCAAAGCCAGCAGACTCAGACTCTTCTCCATAGATTGTTTAAAAGGTTATAAAAAATGCTGGCAATCACTTATTTTCATCTCTTCCATGAAATTTCCTTATCTATGTACTGGGAAGGAGACCTGAAGGCAAAGGTGAAGAAGAGAGTATATTTTTTTTATTAGTTGAAACTATACAGTCTAAATGGCACAATCTTAAGGAGAGCCTTGTGGACTGTCCCTTATAGTCAAAAAGGACTGGCAACTATGAGACAGTGATTTGATCTCATTTTTGCATTACATAATCTTTGGTTGTGCAATGCAAGAGTCTATAAAGAGTAAAAAGGAGGACCTGAATCCACACAGTATAAAACGCTACAACTTCTTCACTTGACTCACATTTCAATACCCTTCTGATGAACTACAAATAAATTCTATTACTTTGTGTGCCATTATGGATAACATTGTACAGAACAATGGCAGAAAGACTGTTATTTTAAAAGGTGTTTTACAGTGTGCTTTCAGTTGCAGCTCTGGGCTTTTGAGATATTCAGGAGAGAAGATAATAGAATGTTTTTTTCTTTGCTTGTGTTTTGAAACGGTATTTTTTCATATATTCCAGATAAATCAGAAAAAAGGAACCAAAAATTCCACACTATTTTAAGGTATTCTGTGTCCTGCCAGTGTCTCATTTGTATGCAGTATACACTAGATTTGCCTAGAAGGATTTAGCTCAGTAGCTGGCACATTTACATCAGAGAACAACATACACAGTTTCAATCGATTTCAAGCATTCTTACAATGGGAAATAAATATGAAAAGTGGTTGTCGCTGAAAGTTCAAAAATGCAATCAACAAATTGTAAAAGCTCAAAAGGCCAGACAAATTTAATAAAATATTTCCATTTACCTTCCTCAGCTTTACACAGCCTGTTCAAAATAATAAGATTTGCTGCAGAGAGCCTTTATCCAACTGTTTATATCACTTCATACAAAATATGTGTTTGAATTACCAGAGAAATACAAGGATATAAATTCCCAGCACACGAAATGCCAAATTCAACATAAGTTATGCTTTCTTGGCATCTAGATGTTTCCCTTTCCCTTTTCTGTACTTCAAATACATTTTCATTTGAAACAAATTAAAAAGCATGTAGATGTTAAAACATAACAACAGCTTAGAATTCAAGTGACTTGTGCAACATTGTTTTGTGCTTTCTACTTCTCCATTTCCTCCTACTGCAATTAAAATTCATCATGCCCTACTACATGTACAATAGCAATGCATCAAGTTCAGTCCAGTATAGGTTTTCAACCTTCAGACTTGGCTTTATACTACAAGAGATCCTTGCACAATCAAAAAAAAAGTGCATCTTTTTTTCTGATCTTTCTTTAACGCTGGATGATGTGAAGCTCTGATTAGTCGATGTAGGAATGCAACCTTGAGGTATGGATTGCAGCCTCAGAGTAATTCTTACATGTAAAAAGGAACTTTTCGAGCGTTCACGCCCTTTCTGGATTTAAAAAAGACACCACTGTAATGGTGCTACTAGAGCCACGGTACAGTACATCATGGCACATATCCATAACATAACCAGGGACATGAGATAGAACTTCTATTTACAAAACCTTGATGTCACTTCCAGAAAAATATGACAGGGAAAAAAAAAAAAAAAAAAGGAAAATATAATTTCCTGAATGTCCTGAATTTTTAGAAGATTCCTTTTACTTTCTCTTCAGCAATAGAGTAGTCCTCCACAACTGCATTTTCCCTGACCTTTTTATTATGGACCGCAAGTGACACCAGCAGGAATTGGGAATCATATGGCAAACTGCTTCCTTTGAGAGGATGCTCACCCACGCCCCTTTACTCACAAGCCAGCTTGCTGTCAAAACTGGAAAGGGCAATTGCAAAGGCTTGAAGTGCACACATTGGGTAGTTGTAGTCCATGGTGAACACATCCTCAGCCACGCGGCCAAACTGCATCACTATATAGTCAGCTGCAAAAAAAGGTCATAAAAGGTGACAGAGCATTATTTTTGTTTGCAGTCCTTACTAAATCAGTATGCATTCAACATCAGCCTCCGGCCCAGTTCAACGATACACAAACAAAACGTGCTCACTCATGAAACTTCACAACACTTATTCATGCAAGTGGGTGTGCTGATAGCAGAGGGAGAAGCAAGGATAGCTTGAGTGACCGAGGGTTGCAAGATTTGTTACTATTAAAAGAAGGACACAGATAAAAAGTGTTTTTTGCAAGCACAGAGAGAGAAAATGGCTTCTTTATAGAATGTTCAAACCTCTTTCACAGATCTAGTGCCAAATTTCACGTGCACCAAGAACTAGTTAATTCTATTCTCACTTAACTTCAGGCAAGTGGACAAGCAAAAATAATTGGGGAAGAAAAGGTATAATTATTATCTAGACCTAATCATATCTCTCTGTTATAGCACGTTCAGAAATTCTTCCCAACTTTTTTCCCTTTTGTACTCTTTGTCAGCAAGAGGAAATCTAAGCCTCATTCACAGTTGGAAATGTTTAATTGCAGAAGCAGGTGTACCTGTTTCCCCCTATAAAATGCAGCAAATGCATACATCAATGTTTCAAATTCAGTGTTGCTCTCAGAGACTAGCACAGCCACTTTCACCAGTTTCCCTGCAGTCTGCATGGCACTGGTCTAGCCTGGTGGGCTCCAGCACTAGTGACTGTGCCTGCCTAAAGTGGGCATGAAGTGGGGCAGTGCTGCTCCATTCGAGCACTTGCCTTTATCCCGGCTCCGACAACTGTACCTAAGCTTGAGAAAAAAAGGGAGCTGCACGCTGATGGCAGAAAGCAGCCCATCAGTAAGGGCCTGGGGACAGTTTGAAAGGCTGTTCTGACATTGGCAATGTTCTGTAGGGCTAAGGCCACAAAGACTAGTAATGGCAAGGTGGATGTGCGGTGGGACTGGTCTGACTGCCACCTCCAGCTGGGCAGTGTGTGGGGACCAGAGCAAACAAAAAAAACCAAGGAAGGATTATGTGATACATGTGCTTGAGCAGACTGACCCGGCCCCACGGTCCTGCTGACTGCAGGCCTGTGAGGCAGCTGGTCTGAGAGTAGAAATGACTTTAAACTGTTGCTCAGTTCATAAGCTGGGCAAGCACAGCAGAAAACTCAGACAGCACACAGCTATCCCCTGTTGCAAGCATGAGCATTTAAACACCTAACTTGTATCAATGCCATGGCCATATGGCAGAGCAGCATTAAGCTGGACCCACAGAATTCAATTAAACCTCTCAGATAACAACTGTAAGTGCAGAATCCCTCCCAGGCTGTGCATGCAGTACTCTTCCTACACATCACTGAGAGCTGTACTTACGATCATTGTCATGAATAATTTGGAAGTTTTTCACTGAGGCCAGTGTGACTCGACCATGGAAATTTAAAACATAGGACTGGGTGTCATCATTCCAGACTGGTGTTTTGTTATGCAGCTCAATGACACTCTCTGTGTTTTTGTTCTGCCATCTTGCAAGAAGTGTCTCATGTTCCTGCACACATCACAGATACACACTTTGCTTTAACATAATCACATGGCAAAAAATACATTAGAAAAGAAGATAAGAATTCATAAATCTTAGCCCAAAAACTGAACTGTTACCTTCAATCCTTAAAACAGCTTCAATGAACAAAAGAGAGAACTCTGAGGATCTTCATGTGAATGTCCTTTCCACCATTTGGAAAATGTTAGTTGTAACTTTTGTTACCAAAATACATTAATTGTTATGATTTTGTGAGTCACAGGACTAGTCACACATCCTATTGTTATGCAGTCGTTCAAACACCACTTTATTTACCTCTAGACCTTCAGAAATGCAATTATAAAACCCCGACTCTAACTGAAAGAGAATTCAAGTTATTTTTTAGTGTTGGCTGACGGTGTGACTTACATTTCGTGGCCTGATGGAAACTCTTTCGTGGTCCATATTCATTCCTGGTATGATCACACTCATTTTACGAGGTCCTTTAAACCCCAAGACATTTGTTTCCTAAAAATGTTTAGAAAAGATTTCATCATGTTCTTTATTTTTAAAGTTAATTTCTTCAACAGAGAGACACAGCGGCAGCCATGGGAACTTATTTGTTAGTCAACTAGAAAAACATCTTGAAACTCCCACCTTCACTGGCACTGCCAAACATTCTAGCTTTGTCTTAGAAGCTCCAACAACAGGAAAAATGGAAATAGAGAGGTTTCCAAAAACATTCCTAGCATTGGCTGCCAGCACCTTAATATAATTTAAAAACAAAAATCCCTTTGTTAAAAAAGGATATGAATTAACCAGATTGCTTGGCTACTGCTAGATCCCAAAATAAAGTAGTTGCAATTTAAAAATCATAAAATGCAGTCACACATTTTGATGCGAGACAAAATTAAAGATATGGGACCAGCTCCATTTATTCCAGAGCCAGCACAAAAGCAAACAAGAAGAAGCTGCCAGTAAGAGCATCTGTTAGCAGTGCTGTGGTTTTCAAAGTCTTCAGATATGTTATGCTTAGAGATGAACATGGTAAAAAACAAACACATTAGCATGAAGGCAAATTTTCTAGCTATGAAGACAGGGAAAGTAAAGAAATCACAGGGGCAGCAAAAGTAAATCCATGGAAAATACAAGTTCTTTAATTAAACATGATCTGATGCCTTTGACCATATTTTTACAAAAGCTCTCCAGTAAAAGCTCTCCAGCAGAGGACAGTTCTCACTGTCCTCTCAAAACACAACCATTAAAATCTAAACCAGCCTAAAGCCTTATTTTTATCTGACACTTCTTTTTTTCTCCCTCAGAAGCAATTAGGGCCAAATATTTCTCTAAGTCATCCTATGCTTTTGAAAAAGTAAAGGGCAATATTTCCCAATCCACTCAGGAAAAGCTGATTTTAGCATTAACTCCAGCAAATGAAACAGTGAAACCTCTGGAAGTTCATATCCTCAAGTTTCATGATAATTTTTTTTTCCAGTCATATGGATTTTTTTTCCCCTCTACCATTCTGAAATGAAGGGCCCTGGACATACACTAAGGAATCTCAGGAAGGACATTCCCATTGGTGCTGTTCCCAGCAACATACCACAAGATGCCAAGAACCAGACAGCCCTGGCCTCCAGCTGGTGGAGCTTTACCACTGGGACATTTAGAAATTACACATTCAGATGTCTCTGCTTTTATACTTTTAATCAAAGTGTCCTGATTTTAAGGAACACTAAGCTTTTTAAAACATTTCTACTCTTGCGAGTAAAAAATCCAAGCATCTCAACTCACCAGAAACATCTGAAAAATATGCCTAAAAATTACTTGTGCAGTTTTGTCATCCATCAGACCTTTGAAATAACTTTGTTTCAACAAACCATCTTGAGATTTTCCACAACTCTTTAAAGTTTTTCATGCGTGCAAGAAAAATTCCACTGAGTTATTTTACTGAATACTCCTGAAGCAATCCAGGTATATTCATATTATCTTCCTAACTCTGTACATTAATGAGAAGATTCTGCCTCTTTTTTGAATCATTTATGTCACATCTTTGGCAGAGTAAAACATGTTATCAGTTCAGCTGGAAGCGTTATCCTTGGTTCTGCGTCACGGTGAGACGAAAACCAATATGACTGCCAGTAAGAGAGACTCAGCACAGCAGAGGACAAGTTCTAAGAAAAAAATTCATGCTTATGCTTATTTTCCACTAACTACTGGCAATTTTAGCCTTCTCTGCAATGCCTTACAAGCTTTTCTTCTCATCAGGCAGCAGTTATGCTATACATAATTAATTTAGATGCTGACTGGTTGAAGACATTGTTCAAGGTAAAATTAAATAATAGTGCTGAATCACTTCCCTCCCAACGAGCAGTATTATCACTCTGAAAAAACAGTACCATACTCTTTGGATTTACTCAGAAACACTAAAATTGGAACTTCTGCCACATGATAAGAGAAAGGTCACTAGTTGCACATTACAACCATCACCAATTATCATACGTTGTATTGCAAATGCTGCCCTTTTGATAAAATCATGGTACTCAACTGGAATTACATAAACATGGAATACATGAGGAAAACAGGACAAAAAGAAGAGCTTTAATTAAAAGCAAATCTTTCCAATACACCTGCATCCAAATAAAATCAATTCCCCCTACCTCCTGTCTCATTCCCTGCTTCTCTTTTATTTCCCTCCTCCATGATTTTGTGTGTGTAAATTCAAGACTACAAACGGCATTATTGGGGGAACAGAGGCCAAATTCTGTTTTTACACCTTTTTAATGCCACTGACAGTCTTAGTTTAAACAGGAACACAAGTGTTGTTAGCTAGCAGAGATCCATTGACTCAACCAGGACACCAATCATCAATACCAGCTAAGGACTTGGCCCAGTACTGCTCAGAAGCTGCACTCTCTGCCTTAGCCAATCCAGTTAGCTGTTCTGTGAGCATGTGTCACAATAAACTGAATTGAAAGAACACAGAGCCTCTCCATAGGGTTGTTTTTAAAACCTTACACACTTCCAAGAAACTATGTAAGCATCTTGCTTTAGCGGCAATAGCTGCCACGATAAAAGCAGCAAGGTGTACATCCCAGCAGCTTCCAGGACATTCACAGTTTTGTTACCCCAATTTTCTTTCAGCCACTTCCCTTTCTGGACTTGTTTCACACATCTGTGCTTAATATCTTCTGTAGAAACTATCATTCCATAGAAAGCCCAAATCACAGAACCTACAACACTGGAGCACAATGCAAGTGATTGAGGCTTGAGTAGAGACACGAGGTCTTGTTGCTTTACTGAAACCTGAGTCACCCCTCTGAATGTCAGCTGAGCTCCCTGCCTGCAGAATCTGACACAAACTGAATTGTGAGATTCTATGGATATAAAGGAATCCAGCACAGAAAATCGTGGTACAAGTATTACACCTCACTGCTCCTTGATAAATTTTGTCACGCAATTCTGCAACCAGCCATTAGGTGCTGCTGCAGGTTTATTAATATGCTGGGCTGCCAGCAGTGGGGGAGTAAAAATGGTTAACAGCACCTGAGAGAACTGTCCTTGCTCTCTGTTCCCGATCCTTGAAACATGCCCTAAGGTGAGCTCCACAAAGAGAGTCCTCGACACATTTATCCCACAGTTAACAGATGCATCACCAGTTTCTGCCTGTATAAACTAGACTTGCTGAGGCGATCGATTAAGCAGGTCATGCTCAGTAAGTTGGTGGGAGTGGGTACAGCTTGCTCTCCACATGGGTACCTGATCAGATGAGCTGAGGGACAGTGAGAGGCATAATGGTGCTTCTAAAGTATTGTTTTTTATAGTTCTTGCTGTAGGGGAAATCTCAAGGCAGGAATTAAAAGACTGCCTTAGGACAAGGGTGTTTCAATACTGCTCTTCCTGGCACTCTTTGCTGTGGTTCTGCTGCAGCCAGGGACAGTAATCTCACTTTAGCAAACCTGGTTAGTAATGAAATACCATTCCAATTTCCTTTTGTCCTCTGGTCACAGCACACCTGCAAGCCTGCTGCTTTTCTCTGTTATTATAAAAAGTAATTTTCTTATACAAATGTCCAAATTTCAAACTGCTGATTACAAATACACATATAAAAGCAGCTTATCTCAGCCACATTGTGCCAACAGTG
Organism: Pseudopipra pipra; assembly: GCF_036250125.1. Taxonomy (NCBI): domain Eukaryota; kingdom Metazoa; phylum Chordata; class Aves; order Passeriformes; family Pipridae; genus Pseudopipra; species Pseudopipra pipra. The sequence goes on from NC_087554.1 coordinate 12,734,220, forward strand.
GGCATGGTTCGGTTCTTTCCAACATTCACACTTCTAGTTACCTCTTCTGACCACAACAGCTTTTAATTTGGCAATGTTCATCATTCAAAAATTATCGTTGTTGACTTAAACAAGCAATGCCTAAATTTTTCAATATATAACCTTTTTCAATTCTTTTTTATTTTCTTCTTGTGTTTTCAATTTCCACCAGATGATTAGTTGCCCAACTCCAGGGAATGCCCTCCCATATAAACCAGTAAAATTACCTATATTAAACATCTAAATTCTAGGTTTCTACTGAAACTTCAGTCAAACTGACACCAAGCCCTGGAGTCTCTTGCTAGCTGAATTTTCTGAGGGTTTTAAATCTAACAGGAGTGGAGGTATATGTATCTGTTTCTCTGTCTGTCTCCAACTGTAAACTATGTGCCTGAGTAACAGCACACATGAACAAACACACTATTTATACTGTATCCACAGAAAAATTGCATCCTAAGCAGCAGGAAAAGAACACGCTGGCAGCTAATACTGTCCCACTTCAGTACTCTTGGCACTTTGCATGGAAAGGATGGCTCTCTGCTTTCCTGCTCATGTGCTGAAATCTTCCAGACACATTGCTCCCCACAACCCGAAGCTGACCTTTCTGGGAACACATTCTGTGAGTACACTGGGTATGTGCTGGACCTTGAACTGACAGATTTCCAAGCACCCTTGATTAAAGCTAGGCAGGAACTTTTCAGAAAAGCCATTCTTGGATATTTTTATCAGAAGTTGTTGATTTGTGAAACCAGACAACTTTCTGTAGCAGTGTACATACCAACTTTGAATGGAAGGATTTCTTGGGCCCACATATTTCTGGACAGAAAGAATCATGTCAACAAAACTGTTACTTATCCAGCAATTAGGAAACAGCAGCAACTGTGTTTCAAGTCTTCATTGTCTGCATTGCTCCTGACAAGTGCTATTTACTGTCTTATAAGAGGCTGGTCTCTCTCATTCAGTACAAGTTTGGATTTTGCTTGGGGTTTGCTTAGGTTTTTTCCTGGTAAAAAAGAGTTTTAGAATTTTTATCCCAGTCTCTCAGCTGCTGCAGACATACCTGTCCAGCTACCTGTGATTTGGATGAGAGATGCCTCCTCCAAACTGCCATAATAAACAATCACACTAGAGCAGTAATGCCATGCACACAACTCCTTGCAGTTCAGGAGGCTCCCTGAGCTGGCGCCTGCAGAAAGCATCCTACCCCCTCCAGGGGGTTATGTAAAAGCCCCAACACCTTCTGACCAAAGGTGAGAACTGGGCAATGTGTTGAGTGCACACTTTTTACCTCTGCTTTCCACTGAATTTCCTGGTTTCTCTAGTGGAGATCAGCTGCTCTGTTATGTCCAAGTATGAATGCTGATTTACATAATCCTAAGTGAGAAGGAAATTCAGAGTGCTGTTTCAGAAACTGAACTGCCCTTCCTGCACATTTTGCCTGTGAGCAGTACTTACATAACAAATAGCAGCTAGCTCCTGACGCAGGGTACTCGCCTCCAGGCTTGATGTTGTTTTCATTGGATTTACTCCATTGTCATAAACTGTAAACTTAGTTCCCATAAGATTTGATCTATCAAAAAAACGGAAAATCCAATCACCATTTGCCAGTAATGCTGCTTGAGACATCTATCCTTTACTGCACTGTAGCCCCAAAGGAAAGAGAAGTATTGAGTAGAGAGAGCTGTTATTTCTAATCCCAGGTAAATGGCAACTCCTGGATTAAAGGCCATAACAAAAACATAACAGTACAGTACAGCAGAGTATACTAAAAGTCCCTTATCGTTACACTGGAGGCTTCATCTTGCAAACTAGAAAATTCAAGAAAGCAGTAAGGAAATACTCAGCAGGGTTATTTTGTTTGTTTGCTTGTTTTTTCAAAGTATGCTTACTCTGTACAAAACTATCTGCTTTCTTACCTGACTACTAAACTCCACTAGAATATAGGGAGTGATTTTTATAAAGTCATAAATAATCTTTCCTATTTCAATGGAAAGGAGTGCAAAATACAATGTAGGACATACAAAACCACATTATCCTCATTCTGTGTCTGCACTGCAATAAATAGCACGTGAAGTTCCAAGATCCACACAGGCAAATGGCAACGAGCAGCACAGGCCCTTTCCTCAGGCACAGATGATCTAAACACACATCGAGAGGCTCCAGGTATCAACAACAGACTGGTGTACAACAGGGCGACAGACAGAAAAGAAACATGTCCTTTTGAAATAATTCTACTACCTGCAAATAACTGATTTGGATCTTAAGGAACAGGGAAAACCAAAGAGATTCTCTGTGTAACAGACAGTACTTCCATTCCAAGGTATTTATATCAATAGAGGCTAGACACAATGTACTCATGCACTTCTGAAAATCCCATTAAGATAAGTTGTGCTTGTACACCCTTGAGAATCTGGCCTTTGAGCATTTAAGAAGCTTCAGTCCTGATGACTTTTAATAAAATGTGATCCTGTAAATACTTGAGAGATTTTGAAAACATGCCTTGGATACTGGTGATCTTTAAGACCATTATCACATGATGTATGTAGTCAAGCCTCTAATGAAGAAGTCATAGTGGCTTACAGGCTTCCTAATATCAAATGAACTTTGCATTATATAATAAAAATTCTTAGATTTAACACTGTTTACCTCAGTTTTCCAATAAAACTCTCTCCACCCCGAGACAGGTCAGTTGGGTCTATAGAGATGAGGTAATTAGAGGTTTTACTCTTCTTTCGTTTCCGTCCAGCTAACAGAAAGACCTAAGCAATGCAAAAAAAACATATTCTAGAATGCTAAAGGGATTAGTACACACCACTTCCTGCCCTGATATATAATAAACCACAGGCAATTTTTCTGTCTTCCAGCATCATTAGCAAAGTAACAGAAGGTCTCCTGACAGAAGGTCTCCTGGGACCTAGCAAAACCAGGGAAAAAAAAAAACTGGAAAAGGAAAATGACTTCTATTATTTATGGTTTAAATAATTAAATTTGATCTATTTTGTTAAATGTTTCATTCTAAGTTGCTCTGGCTCTTCCAGTTGAATTGAAAGTAGATGCTTTTCAGGCCACAGAAAGCAGAGAGCCCCAACTGCTGACAGTCACAGAAAGGTGCCATGCATGGATTATTTAAGGCCAAAGATTAGACATATGAAGAAAGGCAGTGGAACAAAGTGATACTGTTGTTTTGCTTTTGGAAGACTGTAGGACAGAGCTCAGTGAAAGTGAAAATACATTTAAAATATACATTTTCTTTCTAATACTTCTTCAGATTTTTATCAGTTTTTTAAATTCAGATGCAACTGGTATGCCATTCAAGTTATTTTATGACCTTTTTACCATGCTCCCTTTCCAAGTGGAGGTAATAAGTAGGGTACATCCCTCGATCCATTCCCTTCTTGTCTCTTGTGATTCTGCATTTGACAGTGACACCCTGTGGAGCAGGTCTTATGGCAAATTCCTCCAGGTCATCGACGTCTATGAGAGGCTCATTTGTGGAAGGACTGGGGGCTGAGGCCGCTTCCTAAAACAATAAGCAAAATGCAAGTTTCTCAGCTTTGATTTACAAGGTTATAAGTACAAAGGAACGGCATTTGATAGCAGTTGCAATTTAAAAAATATAAAAATAAGGGACATATTGTCTTCCCCTTTCTGGTTCCTCAGCAGCCTTGAAGACAGCTTGTCAAGGTAAGGATCTCTTCTAATCCAATCAGTCAAGCTCTTGGCTACCAGAGGCCTGGGGAGCAGTTACCTGTGCAGCTGATGCTCAGTGTACAGACACAGCTGGCAAAGCAGAATGGGGGGGCTGCACAGACAGAAAGCTGTGCAGTTACACAGCAAAACCTGGCTCACAGCTTCCCATCTCAGTGCCCCCCTTTTTCCAGAAAGGCCACACTCTAGGACAGTGATGGCCTTTGGTGAAAGGAAGAAATGGGATAGGGAGCAACAGTTTAAGCTAGATAGAGGTACAACAAAGATGAGAAGTCAGTGCAGTATATAAAAGAGTGGGGCACCATCAACTGGTTTAGCAAGAGCCTGTGATTTAGATTGTTTGAACAATCCAAAGTCTTATTTTATGTTCAGATGGTGGCAGCGAGAACAGGGTGGGAAAATGCCTAGAAAAAGTCAATGGCAACAAAAGATCCTTCTGAGCACCTGCAAGAGGTAGAAAGGTAAATATTTACTGTTTACCTTTCTCTTCATTCAAGTTTAGACAATATTTGCTATTCTTCTCTCCAAGTCATTGTTTTCATTGCTTGCTCCTGTGAACCCTGAGAGCTATCACAGTAAATCACCTTGGAGATACTCCAGTGCATATTAAAAACAGAACAAGAAAGCCAGGCCTATCCTGACTGCACTCTGAAATCATGCAGTACATAGCACCTTGCATGCCCCTTCTTCAGAACTCTCACCTTACCTTGTTGGATTTCTTGCTTGTGGCAGAACCAGGCCGGGTGTTACTGTTTAACTGTGAAGAACTGGAGCTGTCTTCATCTTCCTCATCTTCTTCCTCATCAAAATTCATGCTACTTGAAATGCCTGAGGAGAAAGTACCACACTTATATGAAATACTAATACATTAAAGCCTTCCATACTTGCTGCAAAACATCACTTATCGTGCTGCTGCACCCTTAGGCTCACAGGTGAGTGAGGGTGTGTGTAAGGGATGTTCACTGTGTGAGGCAGTGTATGACCACATGGCATCTCCCCTGAGAAGCCAAAACATTCCAGTAAAAGAGAAAGGAAACATCATGGTTTCCATTTCACAGAGATGATCAAGCTACCCAGTGATAGAAGAGCAAACACCCAGTTAGGAATTAAATTCAGATCATCTTCACCCAATCAAGTACTTCAAACACAATCTTAAACCTGAAATTGGAGCTGAGAGGAAAACCTGCCAGAGCCACTTGGAGACCTTAATAATTACAATATAATCCCTTTTATAGCACACTTTCAACAGCTCCTATGAAATCTGCTGAAGAGTAGATCTTAGACTGAGAAGAAATATTCACATGAAGGAAATGTTCTCATGCACCTTCATTTCATGTAAAGAATAGTATCAGCCCAGGCCAATGGAACTGCCTTACAGCACTTGAAAATTTGGCTTTACAAGAATTCAAATCCTCAGATATTTCAAAGGGAAACACAACTTTGAACATCAAATAGGTCTTAGCAGCAAAAACCATCAATGGCGGGACATTTGCCGGGCCTGGTTGTTCAAGGAATATCATGCAGATGAAGCTATCTCAGATTCAAGTTTAAACTCTTTAAGTTCCACACATTAGAGGCCATATTTAATCCTTATAAAAAAACCCCACTTGGTCCAGAATTCCCGTTATTGGTAAGTCCAATGCAGAAGGATAAATGAAATGCAGACTTCCAGAGCCAAGCAGCATGGGCATAACTAACTTCTTCCTTCTGTACTTACCAGGAACATGATCCAGGGCGACAAGACTGGATTGGGAGGTGGAAGAGGACCAGGATGGATTTGCATGGGGATCTGGGAAAGGAAAAAATCCAAGGGTTTGATTCTGCAAACCCTTAATTGAGTGAACAAGCGTAACTTGGCAAGAGGACTCTGCAAAGGGCTAAAGGCTTACGGGATGGGGCCATAATGCTGCCACTTGAATTTGCAATTATGGACATTTTATCTTTCTGCACTGCACAATCAAATTCACCTTCTGCCTGCTTATACCTCCTGTCATCTTCTTTTTTAGTACCTTGAATAAAGTCAAAAAACCCTGAATCACAGAGCTGAAGCTTCAGAAAACCTCATCCACACTGAACAGCTGTGCCACAAACCCTCCTGTGTGTGATGCAGCACTGCATGGTAGGGGCTCGGCCTACTTTTGAATTCTAACAAAAAAACCAAACACCTCAAACCTGATTGAATAAGTGATACACACGGATTCTACACAAATATTCATTCGGAAACACTGAAAGAAGTATCCAGAGTCATAATCAGACAGCCTAAATTCTACCTCAATCCCTGTGCCTAGTGTGTCCACATCATTGAAAGATGAAATCAGGCTCTCTGAACTGTTTTTCTGGGAGTTCCAGGGCCATGCATAAAGATTTTCACGTAGCTTAGTCTTTTGGAACACAAACTTGGTCTGCAACAAGCAGAGACTGAACCAAAGCAATGTACAGAAATATAAACAGTAGATATAGACTCAATAACTGTTTACTTCAGTTCACATTTTGGAACAGATGGAAAAAAAAAAAAAGACATTTAAAATGGCTTTTGATGCCAGATGCATACTGGATAGTGAAACACCACCAGAACAGTAAGAGTGAGTGTATAAAAGTAAAGCAGAAGCGTATGCAATGCCTGCATTCCGTTCAGCTGCATCATGAAAGGTCTCATTATCCACTTCTTCAGTTCCCCCAGAAGGGACATACACCGCAGAGCACGACAGCAAAAAGTTTCAATAGGATCTGGTTATGCAAGGGAGGCCTGAGTTCACAGGTCAACAGATATTTTCAAAGCCTGTAGAACTCACTCATTATTAATCACACGGTCATTAATCACAAGCATTATTTCTTAATAATGGCAACCATGTTCTAGGCTCTATGCATGGGTAATAGAGACAGTCCATCTCCTCAGCTGGCAGCTGTGCAATAAAGCCATACTTCATATCCACAGATGTAATGGGTTTATTTCTACACCTGTGCCCACTGTTTCACCACCGATATTTTAGCAGTGAAAATTCTGTCCCAGCCTTAGAAAAGTCTGCCCTCATGACCTGTGGGGAAAAATGCTTCAGAGAGCTCCTGTTTTGGTTTTGAATCCAGAAATCAAATCTATTCCTCCTCAAATCTCAAAACAGTTGTAACTTCAGGTGTCAAAGAAGAACTAAGATTAAATTGCTCATTCCATGTCTCTACAGAGACATATTGCAAACTGATAAATGTGAGGCCTACATGCTAGTTATTCAGTGCTAAAACTTACGGAAGTCTGGCTCTGTCCTAGTGACTCATTTGCCAGGGAGGAACTCTACGGATTAACACTTTGGAAATCAAAAGGGCGAATATTTCCTGAAGGAAGAAAATTATTCTAGTATGGCAATTTCCAACAGATGGAGAAATCAAATAAAGCATTTGGCATTTTCTTGCAAGTGGCTTATGCTTTTCACACTCAGTAGCCTATAACCTCTTGTCTCGTATCACAACTTGACTCACTGGGGAAGCAGAGATGTGTTAAGAGAAGTTTCTCTCCACCAAGTTAGTGCCAAAGAGCAGAACAGGCATAAACCAGGGCTACGCAAATCTGATTGGACTCAGCCTTTCCCATTAGGCCGGATAGCATTTCATATAATCATAGAATATGCTGAGTTGGAAGGGACCCATCAGGAACATCGAGTCCAGCTCCTGGTCCTCTGCAGGACACCCCAAGAATCACACCATGTGCTTGAGAGCATTGTCCAAACGCTTCTTGAACTCAGACAGGCTTGCTGCTGTGACCACTTCCCTGGGGAGCCTATTCCAGTGCCCAGCCACTCTGGTTGAAAAACTTTCTCCTGATATCCAGCCTAAATCTCCCCTGACTCACTGCTGACTCATATTCAACTTGCCATTGACCAGGACTGGATCCCTTTCTACTTTATCTCTGTGTTCTTCTCCTTTTGGTCTCATTCCACGCAAGAGAAAGACTTATGGGAGACAACAATTCTAAATGCTTTTCAGACCAATGGTGACATGCCAGTAAGGACATGCCAGAAGCAGTGAAGTGGCAGTAGGAATCCACATGAAGAGCCTTATTGACATGTAAAGTGTCACATCAATACTGGGATACACAAAACTTTCTAACAAGCCTCCTCTGCTGGTATCAAGCAGCAAACCATACACACATAGTCAAAATATTTTACTGAGATGCTGCTAGCATTGTCTTAATACCTTTCTTTGTGTCTCACCCAGCATAGGTCTGCTGTTAATAAAAAAGAATAAACCTTAGTATTCCCATTTTAAAAAAGTGCCCCCCCCCCAACTTGAAGCATAGTAGTGATTCACTTTTAGCAGTGCCTGTTCTGATCAGGAGTATACTCAGACCTAGTAAAAAAGGTCACATCATGTATTTGAGAATACAAAGAAACAAAGCAAAACAAAAAAATTCCACTCACTGCTTCTATTAAAAATAAACAAAAATTTGGGCAGAATAAAAATATATGTTAACCTGGAAAAACCCATCAAAACTAGAAGTGTCCCCCAGAGTAAAAATCTGAAGGCTGTGACCTAATTTGAGAAGTCTGTGGGTAGTTTTTAAGTCAATCAGCTTTAGTTAGTAGTGTGCCTCACGATTAAATATTCTGAGCCATGGTCTAAGGCAACACAATCACCACACAGATCAGAACTTGTTAGTCATGCCCAACACCCCTGCAACTCAAATGCCCAGGAAATAGCGCACTTGGAGAAAATCTGCCCATTTCAGTTGAAGCTGCTCACATCTGCAGGGTAACGTCCCAGAAAAAATGAATCCTAGTGAGAACTGCTCTGCAGACAAGAGGCGGCATTTAGGTATGAATAGTCTATTCTACACGAGTCAAGTTTGCACTTACATTTTGCTCTTTATACACAAAGAGTTTGTTCTTAAAGCATCAGAGCACTCTTGGCTTGAGCCATCTTTGCTTCAAAAGCTGTACACTGAAGAAGAACAACTCCAAAGCAAATGTCTTCAGAAAAAGCTTTGTGAGGATTTCAGGATTTTTTTTTTTCCTTCCTACAGTTACTGTCTAATGAGAGATAACAACAGTGCAGGAAGGAAGAGACAGACGCATGAATGTGTACATACACAATCTATCTCCAAAGCATACATGCCTCTAGGAAAAAAAAAAAATATTCCAGAACATTTGAGGACTCTGTGTGGGAAATGCTGCAGAATACACAGTGCTGTACTTTTCACCTCTGCAATTATGAACACACCTTATGAAAACGTGAACAACATGTAACTGACAGCACAACTAAAATGAATATTCTAGTCTGAACGTTGCTATTCCCTGCTCTTTTTTTAGCCATCAAATAAGTGATTCCCAGAGTTGTACAATATAAAAATGAGAACAGATGGATGTGAACACTAGCATCTGCCAGGTACCTCAATAGCACTGCACTGCAGATGGGGAAGTCACATCCCTGAGAGCCTGCAGAGCTCTTGTTCCTTGGGACAGTAGAGACTTTCATTATCTTTTTTTTTTTTTTTAGGTTTGGTTTTGGTTGGGTTTTTTTTAGATAATAGAATAGAGCCTAACAGGCTCTGAGGAGAAGAAATACAGACTAACAAACTCTGCTTAGACTAGGGCTGAGAGTGAGAATATGAAAAGGAGTCAATGTACCTCAAGCAAGCAGTGAGAACATGAAGGAAGCTTTGGCTACTTACCCTTTTTCTGCATTGCTGTTCTAAGATCTTGTTTGCTTTGCTGTTGTTGACCACTAGCCACTTTCTCGCCATCATCTTCATCATGGCTGGACTGTCCAACAGTGAGAATCTGCACTTGACTTCCTATCTTCTGAACATCATCTTGAAAAGCAGCTGGACCATCAATCCCTGTCAGACAGCAGCAAAAGCCTTAGTTGTCTTTCTGTTAAGAAGGTACTGAAAAGAGAATTGCTCACTCGCAAAAAAGCATCTTTTATAGGAATCAGAGATTGGATGTAACCATTCAATAATACTTCCAGACTTAAACATGATTAAACTAGCCTCCAAGGCAAACATTTTATTTCCTACATGCTACACTAGAGAATCTCCAGAAGAGGATTAGGATTTCACTGTTGCTCTCCTCACTCCAAAGCACACCTATCCATGCACCAGAAACACTGAAAACTAAACAGCATTGGAGAGAACTGACAAAGAAAACATAAAACTTTCATAAGGACACACAACTGGTCCAGAAACACATGAACCCAAGTCCCAGATTATGCCATATCCCCTAATAAACAACACTCCTATCATGAAACAATGCTTCCAAAGTTTCAAAATGCTGAAAATTCACAAATAGTTCTAGCAGTGTATACAAGACAGGGGCAGCCAGTCTTGTCTAAGCCTAAATTCACCTTTTGGGTTAGTAAATTGCCATACAGTTAATACACCAGAGCAAAACTATAAACAAGATATTACATATTCCCTGGAAACTCCATCCTCTGAGATGCTTAAATCCTGAACAGGCTCAGTCCTGAGCAATCTGCTGTGAGCAGGGACATGGGACTGGACAGTCCCCAGAGGTATCTTCTAGCCTCAGTCATGCTGTGATCCTGTGGCTTCTCACCTCAGCCAGAGAGAACCTATTTACCTCCTTACAGCTGTAAATCACCTCTGAAGACAGAAAAAGAAAACACAAGGTGGGGTATGTTCTTATCACGAGCTAACTTTTTTTTTTCCCTTCAGGACAACAAGTTAAAACATTGGATTGCAAATGTACTTCAGCTCTTAGTTAAGATGTAGTGCTGGATTATGTTACTAAATTAGCTATATAAAAATGCACTTTTGCATTCGATGAAAATTGTAATATTATTATGTACAAATATAGTGAATACCATAAGCTGTATACTGTTGCTGTTGAGGAATTTTTGTTAATATGCAAGCAACATTGTAGAGAATTTACAAGCACTATAAAGAGCTAGTTCAGTAAAGAATATGGTGCTTCTCACATCAAACAAAGCTGAATAAGTCCTGTGAGAAGGAGCTGCGGGGATTGGGATTTTTTTCGGACTGCGATCTGCAGCAGAAGTCCCCAAGAATACCATTTCATCCTGCTTTGCCAGCAGCTGTCAACTTGCATTAGAAGACAACTGGATTATACATTTAGCATGCTTAACTGTACTTTGCAATATCTGCTGTCACTGCCACTGCGATACAAAGCATAAGCAGAAAAGAAAGAGGTCCACACCCTCAGGAACAGCACTGGTTGTGCAACTACCTAACAAGATGCAGCCCAACACTGCAGAAGTGTTAAACTGACAGAGTTCAAGACCACAAGGAATTATTGATTCATCTCCATCGCAGAGACCCTGGCAATTTCTGCACCAACCCTGCAAATTCTGATGTACTTACAGCAAAGCTAACAACAATTAACAACAAATAAATAATCTGTCCATACAGCCTTGAAGGATGAAATAAAGTCCAAGGAAATGTCTCTGTGACCTTGCTAGGATGAAAATTTCAGAAGCAGCTCTGCATGATGCAGAATGAACAGTATCATTTCCTACGCCTTACGTATAATATGGCAGTGAAGAGCATAGCATTTTTCTTAGAAGTTATCTCAGGATAAGCACTCCTGCAAAAGTGCTCTAGAACAGAAAGGCAGGTGCTCAGATCCTCTGTGGTATTTTTAACAGCTTCAACTATATTTACCATTATCATTAAAGTGGCTACCTGTACTTAGGTTCTTACCTTAATAATCAGAATTTTAAAAGTGTTAAGCATCCGTGAGCTTAACAAGATGCCTCAGGAATATCTATCTAGCCCCTTATTTAGCCTTGGATGACAGAAACCTAATTTTGAGAACCCTTTTCAGAAGGAACAAAACACTTTAATTATTCCTCTTCAAAGCAGACATTGATCTGCAGCAAATAAAATGCCTTCGACAGCACTAGAGATTGCACTGAGGCTGCTTTTTTTCAGATGCCTGCAGAACATCTGCACTCACATCCCATGCTGTCAGGAACATCGTGTATTATTAGGCCTTAGGACAAAGGCTACATTGGCAGGTCACACTTTTAGAGAAGAAAAATCAATTTCAGTATTCTGAAGAGTGCATCACTGGTAGAGTGTGTTATTAAACTTTATGAATGGTTCCACTGGGGAGCACATTTAACGGGATGAAATATGTAGTCAGACAGAGAGGATTAAAAAAAAAAAAAAAAAGAACTTTTGTTGCATGAGAACACCGTAGATGGTTCATGGCAAATGTAGCATTAACTATTTAATACTTGTGTGTGTGCATACATCTTTGCACACACACATCTTTGCAGCTATATGTGCACGTGTTAAACAGTATTAAATACAAGCATACATTTTTCTATATCATGAGATATAAGCTCATCTTCATAAGTCATAGTTCAAAAGGCAGCTTTACCATCACTTACCTAATGTCTGAAAACAGTTCCAAGTTTCCATAATGATAATCAAGGTGGATCTCAAGGTGTTCTCACTTTCTTTGTCTCACTGGCTCATTTTCACCGACTTACCAGAAGGATGCTCCTCTGTGCAGTAAAACAAACTAGTTTTCTATATTTATAAGTTCCCTGACTTTAAGAACATAGTCAAAAGAGGCAAAGAAGCTGAGTGGGTTGTGCCAAAAAAGAAAGTAATCATTGCTATGGTCAGCATTTTTTACAGTGTTTCTCAAAAAGCAGGTAGGAAAAAAACCTGATGGAGATGTCCTTGAATACCTGCTAAGAAGTAAAGGGAATTACTGAGAGGTAACTGTGAAGGAGGGCAGGGAGGAAAGTAGAAGATTAAAACAGCCCTCAGAGTACCAGCTCCTTCAGTAAAGGCCTTCTGGTACACTTTGACATGGTCACGTCTCAGAAGAAAACCAGAGGTACCAGAAATGAAAACAAAGCAATACTGGAAAAAAAAGCATCAGTAAATGAGTATTACTGGCACTTACATCCTATAAACTACTATTTATCAATTGCCTGTACACTCTTAGCACCTAAAAACTTCTAGACAATATTTATAAAGAGGAAGTATCAATCTCTTAAGAGCTGGTAATCTAAACTACAACATAGAATGTTTTTGTAAACTGAATTCACCTATATTCTAAGAAATTCAAAACACCTTAGGTAGACATGCACTTCACTTGGATCTCAGGTATGGGATATTTAGATAGGATTTTTTCTTTCTTTTGCTTTAAACACATAAAATGTTAACTACCTACACCAAAAAAAAAAAAAAATCACAAGATCCAGGTCTGGAATGAGAGGAGAGAGAAAAAAGGTATGGGAAAAATAAATACAAGAACTGCCATTGAAAACCTTGGGAAAGAAATAAAGTAGCAAAATTTTGCTTAGTGTTCATGATGTATGAGAAACAAATCTAAGTTTTCATGCATTTTATAGTACCACATTATGCCTGTTTGAAACTTCAGCTTCCAAAGCATGGACCAACAAACCAAAATCCATTTGGTTTCACTGGACTTTGTAAAGACAATACATTCTGAGGAAATGAAGCTAAGACCTTATTTAATTGTTCCAATCCAGCAGTTAAAGGAAATCTTTTTATGGGAGGGTCACCAGGCATACATTTCTCTATCCTATATCCACAGCAGCATCTTGCTGAACAGTTTCCAACCATTTTGATATATCCTATAGATAAATGATAAAATTAATATAGATGAGCCATCAGAATTCTACTATATGTAGTTATCCAATTTCATCTGACAAATTGAGCAAGCATAGACCACACGGGATGGAGGCCATAGATCCTGGAGTATATCCCTTCTCCTTGGCCCTACAGATCTAGAAGTCATTAAAATAGCATACTAGCACTAGTAAAGCACTACAAGTACAGTTCTGGGTATTCATTTGAGCCTCATGCATTTTTATGCCAGCTTCACTGTGTTCAAAGTTATTTTTCAGAAAAGAAATACACTTCCTAAGCCTATGTGCAAGTCAAAAACCAAGGGTGTAGTCACACTGAACACAAAGCTTGGATCAGTTCACTGAGAAGTCCAGTCTAAACCCAGAATCTGTAACAGAATGGGTCTGAGTGGAATTCCCTCTCAAATCAGACAGAAATTGAGCATTTCTAGACATCTCATCAGTGAAATTCTCAAAGTCATCACAGTCTAATGACACTGCAATATTACAGAAGAATAAGAAAATGTAAGAGGACAGGCCAGAAACACAATTTTGATTATTTTATTGCTCAAAAGATAATTAAGAAACAGTACTTAAAATTTTTAGGGAGCAGAGGAGTAGGTGGAAAGAGTCAAATGGGAGAAAATTACTACAAACAACCAAGCAATGTATGAGCTCGGAGATGTATGCCTTCAGAGAGGCAGCTGATATGTGTGGCCATGACTTACAGATAAGCATGAGATCAAGCACAAGGAAAGATTTTGCTATCTGACAATAGTGCACAGTGCACAATGGTAGTCTTGGAAAACTTGTTACAGATGAAATATGTGACAACCTACCCAGCAAGAAACCACAGGTGCAAGCATAGGGAGCCAGCTCTCCAAAACATTATTAAAATATTCAGCTATATACTGCATGAATCCCCAGAAACTGGATCTTTCAGGAAAAGAATCTAATTGTATATTTATAAACATCATGTTCCTCCCTGAATGTATTTATACATGCAAACATTTTGCTGTGAAAATATTTTCAGCAAATGTTATTTCCTCTAGGTACTTTTACATGAACTTATAAATCCAGGAAAGAACGATTAACTGATTATTAAGAGAGCCTTAGGACCCCATGAAAATATAGATTTCTAATTTATTTGAAAACAACTCCTTTAATAAATTAAGAATTTCTTTATAGGATATTTGCAAACTAAGAAAGAAAATACAAAGAAAAGTATGGTAAATCAGAGAGAAGTAATTGAGCTCAGTGACTGAAAGGCAAACGAGATTAAATATGAGGAAAGAAACATAATTATGTCCCTGTTTTACAAGTGAAGAACTGCAGGATAATAAAGTTCTTGCTCTCATTTTATATAGCATTTAAGGCACAAATTCGATGTGTGAAGACAGACATACTGCTCACAGACTAAGTTTCAAGAACATGATTAAGCCCTTTGAAGATCAGCTCTGAAAAGTTGACCAAGGTCAGGTAGGAGGTCTCTGGAAGAGAAATCCTCATCTTCTGAGCTCAGTTACTGGTCTGACAAAGAAGTCATATCCACGTGGACAACACCAAAGGCTGTGGCCAGCAATGACCCTGCAACTGCAATTGCTCCTCAAGACCACTGCAGAGCAGCTCTTCCTCCAACTGAGGGATGGCAGCACAAACCTTCAAAGGATGGCTGGCCTGCTCTGAGGTCAAGGACAGGGAATCTCAGAGAGATCTAACATCAGAACAAATAGTTTCTATCCTTTAAAGAACTTGGCTTAAAGCAAACCCTGCTGTCAATATTTTTTAAGCCATTTCTCAGTATATTCCTGTTCTCATAGGGGCCGTGCATCCACTGATAGGGGTTCAAGCAACTGCAAAATCACAAAGGGATTTGGTTAGAAGGAAAGGGGGCATGTAGAATTTTTTTCCAAAAGGACCTCTAGAGAGCTTCTGTCAAAAGAAGGACTATTGCTAACACCAGATCAGGTCGCTAAAAGAAAGTGCTTCAGCATCAAGCTCTACATTCACTTTGATGAAATCTAGAAAACAATAGCAGGAACTGTACATTCATAAATCTTTATCCTGAGGAGGCCAAAATTATTTCTTCACAATCAAGTTCATGTGTCACCAAAGCACAACCTGAAAGGTTTGTCAGATCTAGAAATAACAGGACTTTGCTAGGTGGAAACTCATTCATCGTTCCTCCTACCCTTTCTCTTTACAGGGAAGGCAAGATAAATCTGCTCTACATGAGCTTCCCTACCCCCCATCAGAAAGGAAGTGTTACAGTGAGAAATGATGCCTCTTATTCAACAAAAACTGCTGCTTTCTTAGCCAGCCAGTGTTAATGTAGCTGCTTGTTACATATAAAAATGGGACAGGATGCACAAATCAAAACAGTCAGACAGGCGTGAAAGAGAGAGAAGAAACACGGAAGAAACAAACCAAATCAAAACATGAAATAGCCATCCTGGCAGGAAAAGAGCTGAGTGTAAGAGCAGCTCGCCTGCTTCCTGACTCTCATAAAGTCAGCAGGATATACCAGTGTACTATATACATTTAATGTACAACATAAAAGAAAATTTTTTGGGAAGGTATTGTTTATTTCAATGTTTTAACTGCATCCGGATCCCTGATATCACTGACAAAAAAAAACCCCTTCATTTATATTTTCCATGGTAGTTCAGAGCAGGGTTTTCCTAGAATGTACTTACATGCTCTGAGTGCCAGAGTGCTATTTAAAAAAAACCAAAATCTAACAACCAACAACAACTATTCACAGAATGATTCCTGAATTTTCATACCAGATTTCACTTTGTATTAAATCCTGGCTTTGCAGGGTTTTCTGGGGTTTTTTTGAGAGTTCCGTTTTATCTTCCTGATTTACCCCATCCTTAGCCAAAAAAACCACTTTATCCTGTATATTTATTAACTTCTTCACAAATCTACACTGGCAGAAAAAATGCACCAAACAACAAAACCCACACCACTGTGTACTTGTAATACTTTCAGGAATCTCCATTTTTAAGGAATCATCAAGGTATTTTGATAGCTAAAGATGCTCTGTTTTGGTATTTGTAATACTATGTAGGGTGCATAATTTCCATAGGTTCCTGCTGCAAATACTTTCACTAGTTTGCATTATTTTTCTGTTGAACCACCAAGTGATACTGTACACTGGATTCACTAATATCCTTAATCACCCCTTACTAGTGTTACAAATCAAACCAGAATTTGATCTGCTATCTGCATTGCAAAGACAATCATTTTACGTATCTGTTTGTTACATTTTGAGGTTTTTCCCTATACTGAATATTATGTCAAACCATAAATGGGAGACCAAAGCTTTCAAAAATATCAATTTAATGCACTAAGCTACTACAAAATGTCATCAATTTACTGCATTTGCAGGATCTGCCTGACAAAAATTATTGTTCTTTTTTAAAAATAGGTGCAGTGTATACTGCATACTGCCATTAAGAAATACCAGTAATAATCAGATTTAGAAAAAATTGCTGAATACCATGCTACCCATCAGAGAATTACAAAATGCACTGCCATGAGAAGTTAGCCACATTTTCTTGCCTTATGTCAGTGTAATCTCACTAAACTTGATATTTCTCTCACATTTGTCTTTAGCACATTGTTCTGATCATAGTTTCATCATTCTTCAAGCCACTTAAAAAGCATTACACATCTAAGATCAGAGTACAGTCATTACTCTACAGCTTCAACATCTATTCATGTATAATTCAACAACTTTTTCTCTGAATTAGCTTCTTATTCTTAGGATCTGGTCTAAATGTTCTTTTTTCTTAAAACACAAAGAACTTGGCTATGCTTAGAAGGGCAATATTCACTACAGCTAAATATTAACAGAAACCTTTAAAATGCTATTTTAGTATGTAGTGAATTCACCCCTCAGCATTTGTCCTGCTTGTTTACAGGACATACAAAGGTTACAGTCAGAGTGGAGACTGAAGCAATTGCAAAGATATAAGCAGAATCTAAAATTTCCAAAGATTTGGTCTAATTACCAATGAACTCCCTCCAACAAAATCTCTTGTGCCAAAAAATGGCATAAATCCACTTACCTGTCATCCATTTTCATTAGTTAGAGCTGAAGTTATCAGCAAATCCATTCAATACTATTATAAAATCTATTCTTAAAATTCACATTTAAAAGTAACTCAAAAATTGCTACAAGTTCCTCTATAGGGTTCTGTAACCACTTGCATTTTCTTCAATCCCAAGTACAAAATCAGCTATGTCTGCAGTGGACTTATCAGTAAAATCCAACCGGAATTTTTAAGACACATTTGGTTTTACTTTTTCATCCAATAAAAAATTATTTTGGAGCTTTGATAAGAATGGAAGACTGGAAATCCAGTTATAATCCCCTGCAAACACTCCAAGTTTACAACACTGTCAGAGGTAAACAAGATATTATTCCAAGGGTGACATTATTCATGAGTGAACAATAAAACATCAGTGTAGGGAAAAAGTATATGAGCTGGATGAGAAGGTGTTATGTGCATGCTCTGAACGTAATTTAACTGACTTTCATGTGTTACTAATCATCAACATAAACTTCAGGAGAGGAGATATTCAACACTTCCTTTAGTATAATTAATGAATAACGCCTCCACTCTCAGGAAGCATACATAAGATGCAACTGATGGGCAAATGCTGGAGGCCAGGGAAGAGCACACATAGCATAATGGGATGAGCAATAAGAATTGCAGCAGAAGCTGCATTTCTAGATTTCTAGAGCTAACAATATTAGTTTACAACACATGGAACAGTATCAGCAAGCAAAAGTTCTCAGCCTACACAAAGTGACATTACTTTTACTGACATGCTTTTATTAATATATGCCAACATTTGCCCGGTTGTGGAATCTTTCAGAAAATGAATAAAAATATTATTGGCATGTGAGAAAAAATACCAGGTGATGCAGCTCCTTCACAGCAAACACACTCTGCTCGTGGGCTAACTCACCTACATCTGGTGGAGCTGCCCAACAAACACAGCCCCAGACACACATCACTGGGCTCTGCAGGGCAACCCAGTGAGTGTTCCTTGCTATGTGCCTCACTAGGCCTTGGAATATTTTAGCCAAGAGCTCATAAGAAAACTGCCCAGAACACATATGTCTGTATACAGACAGTGGTCCTACATAAGGCACATTTGTCACATCAGACCTACTGTAACTACCAGCACAGTACCTTCAGTTATGAACATAGCACAGACACAGACACTCCATAAGGGCAAAACAGACATTATATGAGATGAAACAGAGCCTTAAGGCTATGCCATAACCATGATTTAAGTATTAGCTTGCATAATGCTCCTTTACAGTCTAAACCAGGTTTTCTGCTAAAATAGTAAAAGAATTTTTACTCTTGAGCAAGATGTACTTCAAAATAAAATCTGGCATTTGTATTACTATGCTGGAATGTCATTACCTTTTACATTAAATTGGGAAACATTAGCTCTCTGTTCCATTTATTTTGCCAACAGTTTTTACATTCAGCTAATTTTACCTTTGACTTTTCCTTATTATTTTAAGCCCAGGTACTGGCACACACCATCTTTTTTCAAATATATGACTAAAGTCTTTAGCTCAGGGCCAGACTCTAAAGCCTATCTAACCTAGGGCTTTCCTAGCAGCCAGAGGGACTACAGACAGAGAGATACTGTAGATTCAGATCTCAAGAATCAAGCTGCAATACGTAAAGGATTTTACTAAGGTAGGCTCAAGTCCTGCAAAATCCCTATAGATAAGCCCCAATACTCTGACCTCAATAATTAACCTTATTAGTCACTGCTATCTTTAAACAGACTTGTCAAGGATATACACTGAGCAACAATGGAGACACTGTTGGACATGCACAACACGGGAATACAGGGCAGGATACTGTTACAGTGGCTTTATTCAAGAACTGCAAATTATTGGAAAGTTATTTCATTTCATTAGTCAGTCACACCAAATAAAAAGTAACTGAATGTGGCATAACAACCTCTCTCTCTTTGTGAGTGTGCATATATATACATAAAATTTGAACACCAGTAGCCTTTTGTAACTACCAATAGTGTATTTTTTATTTTACCTAATCATACACAAAATCATTGCACAAAAACACCTCAGGAGGGATAGAGTAACACTCAAGTAACAACTTGAAAAACCCCCTTGAGGCTGTTATCTCAATTTTGCTGAACTGATTTTCAAAATGTCCACTTAAATTCTAATTTACAAGAGTATGGACAGAAGTGGCTGCAATTTAAGGCTGTTCCTCTGAATTACATTACTTGTAGATAATCTAAAAAACCACACTGTTGTAAGATGGTTCTCATTTCTTTAACAACTCCTTTAACAAGGAAAACATCAGCATCCTTCCATCAGTACTTTCTTCCTCCTCTGCAATTTGAACAAATACTGTCCTTTGGAAGAGACTGCATTTACAAATTTTAGTCCTTCACTCCCAGGTTGTACATGCCCAGAAAAGACCAAGTCACACACATTTTCCCATCTCATAAAAATTTCATGAACTTACTTATAGACAATTTTCAGATTTTCAAAGAAATGAAAAGAAAAAAAGAGAGAGAATTGACTGCAAAAGAATTAATTTAACATCTGACATTCAGCTGCATGCAGCTAACCTTTGTGTTTCCCTTTTTTCTCCTTTCTGGTGCTGCTAGTCTGACAGCTTGCAGCTGCTCCCTTGGTTTTTTTAGTTGGTTTCGGAGCTTGGGCGTCCACTACCACCTTTACATCTTCCTGTTCGGCCTCCTGCACTGCTTCAGAGATTCAGGGTACCCCACCAAAGAGAAAAACAGAGAGGAGAGAGAAACAAAGAGAAAGAGAGACAAGAGAGAAAGAATTGAGAACTCTGTGAAGGCATAAAAGAGAAAGCAGACATAGCAGAGTTTGGTATTTCAGACGATTCATGCAGTGAGGAAAGTCAGATAAACCAGAATTTGCAAAGCTACAGTAAAAACCTGAAAGTGTTAAGTTAGTTGGGATATATTTCCTCACTTCTTTTCCTCCTCCCAATAACATATCAACTCCTAACTTTCAGGCTAAAAGTGACATCAGAATATTAATGTGTTGCCGAGCTATTGTAGGAAGCACTTTTCCTCATAGTAAAGCTCTGCCAGGCTGATCATCAACAGTGGCAGCACGAAGGCAGAAAAATTTTATTTAGACTTTGTAGCATCTATGCTTAGAGCTACATCCTAACTCTGTAAACAAGGAATCATCTGCAGGTTACCTTCAAAACACATCTTGCACAATTGTGTAACACAGCATGATGAGTAGATTGGCCATACATTTTAGAGTAAAACTATATCCGAGCTGAATTTAAAAACTCTTCCTACTTTGTAACATACACAAATTAATTCCTTAGAAGTCTCTACATAACATGCATGGCATAAACTGTGAATGTCACATAATTCATGCAATGCTAGTTGTTTTCAAAGTAAAAAGAGGCTTTATCATTTTCCTAAAAGCATTACACACTTTGAGGTCAATATTTGCATCCGTGAAAGTAACACACACACCATAACTCTTTCTTCTGGCCAGGCCAAGCCTTGAAGTTAAATAAATATCACAACTGCTTTTGTGAAATACATAGAGGCATCTTCAAACTTCACATGCCAAACTGTAGGTGGGTACTAAGACATTTTCAGGTTGGCTGCTGGTCACTGTTAAGGGCTAAGCCCCACTGGCTTCATGTGGTGACTGCGGTTTATCTCCCTGGCATTTGGACCTCCCACCTTTTCTTTTTCCCAAAACTAAACCACTTTCTTTAAAAGGATTAAAAAAAAAATCCCCTAAGGACCCTTACTGGAAAGAACTGGTTGCCCCTGAAATTACTTCAAAAATATCCTGACAAACTTCATAACCCCCCAAAAGACTAGATGATTCCCAATGACGTGTGGACTGCCACTAATCTCTCTTTGAAGGGGAAAATCCTCCCTAGGCTTCTGGTCTGTGAAGCAACTCTCCTCTTCACCAAATCCTTCATGTGCATGAATAGCAACTGAAGCACCAAGGAGATTCTCAGAGGAGAAAGATGAGACAGATTTAGTCATGTCTGTGTAGACTGTAGCTCACAAACCCACAGCCACCCTCCCCAGCACAGCAATCTGTTATGAATAGCATTACATTCACAACACAATGAGCACCTGAGGCACTCAATAAACACATGCTCCTTTTCTCATTACGCAGAGGAAGAGTTCAAGTTTTGTAGAGAATATACATTATATTAGTAGAGGAGTGATTAAAAGCCCAGAGAAACAGCTTGTCACTGCCCAACTTCTCATTCCTGTCTATCACTTACTAATCACAGGACTGCAGTCCCTTTGCTGAGTGTAAAGGAGCACTGGAAAAGAGTAAGACAATCAAAGGAGCGAGGGCACAGGATGCCAGAGAAAAAGGGAAAAAAAAGACAGTACATTGGGTCCTATTTCCACAGGCATGGTGGCCTCAGACTAAGCAGGGAACCAGAGTCCCCACTCCACAGTCTTTAAATAGGTGTGATTTGCCAACCCAGCATCTATGCTATATTTGTAGCTCAGCCTCTCTTTAAAACTAGGCTGTGTTCTTTTGTTTTGAAGATAATAATCCATGTTACAATTACATTCAGTACTTTAAAAACAACCTATATTAAATGGCCAGACTGTTCTCTAAATCATTTTAAATCTGGGCACATTCATTCACTCAGAAGAAGGATCATTTACTTGGTCCAAAGCAATGATTAATCAGCAAAGGATGAAACTTTCTGACATTGTTAATTCCAAAGTTAAAGACTTATCTTCACTGTCTTGCTAACCATCCTTTGATCTAACAAGTAAAAGCCTGAAGTTTTTTGAATTACTTTTGTCTTATAATTTTTAGCAAGAGACTAACAATATCTGATGATAAGCACAGCGAGGGAGCTCCAAAGGACACAGAAGGAAATATTTCCAGTGCTTTACTCTGTAAGGCAGAGAACAGGATTTCAGTCCAGTAGCCATTTTGAGCATATACCTACACTGCTGTCTCTGGTAAACAGACACAAGTGATGGAGGCTGCAAAATAAGATTTAGGCCATAAACTTGAAGATACTGCAGCTGTGTTCATGAAAGGGATTGGCACAGAATGTCCTGTTTCTAAAGGATACATTTCTAAGCATTACCATTACATTTAAATGTAATACTAAATCCAAATCTGATCCCCAACACACCATTTTCACAGCAAAACCATCTTATTCTTAGCTATTAGCTATTTAGTAAATAGTAGATACACTCACTCATGTTTTCTCTTGTGTTATCTCTCTAGATACCAAATAAAGCATTTAGTTTGCTTTCTGGACAAATTCAGTTCAGGACAGCCTGAGTTCCAGGAAAGTTGGTTATATACTTGCATTTAAGCACAGGGAAAGCACCGCTCTCCCCTGCCCACAAGTGCCAACCCCCCCAGACATCTCATGTGTAAGTGCTGCCCACTGCAGTGTGGTGGGAAGGAGAGGTTTATGCAGCACAGCAGTTCCTGACAGCAGGCCAGCCAGGTCTTGGATCCTTGCAGAGGAGTGGGCAACAGGCTATTTTCGAAGCCTGCTGACCCACCTATGCTGTGAACCTACCCTGCTCAGTGGGTCCAAAGGCTTAGATGTGGAGCAAAGTAAAAATACTGCTTTCCTTTTCCAGAGCTTTCTCCTGCCCTGGAGAGTTGGAAGAATGACCATTTCTAAACCCCTCTGTGCTCACTCTGCAGCTGGTCATTAGCATGTGGAGCTTTGAACTTCTCAAACCAGCACTTCTAGTCTGCCTTTGTGGAGATGAAGCAATTCACAGAGGCAATGTTTATCCCCAACCATGATGTCAGGAGATCAAATGTCTTCCCCTCTGCCCTTTAGTGATCTTTGGATCACTAAGTAACAGTATGACAAGAATTTCCCTTCTCAGCAGGATGGGAACATTGAGGCAAACTCTAACCTGCATTCTCCATGGGCTCTAGATATCCCCATAAAACAATTTACAGTTCCCTGCAAGAAAGCCTAAATAAGGAAAATGAGATAAACTGGCCTCCCTAGATAATATTCACCGATACAACAATATGATTAAGTCCTTAGCTGGATGATGAAAAGTTGAAACAATGATAGGCAGTACCACAGGATAAATAAAGAACCTTAAATGCAGCTATTTGGAGATGAAGTTTCAAAGACTGTCACTCAAAAATGCATTAATTTCAGTACAAATAAAAATTTAGGCAGCTTTAAAAATCCCTATTGATAGTTATCTTAAATAATAAGAGACTACATTTGAAAATCTAGCCCAATATTCCATATGTCCCACCCCAGATTATTAAAATCTCTACTTAAAAAAACCAGAGATTTTCCTTTTCTATATGAATTATTTGTTTGTACTAGAATTTGCATTTAGACAAGAAAAAAACGGAGGAGCAAGTTCTGTAGTGAGTCAGTATTCCAAACAGAAAAATCCACTGGACTCTCAGATCTGATGTTTCATTCTCATTTGAACTTACAAATTGTAAAAAGTAGTTTTGAGATAAATGCCAAGCTTACAAATAAAGCTACTACATGATTTTTAATTTCAGTGCTATTAATCCATGTTCATTAAATCAAGTACTGACTACTGTCCTCCATACAGTATTAGAGAAAAAAAATACTTGTGGAGAGACAGAAAGGAGCACAGATTGGGATATTTATTCAGGATCTGAGATGAAAAGAAAAGAGGAGCAAACAACATAGTTTATTAATAATAGTCTATTAACATAATACAAGGTGAGTATAGAAGAGCTTCCTCAAAGCAGAGAAGTGCAGTGTCCCAGCTTTGCCTTGCATCACCAATGCCCTAAGTGCTAAAAGGGGAAAAAAGAAGCCTCTCCATGAGCCTGTTCTGTGTTGGACAACACTGCATGTTACAGGAATAAAGCTACAACACACAATCAAATAAAAGGATGCATTTTGTAAGCACATGAGTAAACTATGTTGCAGACAACTCAATATTTTTTTCAATTCTATAAGCTATCCATACATATTTATATGAGTGAATGAAAAGGAAAAACATGTTTTTTCATCTGGCCTTCACAATGAGAAGTTCACACAGGAAATTAGTTTCAAAGGAGCATGAATGAAAATGTAGATTTTTTTTTTCCATTTGCATGACCATTTTTCTTGATGTGAGTGCTTGCACATTCATGATCTTAGAAGAAGAAAAAAAATCTATGAATCGTAACTTACAAATCTCTATCACATAAAAATGCCAAGTGCTAAAAAACAAGTGGTTTTGATCAGTGCATTATGTGAAGAATAAGTAATTGAAAAATCACAAAAAGTAAAAAAATTATAAAATTGTGCAGTCTGTCTGGAAAACACCTTAAGTAGAAAGAGGCTGAACCAGATAATGAGGTATGTGAGACAAATCACTGGCTCTACTGCATAAGGCAGATAGTCATTCTATTTACCAATGTCCTCTCAACAGTAAAAGTGAAACCCAGAATAAGTACCATGCAATGAAAGATAAACTACAGTCCAGTCAGCGTGTACCTTAACAAATCAATGAAAATTGGTAGTCCTTTTCTTACTATTGCCTGAGATGCTCTTGTGTATTACTGTAAGAATGGCTTGCTGTTTTACTTTGTAAAGTTCTAGCCTTAGTCAATGCTGCTGCTTATTTTCATTATTACTTTATTTAATCAACTTAGATTCTGAACTGGTCTAGTATTTCTATAATCATCTAAAAGACACAGGATTCTACTAGAAATATTCTGAAGATGAGCAAATCCACTATATTTTACAATGCAATGAAATATTTTTATATAGTTTTACATAGACAAAAATCGTTAAATACAAGGGCCTGAATTAGGGTAAGAACTTTGCTGTGTTAGTTACTATTTAATCTAATGCAAAGATTTGATTTCTGCCTCAAAATGCTTATAAACAAAGCCATTATTCTTGCAGCTAGTAAGTTACAGTCAGATTTCAGATTCCCAAAACCTTATATTGCCTATAAATTCCCTATGGCTCCTTGCAGTTTATGTCTTTAACACTGATGTGTTGACCAGGCTGATGTTAAAAAGGTGAAAATACTCATAAGTGAAATTGAATGTGAATGGGCTCTGAAAAAAGGAACCAGTGTACATCAGAACCTGGTGGTGCTTAAGGACATTATTAAAAGCTCATTGGTTTAAGAGTTCCCCAGAAAGAACAAAGGAAGGAATGAAATAAAAGATTCTTCTTAGCTTCCATGTATCTGCTGCCTGATCCTGGGGAGGGGGGAAGGAAACAAAGCATGTGAAATGGAGAATTAACAGCAATGAATTACACTCTGGGAAAGCAGACAACTTATAAGGAAAGCTAAAATTATCCATGAAAAATCTATGCCAGGAAGATTAAAGACAGTAAGAAATTACATAATTATTTTGTGTATTAGGGCCTTGAGGGCACAACCAGGTTTTAACTGCCCTGACAGGCCTTTCTGTGGGCTTTCACCCCCAGCCTGTCCATGGACCATAGGCTTTATTTCACCTCAGCCTGGAGCTATGCTGTAGGTGTGCTGCCTCCCAGCTGTGTCTCCTGGGAGGATCCTGGCACTGTAGGGAATTCAGCTGCGTCACAGACCAGTATGTATGCTGCAGTATCTCCTTTCCATCCTGACTGGTACCCTGGAGGGCCCTGGCCCCAGTTCATCCCTTGCCATGTCTGGGACTGCGAGAATCCTGTTGGCAGTGCCCGGCTCTGCCGTGTTCCAAGCCTTTGGGATGGTGCTCTGCCTGCAAGGGCATTGTCAGTGCTGGGGTCACCTCCTGGCCCCTCCTGCTGCCAGACACTGAGATTGCCCCACGACTAAAAATAACAGCTACATGTGAAGTAGTAACTGAAAGTGAAAATACTTTCAGTGGAACTTTAAAACAAAGAGAAGGGAGATGTTTTCAAGAAATTTTAGGCAATGGCCTCTTAACTTCCTTCTCCAATCATGCAGGAGCAAGAATCAAAAAAAGACCTGTGAAACACTTGCTACTCACTGCTCTCCGATCCTTGCTGCTGGGTTAGTTTGTTTATTTTGGAAAAGCACTAGTGCAGTAAGGACTGCTGACAAATCAAAAAGATGCATTAAAAGATTAAGGTGAAGAGACTGCAGCTGAAATAAAGATTTCAGAATATATGCTTATTGGAAGTTAAGTATTTTGCCCACATGATGCTTGGAGTACTGCCTGATCTCTCAGTATTAATAGCCCTTTGCACAGAACATTCCTTGCTATCTTCAAAAAATAAACTAATATCTTCTCATCTCAAGGTCAGTGGAAAACAAGGATAGCAAGACACTGATTTGATGAACACGCAAATATGTGATTTTTTTAAATGAATAGGTAACTGATGTAATCTTTTGAAGTTGACAGCTTGATACTAATCAGAACTCTCCCTCATCATTCATGGTAAATAAGCAGAATGACACATCAAATTTAACAATCCAGAGCCATAACTTTTCATCAGAAGTCTGTTCAACACACCACACAACCATCACATCTAGATGTGCTGCCAAATGTCAAAGGAGGAAAGTAAGAAAGTAATTTTGCCTTTTTACACATGGTTAATCTAAATCTCTAAATTGGAAGTTGCCATGAAAATTACTCTGAGAGTATCTAATTGAAAAAAATTTTAATTTCAACTCTTTTAAAAAAAAAAAAAGCCACAGCTGCAACAAAGTATGGTAATATTAATGAAAGCATATCTGGCACTCATTCAAATCTCTGCCTTCCTCAGTGCTGTGAAAAGAAAAATCACTCCCCAATGGAAATTCACCATTTTCACAGAAGTAAAATTACTCTTCTCTGTAAAAATGAGCTTTCATCATTTGCATTAAATGTAATTAAATAATGTAATTAAATTGTTGCAGTAACTAGTGTATCTCTGCATGCTATTTGGCTCCAGGAATGCTCAGTACATATTTGAAATCCAGACTGAAAAGAACTATATTCATAGCAGAATTCTGCAATGTCAAATAAGGCTAAAATGTTTGTTTAGATTTTAAACAAACTTCACAAAATAAGAGGAGTAGAGATACATGAAAACAAGCAAACAGATGTAATTGTGACATATTACAGAATGGGAAGCAAAATATTTAAAAATCTTTAAACAAACAGGTAGCAATATGTCCTTATGAAGGACATTGAATCAAAAATAAATCACAATACAAGAAAGAGGAGACAAAACAATCTGTAAGTGATCTCTCCTACAAAGAGGGATAAAATTTCTTTCAGTGAATAAATGCCTTTGCTGACTTTTACACAGAATTTAAACTTAATAGCAATACAAAATGTTGTTATTGATTCTTATTTTGCTATATATAATGATGAAATAGCGATTAAGATGTGTTTGGTACTGCAAGAGAGAGAGGCCTTATTTGTAATAGTAATAACTAAAGCCAAACATCATGGAAGTCAATGGAAGGATACCTATTGCTTGAAATGGCAGGCAAGTAATTTAGAGCCCATCCTACAAGTGTACTTACCTGGTCTACAGATGCTGACAGGCAAACACTGTTACCACTGGTAGTACTCCAGTTCAAATTAGCCGCTTACGGAGCGGAGTGCCAAGGATGCTTTATCGTGAGTTGGTCTGTTCAACTTTAATTCACGCCAGTTTCCACAGATATCTTTTATTGGCTAATTAGGCATCACGCCAACAAACAAAGGATTTAAAAAAGATACACTACATGTGAGTCATTTGCAAGCTACAGTATCTGAAAACTTTTGCCTGTAGGTGAAATATGGGCAGGAACTGAGAAGAAAATTTTTGTCTGGAGAATTGTGCACGGTGCATTCTGCAGTCACTTCCTCGCTGGAAGGGCACCCATCTCCTTAAAGTCTCACAGCACCCAGAAGAATTGCTAGTAACACTTGGAAGGGAACAGAAACACCCTTTTATCCTACCAATGTGTCACTTCTGTGCCTTGAGGTTATTTAAGAAAAAATTACAGCGATTCTGGCAACTTTCCTCCTTACTTGTGGAGGTGTACTTTCAGCAGAGTTATTTTGTTAGTTATTAGACTATCAAAAAAGAAACTCAAAAAAGCCCTGTACCTATTCAGTTTCATCCTGAATGAAACTTGTCCCACCATCTTCAACCCTGAGTAAGTGTAGGAAAGCCACAGCTGTATATGTGGAAGGAAGCCACATTCCCTTAGTGAGCTGCCCCAACCAAGCTCACTCATAGTCCTTAATTAACACCCCTTCATCCTATTGCATCTCAGATCTATTTGCACTTCTCTTCTTTCAAGCTAGATGAAGCAAAAAACCATGCAGCCAGAGGACTAGCAGCAATCACCCTGCAGAGATTCAAAAGCAGCCAACGGCTCCTTCATATAGACAAACTTAGCTTAACTAGTGAAATATGCTGTTCCAGTATATCGGCCCACAAGTACCTCACCAGGCTGATGTTCTATTCCAGAACAAAAATTACTGGCTTTTTACTCCACACTCTGATAATTATTATGGAATCTAATGAGTTTTTATTCCAGAGCAGAGTTGCCCATCAGGGAACCATTGCAGCACAGATAACTGCATCAGAATAAGCTGTGGCACTGTATGAAAGAGAATTTCCCAGTGCAGAAAGCCCAGCATCTCAGAATCCCTGAGATGTTATCTCTGACCTACTTTGCTCAAAGTACCATAGAGATATCTCCACACAGGCATCCAATTATTTGTTGAAATCAACAAGTACTTTTGTGCTACACAGAATTAGTACAAGCTAAAAAAGAGAGTAGAGCAGGATGATAGGTGGAAAGAAGTGTTCTTTCTGTAGCATTTGCAGCACAGGAATTGATTTCACAAACATGCTCATCCAAGCAATGTAGTTCATTCAGTAGACCATCAACTCCCATCAAAGAGTCATTCTTAACTTAAAATCAGCATGCCCATAACAGAACAAATGAACGGAAAAGAGCAGAATAGTTCTTTAGAAACAGCCCAGCTGTCTCATGCATCCGACACTGCCACATACAAATGTTGTCATTGAAGGGGAAGAAAATGCCAGCCCTGAAGCTGAACACCACAGTTAGAAATGGTCACCAAAACCTGACTATGTACCATGCAAACGGGGTAACTTGAGACACTAAGCACATTCCCAGAGAAGACCATGCCGAAAAAGGACACTTCTGGAGTTCTTATAATATTTTCAAAAGCAACATGCCTAACAAAGGATTTTACAAGGCAATAAAACACTCCACTAGGTAATTAAATTCTCCTAAGCCAGCTTTTGCTAGCTGCATGCTTTATTACAAGGAGAGCTATCCCAAGGGATTAACAAACTTTGTGTTGAATATGACAAACTTTACTATATTTTTCTGGTCTTCTGAAACCTTGTAAAATATTGCAAAGGTTTGAGAGATAAATTTAGAACAAGCTGATTTAAGAAGAATAATTTTTTAAGTATTCCAGTAAATGGTGTGGTATAATATTACAGGAAGGGTCACTTTTACCTCAAGAGCACAGTAAATCTCACAGTCAGGAAGTCCACTCTGGTGCAAATTGGTGCAAAATTTAGCTCAGTTAGTGCAGTTTTGAAATTTGCTACCATTTAGGGGATGATAATGTCTCTTTCTCTGATTTGTGAAAATTAAAACCTTGATCAACTGACAATACAGGAACCACAGCACCTCTGTACCATAAGATACTACTTTTTAGAGCAGCTCTGTACCTTTGATAAACTATTGAGTGAAAGAGGAAAAATTTCTGATTTGTCTGATTAAAAAATAAACAAACTAGAATTTTGTGCTAAATTAAATTCTTAGGTTGGACTGGAAAGAAATTTCACTTAATCTTTAACAATTACATCCCAGACCCTGAGAAACAGTAAAGAGAAGGCAATATTACTAATTATTTTAATATTTATTAGAAAAACATAATCAAAATAATACTTTTAGGAAAAAATAATTCTCCTTCTGAAATCACTTATGGTATCCTATCTACTTGCAGAAACAAGATAAAAAAGGCCCATGATTACCAAAACCTTAACATTTAAACAGTGCAATTTCCAGGTTCTAACAACAAATTCTGTAGCTGTAACCAACCAAACATTTCCACCAATTGCTAACTGGGGGGAAAGACTCTGAAACCTGAACTTCTCAGAGCATGATTAGTTAGTTAGTCCACTAAATACCAACCTTCTCCTTGTTGAAAGATATGACCACCAACTGAAAATGAAACAACAGGGCAGACAAAAAGTACAGCACAGGCAGTATATTGATAGAGAGCCCGAGGAAAAGTATGCACATATCTTTTCAGGGGGCCAGAAAGCATGGGCCATATAAGCACAGAACTAAACAATGCCTGGTTTCCTTAGGATTTATTTCTGATTATTTAAGTCTTTGAAGTCTAACAATACAAAAATGGCTTTAAAATTTTTTTCCCTATGGGTATGATACTTGAAGTTTCTCTGTCCCTACTGGATTCTGTAATCTTTAATAAGAAAATGGATACATTGTTCAAGCTTGAAATGTTCTTCTGCACCTACTTGCCTATTTTAATGAACCTTGCAGAAATACAGCATCTTTGAAATCATTATATTCAGTCTTAGCTGAAATTAGTTGACAGGCTTCAAATTTATCATTAACACTGTCAGGCTTAAGCAAAGTTATGTACAGAGGAATACACAGAGTGGAACCCATTAGTTTTACTTCAGCAGGCACCAAGGCTGAAAACACTTAAAAGAGTCACGGCAGAAGGGACAACCCACTCTTCCCTCCCCACAGCACTGAAAGGGCAGCTAGTTACCTTGCTCCTTCCTGTTAGGCTAGAATTGCAAGTTCTGATGTTTTTATCCCCAAACACAAGTGAAGGATATCAATTATTTACTAAAATATGCAAAACAAGAAGCTTTCTTCTCATTAGCATAGAGTTACCAGGGAGAGCATTATGCTATGACTCGCAGTAAACACACATGCTATAGATGACATTTTTATACCCTGATATATTGTGCTGCTGTTGCTGTTAAGATACGACTCAACCAACGGCGCCTGTTCCTCTGAGTGTTTCGTCCTGCGCGTCCTCGTCCGACTGTCCACATTGGACTGGACCATTAGTGGCTCCTGGCGCTTTTTTTTCTGCTTCTGCTCTAGCAGTGCCCGCTGGAGAAAACACAAAGAAAAGCATCTGTTACTGGACTCCAAACGGTAGCAACCTACAATGAAAAACAATGGATATCTTTACACCTTCTCCGGTTTTACAGTGGCAGCAGTTGGAGAGTGGGGTATTGGGATATTGGGTAACCGGAAATCTTTCCAAAAAAACCACGACTAACCCACTGCTAAAACACCTTCTGCTGAAAACAGCAAATAATTAGAATAGATCTTTCTGAGCAGTCCAGCAGCTGTTAGAGCTTGCTTGGAAATAACCCTTGGGAAAACAACAGTTTGAGAATACTGGCTGTGAAGCAACGGGAGGGTAAGCAAGGGCATAAGGCAGAGATGCCAATTTCAGTTTCTGTAAATTAAAAGCAGGTGATTGCAAACTAGAATCAAGTGATAATACTGGACATGAGCCTAATTTAATAGCTATAAAAGATGAACTTTAATTAAACACTTAAATTTCTCAGCTAGACCTGCTGAAAAACAAAACCTTCAGCATTCAGTGGCATCATAGGTAGCTCTCTTTGAGTCCTCTTCCACAACCTTAGATAACTGAACTGTTAATTTTACTTATCTATTACCTTACCATTTGCTTGCTTCTGTACAGTGATAGTTTAGCTTGTAGAAAGGAGATGCACTAAAACTGAAGAATAAGAATGGATAATGGACTCTTTCAGCTCCATAAGAATAAGAATGGATAATGGACTCTTTCAGCTCCATAAGATATGTTGAACACCTCAACATGACTCCAAAGAAATTAGAATCAAGTACAGGATTATGGTATAAATAGAAGGTATTCAAATTTGAAAATGAGATGCTGGTAGACACGCAAGCTGATAAAACAATGGGAAAAGAAATGTATAGAAAAGGATAAAATTAAATGCACACGATTTAACTATAAATATGACAAAGTTTTTTGAGAAGGGGACCACAAGAAAATCAAAGTAAAAGTGGAAACCTCAACTCCCATTAAAACCTGACGGCAGAATTCCCTCAGATTTCATGGAAGAGGTTCTGACTCTCCTTCTTGTAAAAGTCATGTAGTAATACAGTAGCAAAATAGGCAACATAGCACATAGTGCCACTAGGTTACAGCCACAAGGGCTAGACTCATAGGATGACAAGCCAAGTATGTAAAATCTTTGTGGTTAACCTCTGTTGGCTGGCATGGCTGCCAGAACCTTCTGTCCTTTCTGGTCCATCAGTTGGGTAACAAATACATGGTAAGTCAGCTTAAAATGAGTCCAACGCAGTGGAAATGAGAGTCACTCAAACCACAGTCATAAGTCAAATTTTAATGGCAATCAGGCTTCTAAATAAACCATAACCTCCACAGATCTCTCTGCTGTATTTCCCCACCCAGAGGATGCAACTTCCTATCAATTATCAGATACATGTCAGTGACTTCATTACTCCAAGATTTATACTTCAGAGAGCAAGAAGGTCCTCCTCCAAAATCTTACCTGCCTGTCAAGCTTCTGCTGACGCAGGCTGCTCCCCTCATCATCCAGAACACTGCAAAGACAAAGGGCACGTAATTGGAACAAATTTATCACTCAAAACAACACTCAACAGCAGTCACTGGAGCAAACCCTTCCAGGAGTTATCCATACACAACTCCCACTATGTTCCATGGAAGTTTGCCTGCCCTAACCCGCAAAAGTTGGCTCCAGAGGATCTAAATGCAGTCAATGAAAAATTGAAAAACTCTGACTCACACAAACTTCAACAAAACTATATATTCAGGCAGTTCAAAAAGAAATAAAAAAAATCCACGGTCTACAGCTTGGATTCTTCTCCACTGTCTTCTAATGTAAAACACCAATGTATACAGCAATGGGGTTTGATTGAAAATTTGCATATAAAGCATAGAAAAAGTGAGAAGCGTAAGAGAGCTGCTTAGCAACTCAGCAATATTTAAAATTATGTTAGGAAAATTAACTGTCTAATCTTTTGCACACTGAAAACTAGAATTTATTCCTGAATATATGAAAAGTCACACTTACTGCCACACACTTCAACATTTACAGGCTGGCAAGATAAACAGCATTGCTCACTGCCATATTTCTTTCTGCTAATTGTTGCTAGTTGGGAGATTAGCTCCTGTGCATTCAATCATTTTCATTAATTAGATGTTAAAGACTGGCATTGAAATCAGAAAGCTATTTTTGTGAAGTATTTTATCAAACTACTGACTACGCTTTATTTTTCAGGAGAACAAAGGTCTCTATTGTAAGAACACTATGGTTAAACATTGAACATAGATAATTAAATCTTTTAAACAGTAATATGTCATCTACAAGGAAAATAGCGCTATAGAACAAAAACAATAGCCTCTTACAAGTAGAGTTCATTTTCTCTTACAATACATTTTTACAAAAGGTTAGTCCCTTCTCTTATAATCACTCTTAACAATCAAAAAGAAAATTAAAATCCAGGACAAACAAACCTGGATTCTGACCTACATGCAACCTAACTGTATTGCAATGAAAATTTCATAAAAAATGTGAATCCCATGTATTAACATACGCTCTTTAGGAGCCAGTAACATTATGGTAGGGTCGGATAGGACAGTTAATAAAGGCCTGCAGAATGCCACCTTTCCAACGCCAGCATTATCAGAGACATGTAATTAAGCATTCCTGGTAGTATCAGCCTTTTGCAACTTATACTTGGGTTATTTTTTACAAAAGGCTGATGTTCCACAGAAGGAAACTATGCTGTTCAAGTACCTCAGGTATGAAATTACACAGTCTTTTGCAGAGGTAATGCATTACCCACAGTCCACAAAAAAAAATCGAAGAAAAACCCCTTCCCACCCACAAACATGTTCTGATTTACGTCAAGCATTCTTAATTTGATAAATTACAGAAACAAGTTATAAAAAGAAGACATACATTCCTCCATAGTATACTGTATCAGGTTTTCACAAGAGTGCTTCACTACAACTGCAATACTTATTAGTTGCACTGCTAGAAAATAAAACTACCCTAATGGATATCTTTGGCCAAACAACTGCGTAAAAGATGCCCAAGTATAAAGTTTCAGGCTTAATGGCCTGAACAAATCCTTCTCGTTTCAGACAATGCTTGATAAAAAGCCAAAACCATGTAATGATGCTAATAAAGAACAGAAGAACTGCAGAGGCAGCAATGCATATACCATCCTGGCACAACACATGGAATAAGGGAGCAGGGAAATGTTCTTTGTGTGGTTCTAAACCTTACCTGTGACTCCCTGGGAAGCCACAACAAGGTAAAATTCAGGTTCAGGTAAAAAGGCACAGCTCCTTCAATTCTCTTTATGCCCAACCTTGGCATGGTAAACACGGCAGTTTAAATAATACAACAGCAAACCCCAATCAGGGGAATGGTGTGATTTGCATTGAATCAGCATTCCACGAATGCAAAGCAACTATCAGATACAAGAGAGGACAGCCAAAAAAGAATAAAACTCCATCCAAACACTATGGATGCAGTGACGCTATTACACCTCTCCACCTGCCCTTCTACTGCAAGACACTGCTTTTCAAGCCCCTGAATATATACAATCAAAGCTGAGACTAAAAACAGAGTGCTTTGAAAACCAGATGACAAGCTCGTCTGGAACTTCCAGGTCCTTCATTCTCCCACTTCGTATTTTATAAAGTTCTGGGTAGTTTTCACAATCCTGTTGTAAATATGCAATGACAAGCCTTGCATTATTTAAGCTTAACATCCAACAACTAAAATGGAACTCCAGCTTTCTTCAATGACACTGAGGTTCAACAGAATAGTTACTTCAACAATCCTCTCCCCCTCCAGGTTACTGGACTTGTATGAGCATGCCTTGCTCCCCCCAGCCAGCCACACCACTCTTCCAAATCTTTCACAGTGTAATTTTATAAAGGCCTCATTACCACCAACTCTGTCTCTTTTAGAAGTTACTCAATGCCAGTATCACTGAAAAGCTGTAATTCTGTCCTTTTCTGACGCCTAAATAATGCTTATGCAACTCCAAATACAAAGAGGATTCAATTTAGTCTATATATTCTTCTGCTGTAATAACACAGCACTCCAGTTTGAGACTGTGTAATTTGTCAATATTTTCTGCAGAAGTAGTGGACCTTGGAGTTGCTGATTAGCAGCCAACATTTCACTTTCCCTGATTTTCAATAGAAAAACTCTCCTAAGACTGGGTGACGTCCAAGATATGCCATTAAGGGACACCAGGGCTTAAATACATGCATGCATAAATAAGTGAGTAAATAAATAATATAAGCTCTGTTTCCGTAGCAATTCCATCAGGTTCTCACTCTAGCTGCCTTGAAAAACATCTGCAGAAGAATCTGAGATGGAAGTGTGCAAGCACCACTGACCCTTTTTCTCACACTTCAGTGAATCCTTGCAGAAAGATTTAGCAGATCATCTTGCCACAGCATCTGGCAGTCCATACATTCTGTCAGATGCTCCAGGGCCTAAGAACTGAAATCCAAAAAACTTACCCTTTTCTTTCATTGGAAAACACAAAAGTGTAGGAGCAGATGCACAGCCTTTGCCCTTCCTGGTCTTTCAAAAAAGCAGAATTCAACTGCTCACCCCCATGGAAGAGTATGTGCACTTCTGGTGAGGACCCAGCCTGTCCTGCCCAGTTTTGGAAGTGGCCATAGTTTTGCTGCTCTGAGGTCCAAATAACTGGGATGGTCAGAGAGTAAAGGCCCAGTACAGAGGAAAAACTGACTAGAAATGGCAGGAAAGATGGCAGGAAATAATCTCATAGAGAGGCTGTTAGAACAATTCTGCCTACATGTTTGATGGGATGCTAGAAAATCCCAGGAGCAGCATGAAATTCTGTCAGTCTTAATAGAGAAATATAACTTTATAATTCATGAAAATTGAATTATTGAAGAGCATGCATACATATTAGCAATCTGCACAGCACGCTGAAGTATCCTGAAGATCCAGTAAGGTTCATTTTTACTCCTATTTGATCAAGTACCATGCCTGGCACCTTGGCTACGGCTTTGACCCATTTAAAACAGAAAGTCATTTGACACTATATATAATATTGTAAACAGCACTTCAGCTCTGCAGTAATAGTCTAGTTCAAATCCTGTTGGCAAATCAGAGCTTGTATATATTTCCTCGCAGATCATTATTCAGGAAAAATCCATCCATCCATCTATATCAAACTTGAACAATCCATCCATTACAGTTTACTGGATGTTGGGCTTAAGAAGTAAAGCCTATAGCTCTGTATGGTAAAGATTCAAATTAGCAGCCTGGACCAAGGCACACAGAAACTTAAGCATTATATTTAGATACTATTATTTTCAAATATCCCCACCTCCTGTTTTCTAAAAGGAAATACATTAAATGAACATTCACCTTTGTGTCAAAGTATTACTTTTCATACTACCTCTTTAAGATACAAAATCTATTTTACTGAAACAGTTTCAACATTAAATTCAATCTACACAAAAATAGCCAGGCCTATTATACTGCTGCATGTCATAACGAAGATAAAAATATACGCAAAAATTTTAGTTTCTCAGTTTTTCATAATCTCTATTCCTTAGAAATCATTTAGAGAGAAACTCAAGACCTATCAGGTTTTAAGGATGAAACTTCATGATTACATGAAGCTTCACAATTTACTGCTGAGATGAAGGCAGAAGATTCTGCAAGTCAACATCTTACTACATTTTACTGTAATTCCACATGGACTGATTTCAATTTAAGTAAAATCTGAAAAGCCTTAATTCAAATAACACATTTCACAGCAAGTACTTTGCCTTCACTCTTTGAACATGCAAATGCTTTCATTTCAGTAAGCCTTTGCAAGAAAAAAGAATTAAGAAGAAACGTTTTTAATTAGAATGTCCAAGATGCATGTAGTCTCTGATTTTATTTTATTTTGTTTTTTTTAAAAAGAAAAAGTCTGACACAGTAAAACAGCTCTATTGTTTCTGGCTGACAAAGAAGGCAATGCTTTTGTTCCTTCCTGACACTGCTTCATAAAGGAACATTTTCCATGACAATAACGTTTTTACCAGGACAAAGGTCCAAAATCTTACCTAGCACATCTCTGCAGCCCAGCACTAATTCAACCAAGAAGCATAACTGGTCACACAAGCAGACACATCCTACCACTACTTTCATACACTGTTTAAGAAGTGTCACTTGCATTTTCTCTTTTTGCTGCTTCATGACAATACATTACTAATGGCAGAACCCAAAAGCTCTATGTGAAATCAGGGACCTTTGCACAAGCAAAGTGAATGCACATAATTAGGGAAAACTCCTTAGACAAACAGTTCCATTATAAAAAGATGAGGAATTGTATAAGAAAATGTTCCTCCCATTTAGAACACTGAACGAGAAGCAATGGAAAATTAAAGGAGATATTTTCATCTCGAGTTTCTTCTGCCATATTGTCAATTGCCATTCAAAAACAAAGGATGATCAAACCAGACAGAAAGAAAAATACACCAGACCAATCTTCAAGATCACTCAAATCTTTCTGATGCACTCCTGTTGTAAAGAAAGCTGGTATGCTGCTGTGTCAAGAGAAACAGGTTCTGGGATCTTTTAGAGCATGACTGACTCAAAAGCACAAGAATGGGTGTAATGTGCCATTTGAACATTACAGTCTCCAAAAACACATGAAATAAAATTCCTGTAAAGAGATAGCACTTGGCTTACTGGATACCATCTGTCATA
Source organism: Pseudopipra pipra (assembly GCF_036250125.1). Taxonomy (NCBI): domain Eukaryota; kingdom Metazoa; phylum Chordata; class Aves; order Passeriformes; family Pipridae; genus Pseudopipra; species Pseudopipra pipra. The sequence continues at coordinate 12,772,346 of NC_087554.1, forward strand.
TTCACCCAATTACACTTCTCTGTAATCTCTATAAAGTCTCTGTAGTTCCATAAAACCCAACTGCTCTGGATAATGTTACTGTTAAGTCCTTAGGAACGAGCTTTCCCACAGCACTGATGAAATGCTACTGTAAAAGCCCATTAAAGGGTCAGGGACCTGCAGGTTGGAGTCATGCTCCAGAGGGAATGGCACACAGTTAGGTTCTTCAAACAAGTGAAATTCAATGAATTCCTCACCAGTGAAGTCGGCTAAAATGCCAGCACCTGCAAGCCCCCACATAAAATAAGATCTGCTCCCCCATGTACGCCATAAGCTGAGCTCACCAGAAACCACTTGGGAGAAACATTATATCAGACACACAGCCTAATCAAAGACTTAAAAATGAAAAAAATCACTCTGGAAGACTGCAAGGGCTCCCCTCATGCTAGGAATCATCAAGGCTTTCTAACCCCAAAGCAGTTCCTCAGCCATCCAATTTAGAGTAAAACCTGCAGCACTATCTTTATGGTAAAATGAGTAACTGCTTTCCTGGGCCATCTAAGCAAGAAAAAGTCTGGTCACTGAGGAGCAGCCCAAGGACATTCAATCTTAGTTTGCCCTTCGACTGCCAACAGCAGCAGCAGCAGCTCTTGGATTTCTCCCACGCCATATTCACAGGGCAGAAAGGGCAACAGCCTGCCCTTACTGGTCACCTACCAGTCACCACTGAACTGAGCAGGGAAGTACAGACACCAGGAACTGCTGCAGAAACAGAGACTGCATTTTTTTATGGGAATCTTTAGAGGAATAAAGTGTTTCACTGTGAATCTCACATGATAAATGAAAGCATGCCTGTCCAGGAACACAGCATCGCCTCCTCTGCCTGTGCAGCTGTTCCGAAGACCCTTAAAGAGACTAAAAAGGATAAAGCAAATGAATAGGGGGGAAAAGGCAGGAATGTGAACGCAGATATTTGTATGAGAATTATCAGCACCAAGTCAGCCACAAAACAGAAGATGCAGAGGATCACACACTGCGATGATGATCCAAATGGCACTAAAAGTAATGCCTGCAGGGCAGATGGCTGATAGCACAGACTGCATTTGCAGTTGCACAAATAATTATAGAACCAAATGCTCTATTTTCTTTTCAAATTCTGGATGGCAAACTAGCTTAAAAATCAGCAAATTAATGAGACCTTCCTGAAAGGTTTTTGGTCCTATTTGCTTCAGTAAGGTTTATCTAAATGTCCTTTGTACATTAAGATCTATGACAGTCATTATGTCTGGCAACAGTTCTGCAGATTAACTGAGAGCAAATGTAACAACAGGAACACATTCATTTTTTTTTTCTTAATTCCATGTAGATAATTGTTAAGATTAACTCCAGCCAAATCCTCAGCATGGCCACAAAATTGTCAGGGATCAGGTTAGGAAAGCTAAAGCCCTGATAGAATTAAATCTGGCCATAGATGTCAAGGGTAACAACACAAGCTTCCATCAGTGATAAAATGAAGACTAGATAAAATGTGGGCCCTCTCCAGAAGGAAATGGAAGACCCGCTTACCGGGGACATGAAGAAGTCCGAGGTACTTAATGACTTTTTTGACTCAGTCTTCACCAGCAAATGCTCCAACCACACCACCTGGGTTGTGGAATGCAAAGGCAGGGACTGGGAAAATGAAACATTTCGCTGTAGGAGAAGATAAGGTTCAAGATCATCTAAGGAACCTGAAGTCCATGGGACCTGATGAGATGCATCTGTGGGCCCTGAGGGAACTGGCAGAGGGAGTGGCTAAGTCATTATCCATCCTATTTGAGAAGTCATGGCAGTCCAGTGAAGTTCCCACTGACTGGAAAAGGGGAAACATTATCCCCATTTTTAAACAGGAAATAAGGAGGACCCGAGGAACTACAGTCCAGTCAGTCTCATCTCTCTCCACCTGGCAAAGTCACGGAGCACATCCTCCTGGAAACTGTGCAAAGGCATGTGGAAAATAAGCAGATGACTGGTGACAGCCAACATGGCTTCAGTAAGGGCAAATCATGCCTGGCAAATCTGGTGGCCTGCTACGACAGGGCTCACAGCACTGGCAGATGAGGGAAGAGAAACAGACATTGTCTACCTGAAGTTTTGGAAAACATTTGACACAGTCCTGCACAATGTCCTTGTCTCTAAACTGGAGAGGCATGGATTTGACAGAGGGAGCACCCGGTGGATAAGGAATTGGCTGGATGATCACACTCACAAAGCTGTGGTCAGCTGTTCAATGTCCAAGTGGAGACCAGTGAGGAGTGGTGTTCCCCAGGGATCAATATTGGCACCAGCGCTGTTTAACTTCTTTGTTGGCAACATGGGCAGTGGGATTGAGAGCACCCTCAGTAGGTTTGCAGATAACATGAAGCTGTGGGGAGCAGTTGACACACTGGAGGGAAGGGATGACATCCAGAGGGACCCCTGATAGGGTGGAGAGGTGGGCCTGTGCAAACCTCACAAAATTCAACAAGGCCAAGTGCAAGGTACTGCGTCTGAGTTGGGGCAATCCCAAGCAAAAATAACAGGCTGGGTGGAGAACGGATTGAGAGCAGCCCTGAGAAGAACTTGGGGGTGACAGCTGACAAGAAGCACAGCATGATCTGGCAATGTGAGCTCTCAGTCCAGAAAGCCAAACGTGTCCTGGGCTGCAACAAAAGAAGCGTGGACAGGAGGTCAAGGGAGTGATTCTCCCACTCTACTCAGCAGTCCTGAGACTCCACCTGGAGTACTGTGTCCAGGTCTGGGACATAAGAACATGTCTCCAACATAAGAAGGATGTGGACCTGTTGGAGCAAGTCCAGATGAAGACCAAGAAGATGATCAGAGGGCTGAAGCACCTCTCCTGTAAGGAAAGGCTGAGAGAGCTGCAGTTGTTCAGCCTGAAGAGAAGGCTCGGGGGAGACTTTATAGCATCTTTCAGTACCTAAAGGGGCCTACAGGAAAGCTTGAATGGGACTTTTTGCATGGGCAGGACAATGGGGAATGGCTTCAAACTGAAAGAGGGCAGGTTTAGATTGGATATTACGAAGAAATTCTTCCTTGTGAGGGTAGTGAGGCACTGGAACAGGTTGCCCAGAGAAGTTGTGGATGCCCCACTCCTGGAAGCGTTCAAGAACAGGCTGGATGGGACTTTGAGTAACCTGGTCTAGTGGAAGATATCCATGTCCAAGGCAGGGGAGTTAGAACTCTTTAAGATCCCTTCCAACCCAAACCATTCTATGATTCTATAACAGCATTTTCCCTCTGTTTTAATTAAAAGAGTACATCAAACTAGATCTCCAATTTTTATGACTTTAGGTATATGAAACCAACAGAAACTGTAGAAATCAAGTCTTCTAAATGTTTCACTTAGACCAAGTTTTAAAAAAACCCATCATAGTCAGGTAAAAATATATAGTAAGATAGGTCTATTACAGGATATATACAACCAGACACTGAGCAAGAGCAAATAGCCCAAGAAACTCTCAGTGCTGAAGGGAACAACAGGAGCTCTGCAGATACTTCAGATATGCTTTGCAGTAATGAGATACAGCTTTGAATTAAATTAAAACAAAACTGCAGTCATTGTGAAAAAGAAACTACTGTTTAGCATCTGAAATGTCTAGGCTGACAGCTTTCAGTGAGAATGGTAAGAAGCCGGGAAAAGATCTACTGAGATGCAAAGCAAAACTCTTCCCTAAAGCACATTACATGTTTTAAACAACTGAACTACAGGGCTGCCACTATTGCCCTGGAAAGATCAGGTGAACTAATATTTGTACAGATTCATTCTCTGCAATTACCCAGGACTGAATAGGATAGTATATGGCAGTAAATTGCAGGTAATGAAAATAACACCTAAAGGAAGAGTGGACGGCTGAGATATTTCTTGCCCTCCCTCAACACACACAAATTCTGAATACAATGTCAGAAAAAGAATCTATGTCCCAAAAGAGAGAGGTGAATTCAATAAATACAAATGATGGAGCAAAAACACACAATAGCCTGTGGGTGATATATGCTAAAATTGTATTTAAAGTAGTTTGATGAGAAGCGCCTGGATAGGAGCAAATTGGGAAGGAAAAAAACCACTGTGACCTGGAGATACACTACCTGCAATGCAGATGGATCCAGATGACAAATGACATGACTTTCAGGAAGTGCCTTTATCAAAAACACATCGCTGCCAGCCACAGGAAAGATCCAGCCCTAGCAGCCAGATTTATCTCTCAGTACCAAAATCCAGCCAATCTCAGTCATTAAAACAGTAAAATGCATGCACAAACAAACCCAACCCATTAATGTACAAAGCATCCGACCACAACAAACAATAAATTAAATGAGCAGAAACTAGGGAAAAGGATAAGGAGACTGGATAAGGAGACTGCATTTACACATACATACACTGCAGAACAGGAGTTCTCCACCTGGACCACAAGGATTCTCCCAATTCCACTGCTGCACTGGTAAAAGTTGTCACCTAGAACAGACCTCTGCATTTCTGACACTGTGAGCCATTGCAATGAAGAAAAAACCTGCATAAGATGACTGCTGGCTCCTTGCCCTCCCTCTCCTATATCTCCCCTATGAAACATGGTTTTGTCCAGTTGGCAGCACACTGGCCCTATTTCACATCAAACAGTGCAACCTTTCAAGACACCTGTAAAATGAGATTAACAAACAAGTTTTAACTCCTCTTGGAAACACCTTTGTGAAGCAAGAATGAAGCCTTACAGGTACAGTAATTAACCTAGAAACAATGTTGGCCTTTAAAATAATAGTATAATTGCAAAGTGTTTAACAAACAAAACACTGATCCCAACGATAGGGTCAATGCTGCAGGTGTTCAGTGAGGCTTCTCCCTGCAGTAGGCAAGCAAACACAGACACAAATACGTAGATCAAACATGCTGCTGCTGAAATGGGTTATATTTGAGGTAATTCAGTAATGCAGCAAAGAACAGATCCCACTGCCTACCTATGTGTTTAGGACAGGACAGGAAAAAAAAGTTGTATTTACTGGACTTTTAAATAAATAGTGAAATTAAACTATCAATTTATTCAGAATGTGAAGGGAAAAGAATATCTAGTTTCCCTTAGCTGCTTTAAAAATCAAAACTGAAGAAAAATACAGTAAGAATTGTAACTCTGATAGGAGGTGTTAGTGAATTGAAACAGTCAAGCTCCCTTTTCCTTTTTACAGGTGGTTTTACAGTTTCTATGGAATACAGTTTCTATGGGAAGACATGTCATTTCATGATAAATACTAACCATGAACCAAAATATTTTGTCACTTTTTCCCCCCACACATACTATCTTTATAATCCAACCTAGTACTCTTTTGCTGGAACTGAGGAAAGCAGATGTTTCATTTTGGTTTGAGACTGTTCTCTATACTACCTTCTATACAAGTAGCAAATTCTGACAATCCTGGACAGCATTTCCAGTGGAAAATGAGTTTGTCAGATCCTAACTACATGATACGGATTTTGAGATTGGAAAGATGTTGATGGCTGGCGAGAGCAACAAACACCATTTGGCCTAGATTTTGTACTCAATAATGAAAATTCAGTCATTGTTTCTAATAGCACTCTATGTAGATGAGGTATTCCATACACTCTGATCTTCATACCTGGGCCCTGAATCCCCAAACCCATGAATTCAACCTCAGGAAAATGCTCCCACTAATTTCACACTGCACAAAAAGATGCATATGTATAAATCCCTCCAGGCTGGGATTTTTAATTATAAACTCCTGAAGACAGAGTTGTTTTCACAATGTGCATACATTGTGCCTGCACAAAAACAGCTTTTTCAGGCTCAGTCCTCCAGGTATTAGCACAATCTTAGAAAACCATAGTAATAATAAGGTTGGGATGTTCACTTTCCTCCCCCCCCTTTTTTTTTAATGAGAGAGAAGTTTTCAATCCTGGTAGACTGATGTCTGGTAGACTGATGTCTACAGTATTTAAAGATAATTTCAAAACAACTTACATATTTAATCTTATTTAATTTATCAGTTTCCTCTGAAAATATGATCTTGTGAGTAAACAACCTGAAAAGCATTGTCCATTTCAAAACTAAGCTAATCTTTTTCCTTTGCTTCTGTGTGCAACCAAATGTGGGTAAATGAAATCCACTCTCAAGACCTAGGAAGCAGCAGGAGACCTTTACAAGATGGTCAGAGAGTTTTCTGCAGCTGTGAAGCAAACAGATACTGAGAAGCAGTGGCAGAAAACCAACATGGAAGCTTTACTCATAACAAGTATTAAGGATTGTTATATAAAGCTGGTCCCTCTACCTAAGGCAGTCCTTCTTTTGGGAGTTTACAGCAAAGGCAGAGATGGTGGCCACTTCAGTTGCTTCAGGTTGCAAAAAACCAAACTGATTTGGAGAAGCCTAGGGGACCAGACCTTGCTGTTTTAAGGGGAATTTACAAACTGATACATACTTCACCCAAAGAAAGACAGAAAGGCTTTGTATTCACTGATAAAGGGAAGAGCAATGCAGTTGAGTCTTCCTCCAAAGAACCCTTAAATGCCGCTTGAAAGGTTTAGCTGACCCTGCTTCATTAGGTTATAATAAGCTTTTAGGGGGAGTTAGTTTCTTTATCTTTGTATAAAAAAACGTTAGCATCCTTGAACTGCTCAGGATTCCTTTAGTGGCACTAAATCATACCAAAGCAAGATTTATGCAAAACCTTCTCTGTTACAGTGAAAACCTATTTTCTAGCCTGTTTTCTAGTTGTTCCTTTGAAGGTCCCTTCCAACACAAACCATTCTATGATATACCTTTTGCCTCTCTCTGACAAGTAACTCCCTGTCAAAGATGCTATTAAGTCCAGGTGCTGTGTTGGAAGAAGGTAGCATTGGAAGGGAGGCAGCAGAAGTCAGACTACTGTCAAGCAAAGTGCAACGGCTCTAGCACACCATTGGTAAAATTATCTCTGTTCTCTAAGGGTGGAGGAGAAAAGTATGCATTATTATAAGGCATATCAGATTTCCTTTCCTTTTGTTACATTAAATGATTTTCTCCACATCTGTGTATTACTCCCAGTCAAGGAAGCTGAACTACAAAAGGTAAATTTCAGCCTGCGACAGCTTCTAACTTTCTCTGGTAAAAATAATTGTAGAGATGAAATAAGCAGGAGAGGGAAAGCATAACATGGAATAATAGCATACAGAATCACATATCATAGGTAGTATTAGGAAAAGGAACAAATATTACTTTTTGACACATTTAGGAACAAACCTAACTTGTCCCATTAATCCCATATTTCTATATTCTGACCATACTTTATTTAACCCCAGATACGCTGGTATTCTTTTTTCTGTTTCAAGTTGAAGAAAATACAGTCCTTTTAACAGCAAAATGCATTCCCTACATTTACAAATACTTGGAAGTGTCACATCAAATAATGGTCTCGACACTGTTATGCAACATATCTCTTCTTGTTGCATACTGAGATATGTACACTGCATAAAATTTAATCACCTTTGCTTTCCATAAACATTAAACCGTGCTCACCAATTTGAATTTATACACCTGGTTTAGTATGTCAGCTTTAAATATTACAAATAAATTAATCAAATGTAAAACAGGTCAGATACTTGTTATTGTAATATTTTTAGTTCCATGTTCATTATGAATCATCAGAGTCCCAATTATACTTCTTCTTGACTACTCTGGCAATAGTTTTGTTACATTTTTGTTACAATCCTTTACCTTTAACCTAAGTAAGTGTACTGGAAGAAGTGGTATTAGACAGTACAAACAAGTGCCAGCTCTTGTGCCACACAACTGAAAGATTACAGCTGTTTGAGTCTCCTACTTCCATCATCAAAATTATTCACAAAATACAACCCAAAACAGGACCTGTCCAGTGAGAACACTACAACAGGTAATGGAAATCTTCCCTGTGGTTTTTGCCCCCATTTCTGATACTTCCTCCCACAAAAACTTTAGTTTCCAGGGTTGTGACACTCCTTCTTGATGCAAGAAAGATTCCAACAGCTAGAATTATCTGCCTTGATGTGAATTGTAAACACACAAATCCACCTGGTATGTAGAGTTCTAAGTTCAAATCAACTATCAAGCTAATATGTTAAGTCAGAAGTTTTGAATCAAATCTTCAATTAGAATCTCATGGCAAACGCTGCACTTGACAAATGCTCAGTTCACAAGGGCAGTACCAGAAACTGCAGAAAGTAGGGCATAGAAAACACAGGCAGGGAGGCACACATCAGGATTTTCTCCAGTGTTGTTCCAGGTACAGTGTATGCTATCAATATTTCAGCAAATAAGAAACCCAAAATACTCAGGCAGTACAATCTCTAATTGATTAAAATTATGAAGTTGTCTTCATCTGGTTCTCTCAAACTGTCTCCAATGAAATTATTATTTGGTCTAAAAATTACTCTGGATTGTTCTCTCAATGCTTTAGAGTATATTGCGTGGCACTACAAAGAGCTGAAATGCCTTGCTACAGTGATATAGAAAAGGAAAAATATGAAAAAGCATTTAATTAGTAAGAAGTGCGATAACTTGAGAAAAGTAAAACATTATCTGCTCCGTCCAGCTTGACCCCCCAACACACAACCAGACAAGACATTATTTCCAAATATTTCTGTATATACACATAGATACATGTATATATATTTAAAAAAAAAAAAAAACCTAGGAGAGAAAATCTGGAAAGCTACTACTTTTTTTTAATACAGTCTGGAAAATTATCATCATTGACTGGTATGACAAAAATCCTGGATTCCTTCAGCGTTGAGCAGTTAATTGATATAGCAATTCTTCCCTTCATGACATAAAATTCTGCTCTACAAGATGTGTAAGACATGCAAGAATGTGTGCTGCCAGCAAGAAATGAAAATTGTGGGAAAGGCTGCGGCAGGAGCCAAACAGCACACAGACTCACAGTTTCAGAGGAATCGGTGTCCCCAGAAAGCTTTGGATTTCCAGCTGGAAATCTCCTCTGCAGTATACAGCTTATAGCTGACACAGTTATTTAGATATTTCAAATTACTGAAAAATTAAGAGCTAATAAGCATGACCCAACTAATTCCTATTTCTAACTGCAACTTTCTTTTTCAAATTGCTGTTCTGGGCTTCAAAACATCATCACATGAATAGCCTGCGTGGTTCTCTTTGAGAGCCAAAATCAGTCCCCCAGGCAAGACATTTGAGACTCTAAAACACCATTTTCACTATATTTGAAGAAGATTGAAAATAGGGTTTGATATATGGACACCACCTAATTTTTATGGCTCTGATCCTGAACTGACTACTATAACTTATTATTGCTGGACATAAATATTGCCATCTAGGCCTGCTCAAATGGCTAAGTACTTGCACAATAAAAGCCTATAGCATGTGAAATGGTGAACACCAAAACAAAGGGCTGATTTTAAAAAAATCATTTATTTTTCTCTTCGTCTTCTAAACTGCTTGTCAAATATTCACCAGTTCCATCCAACAGTAATGAAAGAGGAACAAAAAAAAAAAAACAACACAACAAAGCAACAAGGTGATTTTCATTATTGTTTTGAAAATTCCTAGGATTTCCACAAATATTTTGCATGCAAAAAGAGTAACCTTGTCTTTAAAATAAAGCAAGCATAAGACAATTAGATTTAAAAAAAGGTGTGTCAATTCTAAGCATTTACTTTTCATACAATGGCAAGCAGCTGCCATCTGTGACTGTAACAAAATATCCAAAGGCATCAGATAAAAAAAAAAATCTCATCGTTTATCCTATCTACTTTTTTTTAAACTGTTCTTATTTGATTAAGCATTCTTTTTCTTTTTCACCATGTGCCAATGTCTAAGCAAATAGGGTACCATGTTTTATAAACTGAAGGACAGCTCTCATACAAAACCACGAGCATCCTTTGCCATTCATATACTGCTACAGATTTTCAGTACATTTGACCTCTCAAAATACATAAAGGACACAATATCAGCATATTATCCAAGGAATTACGCAATGTGATTCTCATTAAGGTTGTGCCACTAATCCCTGCACATTGTGTACTGAAAATTTATGCTCAAATGATATATTTCTATATATTGGTAGAAATTACAGTTCTCTAGAATCAGATTATAATTATATAGGATTGCAAATTGTACATTTGTCAGTTCCTAGAAACCAAATGGACAGCAAAATCTGCAATTTTAATGTCTGTTTTTATGCTAGATACAGATACTGAGAACACTGCAGTTCATTTACCAGTTAAGACAAAAACTGTTTCCCTTGTCTTTTTCTTCTCTTTTCTCTAAGATTCAGGCATATTATGAACTCACAGAAAGACAGAGACAGCTTTATTGCCAGAAATAACACAAGAAAAATCTACTTATTCACTACGTAGAATAGACAAAGTCTGCTTTTTAAAACATAATTCAGATGTACAGAAGATATTGTATCACTGGGTTTGTGTGGTTTTGTTTTTTTTTGTTTTATTCCCTTTGTTTTTTTAAAGGAAGATGAATGATAGTCACACCAAATTTCAATCTCTGCATTCAACCTGTGGAGCTCAAATGAATCTCCAATATTCAATTACATTGTGACAACTACTGTTTCCTATGTGGTTACAACTTAACAAAAAAGCTTCAAGAGAGAGAGGATAACCAGAACCTAGAATTTAGCAAATGTCACTCTCCACCTATTCAGAAAAAGTTCAAATTGTTTCCCATCCCAAACGTTTTGATAATAAAGTAAAAAACAAGTGTGTTTAAAACCACTTTCATTTCTAATTTCAAAGGCAGTGCTGGTTAAGAGAGATACCACTGATGCAGCCACACTCTTGTAGCAGATTTGTTTAAGCATGACAGAAACAGGTCCTGAGGTAATTCAAGATACTACAGGTCTTGGATTTTGTGCTTCAATAAAGAAAACAAGCTTAATCTAATTTGCTCCCATGTGTCATTTAAAAATGTAACTAAAGACATCACAGCTGAAGTAGATCAGATTAACTGCTAAAGAAAGACTGTGTTGACAAAACCCCACCAAAAAGTTTATTAACGCCGTTTGTGGATACAAAAAATCACAGCAAAACATACAGATCTATTTGCCAGGAGGCTGTCTTGTGTTTAACTCACAAAGTGAAGGCTGGGAGAATAAGATGTAAAGCATTTTTATTGAACAAAGAGCTGTTCAGGTGCTGTGACATCCGTAACAAACCATTACAGGAAACGGCTTTCACCATCCTTTTCATATTTTTTTAATATGTGGCTGAAGTTGCCATTTTAATTATTCCACTTCACCTGCTAGAATGCCTGTTAGCAACAATTTCAGCAAAAGCAATCTCCACTGGGGACTGAAGCACCACATACAGCACTGTCTGTGGACACACTTGTAAGCTTGCTTTTCTCCTATGAAACATTTTCAATTAAAATACGGGTAAAATGTGAATAGAAATATGTGATTATCAGACTGGTCGCTGATTTCCTAAAACAGGAAGCAAATCATACCATGCATGTAAAACTAAATTCAAAAAATTTGGCTTTTTGCCAGAGAAGTATTTAAGTTATCTGTCTCTCATGAAACATCTATGCTAATGTTACATTTTGTAGAAAGTAGGGAACAAGTGTATCTCTGGAAGTTTCAGAAAGAATTCTCATTTCTAAAAGGCATCTGTAATAAAATTTGACCAGAGCAGTCAAACATCAAATTCATTCACTGACAATTTGGTATCCATAAAATGAGGGTGTTCTGCCTGGTCACACAAGGAAGGTAAGTCTATAATTTCTTCAACTGATTAATTTCAACTAAAATTAAAGATGGGTAAATCTTTCTAAATCCAATAGATTTCATGATGAAGGTGGTGGTTGGGTAGAGGCAAAGACCTTAAATAGCCTCTCTGTGGAGAGGAAGTATTTGGGCTTAATAATATTATTATTAGAGCAATGAGAATTCACATAGGGAACATTTTGAACAACAGCTATAGGAATTCTGATTTCTAAAGCTGAATTGATCCTGGACCACTTCTTATGGGTATGTGAAGAAAATTCCTTCCAACTCCAACACATTGTGAAGAAAGTACAGTGAGTTCATTTTTTTCTTGTCTACATATGCATAATTCTCATTATCCCAATGTGGATTTCTTCTAAACAGACAAACGGCAATACAAAAGAAATAAGATAATCTTCATTAGAAGAAAGAAGGATGGAAGTGGAAGATAAAGGAAAGATAATTCCTTCCCCAATCTTGCTACTGAGCTTTTATTCTGGAAAAGCCACACTTCTGCTGTATGTTCAGTGTCCTCATCTGTAACACAAGGCTAATACGCTTCTGCCTTTGCAGTACCTCCCAGGGCTCCACACCAAGCAGGACAAGAGAGGGTGAGACAAGACTGGCAGTGCACTACAGCACAATGCCAAGGTACATCCAGCTCCCTGAGGGACGTGTCACACTGAGCTCTTGAGCCACGGTCACACTGTAAAATCACCAGGTGTGCGCCCGGCAGAGGAGACGACAGCAGGTGTAATCAGCAAGCACACGTACTCTCAGATAGAGGAAGCTGTATCAGACAAAGCTGAAGACCTCTTTTAACCATATCAGATGTAATTAAACCACTTCTGGCACTGTGGGAAGCTATTTCCAAATGCATTTAAGTAATGGAGAAAGAATCATTTTAGCTGTTGGACCATTAAAAAAGAATGAAACTAAGATCCCCCTTTGGGTCTAATCAACTCTCATACACCAGCAGATGTTTTGTACTCTTCTCTGATAAATACATATGACTGTGTATCATCTGATTTCTTTATGGAACACTAATTGCCCACTGCACAAAATGTGTAATTGATGTATTATGTGATCACTGTTATTTGCACAATGCTCTAATACTTCAGTGCACAACCCGTGAGTTTGTGTTTATTGTAGGATACAAGGTGAGCCACTTCAGCCCGAAGGAGCATCCACTGAATATCACTCAGATCCATTCTGTCAGACTCAGAGGGCTCCATTTTCTTGCTCCTTCAGGACCTACCAAAACTGGAACAGGATGAGGAGTTCAGCAGAAGAATTATAGAAGGAAAGCTGGCTGGCATAAGCAAGCTAGAAATTTGTAAGTCAGCAGCAGCTTCCTACACGTGAGCCTTCAAAAGTGTTTATCATTCCGGGGTGGTGTTCCACACTACCAGTGCACGTGCTCTCATCTTTATGTGTGTCAAACTGGGGTCACACAGTGTGCCCCTCTGGACTGTCACCTCACAGCTGTGACCCCAGCAGTGACCAGGGACTGCTGACCCACACTGCTGACTACGTGTCCCGGCAAACCACGCTGCTCTCCTGGGAACACGTCTGCTCTCCCCTGCTCCCGCCTGCTGACAGGAGGACCTCTGCTTCAATCCGAAACCTACCTTCTAAAGACTCCTGATGATACTTCTTGGATCGCAGCACAGACCTGAAATCCTGCTCAAATATTTATCTGCTATATGATTATTAGAAGATTCAATTTAAGAAGAGCTGAAAGATCATAAGGAAATGCTGCCATTGACTTAGTGACAAATTTATCACAACTCACATTATGTCCAGGCACTCTCCCAGCAGCACTATTTTCCCCAAAACCAACATCAGCCATTTGACAGCGTGCTGGAAAGAGCACTGCAGATCAAACTTCCAGATACAGAGGACTCATAAAAAGGGAAAGAACCACATAAACAAGCTGAAGAGTTTCTTTAAGTATTGTGTATCATTAGGATACAGAAGCAGGCATTTAGTGATGTAAAAGGAAAACAAATGTCTTCCACTTCACAAAGTAAATAACTTAGGGAATTATTAGTAATGACTCAGTCGTTGTTAGTTATAGACCTACTCAAATGGCATGAAAATAAAAAACACAGAAACCATATCATAGCCATTTCATGAAAAATTAGCAGTAAGATAGATGTCATTGAATACAAATTGAAAAAAAAAACATTCAGTACACCATCTTTCAATTTAATTTTTATTGCAATATGCAGTCACGTTTGGCATTGTTAATCCAAGTCCACAGTAAATGCAATATTGCAGAGCTGGCTGTAAATTAAAACCCTTTGGGCTGAATTTTCACCTCAACGCACAGAGAGTTTACTTTGAGGACGCTTCACAATGTCAACTGGGCGTATTTACAGTTCATCATGCAATGGAATGAAAACATCTATGCCTCTAATGTATCTTAGATTTTTATTCAGAATAAGCCTTTTCAGATGAGAATGAGATGTTCTTGCCAAAGAACACATAAAAACTGCAATGTGTTATGTGCTGTTTGTCATTTTGACTAAGCAGCACAATAGTCATTTTCCTCTCTTCTCTCTCCACCACATTAAGTGTTTTCAACAGATTCTGAGCACTCTTGAAAATCCAGCCTTAGTCTCTTCAAGGTTCCCTCTGTAGTATTGCATTCCATCCTTTGAAAGCCCTATACCAGCCTAAGGATAAAATACATCTATTCTGCACATGATTTTAAAACTTCTGTTTCAAAATCTTTATATTTTAATGGAATGCAACAAGCAATAAACTCAGAGTACAGCAACTGGATAGTCATTTCCAATGAGCTCCTAGTTGCTTCACTATCTCCTTCAATTTTGGTTATGGCTTATATTATGTGGCACCACATCAATGAAACTATGTCTTTTAGAAACTACAATTTATTGTAAGTAAAATTAATTTTATAAGGTCTAAAATATTTTCTTCCAAGTCTAGAGTTCACTGGATTCTTTTGCCAGGAGTCTTTGTAAGAGAATGCCAATTTATGAAATTCAAATCTTGTAAACTCAGTGATCTCCAGAGCTTCAGAAGAAAATTTCGGGGGGTGAGGGGACAGGCCCAGCCCACATCAACAAATAACCTGAAAATCCAGGCACTCATCTCAGGTGTGAGAAATACCTTCCTAAGGAATGAAACATCAGGGCAGAGACTTGAACACCTGAACTTGCATTTCCCACTTTTCAGGTTATGCAAACATATTTTCACATTTTTTCCAACAGAATAAGCTGGAAATCACTCTGTCACAAGATGCACAGGATGGGAAATTTTTTCCTTCCAATACTACTCAGAACAACCTCTATCTTGAAAAGCCTCAAGCATATAGTATTAAATTAATAAATAAAAGAACATGGTCAAGAATCATAACAGGAAGGAAAAAGGGAGGTAAGGAGAGAAGGAAAAAAAGCAGGAAGGAAGGAAGGAAGGAAGGCAAGAAGGACTTTTACTTTCATTTAAATTTCTCCTGTGCTGTTTTTTCTTGATCTTTAAAAACGGAGAATGATATTCAAGGCCCAAGGAGGTAATTGAGAATTTTTCAAGCTGCATCAATTCTGCCAGAATACTACACTATATCATTCTTTGAAATAGCCAATATTTAAAAGGCGTCTTCCAGGATGCCTCAAACTTTTAGTAATGTCATGATTTTTTTGTACTGATATGATGGCCCAGTTTTTCTGGATATTAATATATTATTTCTTAATTACTATATCTGGCATGTCCAAGAATTATCCTAGTATTCTGAAAAGCCAGAGCCTAGATTAGGTCACTTAGAGGTGGCTAGTGCTCTTTAATAGCCAAAAATGAACATCTTTATTTCAGAGCAGATAATGAATTCTAAATTAAAAGTTATATCCACACTGTGAACTGTGCCGTGACAGAGTTTCAGATAAATGTAAACAAGCTAACATGTATACTGAAAACAATTTAAATAGGGTAGTCCCTGGCTTCTCCCAGACCAAACTGCAATTGCTCCTCAAAGGAGTAAATCACTTGTGCATTTCTGATGTGGTTGTACAGCTTTCAGCATCTGTGTTAGCTCATATACAGCTCACCCAATGCCTCCCTCCTGCACTGCAGTATGCAGCACGGACATACCACAGAGATCAAACACAGAAGCAAAGGATTTAACCAATTCCACACCAAGCAAAGCTACAGGGCTCTCCATGTCTCCATCAGTTGCCAAGGTGAGTGGCTCCAGTGCCAGCACAACTGGCAGCAGAGCACTCCAGTGTAGTTCATAGGGAGGTTTCCCGAACTGGAAGAACTTCAAGTGGAGCTGTGAGAGCCACCAGGAGCCTGCAGCTCACACAACCTCAGCGAGACCAGAAGCAGCATCCACATCAGACTTCAGTAAAACCTCTGACACCATTTCCCACAACATTTTCCTGGAGAAACTGGTTGCTCATAGCTTGGATGGGTGCACTGCTCACTGGGTAAAAGACTGGCTCTGGACGGCCGGGCCCAGAGAGTGGTGGTGAATGGAACTAAATCCAGCTGGCAGCCAGTGGTGTTCCCCAGGGCCCAGGATTGGGGCCAGCCCCATTTAATATCATTATCAATGATCTGAACAAGGGGATCAAGGGCACCCTTGGTCAGTTTGCAGATGACAATAAGTTGGGCAGGACTGTTAATCAGCTGGAGGGCAGGAAGGTTCTGCAGAGGAATCTGGACAGGCTGGACTGATGGGCCAAGACCAAGTCCATGAGGTTCAACAAGGCCAAGTGCCAGGTCCTGCACTTGGGTCAAACAACCCCAGGCAGTGCTGCAAGCTGAGGATGAGTAGCTAGAAAGCTGCTCAGTGAAAAATTACCTGGAGATGCTGTTTGACAGCAGCTGAACATGAACCAGCACGTGCCAGGTGGCCAAGAAGGCCAACGGCATCCTGGCTTGGATCAGGAATAGAGTGGCCAGCAAGACTAGGGAAGTGACTGCCTCCCTATATTCGGCAGTCGTGAGGCCACACCTCGAATCCTGTGTTTAGTTCTGGACCCCTCACTGAAAGAAAGATACTGAGGGGTTGGAACAACGCCAGAGAAGGGCATCGGAGCTGGAGAAGGGTCTGGAGCACAAGTCTGATGAGGAGTGGCTGAGGAAGCTGGGCTTGTTTAGCCTGGAGAAGACCTTATTGCTCTCTACAACCACCTGAAAGGAGCCTGTAGGCAGGTGGGGGTCAGTACCTTCTCCAAGGGAACTAGAGATAGGATGAGAGAAAATAGCCTCAAGTTGTGCCAGGGGAGGCTTAGATTGGATATTGGGAAAAAGTTCCTCGCTGAAAGGGTTGTCAAGCATTGGAATGGACTGCCAAGGGAAATGGTGGAGTCACCATCCCTGGAGGTATTTAAAAGCCATATAGATGTGGCACTTATGGACATGGTTTAGTGGTGAACTTGGCAGTGCTGGGTTAACAGTTGGACTTGATGGTCTTGGAGATCTTTTCCAGCCAAAATGATTCTATGATTGCATACATTTAACAATATGCAAAGGCACATGAGCTCTGCCTTAAGGACAGGCAGTAAAACAATACTAATGTTATTCTAGGGCAAGCACGAAAACTTTCTCTAAAACCTTATACTTCACTTTTTAAATCTGCAGCAACAGCCAGTGAAATGATTTAAAATTCAGTAACCTGGAAGAATCAGTTATCAAGGTCTGACTCAGTGGTGTGTAGAGACACTTCTAAAGTTATTTAACGTTGCTCTACAGATGCAGTGTCCCAAAAGAGGCATTATTTACCCGTATAACTGAGGTAAAGTTTTAGCATATAAGACTTCACGTAATCCCTAGGCTTGCAAAACCCTATTTAATGGAAATACACACTCCAGGGTACAGTAAGTGTCTTAGTCTTTCGTTTTCCACTCAACCTGACCTGAGCAGTTAGTCTAAGTCATTATCTGGACAAGTTATCTATTCCTTAACTTCCACAACACATTCAGTAATTTCCTCAAATTTTCAGAAGTGAGAATTGCAACATGATGCAATGTAATTTTGTTGTTGTTGTTGCCACTGCAGACAAGTGAAATTGCTGCTGTAGTAACACTGGTTAGCAACACTCTGCTCTGGAAAAAACAGACCAATTTTCCTTATGCTTCTTGCTGTGGCACAGATACTATTAATGAAAACGCCTAGCCTTTAAGTTCATTCATTTTGCTTTCAACCTGATACCAAATTTGAAAGACAGAACTGTTCTGATCTCTTCCCTAAATATGGATCAAATACCAATGTATCTGTATTTCACTTGCAAATATAATTTCCAACTTAGTCGTCATTTGAAGTTAATCAAGGAATTTCTTCATCTTGTAATTTCTCATCTGCAGGTAGTTAGAACTGTGATTACAATTAAAATTAGCATTAAAAACTTCATGCTGTGGTTTCATTACCTGAGTCAAATGAGTTATATTTATCATGAATTATGATATTTACAGGCTTGTGTTAACACGCATCTCAACAGGAATCATGAGGTTTCCACTGAAATTTGCAATTCAAGACTTAATTTTCATAAACATCTGAGAATTCAAGCTAAAACTCAACTTCATGAAAGAATGACTCGGGTACTTGTGTTGTCAGAGAGCAAGATAAGTGTGTCACTCACAAGCACATTCGCATATTCATGTATTATAGAGCACTTGCTGGTTATTTGCTCAGCTAAAACAGGAGCTCAGAGAAGGTGATGGCACCAATCCAGTCCCCTTTTAAGTCAACTGAAAGGCTCTTGTGGCACCTGTTTGTGATGTCTCCCTGCAAGCAACCACACAAGTGCACGTATGGCAGAGGGTGGCCTTAGACTCCACAGCATCCCAACCTCCAGGGGGAAGGACAGTAGTCTGAATGCACACAACCAGCATGCAAACCTGCCAAGTTCTTGTACTGGCAGAAGCAGTTCTCTCCTCCTCTGCTGTACAAGGCCCCACTGCATTTCCCCAAAGGAAGCATTTTCAATTGGGTCATTTTTTTCTCTTTAGGGATAAAAAAATGGATAAATATGTTACCTCTCAACTTACTAGCAATACAAAAGTACTAAAGTTACTTCTGCTATAATCACTGAAAAGGAAAGTAAAGATATATTTTAGATTCTTATTAACATAAAAGAATAAAACACAAAAACATCTAGTAAGTAATTTAAGTACAGAGAAAACTGAACTTTTGAAGACCTTCCTAAGTGTCACAAAGCTACACAACATAGAGATAAACTATACTGCCATCAAGTATTAGATAAAACAAGCTGGTATAAAACAACTGCGTCAAAAAAAAAAGTTTCATCTTTTATCATGTGCACTCATCCAAAATATTTAATCCAATCTTGCCACCTTCTCCCATTATTACCTTTGTACACTCTATACACTTTTCTCTGGGAACACATTTTCTTACCTAAGTCACTATCCTCTAAGTTCTCATTTTCCTAAGAACAGGATAGTCAAAAGAAGGTGATGACCATATGTCTGTAACAAAAACGAAAGCAAAAAGAGCCATGCCAACGATCACCCCAAGCTTTTCACTTGCATTTTGTGCCCTTCTTTTGTACTGTCTTCTCAAGTGAAAATTTTCCAGCCTGAAGACTGTCTTGCTGTATACCTGCATACTATTAGCATTATGCAAACAATAACAGAGAGGTGTTACATTCTCAGCTGAGGGCTCAGAACTTGCTGGTACCTTCCTGCCACTACCTCAAGATAAAAGAGATTGCAAAACTGTGGGAGAACAGTTCTTCTGTTCCCTGGAACACCATTTGCATGACACAGATTGTCACCCAGAAGGGCATCTCCTAATCCCAATTACTGGCCTTCACATACTACAGGAACAAAGCCTTCAGCAGTAAGTGAGATATAAAATAAACACCAAATAAACATCCATGATTAAAGCAATAATCTTTGAATAAACTGCTGCAAATACTGAAATTAATTCTCAATAATCAAATAATTTCAGCTTTAAAAAATTGCAAATGTACTAACTACTTAAGTAATACAATGAGAAGTTAGTATAGATTTATTTAAAAGCTACTAACAATAAAATAGAAATTAAACATCAAACGTTTACAGAGAAGGGTATCTTCTGCAGACACCATATAGCTTGCAAAACAGAATTCTATTTTCCTGAATAATCTCAAAGTGGGAAAGAGAAGAAAACAGAAAAAGAGGCAAGAAGAGCAAGATGGCAAAATGGCAAATGTTCATAAGGAGAAAGAACAGAAAAGCATGAATTAGAAAATAAGTCATTAGTGTGAGGGGAAGAGAAATGAGGAGGAAGTGTGAAAAGAATCCAGCTCTCAATAATGGCAATTTCTAGTTACTAAAATAAAAAATACCACCTCCCAGAAAAGCTGCTGCTTGCATGTCTAAATGGATGCCACTTTAAGGAACGTCCAAAAACCCTCAGGCATAAAAATCAAAACTGTCCAACCCAAGGAAGTGCAAGAGGAGACATAACATTTCATATCCACTTTCCGGCTGTGATCCAAATCTGGCACAGATGGCTTGTAAATGATTGTCAGTGCCAGAAACCTGCAAATGATCGTTGCTACCAGAAACCCGTTGGCCTGTTAGAAAATGAGTTTTAGTCTCGATCTGGCTGCTGATACCACAAAGGTGGGAGGGGGTGGCAGTACGTCAGGACAGTTGGGGCAGCCCAAGGTGCACCCTGCAAGAGGTGGCAAAGCCCCTTCAGTCCCTTACTTAAATCCACCTTTGGCACACTGCAAAGCACAAGACAACTAGGTTTCACTCCCTGCTCTGCAGCTCATCTCCCTTGAGCCTTGTCCCATTTCCATTTAAGCCAACTCACTGCAACTTCCACAGGTCTCTATTTCCCTCGCTGGTAAAACTAAAGTGAGACTTATTTTCCTCGCCTTTCTTTTCTGCCTGGTTGATTTAGGCTACCAGCTTCAGGGTAACAATTGCCTATGAGGATGTGCTTGTACAGCTCCCTCACGCTGATGCTGGGCAAACTAGGCCTTTGCTTTCCACTGGAGTCTCCATGCACTACAGCAGGAACACTGTATGCAAGAGCGCAGAGCTCCATGAAGGGAGAGCTCTAACTTAAATGTTGTAAAAGCACACAACTAGGCTAATTTTATACATCACAATAACCTGAGACAAGACAGCCTGGTTCAGAGAAGAGGACAGACATGCTCTTTGTACCCTTTTCCTTAGAACAAGCAGCTCTCATACATTATCCATGCCGTTCAGCAGGAGGCAGCTGAGCGGAGCTCGCCTGCAGTGCGATGCACCCAGTCACAAACCGCACCTTGCAGCAAGGTGAGCACTGTACCTGCACTGCTGCCTTTAGAACGTCAAAGCTTAAGCATAGAAAATATCCCAATGCCTCAAATACAGGCACAAACCCAAATGTGGGACACTCTTGGTCTTCAAGGCCGTTCTTGTTCCAGGACTTGTTTACACGTCACACTTTCAGAAATCTTCTTATCTGCCCTAATTGCCATGATTCATGAATCTACAGCACAGCTGTGCTCCGCAATTTTCATCCTTCCCCTTGCAAATAAATAACTTGTGACTGTTTATAGCTGCAATACCTAAGCACAGCCTTAAAACCTCAGAGCAAATTCACGAAAGCTACAAAAATTGAGCATGATAAAACCTGTCACAAAGAAAATAATGATATTATTGCCATCATCATGTACATATCAAGACACATTATGCCACTGCAAATGTAGGCTGTGTGATCTGCTTTCTACAGCGCCCTCTGTGCAAAGTGCCAGGCCCCCCACGGCACAGTCCAAGGGTTCCCCTGGGGCTACTGCTGGTTTATCCACACAGGTCAAGGCTCAGCAGCATCACACAGACACTTTACAGAGAACTCTGGGGACTTGCAGCAAATTGATTCCTACGTGGATTGCGCTTTTTAGGTGACAGTGTTTATATATTTCTAGTGGAACAGGTTAGCTGGTTTTGTAAATGCTGCTTTTTAAGTTATAGTAGTAAGATTTATTGTTAAAGAAGCAAGTGAAAATATAAGAACAAATAAGAGTAATAGGGACTGGGACCTCTATTTGACTGGGTTTATTGATACTTTTATCTTAGCTAGCAACAGTTTCATTTGACTATAGTTATATAGTATGGTGAACATGTTCACTTATTCAAGACACACCAACATAAAATAAAAATGAGTATGCTAATTTAAGAAATTCTATAAATTAAAAATGAGTTCAGGAAAAAGATATGAAACCAAAACATGTTTTTGAACAAAAAAATGGAACTCCTGTGAATATCCTCCCAGATACTTCTGCATTCTATTTTTACTGGAAACTGCTGTTTTCCTACAAAAGGAAAACACTACTGTGCTTGAGAACATAATTCCTCAAGAAGCTACATCTTACTGCTAACTGCCATTAGAAACCACCTTTGGGGCTGAGGCAGCAACATGAACTGCAACTGATTTTTTTTTTTATTGAGTCCAAAGTATTTTGATTTCTTATAATAAAGAACAGAGACATTGTCAAAAATGAATTCAATTTAAAGAAGAATTCCTAGCTCATTGTACCTGGTGTGTAGCTTTATGCAAGTGCCTAATCATAGGCTTGAATTTTTACCTATGAAATGTGTTTCATGAAAATAAATGCAATATATTTATTTTTAAAAAGCAATTTCTCAATTATTTTTCATAACATTAGCAACCTCAAATCTCCTCATCCTATGACTATTAGTGTTTCAAAAGCAGAATACTTAAGAGAAGAAAAGAGATTAAGGGCAAAATGCTAAAATCGGAAACTCACAAATAATATCTTTCATCCACCTCAGCACAAAAAATCTAGCATTGACACTGAAAGAATTGCTTACTATTTTTGTTGACTCACTCAAAATGTTCTCAGCATCTTAAAAGGGGAAGTAGAAGTTCGTGAGTTGTGGACATGCAGGTGAATTGCTTAATGAGCTGTGCATGACACACATGGAACTGATTCCCTCTGCCTCATTTCACTTGTAAGGAAAAATATGCCATTTTACTTAAGAAAATAAAATACCTCTCTGCATTAATTAATTCAGGTATATAGCTGAAAGGTACGTTCGATTACTAGGAGGAACAGTGTAGGTTTAGGAGTCATGCTACCATTTCAAAGTCCATGCCAAAGTTGTAACTGTTTTGCCAAGCTCAGAGAAGGACCTGCAGCATTTTCTAGCAGACTGCACATCGGCAAGGCTCAGGCTATGTCACATATGTCTTTACAGACTTCATCATGCCCAACAGTCTGTGCTCTGTCCCCCACACTAGCAGCAGTGACATTGTTGGCTGTCACATGTCACCCAGACCATAAAGAAGGTGGCGAACAGGCCTCCAGGCTCTGAGAGTTAGCAAGGATTGAACTCACTACAGTAAACAAGAATCTGAAGCAATGGAGCAGATAAGTGTGAGACATTTTGCTCTCAGAGAGAAGATGAACTATTCCAAGGGGTGCACATCAGCTCTCTCCCTCATCTTGTGTATTCCACTCCTAGAAAATCGTACTTTGACCTAATTTATTAATACAGTGTTTTCATGTGTAAACTCAGTCACATGCAGAAATCATTGCTTCCTGGGAAAGTAAGTTTAGGGGATCCTGGAGGATTCTTTAAACATGCGAGTTCAATGAGATTTGGCTCCAAGTCAGGAATTAGCTCTGAAGACTGAAAAATGAGTCAACTTCTTGAGAGAATTCTATGTTGGAAACCTAAATAAAGATATTTCAGAGCAGGAGCATGGTTCAGTTACCATTTGGTTTCGGGCAGTCCCCAGCAGTTTCTGGCCATAAACATGTGGTTAACATTCAAGAAAAATACTATATTAGAAAAGACATGAGTATCATCAAATGTGTTTCTCTGAAGATCTACTGCTTTGCCTCCCTTTGCTTCTCTGAGCTGCACTGAGCAGAAAAAGATGTTTTACTTCCTTCTTCAAGGCCACCGCTCCAAAAACCCTCAGCAAAGTTTTGGCATTGGCCTCTGCAGAGCCTTGTGTACAGTGAGAGAGGGGAGAAACTGTTCCACTGCTGCTGGGAAGAGCCATGAACAGCTGTTCCTCTGGTATTTCTGCCTTCATTACAAGGCTTCAAATTGCATCAGAATGTATCCACTAGTCATTTTTGAAGCCTTATTGCCAATTTCTTACGTCTTTTCAAATCACATGGGTTGAAAGAGCTATTGGAGAGAGAGTGGCAATATTCTCAGGTTCACTGTAATCAGGTTTCTTTCTTTCTGATTCTTTTACTGATTTGAACTATCACGTGCACAGATCAAAACAATGACCTTCCACTTGTGCATCTATTGTGGGGGGGCTTTTTCCCTGTATTAAGGAGTGATTTATTTGTATTTATGTTGCAATCATTGTGGCACAGACCCACTACAAACACTGCCATTGAGAATGGGGCAAACTACAGCTGACCTGCTCAAACACCTGTTTTTGTTAATATTTGTTAGTTTTATTCTGTAAATATTTTTAATTCCGTGATTCTCCACCAACATTTAAAACAAATATTTATGTTGCTGTATCTACCTTGGTTTATTTACAAACAAACTAATGAAACAGACATGCTGTGCTGTCGTATCCAGAAGAGCATGATTTCTCTTTGTAATAATCCAGTTTGAAAAAGATACTTTAAAGAAAAAACAAAAACAAAGAAACCACCAACCCATAATGTTAATGTCACTCCGAACAGCAGTTTCAGAAACGGCCTTATTACTGTTCCACGGCACACAGCTCATCCCGCCCGGAGCGAGACCTTTGGCTCGGTTTCTCCTCGGACCGGCAAGTCAGACACAAACTATTCCCTGGTTACAGCGGCAAACGCTCCCGCTCCAAACCCGGGGCGGGCGCTCGGGGCAGGGCAGGGCTGTGCGGCAGAGGAGGGCCGGGGGGTCTCCGCACACCCCGGGCCGGGCGCGCTGGCGCTCGGGGCTCCCTCCCGGGCGGCCGCCGCCGCGCCGCGGCCCCCGTAGCTTATGGCAACGGCGGAGCCAATGGCAGCGGCGGGCCGGGCGCTGCCATGGCGATCCCGCTCCCCGCCATGGCGGCACCGCCGCCCGTGGCCGCCCCGCAGCCCCGCTCCCGGAGCCGGCCGGCGGCGGGGGAAGCGCGGGGCCGGCTCCCCGAGGCTGCCCCAGGGGTGGCGGCCGCCACCGAGGGCGCAGCGCTCCGCCCGCCACGGGCTGGGGGGCGGCGGCGGGCAGGACGGCTGCCCGCTCTCCCCGCGGGGCTGACAGCTCTGCCCGAGCCCGGCCCCCAACTTCGCGGAGCGGGACCGGCCCGAAGTTGGGAGGCGGGACCGGGTCCCCCCCTTCGGCAGCACCCGACCGGGCCGGTCCACGACCCGCTCCCCGCGGCGGGACCCGCCACCGCCCCGCCTGGGCGGGGGTCCGGCTGCCCCGGCCCCGCGGACCAGGCACAGGCTCCGGCGGTGACCCCCCGAGCCCGCCGAGGGGCAGCGGCTCCCGCCCAGGGGGCAGCGCCGGTGCCTCAGCTCCACCCGCCGCCCCCTCCGCGGGGTCCCCCCTACCTGTAAGGGATCCAGTCTGCCTGATGCCGTGAACTCATCTCTCCCCGGCGACGCTGCCCGGAGCCGAGGAGGGGGACGCGGCCGCTGCTGCCCGAGTTGGAACCCGCCACGGCGCGGGCAGCATCCTCCGTCCGGGGCGGGGGCGGGCGCCGCGCCGGTTATCCCGGCAGCGGCCGCAGAAACATCCCCCCGGGGAGGACTCCCAGCGGCGGGCCGGGCTGCATGGGGAGGGGGCGGCCGGGGGCAGCGGGAGGCGGCTCCCAGCCCTTCCTCCCTGCCCGGAGCGGCGGCTGAGTCGCGCACCGGAGCGGGGAGGGGCGGGGGAAGGGCCAGCGCGGGCAGGGAAAGGCAGGGCAGCAGCGCCACGGCCGCGCCGCCGCTACCCGCCCGCCCCCCCGCTGCCACCGCCGCCGCCGCGCTCAGGCATCGCCCGGGCGAGGCGGGACCCGCCGCGCCGCCCCGAGCCGGGCCGAGCTAAGCCGAGCCGAGCCGAGCCGAGCCGCCCCCCGCGCCGGGCCCGCCCCTGCCCCGTCAGCCGCGCCGCCACTGGGCATGTGCGGGCGCCGCGGCCGGTGGGGACGGGCACGGCTCGGTTGGGCTCGGCTTTGCGCGGCTCGGCTCGGTTCGGCTCGGCACAGCCCGGCACGTCCCGCCCTGTCCCGCCCTGGCGTCGGGCAGCGACCGAGCCCCGAGTCAGGCGCGGTCCGGGCATTCCTCGCCTGACCGAGGCGGCGAGAGGTGCGAGGAGAGCGCAGCCTTGAACGCAGGCTCCTCTTAGCCCAGCCCACCGCCAAAATGTATGAATTTCAGCAGCTCGCCCCAAAATGGTCGAGGAGCTACGGCCTGAGGGCAGTTTGTAAAAGCTTAACGCGGCTTAAAGGGAAAATCCGTGGTTTCTGTTTGCCAACAGTGGGCCTTGCGCTGGTGATAGCTGCTGGACCTCGTGGCCACCTCGGCTGGCCCTGGCACAGCCACAAGCTCCAGCAGCTCTCCTGGGAAAACCTTGGTGGAAGGCTGAGGCTGGTTGGGAGCATAGTACAGCTATAGCTCCCTGAGGAACGGGCCTTTTGATACACGGGTGTCTCACAGGCCACCATCCACTCAGCCCAGCAAGACTAGCTGTGCTCAACTTCTATAGTCACAGCAGAAGTAAAGCCCTTTTAAACCATGTAAATCCCACCTCTTCCCCTTTGCCTGTGTCAGACTATAAGCTTATAGAAACAGTTCCGGACTTTGTGGAAGAAACATGACCTGAAGAAAGAAATTAGTGAAAGATAAGAATTAATTAAAAATCCAATCTCTATTTGCTTTGAATAATGTCAGTCCCTGGTATCTCACAATTCTGTTGTAGATAACATTTGTATTGTATATGGAGGAGATGTTTAAAGAAAACACTGTTGCGAATTAACTGAAGTCACCTTTTCGCACAAAACATTATTTGTGGAATAAGCAACCAAGGAATTAAGTGTCACACCCTGGAAAGGCTAAGATAGTAAGAGGCACCTAAGTAACAAAGATGTGAAGCTCTGACCTGCTAAGCCATCCCCAAATTGCAGCGTTGGTTTTCTGCTTAATAGTTTGAACCCATATGGAAGAAGGGTACAGTACAGGTTTTCCCATTGCAAGGATTGCAGAACTAGAAGGATGAATGATTAAGGCTGTGGAAAGATGCACACCTGAACAAAGTGGAAAAAAAAAAAAAAAAAAGAAAAAATATTCACCTAGGAAAATAGAGACGAGGAGTTTGGAGGTAAGTGCCCAGAAATGGTAGATTAGAACAACAGAAAATGAACGTTCATTTGGGGTTTGCAGCATAAAAAGCAGGGAGAGTATTATAATTTAGCAAATTAGAAACAGATTGAAGGAGGTACTTTTTCATGCAACGTAACTGTATGGTTGAATCCACTACCAAAGAAGACGACTGAGGCCAGGAAGCCAGCAAGACACAACAGAAGGTGGTACGCTTAACAGGTAACAGAAATGTTACCGTATTCCTCACTGTTGTAAGGCTATTTTGTTTTCAATCCAGAAACCAGAATTTGAACATTTTCCAGAAGTTAAAATGAGACCTGCTTTTAAGGAAGAATTCCCTCACACCCTGGGGATAAAATGATTTGCTGCTTTCTTGACCAATGTCAGGCACTGGACTCAACTGCCCTCTGTTCCAGTCAGGCACAACCTGGAGCTGTAAAACAACAGCTTCACGACCACCTGGCAGTGTTATTAGGTGAGGAGGCGGCTGCAGGAGAGATTCTCATCTCCTAGTACTAAGGGGTGTGTTTTTTAAGCATGCCCGTTTGCTGAGGCTTCTGTGGAAAAAAAGAAAGACGAAAGAACAGTTTCATGTCTTCAGGAGCAAATGCACACAGATCAAAAAGGTGCCTCTGAACCTTTGAGTCATATGAAATAGGAAACTACTTTACTGTCATTTAACAGCCAAAGACCATGTTTGTGTTAACAAACACAAAGCATACAGGGTTACTAGGTGTTAAGATGGGAGACTGTGAGGGTGTGCTGGAAGATAGGGGTGCACAGAGCATAATGTCCAGCTATGAAAAGCTGATGGAGGAGAAGAAAGATCAGGAATATTGTAGGCGAAGAAGGGAAAAACAATTCTATGGTGTTTTATCTGCTTTTGAAGGGTTTATATATGCCCTTTCCCTCATCCTCCCCTGCCCCAATTCTCCCTCATCCCTTTACCATCTTTGATACATATCTTTTGTACTGCTTCACTGTCCAGTTTTGGTTCTTTCTCACTGGCAATGCTCTTCCCCCGTTTCTGAAGCAGGTGAGCAGAACAGAAAGGTGAATACCAGCCCTCTGCAGCTGGCAGCATTAAGAGCAGGGTTACTGCATATCTCTAACTCTGAGCAAAGTCATAACATCTTCTATGGACATCCCTCTGTTTTGTCTACATGGCACACAGAGCTATCTCTGAATGACAGGGCAGGTGCTACAGAGAAATCCTTGCCAGGAAAAAGACCAAGGTGTTCATTTTACTGTGTAACAAGCCTCAAGATTGCCCTTGAGGTGCAGATACATTCACTGGCATTTCTAGTAATTCTCAGCAGCTCAGGGAAGAACTGGCTTCACACACGCCTGTTTCTCCAAGGATTAAAACAAAAAATAGGAAAAAATACCAACATGAAAATAACCCTTACATGCAATGATGATTTGTAGGTGCTATCTGTGAAGAGAGTTGTACTTCTCAAAAGCCATGTTTAATTAGTTTCAGATACCAGCTTGATGGGCAAGGCAGACTGTTAGAAAAACAGAGCTTTAAAGGTTCAATGACTGATATATGAAACAAATGCAAAGCAGCAAGGTAGATGCAAACCTGGCTCCTCCACTGCCAAATGTGTCTCACTAAGCAACATCTTCCTCTACATACAGTGTGCTGTCTTTCCAATTATCCCTGTTTTGTCCTCTGTGTAAAATAAGTGTCCTACTAATATGGTTTTTAATTGAAGTGATGAATAATACAACACAACTATATCTAACAGTTGAAAACACCTGCATTTGCAACTGAAAGCCTTCTGGCAATCTGGGTAGAGAGCAAGACATCAAAGCAGGAGGACTCTGTTGAAAGGGAGTCTGGAGAACCTAAGAAAGCAGTAAAATAAGAAACTGATGTGAGCTCTTTCCTAAGTGTACAGATTCATGACTTTTAAGTCTAATTTTCCCATGATGGGGAAATTAATTTTCTTATTATTTAGCCCATTAAAAAAAATAAAGTAGTAAATGTATATACTGATTTGAAAAAATGCATAGAGTGTCTTTTATAGAGAGGTTTTTAATCTACTTATATTCCTACTGTTTCTCTTTCTAGGCCCACTGTTGCATCTGCACCAGTAAGCACAGCTCTATTCAGAGCTTGTGTGCTGCAGATTTAAAGGTCTGCAGGTTGTGTGGCTTAGGTTTCCTACACCTCACAGCTGCTATAGTAGGCTCAGGATATGTATTGAATTAAATTCCTGCCGTGTTTACCTTTTTAGCTGACCTGAAAAGAAGGCTGAATTTTAAAAATAGGAAAAGTATAGTTATTAACACCCTAGGCGAACACCATAACCCACCCTGGGTTTATTCTTTACTAGAACACACGTCCTAACTCACAGTTTCTAACTCATTCATAAGACATTCACAAGACTAATTCAATCTTTACTTTTTAGGTCTTTAAAAATGGCCAAAGCTGCCCATTTGTTGCCTCTAGATCAGCTCAAGCACTTCTATCCAGCATTTTAAATCTTAGAGCAGCACAAACAGAACAGATTTGGCATAAATGTGTAAAGATTCTAAGTTTTCCTTTTTTGTCTTGGACTTTTCTAATTTTAAGCTCCGAATGACAAGGAATAGGAATATGTTTGTGCTGGCATAACTACAGAAGTGATTGTATTTAGATTTTTCCATTCCAATATATCTAGAATCAAGTGAACATACACGAAGCAAAACGATGCCAAATAAAACTTGTCTGTACTCATTGCAAATCTAGAGTTCCTAACAAAGTTCATGGAATTTTCTGTGTAAAGATCAGATCAGTTGTGAGCTTATCTAGGATATTTTGTTCATTTGTCTGAAAATCAAACTGTGCACCTAACCAGGATCAGATGCCAAAGGTGAAGGTTTTGTATAATGAGCTGATATTTGGCAAGTTCAGTGCATTTCTTCCCAAGCTGTGAGTTCTGACATGCATTGGATCAAATTCCGAATAAACTCCAGGGATGGTAATAAGGGCATTAAAACTTCCACAAATCAAAAATAAGAAAATTCCCACAAAAACTAAACCAAATCAAAGCCCTGAATGGTAATAAACACTTCAGTAATACCAAAGACATGACAGAGAGAATTCTGCTTCTTATGGGTTTTGGATGAGGCTTATGCCAAGTTCACTGTCCTTGCACCTTAAACAGAAGAAGCCCAGGTTAGATCTTGTTTCCCTAGTAAGAAAAAAAGCATTATTTTTGATATGCCAATTTCAACTATAACCAGAAAATTTTGTGGTAAAGGTGAACAATTTGGAGATGAAACTCTGGGAAGGAGACAGATTGGTATATGAAAGACTGATTGCAGCCTTTACGTGGTTGATCATCTTCATCTCTCCATGAAAGCTCACCTTTCCTTATTGCATTTCATCTATTCTCATTCCAGTAAGTACATTTCTGTTTCTTTACTGCGAGACTGTGAAGCATAAATACTGATCAGTAACACACTGAAATAAAATCTATTCTGCAATAACAGAATAGAGTTCTCTTGCCATCCAGGGTAATTTCTCACTTTAGTCACTTCAGTTTGAACTTGCCTAGCTCCAGGAGATCCTGTCTAATATCAGGGTTTTTACAGTTAATATCAAGCTGACACCTACATCTACACATTCCTATAAAATAAGTATGAGAAAATGTTGACTTTTGAGGAGTAAGAGTTGTTAAGCTCACTTTCCCAGCACTAGAAATCAAAGCTCATACACCACTGCCCTTTTGTTTAATGCTGGTGGCCTGCTTTCAACACCTGCTAAAGAAGTTTTTAGTTCAGTCTGATACCACATCCTGTAACACCTTTAGGATCTCTCTCAAAATCTTGCCCTGGGTATATCCAATTACTGTTTTTATTCTCCACTGTAAGTAATAAATCCTGTTACTGAGGTGAAAACAAACTATGTGACTGCTGTACATGAAGTCATTGAAACTTGAGTGAGAAACTAGTATAATCATAACTAGAGCTCCTGTCATATTTGAAATTGCTGTCCCATTGAATACTCACCTAAGTACGGTGGGGCCACTAGAAATGGATTCTGTTATATATTCCCTCCAGGCTCCCCTTTTTAATACCCTTTTATATTATTCCTACATCCTGATACCTAAAGAGATTTTTCATGAAGGAGGAATTTTCCTATGACAATGCTTAAATACAAAATTGGATAACCCTATCCCATTTCAGCATACTATTTCACATAGATTTTGCTTTAAAGGGCTCCTTTTCCCTTTGAAGTTTATTATTAAACCATATTTTACACAGTAATTTTGCTCTCATCTCCTGCATTTAGGCTCTTTGAACATTTCTCAACCATTTATGCTATTTACATATCACTCAAAGTGGTTAGAACACCAGCTAAACCAGACATATTTTCAAAAAGATTCCCCTGCCCAAAGTACACGTCTCTTGTCTATAAGACAGGTCTAAATTCATAGCAAACCAAATGCCAGTTTCCTGCATGAAAATCGTAAGTCACTTTTAGTTTGTTTTTCTCTTCTAAAAATCAAGGGTAGTTTTCAGTTCTGACTCCTTTTTTTTTTTTTTTTCTGTTTTGTTTTCATGGAATCACAGGATGGATGGCAATGGAAGGCATCTCTAAGAGATCATCTTGTCCAACCCTGCTGCCTAGAGCTGTGCCAACTACACCAAGTTTCTCAGAGCTGTGTTCAGACAAGGTTTAATTATCTCCAAGAATGGAGACTCTGCAACTTCTCTGGGCAGCCTGTCCTGCTGTTTGACCAGTCTCACAGTCAAAAGGTGTTGTCATATGTCTAAATGGAATTTCCTGTATTTCAGTTTGTCCCTCTTACTCATTTGGTCCTCTGAGCTAAGATGCATCATTTTGCTCTCAGCCATCAAGAGGGGAACATATTGCATCTCCCTTTGACCTCATGGCAAGTCTAGAGGACAAAAGAAGGCTCTTCCCACTCAGCCTGAGAGAGCCATGCTAAAATTTTGAATTTTTGCAAGCTGTTAGCAAACGGTAGCATATCTTAGCCTGCTGAAAGGATAAATCTCAAACCGTTTCTTCATATTATGTTTCCTCATGTATTTTCTTTTCAGCATGGTGAGTAAGCAACTGTACTTAATACTGCAAAACCTCAGGATTAACCTGAAGCTAAGCTCATCCTTCATAACTGTTCTGTAAAAGCATGCGAAGGCATTACTTCCAGTTATTGTAAATAAGAAAAAACCCATTGAAATTATACATCTAAAACCATCTACCCCAACTGATGATATAGTTTTAGATGTTCATGCTTTGGTATTGGGGAATGAAACAAAAAGCCAAACAAAATCCTGTCTAATCTCAGAGATATTTCCAATTCACAGATATTTCAAACTCAGGTGTGACTTCTCCCCCCTTAAAAGCTGTTAACTTCATCTGACGATGAGCAGAAAATTGAAATGCTCCCTGCAGAAATTGTAAGTAGAACCAGAAATGCTTTGCCATAGGTGTTTGTTTGGAACATCATGATAATGACCTTCTCATTTTATACCCTCTAGATTTCTTCCATCAAACACAATTACTCAAAGAAGTCAGTTTATTACAAAAAAAAAAAATAAAAGAGAGCCACAGAGTTTTAAAGAATTAACGTTCCATTACCCTTTAGCACAAAGCTGCAATCAAATTAAAATGAGGTTGAGTTCACTGTACAAGGAAAAAAAAATTGAATGGTTTTGTTTGGAATCAAAGCAGCTGGAAAATTGGAAACTTGCTTTAGAATAGCTGAGCGTTTTTATAGCTAGAAAACATTCTGCAGTCTTCAAAGTCTTCAGATAATATTTAAGATTAAGTAGTACTAAGTTATTATTTTCATTTGGTTTCTTTAAAATGATCTAGCTAGTAAAACTTTTCAAAAGGAGCAGGTATGAGTATTTAAATTATTGTTCTTCTGCACTCTTTTCAATAGAATGGGTTAAATGTATTTGATCTTGCAGTGGAAACACCTGATTTTCCTCCAGAATTTATGCAACTTGTTAAGTTGACTTACTGCAATCATCTGCACTTCTGGCCAATCTATGACACTACTCGTAATATGACTGCTTTACATCATCTTTGTAATGCAATAAAACATCACATTCACATTAGAGATGATAAACCAAGGCAAGAGCTAGATTATTTAGTTTGGCTGCAGTTAAATAGAAATCCTCAGGATAAGCTAGGAAATGATCAGTTGATCTTCACTGAAACATCCATCTTCAGTGCATACAAATTAGATTCTGGGTAGAGTGTGCCAAGCACTTTCTGAGTCCTCCATATTTGCCAGTACAAGGACAAGATGATAGTGCATTGCTTACTCAGTGTTTCCCTAAATTACAATCTAATGCAACTGGTAATAATTTCAAATGTACAGATACACTAAATTAACTTAAACTGCTGGCTGAGAATTTCTGTTTGCAGGCACTATTAATGTTATTGATCTCAGCACACCCTTTTGTCACTTTACCTCAATAGATGACTAAAGCTGTGGCCAAATAGTTCAACATAAGCTAAATGTGAGGCACTGTGTTCAATAATGAGGTCCAGCATAAAGAGCCTTTTTTTGTATGTTTTTGCATTTTCTTCTAAAATGTTTTATTTCACTGTTTACCAGTAAAATACAGTGATTTGGCTGTTGAAGTTTAACAGCTATTTGCTGGGCAGCTCCCAGCTTCCACTGGAGAATGCCAGGGCAGGAGTTTTTTGACTGGTGAAGCAGTAGCTCCCCACATGGGCACCTGGGCACTTCCTGCCTGGCGTTCTCCATGGACTGATCCTGCAGCTCCTGTGCCACCCAGCACCTGCCACCAGCACACCTTCCCACAAACACCACCCCCAGCAGAGCTCTCCTGCACTCACCTGCAGCAGCCCCCCAGGCACTCCAGATGGTCCTATCTGCACCTTTGCCAGCCCCTCTGAAACGCCTGAAGCGTCTGACTCAGAGCAAATCAGGTCCCACCAGCTCAGAGGGGAGGGCACCTGCATCAGGCCAGACCCTGCTGTGCTGCAGCCCTCAGTGCAACACATTTCATTCAGAGTGGGAGAGCCCAATGCTGAGCTACCAACAGTTCTGTGAGAACTGCATCAGCTGCATCTGGCAGACCATGAGCACATTTTCCCCATTAACTTCATCCGTGGTTTGAGCAGAGTCCCCTCACCAGCTAGTACAAAGAAAAGCAGTTTTGTTTGTTTTTCTGTAAGAAAAGTTGGAGGAACTGTTGTTTGCAAAATATATTTTCTGGCAGCCAGATGGGAATATAGGTTTCTAAACTTTCCCTTCTAGATATAAAATGATAATGTATTTAAGCACCAATTAATTGCTAAGCAAAACCTATAACTTCAAAGAGCGCTGTAAAGAAAACACAAAGGATGCATTAAAATAAGACTTCCACTTTAAAAAATTAAGTTCTTCAAAGAGACTTTTCTTGCATGGCAGAAGATAAGGTAAAGCAACATTTCATATGCAATTTTGGGATAAGAATTAAAACCAAGGAAAGATCAATCAAATAGTTTACATCTCTGTAGTTAAAACTGTATAAAAATTACATGAATACAAAATTATCTGAACCTGTGCAGATTTTTGTACAGGGAGAGGACCGTGTGAAATCTTTTTCTTCATTTTGCTTTGCATAAACCAATCTTTTTTGGCCTCTCAGACCCTTTTCAGATAACATCCACTTCCTCTGAAATTACTGCAGGTAATTTATGGATGTTCTCTCTAATAGCCAGCTCGGGAATTGCTACTTTGACTCCTTGGGATTTCTTCACACCTCCTTATCAATGGCAATTCCATGCTCTTCTAAGCCAAATCCTGCTGGACTTTACTTGCATTGATACCACGTTTCCCCCTCTATCCTTCTAGCTGGGTCCATGTGCCTGATTCATTTACATGCCAAACCCAGTCAGTTATTCAGGTCTGGATCATAACAGTGGTAACATGATTGCAGCCATGTCCTTCAAACCCCTTCAGGTACAGCAAGTTATAAAGGCAAACTGCCTGAAAGCAGAAATAATTCCAGCTTCACACAAAATGTGTGAAATTTAGGACTAAATCAAAAGGAAACTGTGAGAACAATGCAACACTCCTTCAGTGAATGTGCAGGTACAGCGAATGCTATGGAGAATATGAAACCAGGCAGATGATTTGAATTGGTAAAAGATATGATGCATTCACTTAAAAGAAATAATAATTATGTAAGCTTAGTCATAGGACTGGATTTGGTGAGAGGTCTGGGGAGAGGAAAAAGGTAAAGGGCATGAGACAACTCAGTCTGATACTGCCTTCCTGCTGGTACCACCCATCGTTCCTGTTCCTGCATGAATGATGTGGCAGTGGATCAGTTTACATTTCTTTCACAGCTCTGCCTCATTTTCTTGAATTTAGAGAATCTATTAAGATTCTTCAGGAAAGACAGAGAGGTTCAGGTCTTCAGGAAGGGATTTTTACTGTCTCTGCCCCTGGACAGCACAGTTAACCTCTGAGGTCCAGCACACTTTGACTGGAAGATCAAGGAAGATCAAGCAAGGAGAAAACCTGAGGTAGGGAAGAAACAGGAAGTTTCTGAGTGGAAGAAGGTATTATAAAACCCACTAGATTTTCTGCACTTACTAAAAGTCTGTTCAAAAACCACAGATGGCCCTTTTCCCAGAAACTACTAGTATGTTTGGCTATGTTCTATGTACATATAATGTACATACATGTTGTACCTCTAGCAGCCATAATGAAGCAGTTGTACACGATGGGTATTTGGCACAGGCTTTTTGCTGCTATACCTGCTCTGTAACTCTGCTCCCTCTCACAGAGAACTGTAACAATGCCCTTGAGAATCCACTGTGCACAAAGCACTGCCTCTTCCTCAGGAACTGCTGAGCAGTTTCCTCGTTCTGACATTTGCTATTTATTGATCCTTCTCTACACTGCCTTCCCTTACATTGGGAAGGTGGTAATGTAACAGCCTGTTTACAACCAGTGCTGTATTGTACTCTAGTATAAGAGAGATGTGTTGAGACACACATGGACTCAAAGGCCTAGAGAAATTCCCTTCTGTGCCTCTTGGCATGTTTTCCAATTTAATTCTCTGGCAGGACCCAGTTTAACAATAAGATCCTGCCTGTGTACCGAAATGACAAAGCAAAACCAAGGCTCAGTGGAGGAAATTAAGGAGAAACAGGACAAACGCCACAGCCAATCCAGAAAACATTGAAAATGTTCACTGAGGGGTAATAGGCAAATTGATGTGGAAAAGGAGAAAACAAGACAGAAGGGAAAATTATATGAAAAATAAACTCAGACAACAGGAGACTCAGGTCTAGAAGACAGAGTTGGGGTTAATGGACTAAATGCAGCCAGGGAAACTACACATTAACAGGTCCATATATCAGCAGGCTGGGAGAAAAGAAACCAATAAAACAACAAACAACATTAAAACAATGAAAAGGCTCAAAAAATACCACATACTGCAATAGGATATTGGAGTAAGTCAGTCAATTAGAAATGAGTCACAGATTAAATATCCAAAGGAATGTAGCACCTGAAGTAGTACAGAAGCTGCTGGTGGATATTGGTATTTTTTTTCCTATTTTCCAACTTCTTACTGCTTGATGGCCATGAATTTTGTTGCACAGAACATGCCAATCATACAGTAAATGAGCAACACTTGAAAGGAAACATATTGTATATTTTTCTGAATAGCAGATTTTACTTCAAATTGTCTTCTAAAAACAAACTAGTTTGTAGAAAAATACATTGTGTGTTAACTTCTACTGAAAGTAGCCAGCCTCACAGAGTGCTGTTCATGGAGATCACGTGTTTCCCTCCTGTTGGCCCTAGCTGTCAAATACCAGTTGAAGAGTTCCTGTTTTTTCCTCTGCTACTTATTTTGTGTGCAGGCAGTTCAACTGATCTAAATGTATTATTACATTGCAATAAGATATTGTAGCGCAGCCTGTGGCTCGGATGAAAATTATATTTTGGAAGGAAATAGTTGGCAATAAATGAACATTTCCAAATTTCCATTGGAACAGGTAGAATTATTTATGCACATGTAATCTGTGTTCAGCCTGACATGATCAAGGTAAGGGTTCTGAGAGGAGGAAAACACAATTATACGGGCCAGCCTCAAGATGTATTACACTATGCTGTCCTAACGTCAGTAAGTGCCATCTCTCCTTGATACAATTTTTAATTATTTGCAATTAAGTCTAGCTCTGGATGTCTAGAGAAAATTGTTCATTAATTCAAATATTTGAAAGAATCAGTGAATATCATTTCCTTTAAATGAAACCTTTGATTTAACTGTAAATGAGAAAAAGAATACTGGAAAATTTTTAGGTTTTCATATTGGCATCCTGCTTAACCAAACTTCACTGTCCACCAGTGAGACTTTAGGGTGACAATAAAACAAAGGGCGCTTCTGTGCATATTTCCCCTACCCTGAGATCACTGTGCTGTACTCCTGCAGTATAGCAGTTGTAATAAATATTGAGTAGTATGAGTACTCCTGCCTGCTTACATGACAGAGGGACACTTGGACCAATCTTAAAATGAAGACTCTGGGCTCTTTTAACACCTACCAATCAGTGTTTTGTGTCACCGAATATGACTTATTTTCATTCCCCACTGAAATGAAGTGAATTCTAGCAGGTACAGAGGGAGATGTACCTCTGTCCCAATTGCAATCTCAAGAGCAGAATTGATTCAATATATTTATCTTGAAAAATGCCAGGTTTTCAGCATCACTCATTTATTTCCAGAGATGCTCGAGTTACCTTTTATATCTTGTGATCAGCTGCATCCCTGAAGCAATCTATCTCCCCTTTATTTAAAAGAAAATATTCATGGCCAAAGGTACTGTGAGGAACACCTGTAGTCCCTGAAGAATAAGAGAACTCCAGGCATCAAACCAAAGCATCAAAAGAGGCAGCAAACTAGCAAACTGCAATTTAAGTACAAGAGCACATGAGACTGAATTTCAGCTGAATGAGATTCTCAGTCCAGGATCCGATGAAGTGATTTTGAACAGTCATTTCACCTTATGTCTCTCTTTCCTTATGCAATGTTTACAGTGTAAAAAAAAACAGGCAGTCAAAATATGATGCAGGATGGCCCCCAGATGTATTTGTCTGCCCTTGCAGTGCCATTATCTGGATGAAGAGCTATGCCAAAAATATCCAACAAGCACATGTAGAAAAAGATATCGAAATCCATTTATGCTAAGCTGAACTTGTAAACCATCGTAATTTAGGTAAGTTAAAAATTGTAGGGTTTTTAAGAAGTCCACATCATGGAAGTGCCTACTGAGCACTCAGTGTTGAGGTACTAAAGAATTTCTCTCACTGCCTCGTAATAAGCATCTTCAGCAGAGAAGTTTAAGAAAACAGAGCACAGCGGTCTAATCCAAAGTTTCATGGCCTAAATGAGAGTCAGTTAAATCAATTTATAATGAACTGGGCACTCTGAGGTGGAAGAATGAAATTTACTTCATTAAACCAAAGGGTTTTAATCATATCCCCAAAGAACAGTCAGGCTGCTGATTGTTATATAGTATACCAGTACTGGAAACACCAGAATCCAGAGGCTATTCCAAAAACATCCAGTTAGAAGTGGCAACTTCCATCAAAAAGCCTTGCAAAATTCCAGCAGCAGCCTCTGAGCACATTGGACTGAAAACAAGTTAGGGAATAGACTCCTTCCATACTTCATTTCAGTGACATACATGCTGAAAATTCTTCCAGGCACAAGACTAACACTTGCAATCCTCCTCAGCAGTGCATGTAAATTACAGGTTATGTGCATCAAAATAATACAGAAAACGAAGATGGAGATACAACTTCTATGGAGTGGAAAATCTATTTTACTGACAACGCTTCTGATAATCTATAACTTTGCTAACTCATCTTAAAAGAAGAACAATCCCCCTCATGTCATTATATAAAGGCACATGGAAGCTATTTGGCTGCCTAATTTCTCACATTTCTTCAGAAGAAAGATTAGGATTTTAGCCCAATCTCTGCCAGATGTCCTTAATGGTAGCAAAAAAATGGAAGGTGCAGAGGGAACAAAGCATTTTCTTAACAAAATGTTTTCTACTCCAAATGCCCTAGGGCATCTGAAGGAAGAGACCTGCCAGCCCTAATGTGTGAGGAGCTGTCTTGCCTGGACAGCTGGCTGTCTCAGTGGTTTCACCTGCTGCCCTCCTTATTACAATGGATATATCATTGTCCAAGACTTTGTCAAAGATGAACCTGGAGATACAGAGGGGCAAGAACTAGGTGAACTCTTCTAAATTGTATTTGCATCATCGGGTGAGATTTTCATGTGGCTACCACCCAGCTTCCATCACCCTGTCATCCAGAGCTAATGCCAAGTACTTTCATTCAGTTCATTCTCATCTTGCATTTAAAATTGATTTTTTTTCTACAAAGTATTTTCCCATAATACATTCACAGGAAAGGGAAAGAGTGGATTGACTTTTGCACAAGTGGAGATGTTGCAGGGCATGATCATAATTTATTTATCGGTATAAGTCTGAATAGCTTCATCTGAACTAATAACTCTCCTAAGTTAATTCTGTGTGTGATTTACTCTGGCAGACAAATTAGTAAGTGTAAAGAGATGTATAGAGCAGCCAAAACCTTTTCCATTTCAATTTGGAGGAAATATAGCTGCTGCTTTATAGCAAAACATTGAATAAGAGAATAAAATTCAAAGCTAAACAATTGAATACTTGGATAAAATCATCTCTTTTGCTAACCAACCCTGCATAAGTGTTTTATGAAAAATACAGAGCCAGGCTCAGTTCCTGGATAAAACCTGTAATTATTTTATACAGACATATAGTAATTGAGGATGAATCAGAGATAGCTGAAGAAATAGCAGCTGTATCAATCTTCAGAGAAACAGTTCACAGAACTGCATTTTTAAAGATTCCTCAAGGGCAACTGCTAGCTATAGTCCATCTGTTCATAAAAATCAAAATGAGAAAAAAATCAATTATGGTTTAAATTTAAATCAGATTTCGAGCCCAAGCTTTTAAATTTCTTTGTCTGAGACTGCTGGCACACAGGCTTTAGTTTTAAGATCCGCATGATCTGTTCGAAGAATGGCTGGCAGGTCACACCATTGCATGTTCAGGTCTCTCTTTTAGGCTAAATTTGTGAATGTTGCGGAGTTTTTCTCCCTTTTTCTCCCAGTCATACTGATATCTTATACTTCAATTCCCATGGCCTGGCCAGCTTAGCAGCCCACAGCCCTCCAGGAAGGTAGTTTGCTGCCCTGGCCCTCTGCCAGGCTTGCTCCTGCCCCCCGGGGTATTTGAGGGGTGGCTCTCTGACAGCATTTCTGTACTCTCACATTTCAGAGGCAGAGAGCCCTGAAAATCAAGTTCTACATTCCTAGCTCAAACAAATGAACTGTAGGGAGAATCTGGATGAAAATATAATGACAGAAGTGAACAGAGGTCACATCAAATAT
Organism: Pseudopipra pipra; assembly: GCF_036250125.1. Taxonomy (NCBI): domain Eukaryota; kingdom Metazoa; phylum Chordata; class Aves; order Passeriformes; family Pipridae; genus Pseudopipra; species Pseudopipra pipra. Next base: position 12,812,768 of record NC_087554.1, read on the forward strand.
CATTTTGCAAATGAACAGATTGGTTCAACATCTAGAATCTGCACATAGATATCAGTAGGAAGCAGAACTCATAAAGACAAATTGATGGGTATTCTCACATGCAAGGAATACAACTCAGGAATTAATAGAATTGAATTTGCTGTACCAGCATAAACACCAAATTACATTTTTGATAGAAGAATGGCAATGATATGAGCTAATACCATAGCAAGACCTCTTCAGTGTTTTTAATTGCATTAGCAATGCGAGGTCAGGTCCTTGTCCTTTTATGAGACCAACTTCATGTTATTAATCTGCAGAGAAGACTTTGCATTCAGATGAATTTATCAACATCGTCTATATCAGTTGGAATATATACTGCAAAGCCTCTGGAAGCAGGCAAAGTACTGTGTGTAACAATAAAAACTGCAAATCGAACTCCAAATTTCCAAAGGGACTGGCAGAACTTCACTGAGTTGGAGCGAGTGATGAAGATTTACATCAGCCGAGAACTTGGTCCATTATTTCTGTAATACTACGTAAGTCATCATAAAACATGACAGATGCAGTATTAATGATGAGCTGCTAAAACTTAACCAGGGTCTCCCTCAAACCTTGCTGCTTCAATCAGTGCTATGTATGACACTTCTGGAATAAACTGCTCTTTCATTTCAAATCCATCAAATTTTATGTTTTGCTTCTCCTTGAAGTGATTGCTTTTTGGCTGGGACAAGCTTTATAGTCAGGTCTTTGCTGGTCCTGGACTAGAGTTCATTTTGTGCACAGCCTTCCTCCATTTCTGAGGAGGTATGAAATTTGTGTGAGAGTTGGGTTATCTGATGAGCAAACAAGTTCCCTCTCACTGAGCCCCGAGGGTGAACAAGCTGACACTAGGTAGGATGAAGGGGAAATCCAGAATAATGAAGAAGGTAACTCCCAGAAGCACCTTTCCTATCCTTCACCCTCCAGGCAGTAAGGAGAAGAGTGTGCAGAGAGCGTGAGAATGGCACTTTCACACACTTCAGCAAGACAGTAGCCCTGCCCATAGTACTTAATACTTCAAAGTAGAGCAGCAGCACATCCCCTCAGACACAGGAAATTTCTCTCCATGGACTCAGACAAGGCATTTGCAGGGTGTGTGGTGAAACTGCCCTTTAGGGCACACCTCAACTTTCCATGTGCTTATATAAAGGCATGTGAGGGAAGCAAGAGAGTATTTAGCCTGTCCTAGAGCCTCTTGAGGGAGAAGCTCATCCCATCTCACAGTTGTGCTTAGCCACAGCCTTTTAAAGGCTTTGGGCCTGCAGGTGGGTGAATGGCTATCAAACAGAAGCAGTTACCTTTTTCAGAGGAGCTTGGGAGGCCCTGTGAAAATGCCACCTGCACTGAGCATCCCATGCATCCATAAGTCATGCCATACTTCTCCAGTGCTGGAGCCCTGGCTTAAAAAAATCATACTGTTCACAAATAAATTCAGGCTATTTTGATCTGCCTCTTGCATTTTAGCTTTAGAATTCCGGTTTTCACATTTTCTCTACAACAGGGAGTGCTGGAAGTATCTTCCCTGTAAATGGACAGGTTAAAGAGATCACAAGTGTTGTGACTTTAGGCTGCAGATCACAAGAGTCTCAAAGTGCTGGAAGGCAAGCAGTGATGTTGAGCAGGCACATAAGAAGTCCAGCTGATTTCAGTGGAAGTATTCAGTGTGTGCACAGTCACCACGAAAGAGTCCATGTTATAGCTGTATGTATGCAGCATTAGCATATGCATTCCATTGCAGACAACAGTGCTAATATGGTCTTGAGTCATTTATGATCACTAAGTAATTAACATTTACCTCCAGTATACTTCTGATTAATTTTTTTTCCATAACAGCGGAAATTGGATCAGACTACAAACCATCAATATGACAACTTCTTCCAGTACTTTGCATTTTCATATGAGATGAACCAGAAAAATTAACTAGTCTTTTACAGTTTAGATGAATGCGTCATTTAAATCAACAATATTTTCCATTGTAGTAGTTTATATGAAAAAGAAAATTGAAATGAAAACATTTTTCAGCTACTTGTTGTTGGCAGTATTGGCACTCATGATCTGAAACATGCTGACTCAACAGCACTTTTGGAGGTGAGAATTTCTCCAAAGAAATGGAGAAAAATCAGAGATAGGGAAGAAAAAAAAATCTACATGATAGGGCCAAACCTTGGCCCACAATAAATGTGTTCTAGGAAGATGATGGTGATGAAGAGCTGATATAGGAACACATCACAATTGTCAGAATGACGTTACCTCAGATCAACACCAATCTGAGGGTTGTTTGGCATGCTGACTCCAATCTGGAGGCTAAGCACCTATTCAGACTATTTGGTAAAGGGCTGTGTTTTCTGCCAACTCCAGGGTCTCCAAGTTGTACAAAGCTACACCAAAGGCAGAACAGGCCCAGGAAGCTTCCTGCTACTTGCTGCAAGGTGATAGATTTTGCTGCAATAGGCAAGCAGATCCTGCAGCAGCTATACCTGTGCCTACCCATACATGCCGTCTTTCTGCTCCAGCATAAAATGAAAATTCCACAAGTAACTCAGAAAAATGAAGTTCCTCCTAAGAACCATTTCCTAGGAGGACAAGAGCATTGCTAGAAATTGTTGCTTGTGTGACTTGATCCACAAAGAACATAAATGGTTGCAGATGGAGCAGACTTTGCATTTTCATTTGATTTCTCTTACAAATTTGTAAGAGAAATATTAATAGCACGCTAATGGTAGCAATTACTATAATGAATGTAACAGCTGGTACCAGCAGCTGAGCATACGTTGCGGTTTTATGCTTTCCATGTACGGCATGAGGTGGCTCTGAGCAGTTGCAATCACTGTCTTTCACTTTTCCTGAGGATCCTAAGGATTCTATTTTCGGCAAAAAGACTGTGCTTGTGGCAAAAAAGATGGAGAGCTACTTTTGTAAGTATGTCACCTCTCAGGAGGTTGTTCATAGCTCTAAGAAATAGGTAACATGTTCAATGCGTGGTCAGTCTCTCAACCTGCTCTGGTCCTCTTGATGGGTATGGTTTCACCACCAAAGCAAGTATCTTTCAGTTGTGCATCAAGCAGTTTGATCCTCCTCTTCTAAAAGAGTAAACTGAGCAGAGGAACTCCTGAAGTGGAACTATGAAGCAAGAAACAGTTCTGTTCACTTGGAAACATTTACTAACAAAATGCATGTCTGGAATCCCAGGATTGCCACCCATCTGCTCTGCCTCTGAACAGACCCTGTGAGAGTAAATAAAACAGAAATGTAGCACAGATACTAACAAAGGACAGAAAGGAAAAAAGAAAATTGTTCTGGCCCATCTTCACTCACTTTAAAGCCAGAATTTTAATTAGAAGTGAATTAGGCTACTGCTCTGCAGAACATGGGCACCTAGCAGGTATCAGACTGATAGGTTTTAGTTAATGATGATGCCAACCTCCCAAAGGCAATGCAGTTCAGAGGTTTACCTCCAAATACCCAAAGGTTGCCAAATTCAGCATTCAGCATTCCTGTTTTGCACTTGGAATTAATGGCTATTCAAATGCTTTACTGTCTTCATATGCTTTTCATGCTAACACAGCCTAAGAGGTACTGAGGAGCCTGAGGCACTTCTAAGCTTCAGCGGAAGCAGGCAGGAACTGAACCAAATGCAGGAAACAAAGGAAGCATGAAAGGAGTGGGCACTTCTGGTACTCACTTTACATGGTGTGAAAATTTAAAAGGTGACAATGACTGTGCCTATCATCTGCTCATCTACTGAACGTTCCAGGATAATTGAATCAGAATTCTTGCCTGCCCTATCTAAGACAAGAAATTTCAGAGGCCCCTTTAAACCAGGGCTCAGACTATTACCCAATCAAAAAAAAAATGCTATAGAAGTACTTTGTTTCTCCTGAAGAGCTACATATCCTAAAATCACCTTAAATCTTTCTCAGAACAGAACACTTCCAGAAGTTCCATGTTTCCAGGCTAACATTCACATCTAGTAACACATTTGCACTCTGCATCTTGGGTCAAAGTTGTCTCTCGAGGCCCCATCTTCTAAATTAACAGCATTGGTTACCCCATGCTCTTGTCCTGAAGGAATATTCCAGCTTACACTACCATTGTAAAATGTAATAACTGCGTTTTTAAAATGTCTCTCTGTCAAACACTTACAACGTGAATAAAGCACAAATTTTACTTTTAAACTTTATGTGCATTCAACAGGACATTGAGGATTGCTGCATAATGTCAAAAGATGCAAAAGTGTGTAAGGCAGGGAGTAGAGAAATACACCAAAGTTTTTGTTGAAGGGAAATTAATGTTGTAAAAGCAACAGAAAACAAAATACAGTTTTTCACTGTTAAAATACAGCTTTGGGATCTTTACTGTTCTGACATTGCTAGAATGCAAATCTCAAAGCACAGGGTTCAGAGGAAACAAACCGAAAAAAAACCCAAAAAAAACCAAACAAAAACAAGTAGCATATCTATTAAGGTCTTCAGAAAACATAGGGACAACTTAAAGGCAATCTGTCAGTGTCACAGCAAAACAGGCACAGTTGCTGACTTCAGCAAGGAAGCAGACAGATGGGTTTTGAACAAATGAGATACTCCGAAGAAGAATTGCCGGCACCTGCGTTAGAAGGACATTAAAATAATAAAACCTTGTGGTCACAAGGGCAAGCACTGCAGATACAGGTGAGTCATAGACTATTTCAGGACACAAGTTTTTGAACCTCAGAACTTTAAGGGACACCTACAAAGTGGCCTCGTATGTCTCTTTGTGACAAACACATGATCAGAGAGATATCCTCAGATGACTCAGCTGCCACGGCATCAATTTCAAACACCTTTGTCTGGCTTGCTTAATCCCTAAAAAAATCCCCTCAGTGAAGAGCAAAGCAGAAGTCCTACTTCTGCTCGAACAGAGGTGTGCCAAGTTCATGGGAATAATAGATTGTGTTGGCTAAATGTCACCACTGCTATGAAGTTTCTTTTGTTGAAGACTGTTTTCTTTAGAGAAAATATGAAAGACCGTGATCTTATTCAGATTCCAGAATATCATCCAGAAACACTGTGGTAGTGTGATCCCACTGCAAAACTATGGTAAAAGCTGTACAGCAGCAGGTGTTCTGATCAGTCTTACACAATTTGAGAAAGTATGAAGAATGAGATCAATGAATGCACACGGAATTGTAACAGATTAAAAAATGCACTTGATGTAAAAATTTACATAAGCTCAAGAAGAGTCTGCATGGCCTTTTCTCTGGTGTATTTTGATAACACCAGCCAAAACACAAACACCTACAGTATGGGCAACTGTCTCACGGTGTTGTTGTAGGATTTTTCCATTCATTTAATGCTGAAAAGGAGGTGGCTCACAGTCCAGATTACGTGTCATCCTTTCTATTTCTTTCATTTTCTTACCGCATTATCTGCCCAACATTGTTGTTACAGACTAGTGAAAAGGCACCGTACTGTGCATCAGGGCACCTGGATTCTTCACTTTGCTCTGCCACAGGCTGACCCTGACCTGGAGCAAGTTTTTATTTCTTATGTGTCCATTTTGTTCATTCAGGACCAGGTTGGTCCCTGCCACATATAATGCGGTGCGTAGCACTTTATGTAAGTCAGATTTTATGTAACCCATTAAGACAAGCTGTAAATATGCAGGAGGAACAACACTACATGTATTACAGAGAGGAATGCCCATACAAGCTCATGGGAAGAATTTGTGCCTCTTTCATAAGCTTCTGCTGCAGGTCAGTGACTCAAGAGCCCACGCAATGCTGTGCCTTGGATCCACTGCTAGGACTGGGAATCAATTCACCAGCTGTATTCTGGCCAAATTACAGCATTATCACTTCAGACCAAGTGGAAGAGGAGCTTGGTAGCAAAGATACAATGTGGAAGGCCATGTTCAAAACCAGACTATTTCATCTTTATTCAGGGCCCTATGAATTTACTTGTCATGGTCCTAAAGAGCTACCACCACTTTCAAACAGGACTGTAGGGACAGGTAGCACAACTTTTCACAGGCTAGAAAAGAAAAAATTACCATGCACCTTAATAATTTAAAGAAAATCAAGTGCAACATTTTGTTTAAAGGCATAATTCAAATGAAGCATTAATACACTCGGGTCAAGTTTTTAACTATTTTTTTAAAAATTCTGTGACCCAAATGAAAGACATAACAACAAAAAGCATGAAAGAGAGAGAGAAGGGGTAGGAGGAAGATAACAGTGCAACAGACATCAACATTGATCTTTTTTTCCCCAACTACACCCCGAATATTTCAGACACTCCCTATTTACTTATGTTCTGCTCTGGGTTCATTCCTGCCCTGATTAATGTTCCAGCTACTGAAAGCCTCTGATGAAGCTAGACCTCAAGGGGTTGCCTGTGGGCTAAATACTAAGGCATGTTCTTTTTAAATCTTGAGGTTTATTATACTCTGTCCCCTGAGACGGATAAAGCAATACATTAAATACATAAATCTACCACTGAGTGAACAGTCATGGGAGGATACATTTCTTGTCCCTAAATACAATCTTAGACAGTACCTGTGAGACTGTCCATTTCATTCTCCATTTAAAAAAAATAAATAAAATGGTGGAGCCTTATATACTTTTCAGAAACAGAAACACTTGCTGTACTGTTTTCTCCATATAGCTGTCTTATAATATAAAACGCAGTTTAAAAGTATAGATCTTTGTAGCTTTTGTACAGTTGGTTACTCACAATGCCCTGCCACACCTGTTGCTTTGTGTAACACCATCAAATTTTTCTGCATGGAAAGATACTGTCCCAGTGAAGCAAAGAAACAAATGAAATTAATCAAAAGACATTCACCCAGGATAAAAATACCAGTTTTCAGTTTTGATGTAAGAAATTGCCGTGTTGCACATGCCATCTACACTTCAGTTTCAGTATTCCTCACAAGTATTTGGTCTTTATGTCATTGTCAAACAAATCCCTCAAAGAGAACTTTTCTGACCTTTCTGATAAGCTGCCCCTGCTTTCCTCTTTAATGAATTATTTCCTTGCTGCCACAGCCAGTTTTTCCATTTCTTTTGGTCAATGAACTCTCATGTCCCTGCTCATCAGTCCCACCATTCCTTCAGAAAACAAAAAGGCACAAACCACAACTAAGCTTTAGTTTAAATCATTAAAGCTGGATTTCAGGAAATTTTATGAAAATGGTCATAAAGTGTGATATGGCTCTCTAATTAACAGAGAAAAAGCACGAGCATAAACCTTAAACTGCATGATTTTCATTCATCTGTTCAGTGAACAACAAACATCCTTGAGCTTTTTGTGTAAAAAAATTAGGTTAGTAATATCATGACTAGTATTTTTAAACATAGTGCTTTGTTTCAGACTCTTAATTACCAGCCTGAGTGCCAGATAATTTGCTGTGGGCTCTCTAGTGTGAAGACAATCTTCAGTTTTCCAATGTGTTTTTGCAAAGAACCTCCTTATTCCTGCAGTCAACATGTATTGGTGTGTATACGATTTAAGAGATCACTTTTAACACCTACATGCAATCCTATCCAAGCTACCCACAGATTCCTCTGTCCCTCAAAAAGTAGTCTCACATCTGGACACAAACATATACCAGTAAGTTCACACCACCATTCAAGTTAAAAGCAACACTGTACTAAGTACAATAATAACCTATTTTCAGGGTGTATTCCCTCTGGATATGGAGCTGGTTTAATCTTTGATGACAGCAATGCCTTAACAGTGTGCTTTAAGGTGTCTGGATGTCCAAACTGCATATTTTCCTTTTTTTATGGGGGAAAAGACTATGTGTGATGTCATGCAGCTGAGAACAGGGTGGTTTCGGCAAGCGTACACCCAAAAGTAGTGGGTTTTGGCAGAGATTCTCCAAGAGCCCAAGACCTCGAGCATATTTCACAGAAAAAGGAGCACAGCAGCTTTACTTACATACCCAATTTCACAAGAGTCTAGCTGAAAGCCTAGCTGATACTCTACCAAATCATCCCTGGGCTTCTCACGCAACTTATCCACTTGCCCAGAATCCCCAACGAAAAAAATCCATGTCTTGTTTCTAAATGAAGTGACTTACTGATGTCTTAGTAACCAGCCTATTTTTATAATACAGCATCCTGATGAACATGGTCAGTCCACAGAAGCTGGAGAGTAGAAAGGCAGCAAAACTACCATGAGCTGGAACTCAAATGTCAAGGAGCACTTCTGCTTTGGGGATGCAGCTGAGCTGTGTGGTGCCTTTATTGCAGCCAGTGTGGAGCAGCACGGAAGTCTGCAGGAGCACTGCTCTTGGAAATGAGAACATAACCCAAATTCTGCCCTATTACACAAGTAAAAATCTCACCAAGAACCCAACTGAAGTCAAACTTTTGCCAGATTTACACAGAGATAACGGGGATTAACAATTTGGCCTCCCATACTATATGCCTTTGGCAACAACCAGAGGGATAGGGTCACATACAACTATCTGACTTGTTAAAATGAGGTTCAGCAATGGCAGGTATGTGATTTTAAGTATTTTAAAATCAGGGTAACTATTTAGCACAAAGCATTCAAAAGGGTTTAGTATGCTGGTGCTTCCCAGTGCTCATTCAGTATGGTGCAGAGATCCATCACAGAGTTGTAAGCTCCTGCAAATGGAGAACCCCCAAATCACTGAAGCAAAATACAGCTTTTCCTACACATTGTGGACACGCCTGTAATTAATGTATTACCATTTTCTTTTCTCCTTTATTTACATTTTTACATGGGTCACTGTTAAATACTATGGACAGTACAATATTATACCAAGACGGGTGGGAGTGGTTGGTGTGGGATTTTTTTAATAACCATTTAATTTAAGTAAGAAATCTAATTTATATGGAATATTATTTTAGTACTTTTCTAGAAATAGATAGATTTTCTGCCATGGACTGTGAGGTCCAAATCCAAATGCAAGAATATCTTTCCCTGAATATGATTGTTTTAATTGAGTTCCAGTGACTTAATATTTCTGCAATTAGCAAGTAGCTACTGTGGCACTTTAAAAGGTTCCTCTGAATAGCAAGCTGACAAGTGCTTGCATATCATTCTAAGAAAAATGACTTCACATTGTTCTGCAGACTATAACAACTATAATTACTCTTTTATTCAAAAATGTTCAACACATTTCAAGAAAGAATACAAAATCTTCCCTTAGTGTTCTAATGAGTTTGCTTTCTACTGAAGAGCAAATCCTTAAGCAGTAGAACATGTAAATTAAGCGTATGCAAAGAGTTGCCCTAAAAAAATGTCACCCCATCACTTGCAGTTAATTTGACTCAGTCTGACAAGGCTGAGCTATTTGGCTTCTGGGTACTGAGCTTACAGAGAGGGAGGGAGACAGTGTGACAATCTCTGGATTGTACTTAGTTACCTGTCATGCTCACTGGGCCTTTGCTTGGGTTTTGTCAGTATGCTCACTGTGGGTCTACGGAAAAGGAAGACAAATCTGGGTATTTAGTCAAACTATTGTTCTTTTCTTTGTTCAAAAGTCACATTTGAAGATTGCCACAATATTCAGAAACCTATTCAGTATTTTGAAATTACTCAACAGCTCACATCCCTGAAACTGATGGAAATACTACTGCTTTCTTCACCAAGCCAAGAATTTCATTCCTGGCCAGTTAGTTCCCTGTGAAATACTCATTATGACTTTCTGCTGCTTGCATTAGCATGACAAAAATACTTAACTGTTTTTGCTTAAAAACAGTCACTTCGTATAACTCAAGCATAGGAACACAAATTTTATGGACAAAGTAACATTTTTGGAAATAAGTTCATAGTCATACTTTTAGATCAATTTGACAGATAATAAAAATCTTAGGTGAACACAAGATATGATGTAGCAGTCTCTTTGGCATCAGGACAGCCTGCTGAGGCCATGAATGGAAATATCACAGAACATGATGAGTTAGAAGGGACCCATATGGATCACTAGGTGCAACCCTTAGCCCTGCACAGAACCACCTCCAAGAGACACACCATGTGCCTGAGAGTGTTGTCCAAATGCTTCTTGAACTCTGTCAGGCTTGGTGCTGTGACCACTTCCCTGGGGAGCCTGTTCAGTGCCCAACCACCCTCTGGGGGAAGAAGCTTTTGCTAATACCCAACCTAAACCTCCCCTGACACAACTTCAGGCCATTCCCTTGGGTCCTGTCACTGGTCACCACAGAGAAGAGATCAGTGCCTGCCCCTCCTCTTCCCCTCATAGGGAAGTTGTAACTGCAGTGAGGTCTCCTCTCAGTCTCCTCCAGCTGAACACACCAAGTGCCCTCAGCTGCTCCTCACACGGCTTCCCCTCAAGGCCCTTCACCATCTTCATTGTCCTCCTTTGGACACTCTCTAATGGCTTAATATATTTCTTATATTGTGGTGCCCTAAACTGCATACAGTATTCAAGGTAAAGTGCAGAATAGAGAGGGACAACCCCTCCCTTGACCAGCTGGCTATGCTGTGTTCAATGGACCCCAGTAGTGGGAATTCATTTTTGAAAAATACTCTCTTACACCAACATTTATGATTATAAGTTAGTCAAATTTCAAAGAAACTTAACAAAGGAGAGAGTCAATAGATGGTTCAAATTTAAAAGAAAAGAAATCAAAAAGAACATAGAAACACCTTTACCTCAATAACCCAAAATATATTGCACCCATATTTCAAATACTGTGCACAGTCCTAGTCCTCCCATTTTCACAAGGACATAGCAAACTGGAAAAGATGCTGAAAGGGAAACAAAACCAACTGGCAGCTCTTTTAGGGGGTGCTGGGAGAACTCACGCAGGGTGGCTGCACCTCCCCTTCCCAATGCATGTCTGGATGTTTCATCCCCTCTCAGCCACTGTCAAGTGCAGATTTTAAGGACTGATTGAGGGGTTTGTTTCCTCCTCTCAAACTCTACCATGGCTATAAAAAGGGAATAATCAAGTGGTCTGATTACCTTCTAGAGCTACAGTAATCTAATTAGTAAATCAAAATGATACGTGCATGAGAAAAATAATATATGCAACAAGATGAATGTTATGGAAGGGTGCCGTGCAAAAACTGTCCCTCCAGACAAAAACTGAAATAAAAGTACTTTCTCTGTTCCAAGCCACACTTAGTCTAATTTCTTTGCAGGTCAAGGTAGCCTAATTAGCTCTAAATAAGGAACACCCAGAAGAGTTTGTTCTATCATACAATTTTTTCAAAGCCTTTAAATACGTGATTCACTCAATTGAACTCTGGAGTTTGAAATTCAGACTCTTTTGGTGACCATAATGCTGTGCTTTCCCTCAGATATAAAGGTATACCATCTCTTACAACACTTCAACTCCCAGATTATGGTTTGCTTTGTTTTGTTTTGTTTTTTTTTTTTTAACTTATCTTGGTTTTAGCACAATGAATAAATACTTCTGTGGCATGGTTTAATTGCACATCCTTCACATCCTTTCAGCTCAGCCCTTTGCCTGATGAAGCACCATCAGGTGGCACAGCAGAGAAAAAACAGGCTGAATGCCAAAGAGACGAAAGCATTTCTAGTGCCTGAGTGAAATCAGCACAGCACTTCAAATCTGGAGGCTTCTCCTGGAAAAGCAGCAAACAGGAACTCCCTTGCATTATGTGCCCAACCTCTATGCTACACAACTGCTGCAAAGCACCTCCTTGTCAGATATTCAGAGGTTCTGCACCAAGCAAAAAAGGATGAAAACCTCACCCTACATCTCTGAGTCACCTGTGACAAGGGATCGATTGGCAAAGCTGGACTGGTGGCTTTCAGAGTCACGACTGTGAACAGCAGGGCTGTTAGTTATGGGCACAAATTTAAACACAAAGATGAGCCATGGCATTCTCCATTTACCAAGGACAACTGCAAAATTCAGGTGCATGGTGTTTCTGGCAATGTTCGTGCTCACAATTAAATACTATACTGAAGAGAACAATCATATTAGTGTCCATATGTTGGTGTCTGTCAATAAAAAAGTGCCAGATTAAGAAAACTGTTTCACTTTTATGAAATATAAATGGAAGCATGATCCAACAGCCCATAAACCAGTGGCAGCTAAATTGATATCTTTCAGCTCAGGCATCATCATGCAAATCAGCAAATGCTGTATTTTAGTACTTGTGAAATGCTGATACGCATATATAAATCAGGAATCACTTTGCCAAGTTGCTCTCATGTTCTTTCAGTTTAAAGTGGCAAGAGCTTCAGCTAGATAATCTTATGCTAAAGTGTCACTGGCCACAGATAATACTGATTTTTTTCACAAACACACCATATTTTGAAAAACCTGGATATCAGCCAAAATATGGCTTTTAGCTCCAAAGGCTTATATGATTTTGGAAATAGCATACTAAAAGAAAGAAAACAACAGCAGGCATCTTGAGAAACCAGATACAGGCTTTTGTAAATGATGTTTGCTTTCACTGCTACATAGTGCTACTGGCTATTACTGGTTTCTAATGATAACTATTTCTGATTTGTGTCTCATCAGAAACCTCCTGAGATTTTCTTCACATACTTCCTTTTAAATGTTTCTCCATATATTAGGTAATTAAATTTTTTTTTCACTATGTTAATTTTCCCAATTTACAACAGTGAAAATGAGTGTCTACAGTCCTTGATTATAATTCGGTTGATACTGATCTGTAATTTTGGATATGCTGTGCGATAAACTAAATGCTATAATTCTCTGCACAGTTACAGGGTTTTTTTATAGTTTGTTTGTTCAAACAATTACAAGCAAGAATGAAACTCAAAAATAAAAGCTACGAATAGCAAATTAGTATGCATTTTGCATTTCTTTGTAATCAAGAGAGAAAAAAAATTGAATCAGAAAGAATAACTTCCAGTCTAAACTCCTATTATTGTCCTATCTTCCAAACATCTACAAGGCTACATTTTCAGATGTTGCCTGAAGTTTTATAAGTGAAGTAACAAAAATATTTTTTTCTAATCTGTGATGCAGCACCATTTTATGTTATACTCTTAGATGAAGAAAATCATATAAACCACGCAGTGTGGTTTTCTCAAGTGCACTGTATTAGAATGTCCCAGATGAGGATTTTCCCTCCCAGAATTTCAGTGCTGGCAGCCTACACAGTTTGAGGCCTGGCATACAAGAATTCACCTGTTTCACTAACTGCTTTATCCATACCGAATGTCTGAATCAGCCCAATCAGCTCCAAATTCTCTTCATTGTTAGAATGGACTAAAGGAACTCTTAACGTGGCCCTACTCAAATTGACTACAGTGTCTAAACCAAAGCTGTGGTGTTTAAATACAGAATCACAGAATCATTTAGGTTGGAAAAGACATGCAAGATCATCAAGTCTAACCTTTGACTAAATACAACCTAAAACTAAACCATAACACGAAGTGCCACGTCCAGTTGTTCCTTGAACACTTACAGGGATGGGTGACTCCACCAGTTCCCTGGGCAGCCTGTTCCAATGCTTAGCTACAGTTTCCATGAAGAAATTCCTCCTGATGGTCAACTTGAACCTCTCCTGGCACAGCTTGAGGCTAATGTTCTCTGATCCTGTCACTAGTTGCCTGGGAGAAGAGGCCGACCTCCTTTCAGACAGTTTTAGAGAGTGATAAGGTCAGCCCTGACCCTCCTTTTCTCCAAGCTAAACACCCCCAGCTCACTCAGCCTCTCCTCATAGGACTTGTGCTCCAGACCCTTCACCAGCTCCATTTCCCTTTTTCTGGACACAATCCAGCACCTCAATATCTTTCTTGCAGCGAGAGGCCCAGAACTGGACACAGCACTCTTAGGTGTGACCTCACAAGTGCCAAATACAGGGGGACAATCACTTCCCTGGTCCTGCTGGCCACTCTATTTTTGACACAAGCTGAACAACATGTTTAGGTTTTAATTGTTTATCCATCATTGTAGCATCTACACCTAGACTAGGATTAACAGCTGGTTTCTACTCACAAATGTAATAACTTGTCTTGAGGAAAAATTCTGTGGAGTGTCCAGACAGAGAATTTGCCACTGTGTTGGGTAAGACAAGCTAATCTACTATCAGTTAACTGGCATTGACAGAACCACAATTTGTATATTAGGCATCCATTAAGAAGTGGAAAAAACACCTTGACAGTACACTAAAATTTTGGTGTCCCTGGTGCCATCAGAAACTCAGATACTGTAGAGACAGCCTGACCTCATCAGAGGACAGCTCTGCCTTCTCCACCACCCCTAGCTACTTGATGGGTGAGGCCTGAGGATGTGGCCCAAAACCCCCAGGATCTGACTGGACCTTGGAGGCTCCATTAGCACCACGCACACACACTGGCTACCTTAGGCTGTGCCGAGGGCTGGGCTGTCAGAGGGAGCACGGCAGCAGCATTTCCCATGGCACACAGCGGGAGCAGGGCGGAGGTGGAGGCTGGACGCCGAGACTCAGCATGGACAGACTCACATTCATACCCCTGGGCTGCTCAGTTCTGCCCTCTTGGCACCATTCCCTTGGTACTGGCACAGCTGCTTGCTGTGGCAATCATCAAACAATCAGGTTGAATGAAAATACAGGCAGCAGGAGTAGAAATTTAAATGAGACCTTTCCAACAAAAGATTTAAAAGAACCTGCAGTGTGGTATTTCATAGGAAGCAAATGCATTTGCCTCATTTCTTTGAATAAAAACATTCCCTTCTGATATATGTATATTTAGGATTGCTTTGGGATTCCTTAGTTAAGGTTGTGTGTGAGAAAATGCTGAGAGCTGTCATCAGAAGCAATGAAAAGTATTTACAGAAAACAATTTTTAATATACTTGCAAAGATAGAGACAACTTTGAAGAGAGGCACAGAAACTGAATGAAAATAGATTTTTCAACCCAGACAAGCTGAATAAACAGTTTTGTCCCTATTTTCTGACTTTTAAAGTCTTTTCAAGCCCCTAGTAACAATAATAAATAACCAAGAGAATAATCAATTTCCACTATTTTCCAGTTTATGCAAAATGGGTAACAGACTCAGCAATACAACTTGAACAGAAATAAGGCACTATAAATTTCATGCCATTCTCCACCTTTATTTTTCCTGGTCATATTACTCTTCTCATTAGCTTTAATCACCATGTTTGAACATTAGTCAAATCATTTTCTTTACTGATACTTCTTAATAACCACACTTGATCCTTGAACTTGCTTCTCTCTTTGGCACAGTTCTTCCAGTTCTAGACTGTCTGTAGAGAATTTTTGCCTTCCTTCTCATATGCTGCTCTCTGAATCAACATATAAAGCTCTTTATTCCCATAATATACCTTCCCTTTTCCTTGCCTGGTGGAATCCCTTTTCACTTCTTCTCTTTTATTGACAGAGATCCTTCTGTCTGTGACAGTCTTCCTGTCTCACATACCCTTCCTGGCTCCATCCCATTTGAAGTTCAGATGAAGTTATTTTAACCCTTAATCATAGATTGTTCATTGTTAAATTAGAAAAGGAAAGTAAGGCTTTTAAAACATCCCTTCAGTACTCATCCAAGAGAGGTCATTATTGAGTTAAGCTGTACATTTAGCATTTGGATTATCCATCAAGTTGCTTAAGCAGGAGTAAATTAAAGTTCTCAAAATAAGTCTGTCCTTCCTCCAAAATTTAAATTAAAAACTTAATTCTATTAAAAAATATTCTTTCAGTGGTTTTGGATGAACACGAGGGAACTAAATCACATAGCTTTTTCAAAAGCAGCATTTTACTTCCAGACCAACTGGAAGGGAAAAATCAGAGGAAGTCTGTGTGGCCGGCCTTCAGAAGTATTTAAATCTGAGGACCACAAACTTGCTTTATCAAATAGGATGAGGCATCAGGTTTATTTGTAGCAGAAAATTATCCATAGCTATGCCTTAGTTGTGTCCGGGTCATTAATAGAGAGCCATTTCCTTCTATATCTTATTTCAGAGTACCAAAATTGCTTGGTCCATTCGGACACTGTGCAGGACAAGAAGATGAGAGATTTACTTCTCCATTTGCCTTCCCAAGAAGACTGTATAACCCAGCACATTCTTCTGTGGACTGTCCTCTGGCATTGGCTGGAGGTTTGAAAGTTTGCCAGTGTAACATTTTGGGATGGTCCTTGCAGCCCTCCATTGAAGGGATCCTGCCTGCTAACACACACCCTCTCAGCACATAGCGCTGCACCAGCTCCTTCCTGAGGATGTTATAAAAAGGTACAAAACCAAGTTCCTGATCCTTGCCACTGTGGCAGCCCCAATAGTCCATATTCATCCAGCCTAAGAGAGGGTAAGGAAACCACTAGCACTAGCTCAGTGCCAAAGATAAAGTGGATTAATGTCTAGGAAAGGTCAGGTTGTCTGATGTCCCCACTGCCCTGCTGTGCATCTTCTTCAGCCTGGAGCATAGACTTGGAAATAGGATATGGGAACTCATATAGCATTACATCTTTTCCCTGAACCAGCCTCCTCTGTCCTTTGATGTTATTTTTTATAGCAATCAGCATTTTCTACATATTTCCAGTGCAAATCCCTGACAAATAACCACCCCCTCCCAAACCATCAGCTTTCCACCTGACAGGTACTTACTTAACATCAACTCCTACAATCAATCTCTCTGTTTCTCACTCAGACAGTTCATTAAAAGGTGCACTGGCTAACCTTGTGTAAAGCATTTTCTGTATCTTTAAAGACATTCTCAGGCAGTAAGAGCGCTACATCCTATTCTCTAAGTTGAAAAGAATTATGCTTTGCCAGCAGAGATGACTAAAAATTTTTTGTAATGATTTAGTTGAACGTAAAATATACATATAAAAGGATTTAGGACATTTGAAGGATGTTGCATTGTTTGGGTAACATATCCAGGTGATGGATAATGGAGTTTCCATTGCAGAAAAGCTGTGTTCACACTTTTCTTTGAAGCAAATATGTTTTGATTGGCAGTTTGGTAACAGGCCCATTACTACAAAAGTAGCAAATTCTGAGTATGGTGTTTACACATTCTAGCCTGTTTAGTAAGCACATATTGCTGTGACAGCCAAGCACTGGTACATAGAGATTGAATTCTCCATTTAGTGTTTGCTACTGTACCTTTTGTGTTGTTCAATTCTTCCCACCAGCACACCTTCAGACCAGCAGCCCACAGCAGGGCTCTCCATCTTCTACAGTCAAATATATAAATATCTTATTTTAAAATTATTAAATTCAAAGGGTTTTTTTATGCCAGTGACTGGAAAACTGCTCCCTGTGTCAGTCATTTCTTCACTGAGGGTTGGGGTTTCATTTTTGTCTCTTCTCAGGGAGTGGTCAGATAACACCATGTGCCTTTTTTTACAGATAAATACAGATGCTCTGAAAAACCACAAGTTTGCAAAGGCTTAAAAATTCCCTGATTTTGTCCCATATTTCATGGTCCTCCAAACCTAAAATGCATACACTGAACTGCCAGATAGCCTTGTGTGTGCTTTACTAATCCCGGTTTTCATCTTCTCTCGCTGACAAAATAACAGCACTCTCAGAATGAAAAATGCATTCCCACTTCTAGAATTTGGCACTCAAGGTGACTGAGTGAGACACAAGGAGAATGAATTTTCTCCAGTACTGTTATGGCTGATTTCTAACTCAATGGTGATACACAGATACCCAGGACACATATATAAATGCCTGATAAAGCACAAAATTCTTGTCTCAACGAATGAGGTATTTCTGAAGGTGACAATAAGGGGCTGGGTGAAAAATGTAGAAACCTCTGAACTAATTAAATAATTCACAGGTGAATCAGCAAGTTGATCATCTTTACAGTAAAGTATGTGCACCATGTATTCTTTATACTTTTTTAAATGAAGTTTTCCTTAAATAAATAACTCTGTTAACAACGGAATTGCTCTGTGTAACTTTAAAAATACCAATTTACACACAAAATGTGTAATATTCTATGTTAAATTAGATTGCTCCGTTTCAGACTTCTATGTATTTGATGATGCCCTAAATGTTCATTTTCTAGCATGGCTTGATGCAATAGTGGGACTCTATAAAATTAATTTTATAAAAGATCAGTATGTCAGTAATAAGTAAACAAACATTTAAAAACAAACCTAAAGTTAAAGCCAGCTCTGGTCTGGTTCATAGAGCCAAATGCAAACATACCTGCAGTTTCTGATGCAACTAATCATCAGCATTTCTCCTTTTTATAGTTGTTGAGAGTTACTAACAGCTTAATGAACCAAAATTTCAAGTCAATCTGAATTGAAAGTATTTCTGGTAACGTAGGCACACCTGGGACTGTATTTTCATGCAGAAAGAACTTTGCAGCATGTTATTAATTACCATGTAACTGATATTTCATTACAGTCACAGAGTGTATTCCACCAACTGTTAACTGAATGCTTTTCACAGTGGCACAGAGTGACACTGAAAAACACAGATCAGGCCCCAAGATGTGAAGCAACACTGCAACTAGTATTTTACTAGGCTGAACAAGATTTCCAGAATCAGCAGGATGAAGACTGCTTGGTTTGCTATTAGCGTGACAGCTTCTCAGGCAAATCACATGCATTCTTCTCCTGTAAGGGATGAGCATCTTCTAATACAGACCAAAGATATTGGGCTGAGTCTCAAACTAAAAGAATCTGTGGGAGGATGTGGAGAGCAATCAGCTGTGCACGGCTTTAAGCGTTCCACCTCTGATTCTGCGATCTGAGAGGGGATTCCCTTCAGGATACAGACATTCAGTCTGTCTGCAAGACAGCTTGGTCTTCCAGAGACACTTCAGTCCTATCTCACCACTTGTGTTTTCTACATCTCTTTTCTCCAGGACAAACTTAAAATAAAAACCCAAACCTGATGGTAGGTGGTGAAAGGAAGGTGGTTCTAGCACTCCCATGTAATGCAAACTGGCACACGAGTGATAACATTAACTTGGTAAATTCCTCTGTGCTGAGCTGTACTCTGTGTGTGACTGATACAGAGATGCTGGGGTGCCAGGAAAGAAGACGTGTTTGTGACAGATGGGTGGATGTTTTGCAGTGTTGAAAAAGAAATGACACCTTTCTCAAAATGTCATTTTCCTTCTTGCACTGGCATCGCCAGGCATCACGTAGCTGCTGGCAGAGCAGTCTCGGGAGTGAGTGACACCCTGACTGAAGGAAACCTCAGAATGCAAATAGGTGCTGCAAAACCTATGGTTAGGTATGGGCTGATGGGGACGACAACAATTGCTGCCAATTACAGAGGTGATTTGTCACTCCATTGCTGATTCCTAATCTGGAAGGCACTTACAGACTTCCCCACTTCCCAAAAGGAGGCAACTTTGCCTCTCTGTAACTAGCGCTGACTTTCTGAGTCAACTCACCACAGCTCAAGGCACACCTCACTTTGCTCTACCTCGCTGGCTCCTGGGCTGCGCAGACATCAAGAGTTTGGCTGGCTACAAGCCAGGACTCCATCTGAAGGGCCATCTCCTACCTCTGCTAAACTGAGCTGTCTTAATTCAGCCTTTTGACAAAGGAACGACATAAAAAAACAACCTTGATTGGTGCTTGGTTTAATTTGAAGTAAGCAATGCAGCAAGCACTCAGGCTTGCAGGAAGGATCTACAAGGCTTGCTAGTCAGCCAGTGATATCCCACCCCACCGGAGCTGCATTTTCTTGGCAATATTATATTTCTTTCCCCATTTTTAGCTGTTGTCTTTGAGCTGGTTATTTCAAGGAAAGACTTTGTGCAGTACAACAAGGCTTTACTCCCAGTTATCCACTGCTGTGAAAAATAATAAAATACAACAATCAGTCACCAACAGCCCAGGTAACCTAAGATTTCTGAACTGCAAAACACAAGCCTTCCCTGCCCAGGTTAAGTGATGCTGCCTTGCTCTCACACCCTTCCATAAGCATTTACTGCTGGACAATGCATGGCTTTGACAACACAGACCTGCTGGTAAAGGCTGCAGGAAGCTGCGGCCCCGTGGAGGTATAAGTGTTGTTCAGAAAGAGTGAGCAGAGCTGGCATTGAACAGACACAATCAGTTGACCTCTGATTGAATTAGGCCTGGAAACATTCAGAACTAGGAGGATTGTATGAACCTGGCCTTGGTTATGAGGGATACAAGCCCTGCATGGTCCCACCCAGCCAGGACAGCCACTTCACTGAGATGTCAGATGTTGGCCACAGCAGTGAGCACTGGTTCAGTGCCACCATGGGCCCTTCAAAGGGACACTCTCTATTAAAATCCGAAATAAATCTGAAATTATTAGAGAAACAAATAGCATTACAGGAAAACTCGCTGTCTGGGTGTCCACTAAAGCCTGGGAGATGATCCCCTGGGGATGCAGAAATGCAGTGTGTTCCCTCCCTCTCACACAGGCACTGTCCACCACCATTCTTACTGGGACCTCACCAAAGAGCAAACACCTCAGCAGTACATGCTCAAAGAAGGCAACAAGGAAAAGATTAAAAAAAAAAAAAAGAAAAAGGAAAATAAGTTAGGTAAACTTAGTTGCATCTTCCCAATAACATCTGCTGATTCTTTCAATTCAGATTTTCCAGTCACACTCTATTATCTCTCTGCCTAGCTGAGAAGGAAATGGACACTAAAAGCCATTAGAAGACCAAATCCTGGGCTTTATTGAGATAAAACAGTTAATTTTATCCTTAAGTGACTGTTTTATCACAGCTTTCCCTAAGAGCAGCTTTGCTATACAATTTTAAGTACCTCCTAAATCATATTTAGCATCTTTTCCTCTCTCAGTTCAGAAGCTGAAGTACTAGTACATTATACTTTAATAAAGATATCATCTAATTATTCTGTTTTTTGTAGAGAGTCAACAATGCTAAAAATAATTATAGGGTTATATAACATAATAAACTGGCCTGTCTAAGTTATACATGCTTTATTTCTACCATGGCTTAGTTTTAATCATTCAAAACCCCATGCTGATCCAAAGCAGCAAATCACTGCATATTCCACAGGATGAGCCAACTTTTGGTGGAAGACGCTTCCAAGAGTGCACCTCCTGCTCACATGAGGCACTACCCAAAAACAAAGTGCCCCCAACACATCCTACAGGAACACAGAACTGAGGCAATCCATGGAAAGATTTGGGAGCAGCTTGCCTAAGTGCTTAATACCACATCAGAGCAGCTAAATGGCTCCCTTTTAAAAAAAAAAGTAAAAACCAACCAACCAAAAAAAAAAAAAACAACAACAAAAAACCAAAAAACAAACACAAAAAACCCCAATGAGACAGCAGTACAAAAAGAACCACAGGTATCTAAGCTTCACCACAATCAGACATTAGCCCTGGAGAGCTATTCAGACCTCTTGCCTGAAGAGATTCAGAGTATCATCCAGTCATTGCTGCACCAAACCCAATCGTTTGTTGTTAAAATCAAATCTGTCTTTCACAAAGTCAGCCAAGTCTTGATCTCGGGCATGTAGTAACACATGGGCCATTACACAAATGAAGATGATGTGCTGCTTCTTACAGCCAGGATACTTCACTTTGAGAGTGACATTAAAATTGCAACAATTAACTCTAATGAAATTGACAATTATGTTTTAATGCAGTAATGGGCCGTAACATAATTAAGTAGAAGTTATCTGAGTGCTTTTCCCTAACACACATATTCAGGGCTGTACTTTGATCTATAATTTGGCAAGAAGAAGAAAAAATGCAAAGCCAGTGGCTTGGAATGAGTACCATGCTCCCTTCCTCCCCTCCTACTGATGCTCTCACAAGGCCAGTGTCTTGCTTTTGCAAACAAGATGTAATTCCATCTATCTTTTGTCAGGAGTAAAACACCTCTGCACTAGAAATCTTTTCAACTACAAAGGAGGCAGAGCTCAGGACTTCCTGTTTTGCCAGAAGGCAGGAATAGGAGTCTTACCCTACATTCAGAGACCAGCAGGGAGGCCTCTCAGAGAGCCAGCCCAGAACAAGGAGGATCCACCCTGCCTTCCCCAGCTGTTCTGAATGTCCTGCCAATTGCTGTTATTAGTGTCTACCCAGCAAAGTCATTTTTCTGAGGGTATTCATCACATACCATGTATGTCACCTCATTTATGCATTTCTGGTAGCAAATCACCTCTTTTATGGGCAAAGAAGCTAGAACACAGGCACTCAGCAACAGGCTCAGAGTTAATCAGAAAGCCAGTGACCAGGTCAAGAACGTCAGAAGGAGTTATAAAATTGCTCCTGGGTGATCTTTTAGTTTCGGCTGGAAGCAAACACTTAAAGCTTGCCTTTGAAGTATTGTGAAATCCCGTTGGACTTCAATCCAGCAAATATTGTGCTGAAATTATAAGTATTTTAAGTGCTAGAATTCAACATTTTTTTTTTCAATTTGGCCTCCTAGATCTCAAATAATTTGATTTGATCACCTATAGAATTAAGAACAGGCATATATGTGTCAGAATACACCCCTCTATCCCTTCAGCTTAGACCTTCAGTAAACAACCTCTCAGTGTATATATTACACCAGTGTCAGGGTGATAAAAGTAGAATCATAACAAATTTTTAGGTGTGTTTGGCTCTTGACATAGTAGAATTTACACACAGTTACAGCTTTCAAAAAAGAATCCTCTTATACAGTCAAAACACACAAAATGACATGAATTGCTAAGAACCTGAATCTACTGTGGTGCTATACCTGCGAAAATGAACGCAGCATTTTTAGACGAAGGCACAAGTGGTAGTTAGGCTGTCTTAAAATTAAGAAATATGTCTAAAATATCACTTGGACTTTTTTCCTTTTAAACAAAAGAACACTTACTATTTCAAAAGGATTCTGACAGCCTGACAAATGCTATTCATCAATGTTTTCTTCTTTAGAAGAAAAGGGTACAGCTACAGAGAAATCAGGTTATCTCTATTGCTGTAACTTTGTTTTTTGTGCTCCATCAGAGCCTTTCAAGCAGAACCGAAAATATTTTATTTTTAATTAGCTGTAGCTGAATATTTCTTGCCTTTCCTTACTTTTCCATACAGCACAGTAACCTCAAGATGGCGATATTTGCCTCCTTTTAGAGGCTGGGCTGACAGCTGGGATTGCTGAGGCACAGTCCTTCATTATTAAAGCAAAGTGGAATTTCTTTTTGTCTTTGAGCACATTAAGGTGTAGCTGCCTCTTGGATATTTCTACATGCCTCCCTCTGATAAAGGTTCTTAATTGCTACTATCAAGTCTTGCATCTTACAGCAAAATAAAAGTGAATTTCAACTAAGAAAGTCATACCCAAACTTTCTGAAGTGCTTGTTTTCACCTCATAATCTGAAGTCCAAAAGCCAGGGTATATTTTTGCAATTTCATCCCTAGGCCTTTGTTTATCATACCAAAAATGATTCACAGAAAAAAAAAACAAAACAAAACAAAACTGAAACAAAACCACCCAAGTCAGATAGTTTTCCTTATTTAGAAATACACGTAAATTCCCCCTTGCCCCCCCTCAAAAAAAACTCCAAACCAAACAAACATACCCAAACTTACTATATATCTGAATATGAAGTGACCATTTCGAACCACAAGACAACTGTTACCAGTGTTCATTTCAGCTTTGCTTTTGAATAAACACTGCATCAAAGGTGTTTGGTGGCTTCTGTGCCCCCCCTTAAGGCAGGCATGAACAAAATGTACACTTTTGCCAAAATCTCCTTTTTCCCACTCCATCATGCTGTCCAAGACTTTTCTTGGATTTTGTAGTTCCATCTAACATTAGTTTTCTAGTCCACCAAAACATACTCCTCTCTGAATTACTCTCTGCCAAAGGTCAAGATGAAAGCTGGAAAGTCTTTGCCTTTTACATGTTTTAGGAGCACAGCACACACAGAAACATACCTGTCAAACACATACTGTCTCATTTCTGAATTTTCATTAAATAACAGCAAAGGAAATCAAATTAATGAATGCTCTAAAATATAACAGTTTGCCTACTGCTTTTTCAGAACGTCTCTCGCCCTTAGCCCTCTGTACTGCCATGCAGGGTGGCAGCCCTCAGTGGCTTTTGGCTACTCCACTATAGAGCAAAAACCACTTTTTTTTCTGGTTCTATGGTAAAGCACCCTTTATGGGAGCTTTTTTTTCTATTGCACAGATGGTTGGAAAAATTATTGGATACTGAGAAAAAAAAAAAGATTATTATTTGATATGAGGAAGGAGAGGACTGTTTCTGTGAACCCCTCCAAGCCACAATCAAGGTAAAGCTAAAGGGTTTTGCAGGGAAGATGAGTTCTTAACAGTGAGTGTTATTTGTGTTTAAAAGGTTTGTAAACACAAAGGGTAACAACACTCAGAGGCTGTAGTCTGCAACATCCATGTACAAAAGATTATGAGTCAAATTTGTGAAAAAGAGATGTGAAGGTGCTAGTTTTAGTCCAAAACATTACTTTCAGGCAGCTTCTACTGTGAGCAATGAACATTACACAGATCATTTTGGGCGTAGGGGATACAGATTGGTTTTTGTCCAGGAGCTGATTTAGCAGAACCAAAGTGCTGGAAATTTACAATCTTGAAGTTATCAAAGTCTGTTTGTAAACCTGGTGTCTGTCTGCAGGTTGTTCCTGTTCCCTGCACAAGGGCTCACCCTATCAAGTATTCTCTAAAGGAATTGCCTCCCCTGCTAGCCTGGATGATTTGTCTGTTCCTCTGTTAACAGTTGTTTTGCTGATTCACTGTGAACTGCCTGTGTTAACCTTTATAACCATGACAAGGCCACCTTCTGCATTAGGAGCAAGCAAAATTTACTCAAGCTGCCCCTGACTGGTGTGGCTTTATAGCTCTCACTTCCAGCAGCCCTTACAAGGCACATGTTCAAGGAAGTCCATTGCCTGACCATCTTTTGTTGCCTGTGACAGTTTCACAGCTTTTCTTAGCATTGCCACAAGCCATCTTCCTTGTTTTAAAACAGTGTGCTGTATACACAGGCTTTCAGCTCCTTTCACGTATGTGGTGTTATTCAGATGCTTTCTGACATAAGGTGTCAAGCTCTCTGCCTTCACTTGAGTGTTTCTAGTACAAATTAGTAAAATTGCCTTTAAGTCCTGAAGAACTTCGGAGCTTGCCTCAGCTGAAGATGTTTTTGTTTAATGTTTCAACATATTGTTCTTAATAGCATGTCTGTGAACGGCTTGAAGCAAGCAAGCGGCTGAAGTGTCCTTGCAACACAGCAAAACCTTGTTGGAAAGGGACTCTTGGGACGAGTACCATGTCAGGGATACTTAGCTTATTTAAGGACCTGAGAAAATACTTGGCAGGGTCAAGACAAAGAACCCAAAAGACAGAAGCTTTGTTAGTTCAGTCATAACCCACTAGTCTCCCCAGAGTCACTCACAACAGCACACAGGCAAGCTGCTCTTACAAAGCAGTCATGCTCTGGTGTATGAAGATACTGTTGGAGACCAGTCCAACAGCTGCTAAACATCCCAAACTCCTGGTGAGGCTGATGAACACAGGATGCTACTCACCTCACCAGCATAAGCACATTGAAAATAAAAGCCAAAAAGTATCTGAGTCATTTAGTCTATAGGCAGTCAGCACCACTTCTTAGATGTTCTCCTATGGATCTGCTCATGTTACTGGAGGTATTTAGATCACCTGAATCACTACAATTAGACCTGAATTTTACCAAAACTAGAATAACTCCCAAGTTTCCTGGTTCCTTACTTTTATACCCCTGGTTTGATTCTTAGTCCTAGCAATTCCAACTCATGTGAAGTTTAAATGTCTTTAGATGTCATTAAGTTAAAAAAAAAAATTAAGACAACAAAACTCGAAATACAACAACAAAACCCCACTGGGTATGAGGTTTTCACATTACACAGAATGTACATCTAGGACAGACAATGGGGAATGACAGAGAAGGAGCAATGTTCTTAAGACATGGGTAGCAGGCATTTTTCCTGGGTAGGAGCTCTCTGGTTAGTAATGCTCATCTTCTCACATCACCCAGTACTTCTCCCACTCTCCTTGTAGGTGTTTCTTAAGTCCTTTCCTTTGGGAAACTGTAACTGCCTTACAGCCCATTTGCTGCTTCCCAAAGATTTCTCCCTGTCTGGTGGGCTTATAAACTCCAGCCTCTTTAGTGGACTTTAATAATAGGTGACTTTCCATAAGAACATGGACAAAAACCATTTCTGCCAATACACAAGAATATTATTCTTAAAAAACATAGGCAGAAGGACATCCTCTATTTGAGAAGACGCTATGGAAAAAGTATAATAACAATGGAGAGTCAGTTACCCAAGAGTGCAATTTAGAGAGACATCATTGGAAGAGTTGCTTTAATTAGTG
The DNA here is from genome assembly GCF_036250125.1 of Pseudopipra pipra. Lineage (NCBI taxonomy): Eukaryota > Metazoa > Chordata > Aves > Passeriformes > Pipridae > Pseudopipra > Pseudopipra pipra. The sequence goes on from NC_087554.1 coordinate 12,839,011, forward strand.
TCATTGTTATATCTGTTGCCTTGCTTATACTGTAGATGTGCCTTCTGCCACCTAGTAACTAGGAGCATGGACTCCATAGGGACAGGACCCAGGAAATCTTTTTAACCAAAACCAGATGCAACAATTTACACCAGCTGAGCTTTAGCCCTGTGGGCTTAGCTGAAAGTACCTATGGGACACTTGAAATGGAGACAGGTAAGAAATGAAGATCCAAAAAAACCCCAACAAACAGTTAGCCAGGAAACAGAGCCCTTTAGATAACCTGCAAACCAATCTCATGCTTTTCCAGCTCAGTGCAAGCAGCAATGACCACTGCAAAGCACATAAAAGCAGAGTTCCTGCAGTCAGAGCCAGGGGCAGCTAGTGAGGAATTGCCTCCTTAGAATTGGATCTGGCATCCTAGCTCCTGCCTGACCAGGGCCAAACAGGTGTGGATAAACACCTCCCCTGCTCTGCTTGAGTACATACCTTCTAATGCAGCTCAGAACACAATTTACCTTATTTGCAAGGAGAGCATATTGTTAGCATAGATTCTTGTTATCAGAGCCAATATTCAACTTACAGAGGCTGGGACAGACCAGTCTTTCCTGATAAACAGCCAAGGAGTAGGAGGGCACAGGCTACAGCCTTCTCTAAACAATACATGATTTGATCCCATTCCCAGTGTAGCCAAACTACCAGCACCAGTGGGTACAGAACCAGGAGCTGTACTAAGAATATCTGAAATCATCATCTTATGCAATTACAGTGCTATCTCATATCTACTTTGTGTGCTGAGGCAAGATGGGCACTCAGCTGCTCGGAGCACAAGGCCAGAGTTCGATTTGCCCAGCTCTTATACACTCTTGACATACTGCCCGCTTGTGCCAACAGAATCAAATCCTGTCTGCCCTTTACTGCAAGGCATTTCCCACACCTCTTGGATAAATGCTCACCCTTCCTTCTAACTCCTCTCCTTCAGGCTCCAGCCAACTGTCATCCCCTGGGAGCCAAACATTTACTGCATGAAAACCCCAACACATGACAAGTAACCTCTCTCAGTGCTTCTGTCAAGGCAACTGCTGCCTTTCAAGCTGATTTCACTGACTAATTAAGCATGGAGGCACACCAGACTGCCAACTGAATGGTGGTTGCAGCATCCATCACTCCAGCAGACTCCAATCTAATGGGCTAAAAGCTACAGCTTGAGAGCCCAGCCCAGCTTGTTCACTGGAATGGAAAACCCATTGTTTACTGTGCTCTCAAATTCCCCAAGTTATAAGGAGGAGAAAAAAACCAAACAAGACCCCTTATGCTCTCCGGCCTTGAAAACATTAATTATGAATTATGAAGAGAGAAAAAAACACCTGCTCCCCTTTTATCATTAACATTTTATGTATTACACCTTTCAGTCTCTTTCCAAACATTACAGCTCCTAAGGTTCTTCAGAGGTAGTTAAAAGTACACTAAGTCCCATTTGCCTACAAAGCCGTCTCATCTGCTGTTTCCACCAAGGATGAAGTTTGTTTTCCTCCCATGGGTGTGCTTGCCTTCCTTTGTGCCTGTGCACATATAGTTTGGATGGAGTGGCTTCCCCATGTGTTTGTTGGAGCATTTTCCTTCCTGTTGACTCAGTAATACACACAAAAAATGACTGTGAACTGTAAGATGTTATTTATACAGTTTCTTTTACCCTCTGCAATGGCTTAGATCCTTGTGAAGACCCTGAGAAACAGAGCAGAGCCTAAATGGCATTTAGTTACACAAAATGTAAGGCAACTAGACCAAGAAGAAAAGGGCATTGAGTCGGGCACAAGGATGCTGTGTATCAAAGCGACCTGGAGTGTCCCACGTAGCTCCATGCTCACATTCTCACCCCAACTACATCTGGATTTGAAAAAGAAGCCTAAACGAAACACTTTCTCCTCTCACAGGGAGGAAATAACATACCTTAAACAGCAGCACAGATAACACTACTTATCTTTATTAAGGACACTAGATTTCAAGATTAAGACTGTAATTGTTGATGCCCATCCTGATCAAATCAAGATCTAAACACATTTGTGATGAGAAAAATCTCAACGCAGCATACATTTGTTTTAATGAAAATATTTTCAAACTAAAGAAGGAAGAATTTAAATTGCCCTATTGGCATAAAGGGACTAGATGGCAAATTACTGCAAGTACATTTAGGTTGCAACTTTATTCAAAGAAACACCACTGATGTTTACAGAAAATGAAAATTAAGTTTCACTAAGCACTGATATCTGACCTCAATGTATAATTTCAAATCCTTTGAGACAGGTATGACATTATAACAGTGTATTTTTGAATCATCAGAGCCAAAGATTTTACAATCTGAAAAAAAACCCCTGATGACCTATTTTACATTTATATCCCAAATGAAAGAGCCAAGATAAAAAGAATAACTTCTTTCTTGACCTAGTAATATTGACAGAGACAATAATAATATTTCTGATGCTGAAATCTGGCTCTGATAGATGAGAAAATAATTATTGAATTTGATTTTTTAAGAGAAGACATCAGCAAACATCAGCAAAAATATCATGTTTATAGGGGTCTGTTTCTAAGAAGATAGCTAAAGAACAGCTATCTGGATTGGGCAGGTTTTTGCTCTGGATTGACTATTAAAAATAGTTATAATCAAAATAAAGCAGATATACAGAGCTGAAGACTGTTTTGACCCTCTCCTGCAATGGATTACTTTGATATGAGAATTTTAAATAACATTTACATGTTTTAAAGCGACAGAATCCCACTTATCTTTTCTCTCTTTTCAGATGTGACCCTAATTCCCAGCTGCAATTTTGCAACCCGTGGTTTCACTCCAACAGGCAGTTAAACAAGGGCTGCTACAACACTGGTAAAGGGGCAGGACAGGGTCTGTGCCTGGGGGTGTGTGGGAGCACCACTGACCAGACAGGAAGCAAAGCCAACTCAGCTTCTGCGGGGAGAAAACAAAGCTAAACAAGCAACCAAGCAAACAACAACACCAAAAAAATCCCTGCATAACCAGGAAGGTATCAGGGAATACCTGTAAGTGAGTAGTTTTAGTTGAACCTTTCCCTGATTGTTCTAACATCTCTGTTTCGGTCTCCCCCAGGTCAGCTTTCTTGCCTGTCTTCAGCTGTTCATCATCCTCCCCTGTTCCCTTTACTCCCATTCCTGCCTCATCCTTCTGTGTAGTCTGCTGTAATCCTATTGCCATAAAAATTAAGAGATTCAAAATACTTATTTTCATTTGGCTGTACATTCTCCTGCATCTATCCTCTCAACCCAGCTAGCATCCTGCACAAGGCAGCAGCCACCTCCAGTCCTTCCTTCTGCACCACCAAGTGCAGGAGGGATAAATTCTTCTTGATCCTCTCACAGTCTCACTGCTGGGCAGGTAACAGAAGGTGAAGCCTGCAAGACCCCATCTGTGACAGCCTCCAAGCAAACTTCCCAAGTCACCATCACACTCCATAAAGTGCCACTTAATAATGACCACAGGCTAGAAGATGAGAATGTCTTAGAAGACAGATGCTTCTCCCGTGAATAGCTATAAAAACACAGTGAAGTGTTATCTATGTTCATACTTGGAGTTTCAAGGTCATGAAATTTAAGAAAGTCCATTTTTCAAAAAAATCAAGACATGCCAGCTTTTTCATGAAAATTCTCTCCTGCCTCAGGGATGCAAAGCACCACACCATAGCATGTATTCCCAACTTTCCACCCTCCTGCTAAGGGCTGGTTTTCCAGTGCTTTCAACATTAGATGATAAAATGCTGTTTGGTATGCTGGCTTCTAACACCAGATCTCTACACTAAAGCATCTGCATGCAGCATTACCATACTTTTGTAATTTCATCCACAATCCTGATCAAGTTGCAAGTGCCATTAACCACAAGTTCAGCTCTTGCAGACCTCACTACAGGCAGTCTTTTTGCCACTTGAGTGTACAGCACAAAAAACCACTGCTGATTCATAAGCATCAGCATTGCAAAACTCAACAGCAAGAGAATTTTTCTAAACTTCGTACAGCTCAACAAATAGAAAGTACTGAAACACAAAGAGCAGAAATGACTAAATCTCCAATATAAGCTCCAAACATTCTTTTACATTTGGAGTACCTCCCTCTTAGAAGTGTTTTTCCATCTCGGTTAAATAATACCTGTTAGATAACCAGGAATAGAAATTGCTTGGAAGCTGTCAGCACTTGTTTACCAACTTGTCTTTGATAAAAATATAGATCTGAACAGGTTTATTTTGCAACAAAACAAAAATAGCTTCTCTTCACTGAGTTTATATCATGTAATTAAGACAAGAGAGAGGGGAGACAGCTTCTTCAGATAAATCAGTTCCTAAAAGGCATAAGCAATAAGTCCATGAAAACCTGGAACATCCAAATACCTTGTCTGGCAAAACATCTGTTTTCTCCAGCGACTTTTGCTGCTAAAATATTTTCTCAAAGAATGGTATGGTATGGGACAGTATCTCTTGAGCTTGTGTTCCCCAAGAGATTACACACAATTTCTGAAATAGAATACAGCCAAACAAACAGTAGAGCCATCCTGAAAACATGAGCTTTTCTATAGAAACTGTTCATCCCCACAGCTGGCTCTCACTGTTGAGGAATACATTTAGTGCAGGTAGTTCAATCTGCAGCTTGCACTGCAGCTTACACACTGCACTCAAATTATTCATCAACATCATGATACACTCAGAGGACACAGGATAAAAGGCTTACCCAGTTCCATTTTCTTGTAAAAGTTTCCTTTTCATATTTTTCCATAAACATTTTTTGCCTATATAAGTTTTACTTGTTAAGTACCCACGCCTGTCTGATCAGTGATACAAAGTAATTGTGGTCATGCCACAACTCTAACAAAAGAATAATATCCCAAAGTTCAAGCTGAAAAGAAACGTTTACTTGCAGAGCAGATATGTATTTTCCTCTTCAGCTGAAGAGAAACTCGGTCAGCTGCTTCTCAAGAAATAGTATTGGCCTTGACCAGTTCAGCTGGGATTAATTTAAGGAGAATGACAAAGCATGGTCAGCTCTAAGAGCATTTGATTGCAGAAAGCCCTGCAATAAACACCAGTGTTACTGCAGAATGATGTGAAAAGACAGGTACTCAGATGCTAGATGTTGCCTTTTGTGTAGAAAACATTGAAACCAGGGCTGCAACTTACCAGAAACCTATTTGTTGTTTGCTTAATCGAGATCAGAAACATTTGGGCATTTTATGCCTTTTGATTCTGATTTAGGAACACCCTAAAGCATGTGCTTTAAGGTCTGCCATGTCAGAAACACATTTGCTTGCTGTAGTGAGTTAGTCCTACATCTTTGCTTCTGCAACATTGAAGCCTGTTTCCATCAACTGCCTGGCGACACCATCTGAATTCAGAAATTGTTGTCCCTGGTTTGAATGTGAACATATTTGCTTCAGCTCCTCATGCTTCTCTCTACTAGTAAATACCCAAAAGCATGTATTTTATAACCAAGGGTAAAAAAAAGCACTGAGTTAACTTTACTGTTGAATTTGTAAAATTCTCACTGCTATCAAACCAGAGCAGGTGTTTGGACAGCTTAGGTTTATTGAACTTGAATAGCAAACGGTTCTCTTTCAATTAAAAAAGGTCATTTCCCTGGTTGTCTGCAATGCTTCATGCAAGTGAAGGAGCACACACAAGTTGCTGTGTAGAGAAAATGAGCTAAATTTCACCAAGAACAGACAGTAACCAGCAATCCACCAGTAAACAAACATACTGCTCTGTCCATAACAGAACACAGTGGGGTATTGCTCTGCCCCTGAACATGTTTAAGTGCTTATTTAAGCTTGCAGAGCTGATAGGAGAATGCGAGCATCCAAATCCTCATGCCTATGTGGGTAGTTATTTGAGCTGAACAGAGACACACAAAAACATACAGCTGTCAGACAGAATAAGGAATAGCTGGTCAGGAACTAGTGTGTTCATGCCCACAGATGTTCCTGGGTACCCATACACACTTTGCCAGTGTGGAAACATTGCATTTTGTTGCATCTTTTTGTCAGGACCCACATGCTTCACTGGTTCTGCATCAGATGGGAGAGCCTCCCTAGTCACCCCCACCTGCTCAGCTCACACTTCTCTCAGCTGCCAGGCCTAGGCAGGATTTAAAACACATGAGACTCATAGCTTTGCTTTTTGGTGGCTGAGTACTGAGCCTAAGTTTTACATCAAGATTCATGGGATGGCATCAAGACAGAAAATTACTTCTGTGAGAACATACATACAATATCAACATTACTTCATTTAAAAAGTCTAATTTTTGGTGTATTCTACAAAATAACTCTCAGCTCTCCTTGCTAATGTAATGAGATCTGTTCAACATTTTAATTTCAAAAGCAGTTTTGGATAACAAATCCACCTCCCCCTCCCCGGAAAAAAGATTACCGTCTCTAGGAACTAAATCAATAACAGCATTAAAGGAGGACTGGCTAAGAAAGATAGTTTGGGAATTAGATTTTTTTTTTTTTAATGCCAAGAGACTAAGCTATTACAACTAATAACATAGGAGGTATTCAATTTATTCCCAGCCATACCTGAATGCACCCAATTTCAACACTTAATATATCATGAATTTGATCAATGTCGTGGTATTTTTCCACTAAGTTACTCAAATCACTGATACGTTTGAAGTATAGGTAGTGTTTGAAAACAGCGAATGAAACCCTTACCAAAGAAAAATTAGCATCAAAATACAAAAGTAGAAGCAGGAAACTTTACACAACTAGATAAATTAGCCTTCCAAAAATTAGCCTTTTGCCTCTGGTCAGCCTAGCAGCATGTAGGAAAAAGCCCTCACATGCTGAAGAAAGCAAGAATTCTTGATCCACAGTCCTTCTGGCCTCACAGCTTTTCACATCTTATTATTCCTGAGAGAGGCACATGAGCTAAATGCTGGTAGAAATCCTGCAACAACACAACAGATCTCATCACTGTCCACCCGTAAGAAGTAACCTCTCCTGCAACAGCTGCAATAAGCACCAAAGAGAATATTCATATTAGTGGATCAAGTTCTCTGTCTTTTTGTATCAGAGACAAGAAGTGAAAGACCTATGGGCCAGGATTCTGAAGTTAATTAATTTTCTGGTCTCTGATACAAGGGCTGTGTAATGACCCTGATGAAAGAAGTAAACGCAGATATCTTTTCTGGTGTTTCCACAGAGGCATCAGGTCATGCAAATAAGCAGACTGTGCTCAAATGACTTTGTAATTCATTTTTTCTGACCCTCTCTCCAGAGCAGGGATCTGTTAGAGAAATCTTTTGTGCATGGCTGTTCCTGTAGTGTGGAGAGTAACACAACCCAATCCCACAGCTGAGATTTCTTGTCCCTCAAGAATTACTGTGTTAAATAACAAAAGCATTAAATAACAAAAGCAGAGATAAGAGCTCTGTTAAAACTAACCATCTATGTCTAGGCTAGGAAGAGTTTGGCACAGAAGTCTTGCTATTATTAGACATTTCCTGGTATTTTCCTGCCCACTAAGAAAGAGAAGCATTTTGAAGAACTCCAATCACAGCGGAACAGATGGGGAAATATTATACTAATTTCCTCTTGGCTTCAAGCACAGAGAAAGACAATCCACCTTTCTGCAGTTTTTGGGCTTGGTTCCCACCCCTCCCCATGTTGTTAGAGTTCTACTGTGATGGATTGAGTGAGATGCTCCTCATGCATCAACCTCCAGAAATGTTGCCAAGTATTATTACCACTTCGGGCTGCTTCTCTTCCACCTCTCATATTCTTTCGGTGCACTGTTGTAAACACTTTTCTTTCTATGTATCTATTCTTTCTTGTATCTATATCTTTCTTGTACCTATCCTTCTTTCTATGCAGTATTCAGCATTTTAGCTAGTGATTAGTATTAGAGATTCCAATACTTCCTCAGGATGAATCCTTCCACTCCAGAGAAGCAAGAGTAACAGGCTGTAAATGCTACCTGCTCCTTTGAAGAGAGCAGAATTTGATCCTCCTGCATGACCAGTCCTTTCAGAGAAACATCTGACTTAAACAAGCAACCCCCCTGCCTACCTGCCCACACCATGAGGTATTCCCTTGTTCTTTTGTTATGGGCTGTGTGGCTCCCACTGGCAGGGACAGCATAGTGCACATGCTGCTTCATGGAAAAGCAATTTATTAATAAAGTTTGCTCATTCTTTGGCAGGCAAACACACTTGTTGATTAAATATCACTAATAAACCAAGAGCAGATTGTGGTCAAAGAGGTGCCTGGGTACTTTTGGGCCACAACATAACCTCGAGATGACAGAACAACTCAAATTTTCTGTCTGTTTGCATTCATCCCTGTTTATATGCAAGAGAAAGGAAAGCAAAGCCGGCTACATGTAATCATTACCTCATTTTATCTATATAAGGCACATGAAGTTAATCACAGGGATTTAAGACAAAAGTACTTCGTTGACAACTACTTGGGGGAGTGGGAAATAACCATGAATGGGAGCAGAGTTTTGCAAACTTGGTCCTGCTGGACTGAGCAATGCTGTAACTCCTTTCTCTCCAAATATAGGGCTATCAAATGGTACTCAAATTGCCCTGAACAACGAAGTGAGTGTTTTTCTGGTCTGAAGGCAGACTATAAAGCAAAGGGGCAGAGAGGGAAAGGTGTTTTTCCTTCTCTGGGAGAGCAAGTTCTGCCTGAACCTCATGACCATTTCTTTCTGACACTGGAAGAATCAATTGGGAGTGAAGGAGCACACAGAGGTGCTTTAAAAACCCTCAAGGAGGTGGATTATCCAGCACTACAGAATCCCTCTGTGTCCATATTGTTTGTGTTTCTCCCCCAACTCTGACAGGTTGAATGACTCTTTCTTTATGTCTGGAGAATGAGCAGCTTTTATTGTCTACACAGAGATTTCCAGGTAAGAGTCTTATCAGTTTCAATTATTATTTCGATGGGAATTTATGACCTATAGAGAACAATACTTGTTTGCTTGAAGCATGGACAGCTGCAAGAAAACTGCTAGCTGAGAGTTATTCACAATTATTGGTCTGTAAATCATTTCACTGTCTCATCAAAAGTGCTAGGTTAGAACACGACTTTATGTTTACTTATAGAGCTCCTTTCATCTCAGAGGGATTACATCAGCACATGCTGGCATGCAGCTACCTCTGGGGTGTTATTCTGTTTCCATAAAAGCCATGGAAACACTAACAGTGCAAAGTGTGAAATCCAGTGAGAGCAGCAGAGAGCTGTGCAGGCTCAGACCAAGGGGCTGCCTAGCTCAGCACCCTGTCTGCAGCACAAGCAAATGTGGACACCCAGAGAAAAAAAATAATATGGCAAGTATATGCTTAAAAAAAAAAAAAAAAAAAGATACTTCTCTTTCTAGTCTTCAAGTCTTTTCAGTTCCAGGCATTTCCTGAATCCATATGACAAACTTTTGCTGCCACAGCTTTCTCTGGCAAGCAGCTCCTCGTCTGCTGCCTGCTGTGTGAAAACCCACTTCCTTTTCCTTGTTTTGATTGTGTCTCCCACTAGCTCAGTTTGCTCTGACTCCTAGTTCTTGTACTAGAAAATAGTTTGATGCTTAAGGACACACTAAACTGGGAGGAAAGAGAAAAGCTCATTGTAGGTAGGATTCTAGGGTTCTTTTTTTTTTTTTTTTTTTCCAAAATAAGAGAGGAAAACAGATCTTGGCAAACCCTGCAAGTCCTTTGAGAGCAAGTATTTATACACAAATATTATACTTTCTTATAATACCAAGGGAAAAAAGTGAGGGGAAAATACACCTTCAATTACTTGATCTGAGGTTCCTTCCTTCCTTCCTACCTCCTTCCACACCAGAACTGTGGGTTTCAGTTCAAGGGGCTTAACAGGTAGGTCTGCCATAAGCTGGTAAGCACCAAAATCCCTGATTCCTTACTTGCACCTTCAACTACCTCTTGCCTGTGTCATGAAACCAAAGTTTGCTAGAAAAAGTGGCAAATGCTCCAGCACAATCTCTCTGACAGCACAATCTGTCTATAATGACAAGAGCTGTTTATTTCAATTAGAAAAATAAAGAGTTTTTTTCTGCAGGTGGAGTACTGCAGGAGGGTTTGGAGACATCAGGAGATTAAAAATACGAATATTACGTATTTTTTGTATTTCAATATGGCATCTCATTTTCTCCCCTATTAATAGAGGTGTTGACATCTTAAATTGAAGGGAAGGCAGATTACATTCCATGTTACATTGGTTGCTAAAACACTATCTTGCATTAGGTGTGTGCAGAAAACACAAATTAGAGTTTCCTTGAAGTGTAGACTGGATCTTAGAATATTTCCTCCTTCCACTTTACATACAGCAAATTCCTTACATCTCACCTTGTAACTCGACTGAGGTTATAGGCTACAACAAGTTATGCTTCTACACCTAACTTTTCTTTATATATGAAGTTTTCTGCTGGAATAATTTACACTGACACCAACCAAGAAAATCACAAGTCTCATTACATGCGTAGAAAACAACACAGAAAGGTAGAAAGTAAACAAAGCTGTAAAGCAAAGAATTGAAACTGGGAAAATCAATTCCAGAATGTAAGTAAGAATGGCTGCTATGATTATGACAACTAGCATTATAATAATCCTTAGTACAACATGCAGAGTTCCAGACTGTTTGTTAAAGTGGTCCAAAATAGCTCCCTCACCCATTTAATGCCAGCAAATTGTGAATTTGAATGCATTCACCTGTACACTAAGTATCAGGCAGCATGTTTATAACATACCTGCCCTGCCACACTTGCAGATTTCCTTCATCAGCCAGAGTGATATTTTAAATATATTCACGCTTGGCTTCTTTAGCTGCCCTTTATGAGAAGTCTGGAAGTGCTGTGTGAAATTCATGGTTCACAGAAACAGATTGAGATATTTACAGATACAAAGCAAGCCTTAAAAAGGCAAATGAGCAAATGACTATGAGGCTGCTGAATAAATCTTGTTTATAGTTACAATTAAATGCTGCCATAAATAATTCTTATTTCTCATGCAGATTTTTTTTTTAAGTAATACCCAGGTGGTTCTGAAATTTTTATTTGGAACACTAAAGCAAATGAGCATAAAATGCTTCATCAGGCCTAGGGGAATAAACAACGTTCTTCCATGGACTTAGGCCAAATGAGCCAAACCATTTCCTTTTTCACTTTCTGTTTTGAGAAATCCAGTATTTGTTCATGTCCCTATAGAGCATGCCCTGTTCTAAAATGTAAAATATCTCTTATTGTTAAACTTAGGGGATTCTGACACACACCCCCCAGTATTACACTTCCAGGTCTTTGCTGAAATTTGGCACTGAACACAGCTACTCAAGCCAGGGGAATATCTGTCACAGGAGTCCAACAGAAGAAAATATACCTAAAACAGCAAAGGGAGCCTGAAACTCCCAAGTTCAAAGAAAGAAGCAGACTTTTAAAAGCCAGACTTGCAAGCTGGTGCTGCCCAAGCACTGCTGTGCATCTCACTGCCCGTATTTGAAAAGTCCCAGGCACCAAGTGACTGCAGGTGTGGGTCCTGAGCTGTTCTGTAGCATGTTACACAAACATTCCATCCATGAATAGATTTTACTATTCTTCCCTTTCAATTTTAGTTGCACCACTCCTCTACACCTATTTTATTATGAAATAAACATGACAGTGTACAAAAAGAAGGAGACCCCATTTTTTTTGTTTTCAGATCCTGTGAATCCCCTTGGAATACATTAGGGAACTAAAGCTGTGATGGGATCCTGTACCACAACAGGCTACGTTTTCCTGATGAAGTAATCAGCATTATATTTAAAAAGATCTGTTGTAGCATCTTTTTCTAGAGCAAAAGGAATTTGATGTATCTGATAAGCAGAATGAAAGTCTTTCTCAGCATCTTAGGCATAGCACATTCCTAGGTAGGGCCTCCAAAATTTCAGTGAATGTGATGAAGAAAAGGATGATTTTTTCCCCCCAAAATGTGATAAACATAGTGTGTCGATCCTCAGCATCCATTAAAATATCAAATATATTTTAAGGCTTTAAATCTGGAGCTAATAGTACATTCATACAAAGATTTTATGCACAGCAATAATCACCACTTCAAGAATAAGTTTTCTTCTATATGCCTTGGATATATTTGGTTAAAATATCAGCTTAACAGGAAAGAAAACTACGAGATGGAATCAACTGGGAAAAAATTTCCATGCCAGAATTTCCAAGTTTCTGCTAAGAACTCACTTTAAAGGAGAACAGAAAACACTAAATAAATAATGTTGCTTCAAGCACCAGTGATTCATTTTGGCTTGCATTCTGTATTCCACAGCAATCAAGATGTTTTGACAGCATTCTGACAGGATTATCAGCAGTAATTAATCAATTCCCATGAAATGTTTCAATTTCAGCAGGAAACTAGAACTGCCAAGATTGTTGATGGCTCTGGTAGAAGCACTGCAACAAAACCTTCTCAGGTGACCATTTCTACGTGTTTATACAGAATGTGCTACATCCATACATTAATTTGTTATTGTGGTTTGTTGTGGTTAGATTTTATATTATGCACACCAGCCTGTAAAATTTGACATTGTAAGGGAAGAAGCTTCAGATAGTTTTTGTAGTTGTGGTAACACCTGTAGCCCTCATACATGCAGGCTTCACAGACATCCAAGGAAAACTTCACAGAAGCAATGGTCTTTGCTTTACTAGAAAACAAAACCGAAACAATTTTGATTATATTTTAGCAGGACCTGTTGCAATAGGACAAGGGGTAATGTTTTTAAACTGAAGGATGATCTATTTAGAGTAGATGCAGGAAAGAATTTTTTAATGATAACAGTGGTTAAACTCTGGCACAGGTTGCCCAGAGAGGTGGTAGATGCCACATCCCTGAAAGCACTCAAGGTCAGGTTGGACAGGGCCCTAAGCAACCTGATCTAGCTGAAGATGACCCTGCTCATTCCAGCAGGGTTGGGCTAGGTTAAGGACTTCACTCCTTAATCTGCTGGCTTCACCTGTCTTCTCTGAGCCAGCACCTTTGTAAAAGTCCTTTCCAACCCAGACTATTCTATAATTTTATGATTCCATTCCCAAAGACTATCCTTTTCTACATTTTATTACTCTCTTCTCAGGCTCATGCTATGGTGTCTGTCTGACCACACAGCTTTTCAACACAAATGTAGAAGACAGATATTTGGCAGCTCTCAGAAATATAGACAGATACTTCATACTTACTGGGGACAGAGCATCCTGGAAGCTCACAATTTCCACTCAATAGGCAGCTCAGGTTCTTAAAAAAAGACCTTTTTTTTATTTCCAGAGTTGCTTAAAAGTGGCAGAAGTAAACAGCTGAGGCCTTGAAGGTGGGCTAAACATTGAGCTGCCCCGGGAAGGAATCTGAGGATGCTGGATATGGTTTTTTGTCTCTCGCTTACCCCTCTTCCTGTATTTGTCCTTAACCTGCTGGCTTCACCTGTCTTCTCTGACCCAGCACCTCTGTTTTATACCATCATCTCATGAATTCCCTAGTACAGACCATCTGCAGTTCCCACAGTTGCATCCTTACAGGTAAAGCACAGGTATAGAAAAAGACACCCTCAGCACAGCCGTAGACTCAGGAGAGGGAAGCAATACTTTTTATCACTTACACAAATTCCAAAGTGATTACTTGGCCAATTCAGCACATTGGTGCATAGTGTAAAGCCAACCAGAATTATCAAAGACCAGTATAAACACTCCCCGTATATTTTCCAGGTTTGGTGTTCCTGACCCATGCTATTTAGCAGCTGCCCAGCTGTGCACTCGAAAGTGAGTGCAATGAGGCTCAGAACTGATTTCATGTGTCTCTGAATAAGCAATCTTGCCACCACTACACTAAAAGCAGCTAGTCTGTTTGAAACCTTTTTTGAATATGTGTGTATCAAAGAAGAACACGTAAATCTGTTTGTGGCCTCTGTCATCTTCCCTCACACCAGGGTGGCCCCAAGACTGGGACTGGGACTGGGACCTGCCATCAAGCACTGTACAGAACTAGGGCACTGCCAGCATCTACACTGGAAAGCCAGAAACAGTATTTTCTTTGTTTTCTTTTTGAGAACCATGCTAGCATTCAGAGAATCACAGAAAGGCTTGGGCTGGAAGGCACCTTAAAGATCACCCAGTTCCAAGCCCCGGGCATGGACATGGATGCCACCCACTAGACAAGTTTAATCAAAGTCCCATCCAACGTGGCCTTGAACCTTTCAGTGATGGGGCAGCCACAACTTCTCTAAGCAATTTGTTCCAGTGCCTCAGCACCCTCTGAGTAAAGAACTTCTTCCTAACTAAATCTTTCTTCTTTTAGTTTAAAACCGTTCCCCCTTGTCTATCACTTTCAGCCTGTGTAAAAAATTGTTCCCCTCTTTTTTATAATCCTCAAGAGTAGGTGGCAGCGCTGCCATCAGTCAGGCACAGCTGTTGGAAAGCGGTCTCCCCGTCTGTGCTGGACTTTATAAAAGGTTGCTCTACCCAGCACAGAAATTTTAACAGAAGGGAAAGGGTTTGACATTTTGCAGCATTCAGTGAAATGCCAGACATCTGCAGGGCATGAGAGGGCACTCTGTGTTCCCACTCCACCTTCTGCATCCTCCCATGGGGCTCTGGAGTCCGTGCCCAGGCATCATATCCTCCCCCTCAGCCCTGCACTGTGGGGGAGGCAGCAGCTCTCCACTGCAGCAAATCATCTGTCAGTTCTTTTTGATGCCATATTCCCCTTCATGCTCTTGGACTGAGACTTTACAGCACATGCCTGTAAAGATTAAGCTTTGGTAGAGCCTTAAGTGTGATGAAAGCACCTTTGGAGATCTTGCGCTGTTATGACTGTGGTCTTAACTCATAGTTTTCCAGTTGAAGCTGAAGGCAGTTGCCTAGACAACAAGTCTCATTCAGCATCAGGGAATTGTCAGGGCAACCATCTCCGGCCATACCTGGGCTGTGCTAAACAGAACAACCAGCCATCAGACATGGAAGGCCACACCCTTACTTGAGTGCCTCCCAACCAATAACAAAATCACTTGGCACAAATTAGAACACTGGCAGAGCTTCTGAGTACCTGTCTTTGGGTCTCTCTCCTGTGCTCTGCATGCTGCACCTCATCTCCCTGAGAATTTGATTAGGGAAGTAGAAAATTATAGCTGAGAGTTTGGTTTTGTCTCCCCAAAATAACATACACCAGAAAAACTTTTCCTTCTCCAAAATCCAAAACCACTCTCAGCTGGAACATGCGGGCTCTGCTTCAGAGTTTTATTCAGACTTGTTTCAGAGTTACGTGTCTGTGCCTGTTCAGATTATGCCAGGGTCCCTTATTTCTATATCGACTTCATCCAACCCTATAGTCCTTTTTCCAAAGGAGTGTCCCATCTGCCAGATGTCCCTGGCTATTTAATCCCCAGCACCAAGTTCACTGCAAAGACTTAAATAGATGACGCTTTTCATTTATTACATAGAATTAAAGGCTGGGCTCTGCATTTTAGAGTGTATTTTCACTGTTTTAAGGATGTGGTTTATTTGTGTGGGAGATGGGGCTCAGGCTCTTTGTTTATTCTGCTCTCTCACAAACTCCTAGCAAATTTTGCTAAATTCCACCATGTCCTTGCTTAAAAGTATCAGAAAGAAAAGTCTAAAGACAGCTATTTTGTTATTTCATAAGGATCTATTCTGCTATAATGGAGAGTCTGGACTGAATATTTCTCCTTTGTCCAGGGACTGCACAAACTCACTGAAACTTCTGATGCTAAAGTCTCTGTGTTTTTAACGTGATCAAGAGGCTGCTTTGTGAAACATCTTCCTATGGAATTGGGGAATATTGTCACATTCTAGTCTAGCTTCACTTGTCATGATTTTTCTTAACCATTATTATTATTTTAGTGTCAGGGTCCTGCTTAAGTCACTTTTAGTTGCTCCAAGGTCTGTTACAAGACCAACAGGGCTGTCATGGCTCAACCATTTGGTCTTCAAAATAGGGTGATAGCCCACTAGGCCACTGGAGCAAAGCATACATGTGGCTGTGACTGTGTGATTTCTGATTGACCCATTACCCTTAACTTATTCTGTAGGTGCCCAAGTATGAAAACCCAGCACTGCTGGGGCTACCTGGGTCTTGCCAACTCTGTAAGAAGGATATACTTCAGAGATGCTCCCTTGCTAGTATGGACAGGAAGCAGATGTGACATTTTGAGCATGGCAGTAAAGCAGTGGCCCCTGCCTGTACATAAGCCATTTTGCAGTTGCTGTGAGGCAGACTTTCCTGAATTTCCAGAGGTCTGGACCGCAGTTTAAACCCAGGCATCTGCCAAACCTAGCTCAGAAAATGCCAACCACATTACTGGACAATCAGTGCTTCCCTTCCCCTGCCAGCCTTTGCCAATATTGCAAAATGCCTGCAAAATGCAAATAAACATTTCATCATAAAAAGCATATCCCTGCAAGCCCTCTGCAGCTCTGAGCCTCAGGCCAGCTCAACGTGGCCACAGATTTGCTTCTGCCAGTGGGACTGGCCACCTTCCTGTGTTCCCCAGGTACCCCTGGCACTTGGGGACAATCTGGGGAATGGGTGACTTCTGCTCCAGAAGCAATGATTTGTGCTCCAAAGACAGATTTCTGCCCAATATCATGTAACTTGAGTGTCTCAGAAAACAAGCAACTGGGGCATTCTTAAACAACCATTTTCTTGCCTATTTTGTTGTCCAGTGAAGCACAAGAACCAGCTATATATAGCAAGATCTCTTACCTACCAACCCCAGCATCCACAGGCAACCAAGCACAGCATCAGCCACGTCACTTGTCCTGTGTGCCAGAGATCAAAGGAACTGTTATGTTTTCAATTCTCCATGAGGACCTGTGACTATTTTCATATTTCTCCTTTCTAAACTGCGTGCAAGTACCAGGCTTATGTTTTCTTGATCAGAGGATCAGAAGTGACGCAGGAATGAAGAGCTGCATGGAGTATTTTAAGGAGACCAAGGAATTTAAGTACTTCCCTAAACATATTGGGACTTTTTTAACATTCAGCCAATATGTTACCAATTTCCTACACTTCTAAAATGCTAGATCTCTTATTCACTTATGTTTTGGGGTGTTTTTTTATCCTAAATGGGCTTTTTATATCAAGAACTCTGATCATTGATCGACTTTCTCACTCACAATATGTCACAATTACAATTTGAAAAACATACCTGGATTTGTTTAGCAGGCTGATGCTCCACCTAAATCACAGCTTAATCAGAACAGGACTGAAAATTTGTCATGTCAAAAGGGGCCAATACTTACAAACTTGTTAACTCAACCATGGTTAAAAGAAGTAAACTCAAGTGACCTGGGTTGAAATTCAACTCACCTGAAAAATCAAGCAGCTGAAAAATAAACACATCTCCCAGGTGAAGTGATTCCTTAATTAGTGGCAGTAAAGTAAAGTAATATCTCATCAGTTTACTGTTAAATAACACAGATGGCATTATTGTATATATATGGCAAATAGTTATTGGTGAGTCGAGAGGTATATTTATGACAAAGAAAAAATGCTATTAACATGAGCCATTTCACATTGAACATATGAGAGACTAAGAGCTGAAAAAATATTTCAGAAGCATATTAATGATTTTGTGACTTCTAAATGCCACTAAGCCTTAAAGACAAAGCCATGCTCCTTCTGTCTGCCTCAAGAATTCTGCCTTTTGCATTTACAAAATCACAAAGTATTATTACAAGATTAAGGTATGTGAGTTATCTTCAACCTCTTCCTGCTGACTTAGTAACAAACAACTTGTATGCAGCCAGTGCAGAACTGGAGTTTGAAGACCACATCTTGGAAATCTAAAATGCACTGAAACCTCAACCAAGGAAATGGTACTTCATTAACTCTGCACCCTGTGGGGGGCTTATAAAAACCACTGCTGGGTCATAAATACCAGAGTGGAAATAAAAACACAGATATTGTTGGTTCAACTATTTTATCAGTCCTGTTCTTTAGTATATGGTATAGGAAATGCATGGCATTTTACCAACATCAAAGCCAGCCAAATCAGGTGCAGCAACAGCACCTACAGCAACACATATATTAAACTGCTTATCCAAATCCCACCTCCAGTTCACTGGACACAAACCCAAAGTCATGTAACAACGTTTTAAAAAACATGTTTAAAAATCACAAAGTCTGTGCTGGGGCCACTATGCCACATTAAGGTGGAGCATCAGCCACCTGCACTGTCACTGGTCTGGCACCCTTAAAAAAATGGCAAATCTCCATGACCACTAAGGACAACAGGTGTAGCCCAAGCTGAAGGAGGCAACCCATCCTTCCTCTGCCTTGTGGTTTAAGTGATGGAGGCTTGCCTTGCTTTTATAGCAAAACATGTAGCTGGCTGGAAAGGACTGGACAGAGTTACTAAAAATGTCTGTTTTAGCAAGGGGCAAGAGCTGGCTCAGAACTAGTTAAATTACATACACTTCTGCACTATTCCCACATTTCAATGTGATAGTCTCAATTACAGATGACAGTTTCTATTATCAGAAAAAAATGCACTGAGTGAGAAAAAGAAATAAAGTTTCTGGATCTGGCAGGTCTCGGGAAGAAATCCCAGCCCCATGTTAGCAGCCTCCTCATTCTTGCTTGTGAAGGCTTGACCTGCAGGGAGGGAGGAAAGCCTGCCCTGTCATTAATCACTGTGTCTTCCAGATATCTTGTTCTTGGAGACAAACAATTAATGTAGAGGCCTCTGAAAAGCAGGAGCACTGCACCGCTGCGCTTTGGCATGACTGCATGAGTATGACATAGTTGGACAAAAAAGCCTTTTTATTCCCCCTCCTACAAGAGCCTCAGGGGATTCAGCTTCCTCTCAGTACCTCCTGAAATCTACATAAATTCTATTTTTTGCCACAGGGGCTCAGTGCTGAGTGACTGAGCACTCTGGAGTAACATTTCTTGGTAACACTTATTCTTGGTAACCAAACAGCCACTCAGGGACTTGCTCGTGAAGTCCAAAGTGGGGGAGAATGTGTAGGAAAACTGCCCAAGACTGGCTTCCCCAAAGCTTCACAATTGCTGGAGAATAAAGGATAGTCCATTTTCTATAGGCATATTTCCTAACTTTCCTGGCAGCTCTGCCTCAAAGACTGTTGAGCAGCTTCAGCCATGGCCATGACGTGCCCAAAGAGCTGAACTGCCTGTTTTCTAATCCATGGGGCCACTGACACCACCAATGCTATTTTTCATGATGCAAACTCCAAGGAAGAGGCCTAATTTCCACATGAAAGTAATGTTTCTGATGAGTGTCTTAAGTCAGCAAGTAGGAATAAGGTGTATTTATTCAATTAAGTAGAGCATTGAAATTGATTTAATCAAAAAATAGGAAGGAATTATACCTTGCAACACTGAGCAAGGCAGGTGAATGTGATATACATTGGGAGGTAGAGAGGGAAAAAAGAATGCACATCCAGGGTTTGAAACAGAGGACCTATCTGAGCTTAGCACAGCTGAACTCACAAGTAGGATTTGGTTGCTTGTTTGGGAGGAGGGTTCCCCATTCCCTCTACCCTTTGGCAGCAGGTATTTTGAGACTGGGGGAGAAGAAAGGCAGGCACATGCCATTGGCACCTCTCCCCACCCCATTTCCTAAATGAGGAATCATAGAGTGGTTTGTGTTGGAAGGCAAAGATAATCTACTGCTGCGGCCAAGGACACCTTCCACTAGACCAGGTTACCCAGAGTTCCATCCAACCTTGCCTTGAACATGGCCAGGGATGGGGCATCCACAGCTGCTCTGGGCAACCCGTTTGAGCATCTCACTTCTGTTACAGTAAGGAATTTCTTCCTAATAGCTGATCTAAACCTGCCCTTTTTTGATTTGAAGCCGTTACCCCTTGTCCTGTCACTGCATACCTTTGTAAATAATCTCTCTCAATCTCTCTTGTAGGCTCCCTTCAGATACTGCAAGGATGCAATTAGATCACCCCGAAGCCTTCTCTTCTTCAGGCTGAACAAACCCAATCTTCTCAGCCTTTCCTCATAGCAGAGGTGCTCCATCCCTCTAATCAACTTCGAGGCTCTCTCTGGACTTGATCCAACAGGTCAATGTCCTACATGTGCTGGGGACCCCAGAGATGGATGCAGCACTTCAGGTGGGCCTCATGAGAGCAGAGTAGAGGGGCAGAATCCCCTCTCTCGACCTGCTGGCCATGACTTTTTTGATACATCCCAGGATATGGTTGAGTTTCTGAGCTGTGTGCTCACACTGCCAGCTCATGTCCACCAGCACAGCCCAAGGACTTTCCTTTCCATTTCTTTTGAAAGAAGCGCTCGGGATGCAGTCAGCACTCCCATCCAGACAGATTTCATGGCAAACGACAGCACCTGAGAACAGAGAGCAGTTTGCAGCTCTGCACATAAGGACAAGATAAAATTTGGCATGAGTTAAGCCTGTTCCAGCTTCTAGAGACAAGTCCTTAGTAATCAGGTTTGCTGGCAGCATCTGCACTGCTACTTGCCTTCACACAGCAGCCACTATTTGATGGTGCCTTTTCCTGCTTGTGTTCTAGATTAGATGCCATGGTTAAAAGGAACAGGACAAAACACCAATGACAAAAAAGGAGACCAACTCCTGCTTCTGCAGACCTTACAGAAGATACTTCTTCACTCTGAGACTAAACCCTTCTGCCCTGACAGAGACTGTGTGCCCTGGGAACAGAGGGATTATCCAGAGAGCAGCACTGCAAAGGAGCCCCAGTTTGCATAGTCCCCTCCCCTTTCTGCAAAAAAAAACCTGCTAATGGGACAACAGTACATGTAAGGTAAGAAGGCAGCAAAGAGTGGGACCAAGACCTAAGAGGCCATCCACATCACTCACTGCAAAGAAATCATATTATTTCAGATTAAACTTAAAAAAAAAGTCATGCCAATGGCGTTCCCAGCAGTGCCCAGTCCTGGGTATTTTAGAGAGGTATCAAGGAAACCCTCCCTTCCATTCACTCTGACATACAGTGTCTCTTGCTGGGTAGGTACTTTGTGCTGCTCACCTGGAGCAGGCCCTGTCACTCCCTGAGCAGTCCCAGTTACTGCTGTCTGTGGAGCTGGGCTGCAGGCACATGCAGCATTCCTCCTCTTCCTCATCCTCCCAGGCCAAGGCCGGTGAGGGAGTGTGGCTCTACAAACTGCAACACAATGACACCTGTAGCCTTATGAACTAGGGCTTATTTCTGAAATTAAACTAACTTGATTCACCCTTTTAGAGAAAAGAGTCTTACCTGATATTTGAAAATATTTTTATTTAAAAGAATAAACCAATTACTTTTGTTAATAACTAATCAAGAAGTATTTAAAAAAATAAAAAAGGTCAGGCATGATGAAAATGCCCTGTACTACAGAGATGCCTGGCTGCAAACCTACCACTGCACACACAAGGTTTTCAGCACTGTAAAGCTGTGCTCATTGCACAGCCACCACACTGTAATTCTGTTTCAGAACATGATTAATACCTCAAAATAACAGCTTGTATTTCTCTGGTCAACTGTCAGATAATACGCTAGTAAGACAGCACAGACTTAATTCAGAAGGAAATTGAATCCTCCGTGGGACAGCTTGGGCAAGTGAACATCTGTGAAGATCCACCCTCGTTTTCTCCAGCCTCATCCGCTGCTAAGGTGCAACAAAAATAAAACCTCTTTTGGGTTTTTATGATGGTCCATCCCCAGGGGTATAACTGCAGTAAAACTGGAAAGAAAAGACAAGACAGTAAAGCAGAAGAAAAAAAAAAGGAATACAAAGGAGAGGACTTGAAAGAGATGGGAGTAAACAGTCTTCCTAAGCTTGCTGTATTTTTAAAGGGGTATTTCCTGCACTAACACCTTTACAGACTGAAGGATGAGAATATGGATTTGGTTAAAAAAAGGCTCATCTAGTGGCCATAAAAGTCTCCTATGATATCCAGAGGGTGTCTGAAAAGCATCAAGGAAAAGGTAAAGTTCACAGTCACAGGACAAACAAGATGTCAGAGATAGCATGGAGCATGCTGGCAGCTCTCAGGGAACATCAGAGAGGGGACTTCACTGTAAACATCTAATTCTAGAAACTTCACATCTTCCGACAATCCAATAAGAAACATCCCTCCTACACCTGGGTGAGCAAAAGATAGAGAGTAGCTCATTGACGTCAGTAATCCAATTCCCTAAAACATGCTGGATAACACTCCTTGTTTCCTCAGCAATGTTCTGTGTCTTCCGTTATGAGATTATTTTTCTTTTGAAATCCATCGATCAGAATACTCATAAGCCCATCTGGGGCCTGGATGGAGAGCACGAGGCTGTAGTTAAATGTCAGCCCACAAGACTGTAACTAAAACAAAGCTGAGCTCAAATTTAAACAATCAGTATCACTCCAGCAAGATCTTCCCCTGGTACCTGGGCTCTCTTTGCTCCATCTGGCAAAGCCGGGCAGTGAGACTGCCCTCATGCACAGCATTCAGGTGAAGGTGAATTTTAAGTCAGACTAAGAAGCATTTAAGAACAGTCCCATCATACCACACCCAGCAGGATCTGAGTACATATTTAAATAGTCCATTGCACAGGGATGGGGTTTTCAGTAGTCCCCCCACCCCCAAAAAGAGTTATAACTGATAAACCTGCTGTAACTTACACACAGAATAACTTGACAGTGCCTAAGTTATAATGGTGCATAAGTTATAACTTCTAGACCTCATGCGTGGACAAAATTGACAGTACTTGTGGACAGAATCCAAGTAACAATAGAAAACTTTTTGCATAATTTCTGCACCATTTTAAAAGATTGAATCTGAGATATTTCAGAAAAGGCTCATTAAAGGGCTTTAGTATTGTTCTCTGCTAAATAATCTGTTTTATTACTCCCTCTCTCAGTGCCTATTCTTATCCAAGTCACCTACCCTGACTTGCCAACTACCTACACAAGAGTGGTGAAGAGAAACTTAGTAAAAAAATGGATTCTCGATATTTTCAATGCTGACGTACATTATTTATTTTACCATACACAGAATTCAGAATTTGTGTACAGCTACACTGTGACTGAGAAAACATCAAAAAGGTAAACTCAGGCATTACAGCTGTAGAAAACAGTAATAATTGGTAAAGAAGCCAGATCTGCAAACACACTCAGGCCCCCATGCCACTGCTGGGGCATTATACTGCTACTGGAGGCACAAGCACTGAGGCTTCTCAGTACATAGGAACAATAAGTGCATAAAAACACCAGCAGCTGCTCTCTCTGACAAAGTCTGGGCCAAACAACCAGCCATGAAGGTAATAGATAAGATTGCAAACTAAGATTCTTTGCAATGTTGTTCTTGGCATGATTCATAAGAACCACAGGAAAAGGATTTAGGTACATATTTCAAAGCGTGCAGAGGGTCCCACAGTTCAGTGAGGGCAAGGTGTAAGCAAAGAGAGATTTTTAACAGAAAGATAATTGTCAGTGTCAGAAAAATCAAGCTGAGTCAAAGATAAAATGCATGGCTTCCTCTGTCAAGAGGGTTTAGCAAGACAAATTACATTTTAAAACAACCTACTAGTCCACACAGATTCCCTAATGAATGAATCAAATGTACATGAAGACATTACAGTGAACAAAACAGAGTTTGGTCACCACATTTGCCCTCCCAGGCACATTTGGGATGCCTGCCTGGGAGGATGCCTGTTGGACAAATCTTGGCTTTGTTTCCTGGGGGGCACAAGAGTGGCTGCAGGCAGCACCGCCTGTTGCCTCATTGGCAGCCAAGAGTTGATGCCCAGGGGAGACAGTAAATATCAGGAAAATATCACCACCTTCCTTCCCAGCCTCACTAGCAAAAAGCAGTGTGTTTGCACTTAATGATACCATATTTGAGCTGATGTATTTAATAATCCCTGTAGTCAGACTGAAGCACAACTCTAGGAGTTTAAAAAAAAATAAATAAATAGTGGTGATTTAGCCTTAGCTCTTTTGCAAAGAGCAGCCCTCCTGCACCAGAAGCTGATGGGAGTAGTGCACCTTCACATAAGGTATAAGGCAGACATTGACAAAAGCAGTATAATATTGTATAGTTGCCCATTATTTTTCCTAACAGAAAGCAAATAACATCTGTGTGATACAACTCCTTCCAAATACAAGCGGACATTGGGAGCAAAAGCACTGGCTTTAAACAAGTCTGGAATATTAAATCTCAGCTCTCATTTAAGGCTAGTTCTTATTTTTTATTCAAAGTTCCTTTTCCTGCAATATATACACCTGCATTCCGAGCACGAGTAAATTGCCTTGGATCTCAGTACACCCATCACTTCGGGAATCATTTCTCATTTGCAAAAGGATGAATGAAAATAGCCCAGAGCCTGATATGAACATCTTTGACTGTAGTGTTCAACATCCCATACTCCTCAAGTTAATCCTCTTACTGCGATTAGCAAAAGAACAGAAGGGTTGTAAGGAGGGACTTAAGTGGGCTTTGGCCTCAACCTGGGTTCATAGCCCAGACTGGCTCTTGTGCTTCTTGCGTGGGCGGCCCAAACTGAATTTCAAAATCCTCACTAATTAAATACATTCAAGGGATTTCTAGGAAGGTGAGAAATAAAATAAAGCATGACAGAGAGGAAAAAAGAGTTTGTATGGCCCATGCTGAAGGTGAAAGGAGTGAAATTTGAGATGGAAAAACGTGGCAGAGTGTCTGTGCACACCAAAGAACACGTGGGAAGGAAACCACAACAGCCTTCAGCATCCCAGGCAAAATCACAGCTTCCAAGAGAAGATGACACTTATCTATCAGTGTCTGGATTTTAGATCTGCTGAAGCACAGTATGTCATGCAAGGAAAGCTACTGCCAAACCCTCTAAGCTTCTGTTCGCTCCATACGCTGGAGCCTAGCTCCAGTCCCACTGTTTTCCAGATCCCTCTCAATATTTGTTATTCACTTGTTGCTAGTAAGATAAGGCTACAAACTATTCATTACTTAAAAGGCTTTTGCTTGTTTTCACCAGAAATCTGCACTGTGCAAGTTGGCTCTTCTGAGATTTACTTAGACCCACCTAATTAAAACCAACCAAACGCACTGACCACACACATCATTCTTGGTTGCCAACATTGCTTCACATGTGCATAAAAATGAAGACACTTGCCCCAGGATATTTAATAATGAACAGCTCCCAGCTTCCATACTGGCCCCTCTCTTCATTTTCTCCTTTATTTCTTTGCACCTTCCTACTAAAAAGTCTTTTCAGGTCTGAGCGCACTGTTTCATGATCCAGATGATAACTTCATTCTGAAAACTGGTTCAAAACTACTAGACCCTGTTACAAAGCCTAAGTTTCATTATTCTTCCTAAAATTAGCCAAATTATACTAAAAAGAAGAGCCCTTCTTTTGTTCCACCTAATACATAAAGAAATACAATGGAAGGATGAACAAACTTCAGTTGGGAAAGCCCATGCAGTCACACTTCAACAGTATTGCACTAAAAAAGAACAAAATTCAAGAGAGGAAAAAAGCAAACTTGTGGTTTTATTTTAGAAACCTGAATATCCTGCAGACAGACCAAACAGTCAGTGTGGAGCCAGCCTCTCGTGGACTGGCTATCAGATTGATATCCCCTGCTGAGTCCCTCCAGGCTGCTTCCTTACAAAGCCTTCCTCAGAAAGCAGAGCTGGCCCAGCTCTCTGGGAGCACCTTTCACCAACCGGGCAAATTCTCTTGAGTTTTGGCAGGATTTTAGGTTACAGCTCTGCAAAACAACCTGTGAGAGCATATGTAGAAAAGCCACGTTAAGCACATTAAGGAATTGGCTTTGATACTTCAGGCATCCCAGCAGAAGATGTTTGAACAGGATTTTCGAGTAGGATTTTAAAGCTGGAAAAGTTAAACTTCAAGAATTATGTTTTAAAGGATTGCCTGTAAACTCTGCAAAGACAAGAGTGAACCTAGGTAAGCTTGCACACAATTACCCAAGAACAAATCAATAGTTTAACATTAATATCAATGTCATCAGAGCCTGCAGGGGCTATGAGGAAATGTTCCATCCTTCAAAACAGCTGCTTGTGTTGACAGGTAGCAAAAATGCACAGCATGAAGGAGGAGGGTGCTGGTGGTGCATGAAATGGTGAAATTTCAAAACAAACTGGACTGTTTCTGAAGCAGAAGAGCACTGTCTCTAGTTTAGCAGCATCTAAGTATGACTAGAAGATTATTGTTACACATCCTGTCTCCCTAAGGACCCACAAATTGGTGGATGAATTTGAACTGACACATTTACCCGACCAACAAGCAATTGTATGTTTGACAGAGTGTGACAGTTTGTCAGCTACACGACCAAAACACATCATAGCCCCAGTAGAATAAAAATAACCAAACACGCAACTCAGGAAGCTTACAAAAACAAAGAAATAATCTTATTTTTTTCAAGCAAGCTGACTTACCTGGATGATCTTTTATGTAGTGGACTTCTAGAGACAAATCACAACTGAAAGAAATACTTTTAAAATTGATTTTGAGCTGATTTGTTGACAGGTTACACTTGGAAGACCTGCACTCCTCTGGGAGCATCTTTGTTTTCTTAACAGCTCTTGGAATCTTCCCCTGTTCTGACCTCAGCATTCAAGCATTTCAGATATATCCAACATCTGTCTCTTCTACAAATAGAGGTGACTGCCAGCAGAACTCAGCCCAGTCATCTGGAAGGCTCATGAGATACTAATTTTTCACAGACAGAGGAATAAACAAAACTCAACAGGTTTATTTTTATTTGCTGGTGTGTGGCACTTATGGATATCCAGGGCACTAGGGACCTTTTCCCATGAGAGCAGTGAGCCCTTCTCCTTGCAGGCTCCACTTCCTGGGATGTCTCTGAAAGGGGCACTATCCCATGCCTGCTGGAAGGTTGTGCTTGCCACTAGCCCAGAACACAAAGCCAAAAGCAATGGACTTTCGGGGTGCTGCAAAGAGCTGCCACCCCTGTTTCAACCTCTTCTAGAAAGTGATGGTTGTGGATATACTGATACAAAGAGATGCTTGTTAACCTGGTGAACACGACTGGATGAGGCAGTGGTTTCAGCCCAGTTATATGACATTTGACATGAACCAACCCACCCTACCTGCTTTTGCACAGCAAAAAATAAGATCAGCTTTGGCCTTTGCAGAGAACAGAACGAACCGAATATTATTTTTTTCTCTACTTGCAGAAACATCCCCAAAAATCAGTAACGAACAACCTTTCCAGACCCCATCAACCTGCCACAGCCACGTGCACTGGCACTTGGTGGCTGCATATGCAGCACCTGCCACAAGCCACTGTGTCAACAGCCAGGATGGCTCCTCTCTCCTGGTTCATTTCTGAAGCGGAAAACCCTCTCTGCTGGTGTTCAGCCACGAGCATTAATCCTCAGACTTCTATTAGAAGTGACATTTACACTAATTATATACCGGAGAAAGAAAAGGTTTTCTTTTTTATTACAATGCAGATCATGAGTGACATGGCTGGTTTTTCTTTAAGATGCAATCTAACGCTGAAAGCTGCAGCGAGAGCACAAAGAGTATCTGGTAGCTCAGAGCTGCAACGTTCCATCTTCCTTGCATTGTGCACATATTCAGGCACAGCAGAGACTGACAACTGTGTGCCCCAGCACTGCAGACACTTAGTGTGTCTTTTAGACACGGTAACAAAAGGCATTCACACAGGGCATGAGATAAGACCACAGAACAGGGGAAAAGTGCTAATAAGGGATGGCAGAGCAGCATTTCTTGTGGCATATCACATGCCATTCTCTTCATGGCCAGTTATACTGTTTTCCTATTGCCCCATCTATCCTGAAGAAATGCTTGAGTTGCCTTTATAGTTCTAGAGACAATCTGAATGCAGATTTTAAGCATAAGGCTTTACAGAGGTTTTGGAACTTTTATAGAGGTCTACAACTGTACTGACAAAAGATGTGTATATTTTGTGTCTGTTTTTATTGTAAGCTGATTTAAGTCTCTTAAGTAATTCTCTCTTTCTTACTGTAAATTCTTAAGTAATAGGTTATATATTGTGGATTAACTGATGACCAGCTGTAGTACTGACTTTCCTTTAAAAACTTACCCTTCACTCTCATTGCTGAGCTGCTGGCCACAATATTTGCTGCTTCAAACACCAACCATAGAATCATTTGTGTAGAAAATGACCTCATCAAGTCCAACCATGAGCCCAGCAATGCCAAGTCCACCACTAAACCATGTCCCTAAGTGCCACATATACACTTCTTTTAAATACTTCCAGGGATGAAGACTCAGCCACTTCCATGGGTAGCCTGTTCCAGTGCTTGCAATCATTTCAGGGAAGAAATTCTTGCATTCATTAGGCATGTAATGCTGTACATGTTCCAAGTAGGTTTAAAATATTTTCTCAGGCTACTTTTATTTAAGAAGCTTTAAAATTTCTTCTTCGGTGAAGTGGGAGCTGAAGTTTCTTCTCCCACACCTCTCTGTCAGGCTGTCACAAGCCACCATGCAGTCTCTGGAGAATTCATACACTCCAAGGATGTGCCACAAACCAACATGAAATGTTCATCCTGAGCATGGGAGGATGCACATGAACACACCTGCAGATCCTTCCTAGTGTCTTGACTTGAGCAAGGAAACATCATTCCCACACTCTGGGTTCTCCTTTGCAATTGAAATTAAGATACTTTGTTGTGAAAGAAAAATAAAGAACCTATTTCCAGCAAACAAAATGCACAACGTTTATAAACTTATAAGGATTTATGTATCTGTTACATGAATGTTTTATTCTGGCTTCACTTGAGGGCTGGCTGATTCTACCCCGCCTTTTGTCCCATAGAACAAATTCCACTCCTTGTCCCCCCAGGGGCTTTGTCCAATGACTACAGCTATAAAGGTACCTATTCCAGGAGGAAACACCTGAAGACACAAGATGGCACAGGAGAAAAGTGTGGCTTTGCTGCAACTGGAGAGAGGATCTGCTCTTTGTTGTAGCCAAAGTGCACTCCCTGCAGCAAGCCTAGGAAGGTGAAACCTGTACATTCTTCAGGATTCTACAGATGCTATTTCAAAGAAGAGAATTAAGTTTCCCTAAGACAGCTTTTTTGGATGAAGTTTGGAGGCCAGCTCTTATTTACTCATTGATGACAGCATGTCCCAGAAAAATCAAGGCAGAAGAGTTTAAAAATCTTCAAAAACAAAGATCTAAGATCGGAACCCTCCAACACCATGACCCAAATACTCCCTCAGAGCTTTTCAACACAGGATAAAAAAAGAAAAAGGAGAAACAGCAGCTTCAAAAGGAAGTCACAAACAACACTGATATCCAGAACAGACCAAAGATACAGACCAATAGAAAAAAGTTTCGAGCTGTCTCCAACAGTTGAAAGATCCTGAGAGTAGGTTTCCAAAAATATACTTGCAAATGCTAATGGATAAAACCTGTATCAATCACAATGCAGTAATTAGTGAATCTAGGATAGCTGCACTAAAGCCCTCCAGAAAAGAAATAAAAAAAATAAGTATGGAGACAAAGCAAAGAGGATAGGGGAGAAAAACTATGAATGTATTGGTCTCAGGAAGAAATGTGAGAAAGGAGGGACAAAACTGCTTTTACGGATTCCACTGCTGGTATTTTGTTGTAACTTGGTTTGGTGGGTTGTTTTGTGAAAAACAAAAAGCAACACTACCATCTTTGTTCATGTATAGGTATAATGTGCAGGTTACCCATTCCTTCTGCTGTAAAGTTTCCTATTGCTCCTGAAGAAACCCTTCTGGACAAGCTATTCAGTTGTGACCCTCCTCATAAGAGCTGTGCATAGTCCACTGACCCATGGAAAGACCTTGCAAAATCAGGCAGAATCACTGCTTCCTTGCACAGCTTTCCCACATGTAGACTGCAGATTCCCAGTCTGCAGTATTTGCCCATATATTTGATTTCAAACTGGTCTCCTGTGCCCATGGGTTGACTGAATTCTCCACACTTTCCTAAATTGTGCCTTCCCAGAGATCGAATTCAACTACATCCATGGTATCAGAGCTCCCTCTGATACCATGAGCCTTCATAAACACCATTTGGACCTCAGTGGTCAAATTTGGGTGGTGGTGTGGAGGGTTAATTATTTGTCAATCTGGTCTCCAGCTGCTGTGTGTGCTACAAAGGACTCAGGTGGTTCAGCTCATGGGAATAGCTCTTCAGTCTCAGAGCAGCCAAAACCTATTCTCCATTTTCACTTTCCCATCATATTAACAGCTCTTCTCTCTGAGCTTTCATTTCCACCCAGGTGTGATGGGTAAAACCTCCACTTGTCACCTCCATTTCCAGAGAGCACCAGCACAAGGAGGCTTCTGAATACCCCATCTTCTGCTTCTCACTCCACTCCTGACACCAGATGTTTTCAGTAACTGCTCAGCTACGAGTTGCCTGGGGGAACTCAGCTTCACACAGCATTCATGTCCTACCTGGTCAGTGCTGGGTACCACCAGCAACTGCTCCAGCACAGAGCAGAGCCCCTTCAAAGAACAATTCTATGTATACAGACCATGAACTCCCACAGGAGTATACCAAACCCAAAGAGAGTACTACATGGAGGCTCTCAAGCCCACATGGATGACATCTGAAATCAGTGAACTGGGATAGATGAATGCTTCCTGAAGAGATTGATAGGGAAACACTCTGCTACTCCATGTGCAGCATCCCCAAGAGTGAAGCACTGCATGACTCTTGGACAAAGCTGGTGGGAGGCAGCAAAAGTGCTGATGGGCAACACAGCCCAGTTGCCAAAACCTGCACCAGTACTAAACACTGAGAGCATGAAAAAGAGTCGATTTGGCTCTGCTCTGGAAGACAAGGATTTGTGAACACCCAGGGACCAGAAGTATGGTGAGCAGGGAGCATGATGATGCTCAAGCATTGAGGTTGCTCAGAAGAGAAAGAAACCAAACAGGAACTGAATATAAATGACTAGTAACTGTCCAGAAAACAGCTTATCAACAAGGGCAGAAGGTGAAAGAGCAGCATTCTTTCACTGTAGAAGTTACCCACTGAACCCAGAAGCCCTAAATACCCCCAGCTTTTGTTTAAATTAGTGCTTATCCTCCACTTTGCCTGGCAACATTCAGAGTGACAAGGAAATTGTCACAGCACTGAAATGGGAGGAAGGCAAAGATGTGCACAAGTTAAGATTGCCCTTTTAGGAAGGCCAACAAGCCAGGCCTGGAAGTGCCACATGTGCTCATTAAGAACCTTTTCATATTGTACCTGTTTCCTTTTCACACATACAGGTCTAGGCTGGGCGGAGATAATGGCTGGGGGGGAAGAGGAGTTTTCCTTTGGTTAGGAGAGTAGCTGAGGTGAACTGTGTTGAATAGCCTCATTACTCAGGGCTCCCTCACCTCCAGTTTTGCAGTCAGTGATTGGACTTGCTCTTTGTTTAACAAACTATCTGCAGGAATGATCTGTGGATATCCTGGTCAGCAAGTCTAAGGAAAGATCACAATCACAGGGCCGAATGCTGTGATACAAAACAAATGTCAGATAAACCCCACTAGATAAACCTCTGCATACTGCATACAAGTGCTTTCATCTGCAAGACATGTGCTTGGCCATTTAGATGGGTCATAGTAACTCCCCACATTTCCATGGGGAAAAATCCACACATGTTCCAGAGTCCAAAGGCCAAAACCTTTGTTTAGTTCCCTTCATTAGATAGATGATGAGCATTTTTGCTTTTAAGTATAGATAGAAATGTATTTATGGGAGGCAGCACCTGCTCCATTGGCCCTGTCCCTCTATACCTGCAATGCTGATTCATAGAGGCCAACACAAAGAGTACCTGGGTGTGCATCCAGAGAACCATGGAATCACAAAGTATGCTGAGCTGGAAGGGACTAACAGGGGTCATCAAGTCCACCTCCCGATCCTGCACAAAACCATCCCCAAGAGACACACCATGTGCCTGAGAGTATTGTCCAAACACTTATTGAACTCTGTCAGACTTGGTGCTGTGACCACTTCCTGGGGATCCTGTTCCAGTGCCCAAACACCCTCTGGGGGAAGAAACTCTAATGTCCAATCTAAGCCTCTCCTGACACAACTTCAGGCCATTCCCTTGGTCTTGTCACTAGTCACCATGGAGAAGAGATCAGTGCCTGCTCCTCCTCTTCCCCTCACGAGGAAGTTGTAACTGCAGTGAGGTCTCCCCTCAGTCTCCAGCTGAACAGACCAAGTGCCCTCAGCCGCTCCTCATACGGCTTCCCCTCGAGGCCTTGAGGAAGCTCACTAACAGCTTAATATCTTTCTTATATTGTGGTACCCAAAACTGCCACAATATTCCAGGTGAGGCCGCCCTAGTGCAGAGCAGAGCAGGACAATCCCCTCCCTCGATCAGCTGGAGATGCTTTGCCTGATGTCCCCCAGGACAGGGTTGGCCTTCCTGGCTGCCAGGGCACTGCTGACTCATATTCAACTTGTCATCGACCAGGACCCCCAGGTCCCTTTCCATGGCACTGCTCTCCAGCCTCTCATTCCCCAGTCTGTCTGTACATCCAGGTTTGTGCCTCCCCAGCTGCAGAATCCAGTACTTCCCCTTGCTGAACTTCATATGATTAATGATTATCCAGTCCTCTAATTTGTAGTATCTCTTCCAGTTCTGCATCCAAGTCATTTATGAAGGGCCTAAGAAGGAGCCTTGTGGAACCCCATTAGTGACAGGTCACCAATCTGATGTCACCCCATTCACTATCACCCTCTGGGTTCGACCTGTGAGCCAATTGCTCACCCACCACATGATGTGTTTATCCAGCTGTGGGCCGGACATTTTGTCCAGGATACTGTCAGAGACAGTATCAAAAGCTTTACTGAAATTCTAAAAGATTACATCAACTGGCTTCCCCTGATCAACCAGGTGGGTTACCTTGTCATAAAAGGAAATCAGGTTTGATAAGCAGGACTTTCCTCTCATGAATCTGTGCTGGCTGTGACCAATGACTGCATTGTCTTTCAGGTGTTTTTCAATACCTCCCAGAATAATCTTTTCCATAACTTTTCCAGGCACTGAAGTGAGACTGACAGGCCTGTAGTTTCCAGGGTCCTCCTTCTTGCCCTTCTTAAAAAAAACGAGACAACATTCACCAGCTTCATTTGTCAGCTTTCACACAGTGCTTGGTTGTTCACAGTGCTGTCCCAACTTCTGTGGCCACTGGTGAGGAGCAATGACCTCAGCACTATCAGTTGTTTCACAGGACTCTTGTGAATGAGGTGAGAATCATTAACATTTACAAGCAACAGTGTTTCTTGGCCAAAGGCTTACAGGTGTCCCTTGAGGAATGGGCAAATAACGTTATTTAGCTTTACTAACAAAACTCCTACAACATACAAAGCTGGAGCTCAGCTTTCATGAAATCTTGCAGTAACTTCATGTTCCAGTCCAAGCACATATGGAGTCATGGGAAGGTCTCAGCCTGTGGTGGCTTGGTGTGAGCCTGCAGGACAGAAAGGCAGTCTGTGCCCAGCCAGAGGCTTTGGCATGCACCACAGGTGCTCCAAGATGCTCAAAACAAGAACCTCTTATTTCCTTCCCTTCCTGGCAGAAAGTTCCCCCAAACTTCTGCCACTGCTCAGTGAGACCAAAGCTGGGGCAGGGAACATGTTCCAAAGGCAAACATCAGCCACCAGGGTTTGGGGTACAAGAGAGTTAGATCCTCCTTCTGCAACAGGGCTGGGCACAAGAGGGGTGTGGCAGGGCAGGCCCAGTGTGTGAGACCAACTCTGCACCATTTTTCAGAAGGGAAGGCTGTGAGTAAAAGCAGCAATTCACTCCTCAGCCTCTCAGCACTGCAATATATATATATATATATATATACATAGTACACAGGTACCAGTTCATGGAGCTTGGCTTTATTAGGAAAAGTTTCAAAATCTGGAAACTGGTCACCAAAAAACCAGCCTGGGCACTGAAATGTTGCATTTCTCCCCCCAGATGAAATACAAAAGCCTAGCAGGGTGGACACATGAGTGTAGCATGTTCCTGGGTACAAGGCTGATAAACAGTCATGAAGACTGAAAACTGGAAAAATAGATTGCAAGCAATACATAAGGTCAAATCACAGTGCAGTAGCACTAGGAGAAGACATCCAGGAGGAGTTTGTGTGAAATTTCTGGATTGTTCACTGCAGGTTTGAGATACCGAAACTGCTGCAAACTTGGGCTGCATGGGACAGACTGAATACTACAGGATCTCACTGCTGGCATCAGATGGAAAACATTCTCTTTGTGGGACAATATATGCATAAAAGCACAGCTTGTTGTATAACTCAGTTTTACATATACATAAACATATACACTTTTTTTTTTAAAGGACACTGTTCCATTGCCACCACTGTATGAATCTGTAAATTTTCTGCTGAGGCAGTAGGACTGCACTGAAAATGAGTGATACTCTCTAGATGCACATATAAACAATATACACCCACGCACCCAGGGAGCATGAGCAACACCAAATACCTGTTCAAGCACTAAAAACCACTTCCATGGGCGTTTCTTCAGGACATCATGGTGGCCTGTGAGAGTGATTCAGTGAGATCCTAATACTGCTCATGCTTAGCATCTGGTTCCATTTCAGGTGTAACATTTACACAGACAAAAAGTGAAAAAAAAAAAAAAAAGAATATGAAGTTTGTACCTTTTTTTTTTTTAATCCAGGCTTGAAGAACCTGTCAGTCACAGCCATGAATCACATAAAAACAAAACTAATGCTACAATAAATTTCTGTTTCCCGTAAGAGAAAAAACACACATGCTGATATGAAACACGGTGGGAATATTGCAACTGTCTCACTGAGACACTGAATTCAGACCTGTCAGCTCTGTGGTACCCAGGTTGTACACAGTGTTTGCTTGAAAATATCACTCTTCAGCCACATCCTGGCTCCCTGCTGTCTCCATTCCCCAAGGTTTAGCTTATAAGGTAGAAAACCTGTAGGCACCAGCTTCGAGCAGCAGTTCCTACAGACCACCTTTCAGAAGTCTGGGTGACTGCTGAGGTGATCGTTGCGTCTCAGTGCCCTGCTCAGAGGAGAGAGACCAGGAAACCTGTGCATTCAGGGCTGGGAGCACCCCCAGTGCACCCACACAGGGTGAAATTACCACCCTAATTTCCAGACAAACACCTGCCAAACAACAGCAAACACCGCTGCTCGAGTTCCTGGGAACCCAGGGTGTCTCAAGTGTGTTTCAGACTGTTAAAGCATTAGTAAAGGGTTTTGCTTCCCTGAAGAGGGCTCTCCGCCTCAGTTTATATAAACAGCGTGATGGTTTTACAATATCAGGAAGGGGGAAAAAAAAAAGAAAACAACAAACCAAAACAAGACAGACGATACCTGTTGTAACTCCATCTACTGTAAGACATGTTCCTGTTGCTGCTGACACTATCCATCTCCGGCTCAGCTACAGCACTTCCAGCATTGCTCGTCTCCCGCAGGCACCGGCTGCTGGGCTTGGAATTCAAACACCTTTCTGCAGACGGGCCCGCCGTGGGCGAGCAGACGCCTCCGGCCTTCCGCGGCAGGACCGAAATTCACCGCGGAGCAGCGGCTTCGCATCCAGCTCTGGATGCTCGGAGCAAACCACTGTCAGCGCAGGGAGGGAGGGAGGGAGGGATGAAGAGAGGGGGAGGCTCCTGGGGTCCCTGCCGAGGGGACCCGGCGGCAGGATGCTCTCAGCCGCCCGGCAGACACGAAGACGCTCAGGTAATAAACTGGAGCAAGGGTGCTAAGCTGCTTAAGAGATATTCAGCGAGCCTGTGCTGAGGAGTGCAGCAGCTTGTGCGCCTCCTGCTCCAGCACACACGCCTTATTTATTTATTTATTCTGGTTGCCACAGATACGGGTCCAGCGCTCTGACATCAGCCGCCTCCCACCCACCACCGGTCCCTGGGTCTCGCCAACATGATCTCCAGGCAGGCACCGATCACATCCCCGCATGTGGGGTCAGCGCTGGGAGCCGGCTGCACTCAGGCAGCTCCACGGGATCATCTCCCCTCCCGGGGCATGGCCTTGCCGCTCATCCTCCCACAGCACTCTCTGCAGCCCGTGCTTGGCAGGTGGGTGTACAGGTTTCTCCAGGGGCCACTCAGAGTTCAGAAAAAACGCTTTGCACACCCCATTTCAGTCACCGATTTTCAACAGCCCACAGCCCCAGTTCATCCCAGAGCTGCAGCAGCAATGTCACAGCCCTCCAGCCTCAACGTGACCCTGGCCTTGGTTGCAGGACTGAAAGCCAAACGAAAGCACTTCATGGCTCCTGCCCTCGTGTCCCTGGTGGTCACCAGCAGTGTTCAGTGCCAGGGCCTGTGGGTCTCTCATTTCACCTGCCAGCTGCAGGAAGCACAGGGGATGCAATGCTCCCAGGTGCCCACACCTGCCCACTGCTGGGAATCAAATCTTTCCTGCTCATTGAAGATTTTCTGATTAGTTCTGATAACCACAATATGAGAGGACTGTGCGAGAGTAGTTCAAACTGAAACACTTTACCAAAACAACAAAACAAAAACAACAAAAATTTTCTTTAAATTAACTTGTGGTTCTCCTTTCCTGAAAAAAAAAAGTTAAACAGAGCTTGTCCAGCACCTTTGCCTTTTCAAGAGGCTTTATTACAGCTCTGCCTTCAAACTGTGCAGTGGTTTCTTGCATCTCTTCTTAAAATATTTTTTTGCACTCAGCTTCCCAGTGTCACGAGATTGTGAAGTTTGCATGGCTGTGCAGTGTCAGGATCATGACCCTCTGCACGGGGCATCCTTCACAAATCCTACCAAAGAGCAAGGCTTACTGATGGTGCTCTGAAGACAGTCCCAGGACAAGGATGTCTGCAGAGTCAGGTGTAGACAGACAGAGGTTTGTTTCTCCAGATGCTGGTTCAGAACTGCCAAGACCTTGTGGTGCACAGCACTGCTCAGGGCACCGTGCCCTGCCTGACACTTCCCTCCTGATTTAAGGAGCTATCCCTTCTCAATCTCCCATAACACCACAAGCACAGGGGCTGCCCAGAGGACCTGACCATACCCTGACCAAGAGAGACACTACCAGAAGCAGTGTCAGGTCATCACAGTCACCCCCAGGGTGACCCAGCATTTCTACAATACCCCATGTATCTACATACTGCTCTCAAACCTTTCCCAGCCAGTCTTTGGCCTGCATTAGCACCTCCTGGACCCTTTCCTCACTGCTTGGTCACCCAGGTGGCCAGCCCTGGTCTAAGCAGTATGCACTCCCAGCTCCTACATGTAAATCTCTCAGGAGCAACTACTAAAAATCCCAAGCTTACATAACTATGGACTGGAAGGGACTTGGGTCAATGAGGCTCAATCTCTCATCTCACAAACAACAGTATCTGATGAGTGGTTTGAGGCTGGTAGTGAACAGCTCCTTGAGCTCCACCCTGCCAAGAGACAGACTTCCCTTTCCTAGCTCGAAGGCATACACAGACATCTGTTATCCACTTGTTCATGAAATGTCCAGTTCCTTCAGTTCAAGTAAATGAATACCTGTCATCAATCTTTTAACTTCCAGTCTTCATTTTCAGAGGGTGAATAGGCCAAACCCTTCATGCCTTCTCATCAGGATAGGCAGAACCAGCCTATCCTAATAGCTTTTTTCATGTATCACTTTTAACTCAAATCAAACCTTTCCTGAATATGGGTGATATTTGTCAACACTTTCAAATAGGGAAAACATCAAGCAGGTTTCCTTGGAATGGTAATTAAGATGCCCAGACTCAAGCCTTGCTCCTTGTATATACCCTGCAAGTCTGTCATCCCAACCTCTGTAACAGATGCTGTTATGTACAGGCAGCACATTCCCATTTATCTTATTTATAATCCACATTGAGTGACTTGAATGAAATGGACCATCTGAAAAGGAGGGAGTTACAGCCCATCTCCTCCACCTACCTGCTGTGCTTACCATTGAGACAATTGTAAATGGGCAAACTGAAACCTCACCATTTACTTGCCTGTTGGATTACTTAAGCCAACATTTTTCACATGGGAGCAGCTTAAAATCACCCTGGTGAGCCCCTGTATCCCAGAGAAGCCTCTGTCAGAAGCAAACACTTAAAGGCACATCAATAAAAGCAAGGAGCACAGGTTGGCTGTTGGACTATGGGTTCTCCTCTCCACATGAGAGAAGCGTAGCTCGCTGGCACCTCAGGCTCCTTCTCACCATCCTGGACCAAAGCACTGAGGAGGAGAACATCAACCATGGTGGTTCGTGCTGAGACCCCCATAATTATCTTGTCCCAGTATGCTGAGGCAGGTGGGCTTTGGGTTGACCCCACTGACCCTCATGGCAAACACAGCCTTTCCAGATGAGTAACACACCAAAACCAAAACCCCACACATAAACAGAGTACCATTTCAGCAGAGCAGTGCTTGGACAACTGGCCTGTGTCTGCTGCAGGGGATCCCTTCACACACGTACTAGGAGAAGAAGTGCTCCAGAATAAAACCAAGTGTGGTCTCCACTGCTCTGCTGCAGGTAAACAATGGTCTAAGACTTCTCAGTAAAATACTCTGGACAGCATATTTAGCTGCCAAGGACATAACTGTCTCCCTGCTTCCAGCATATGGTCGACAAACTCCCTGAATGCAAAAATCTCCCAACTCTTCTGCTCAGGAGTTTCTCAATTCTTGTTTCACTATTTCAAAACAAACACTAATGACTGACAGTGAAGCCTTTGCCTGTGATTAACTGTGATTACCTCCAGCTCCTGGTGCAGAGCTGTGGCTTTCCTCTGCAAGTCTCCCAGCTCCACTTCTGCCCCCCGACCTCACAGCCTGCATTGCTGACAGTATCACTTCAAACTTGAAATTTCCAAAAAGGCTTCAGTGGGGAAGCTGGGGAACTCATAAGCTAATGCAAGGTGAAGAGACACAAAATGAGATCCATGCTGGAATTCAGTCAGGAAGATAAGTGGTTGTCTTGCCATGCGTTCTGCTCTGCTCCCAGTGCTGCAAGGCTCATGTCACCACGTGTTTGTGCACGGCCACATCTACGCACATCCAAACTGAGTCACAGCTGCTCCCTGTTTTGAGAAATTCCCTCTGACCACTGCAGATACAGGGACATCTCAAAGCAAGCATGGTTAATGTGGGGGAAGCAAGGGGCTAGACTTCTGGATTACAACATGTGAGTGCTGGAGCATAGAATTTCAGTTTTTAAAATTGTTGAGAGGCTGCCCAACAGAGTGCCCATCCCAGTGCTAGTTGGGGGAAAGACTGGAACTGAGCACCAAGAAAACACAAAACCTTCCTTTTTTTCAGGTGTTTAGTATATGGCAAGTGACCTTATCACCCAAATTAAAGTGATCTGGAATATTGGCTTGAGCTGTTGAAATACCACGGAAACTGAACTGGCAGCAGGGCTGAAGCAAACAGGCTGTTCCTGCATTTCAATGCTGGCACATACCCTGCTGCAAACAAGTGACAAACTACCTGCTGAGTCACTGGATGAAGCCTAACAGGTTTAACAGCAGAAAGTCAAGAATCCTACATAGAACAACTCAGATTAGGTATTCTAGAAATACTCTAAGTGCACATTTTGGCATGCCCAGACAGTAATTTTCCCAGCAAACATCGTGTTTGTGACCAACCATTTGTTCCATCATTGGGTGTCTGTGGCTGCAGAATCTGCCCCTTCATTACAGTCCAGAGGTGAGCTCTGTAGAGACACAGTGTTCTGCTCTGCCCAGCCAGAAAGGCACTGACCAGAGCAGACTATGACATCGACTTTCCTGCTCCAAAACCTCAGCACCAGCACGGACCTGCTCAGTGGATGAATCACCAGGATCTCCCCTCCTATGAGCAGGATCGCAGCTGCCCCACCAGGACTGCTCAGGCCGTTTTCCAGCCACCACCCCAAACAATTCCTCAATGAGATTACGAGTCCTTCAGCAGTGCTAATTAGTGCTTATGCAAGCAAGGATTTCTCCAAGCCCCTGGGGCTGCTGCCTGGAGAGGACAATGCTGCCTGGTCTGCAGGCAGTGCCCAGAGACGGGGACCTGCACAGGGGCAGTGGAGCACTAATGCCCTTCCTTTTCCTGCTGCTTCTACAGAGAAGTTCCTCCCTTCCTCCTCCTGGGGGGCTGCCCCGTTGAAACTCCGACCAGCCAGTCTCCAGGTGAGGAGAAGATGAAAGGAGAGTGAGGACAGAGGAGATCTGGTCCCCTAAGCACCGTTTTAAGAAGGGGCTTTTTCAGAAAAATCACCATCACGTGATGCACAAACACTGTCCCGCCTCCAGCAGGCAGCCGGGGGACAGTGCCAGGGTGACATTTACAAGTTACCAGCAGGAGACTATTATAACCCAGCCTGCATGTCAGCTCCAAAGTCAGGTTGGATTGAACAAAACACGCATGTTTTCCTTCAATAACCAGACGCGTTTTACGACGGCCACAGGAAAACCTCAAAAATCAGCTACAAACCCTTTCACACCTGGCAGACATCCGTGCATTCCCCTGCAGAACAAACATCTGGGCCCCACTTAGGCTTATACCTAAGCCCAAATACAATGACCCTCGGGGTATGAGTGCACCCCTGACTGAGGTCCATAAAGCAAGAGCCTCTCACACCTGCTCCGGACAAATTCAGGAATTAAAAATCTTGACTATGCGTTGGCACCACTTGACCAGGAGCAATGCGAGATGCTATGCATGCCCAGGGATTCAGGAACAGCACTGCAGAGCCTACATCCTCACAAGGGCTCTGCTGTTTTACAAGAAGCATGAGATGCCTGTGAAAAAACACAGCTTAAAGGAAAAAAAAAAATAGCAAAGACAAGCTGCAAGGTAAACTATATTCCACCACAGCAGAAGACAACAGCACAAAAGCACCAGAGAGGAGAGGTTAGTTAAAATGAGGAGAGACACAAACCAATGGGATGAGCACTGGCAACTCTGGGCTGCTTGGCATCTGTGCTGGGGACTCATAAGCCAGTGCCTTGGATGACATAATGTTTTATGCAGGGAAACTAGGGAAGGAGGAATGCGCCTGTTTGCTTTTCCACATGCCCTCATATTACTCTGCCAAAGTAAAGCTCATGAAAGTTAGGCTTAACGATTTTTTCTGAAAAAAGAGAGTATTTACATCCTTAAGAGCATCTGGCATAATTCTGTGTTTCATCTTCCTTTCAAGGGATAATGCAGCTTCTAAAAATTGCATCCAAGAGGCATTATAATTTTACACTGCCCCCAATATAATAAACAGCTTCATTCGCCAGTCTCCAGGCACTTTACTAAGAAGCGAGCATCACTATTTACATCTTGCAGAAAGGAACCTGAAGCAGCACAGCTTTCCCAACAGCAACCAAGAAACTCCAGGAGACACCCCCACTGCCTGCAGCCTCCGGAGTCCTGTTGCAGCACCCCGCACACTGCAACGCCCTCGAGTCCTACACAGCCACAGGATGACCCAACCCTCTGACAATCTTCTGCCAGGAAGTGTTTAGAGACCTGACTATGCCATTTGTGGTGGTTTCAAAGTCCCTCTCTTTACAAATATAAGGAACTGGCACTGCACTCACGGGACCTCAACCTCTTCCTTCTTTTTAAGCAACTAGAAAATACTGTATATATATATATATACATAATGTGTATGCTATATTTGCTCTATAGAAAATACTATAATTACTAAACCAGAGGAAGTCCATAGCAGCGTGGGTGCTGATCTGCATTTTTTAGCAGGTTCCGTGTTCCTCATGGATCATATTACTGAAAGGACAGCATGCTGGTTTCCTCCATCTGTACAGTGCTAACTGCTAAGGCAATCTCTTAGCAGCTCATTAGCTCCTTTCGTCTCCTACTCATCTCAAATATTTCCTGATTTCCCACATGTACAGAAGTGGTGGTACATAAAATATGAGACTGTGCTGATGGGTGAGCATAGTGGCATTCTGTGAGGTATGGCTCTGTTAATCAATAAAAATATAAACTGAAACACAAAAACTGCTTCAACCATTCAGTATTTCCCTTGTGTTAAAGAAGGTACAAAGCAGTTGTGGACACTGATGCTCCATTCAACCACGTCCCCCTCCTTTGGGACACTAGCAGCCCCCCAGTGTTTCCCTCAGGCTGTAGCAGCTTGTGTCAGCCCTGAAAGCCCCCAGAGTCAGCTGGCAGCACTGCTCTTTGGGAAAAGACACAGATAATTTGACACATACCCACCAGTGCTTGCTGCATAAAGGCTTTGTATTTCCCAAAGTTTTGTTTCTGTTAGTCACGAGGCCCTCACGGCACTGGGCTGTACACAGGCACACTATCTGAGAAGGCAGCACGAAGACAGGCGAGTGATGCAAGACCCCAAACCACCACTCAGATCCAGCAGCCATATCAGATGCTTCAGCTCCAGAAACAGGCTGTGAAGGAATTGTTCCTGAGATTTAGAGGACTGAAAGTTATCTTTGTCCTTCATCAAAGAAAAAAAAAAAAAACAAACAGAAAAAAATTAAGTAGCTCAATTCCAGTCACCATCTGCTGGGGATTTTTATATTGCATTCTTCCCTGTGGACTGCCACCCTCCTATCTGCAAAAGAAGTTCCTAGCTTTAACAATAGAAATTCAGGTTCAACGAAACCACAGTAATCTTTAATACATATATTTTTAAGGGGCTTAGATAAAAGAGTGACTGTGCTTACAATAATCCACATCATCCAGCAAAGCACAGAAGTAAAAACCTAAGCATCAGAAAAGCCTAACGACTTCATTGCAGCCAGGTTGAAGCACACACACCCTGAGAGGTGTGCACTGAGCAGCTGTATTTGTAACACAGCAGAGGCCCCTCAGCTGACCCTGCTCTGTCCCTCAAGCTCCCAAGCTGCCACAGGTGCCAAGTGCTCCCCAGGAATCTCACAGACAGTGCTTGACTCCTGCACACTATTCTCCAGAAGAATTAAACTGGATAATGTCCTCACTGCTGGGACAGAGCTCCAGGTAGGGAGGCAACTGGGCACAGAGGATGTCCCACAGCAATGATGAGGTTTAGACTAAAGGACAGTCTACAGCAAGGGCAGATGCTGGTGCTCAGCCCTGTCTGCCTCCATCCATCCTGTGGGACACTGACAGTTTGGATCATGTTTAAACCATGGGGTCCTCCAGAAGCGACATCAGCCCCACTACAAAACCAGGTCTTACTAAAGGTTTTAAATCCCTGCCCTGCACTACACACTTTGTTCCCCTTCCTGTTCCTCCCTAGTTCCTGCCAGCTTCAGCATTCAGAAGCAAACTGTCAATGCCTTGTTTGGTTGTGTCCTCGAACACAATACTGATGCTCCCACAGATTTCTGTAGCTACCACAGACAGTGGATAAGCAGCCAGCCAGGCAGTCCTGTCCTTAAAGCCCTGCAGTAACAAGGACTGACACTGACTGGCTTCTAATCTGGGGAATTTTAATCACAGAATGGAATTATAGAGTGGTTTGAGTAGGAAGGGACCTCAAAGACCATCTTGTTCCAACTCTTCTGCCATGGGCAGGGACACCTCCCACTAGACCAAGGTGCTCACAGCCCCATCCAACCTGGCCTTGAACACTGCCAGGGATGGGGCATCCACAACTTCTCTGGGCAACCTGTTCCACTGTCTCACCACGCTCCAGTAAAGAGTTTCTTCCATAAAGCAACTGTACATCCTGCTAGAGAAGACACTCAGTAGCAGAAGCTTAAAAACAGGGATCCTTAGGCATTA
The DNA here is from genome assembly GCF_036250125.1 of Pseudopipra pipra. NCBI lineage: Eukaryota > Metazoa > Chordata > Aves > Passeriformes > Pipridae > Pseudopipra > Pseudopipra pipra. The sequence continues at coordinate 12,882,715 of NC_087554.1, forward strand.
TAGATCAGAGTCTGGAGGGTGGCAGAGGGAAATTAGTAAATTTCCTCCTTTAAAAAGTAATTTTTAAAGCTTACAAAATAAGTTACTGTTGTTTAAATGTCATGGAAAATGGAACATGAAGTACTTAAAAATATAAAAAAGTTAATTTGAGATTTTACAATGAAATCCAGAAACACACCCACATACTTCAGGCTGTCCCCTCTGCTGGAAAGTGGAAATCTGTCACCTCTAGTGACACAAGCCAAAAATGAAGTGGCCACCACATCTCCAAGGACAAAAAAATGTCATCCTCAGTAGAATAGGCAAAAAAGCACCAACAAACCTCCCTGCATCTGTCAGCCCTACCACATCTCAGGGGATTTGTGAGAAACAATGACAGATCTCATCCTGGAACATGAATACACTTTCCAGTTTTTTAACATTCTGAAATGAATAATATAATTTCCAGATATGGGAAAAGAGTCACTTGATCCTGCTCCGGCTGAGAAGAGCTTTGAAGTGCAAAATCCTTCACTAGACCATAAAACCATAGCAAAGATCTGCTCTTGCACAGGACATTATTCCAGAGGATCCACATGCGGGTAGTAAAGTAGCCGAATCTTTTGGCAGGTGACCAGTTGGAAACTAAACTGCACGCCTTGTAACATATTGATTTCTCATTCACAGGCAGCAGCCCATAATTAAAGAGCAAAGCACCTTGTCCTGCACACAAGCTACAATACCAGTTTCATCCTTCCTGGTGTGCCCGAGTGCAAACCTGCCCCCCACGTCTGTCACAGGCACTCTGCTCTGCTGAGGCTCTAAGATGCTTTAACTGAAAACTCTGGGTTTAAAAGGGGCTTTGCCTTTGTCCTTGTAAAATTCCACAGGCTCCTGTTGACCCATTCCACCAGCAGCTCCATGTCCAAGTTTACCAACTGTTTCTCCCCAGTTTGGTGTCATCTGCAAACATGGTAAGGGTGGTGCACTTATTTATCTCCTTCAGGTCACTGACAAAATATTTAGATGAGAGGTTAGATCCAGCACTCCTCTTGTCACCATACTCCACCTACAGGCCAGTCCATTACCCACAGAGACCAACCACTACCCTCTGACCCTCTGACCCCAATCCACCAGTCAGTGCTTTACCCACCTGGTGGTCCATCCACTCAGTCCACAACATCCCAACTTTGATACAAAAATATGTGGGGAGAAAGCCTCGCTGAGTTGAGGTAAAAACCATACACTTCTCTCCCCTTGTCCACAAATTCAGTCACTTTATCACAGAAGGCAATCCTAGTGGTCAGGTTTGAGGGACTCCAGTAAATTTTTGCATTCATGTGGACCATTCCCAACCACTTCTCTTTCATATGCCCAGAAACATGTTCCTGGAGGACTTGCTGTGTGACTTGCCAGCCACAGATGGGAGGCTGACTCTCAGCAGTTCCCCACATTGCTCTCCAGGCCTCGCTTGAAGAGGGGTGCAACACTTGCTGTCCTCCAGTCACCAGGAATTTCCCTGATCTCCATTAAAGATGCCCATGAAAGATGTCCCAGCAGCCTTGTGAGGGCAGTAGCACGTTCTCTCACCATCTTGGATAGAGCCCATCAGGTCCTGTGGTTTTGGATGGGTTGAGCCCTCAGAAGTAATCCCTGCCTTGACAGCCCATCCACTACTCCTGACTCTTCTCCTCATTCTACCTTCTCACATGGACCTGGGACACCTGGTTGGTCAAGAGGCAGTTAAGGCTCTGGGTACTGTGTCTATTGTCCCTAAATAACCCAGCAACAGTTCCCCATTTTCCTTATCCAACGAGTCATACCTAACTCTGGAAAGACAAAGAGAGGAATTGTCTGGAATAGTCTGAGGAATAGTCTGGAGGAGTAAGTCAGATTCAGTCCTAGTAATATGAAGAAGTCAAATACTAGTTCTAAGGCATTGCTCTAGTGGGCATTTCCCACACATGGGAAACAGGTGTGTATTCCCTATTTGCAAATTCAGAGCCCTTCAAAGACATTACAAGTAATACTGCCGGGAAGGAATCATCACAGAGCAGCTTCTGGCAGAAGTGGTGGAGCCCAGACCTTAGAACTTGGCAGTGACAGATGCCTTCCCAGACACCTTACAAAACCAACAAAACGTGGTATTAGACCCCGGCAGATGCCAACAGCATCATGAAGCTGGCTGTTGAAATGAGGAGCTGAATGATCTCAAGCTGGTTGTTCAAGAGTAAGATAAACAGGAAAGGTCTCACTGCCTTTTAATTAAAAAAAAAAAAAAAAGGCAAGAAGTTAAGATGACCTGTTTTTAAAAAGGCAGCTGGAGTAGAGAAGTGAGCAACTTCACTGCACAGCTTGCACACTGGGAATCCACAAGACAAAAAAAAAGTACCAAAACATTCTGAATTCACAAGGTATGCCCTTCCATTTCCCAGAAACACAAATGGCCGGATACTTTGAAAGCAGTGTTAGGGAGGAACAGAAAGTTACAGCAAACACAGGGTGCTTTACAAAGCCTTGAAACTGCAGCCCTCAGAATCGCCAAAAATCAGCCTTTTGCACGAGAGGGACGGCTGTGTAACAAGCAGCATCAGCTCACAGAGCTAGTGTGGTACTCCATGCTTGCATTAAGGCACTTCATTATTCACAAATAATAAAAATCATCTCAAGACAGAACAGCAGAGCCTCATGAGGCAAGAGATAGGAAAGAATTCCTTTTACAGTCAGACAAGCAGACATTCTTCTGAGAGGCACTGAGAGACGGGCAGATTTCAGAGCATGCAGGAGGAATTCTGGACTATACATGAACTTTTACTCTGTTTGAAAGTCATGGCAGGTGTTGCCTGAAACCTGCAGTAGAAAAAAGAAAAGCATTACAGTGCTGACTCACTTTCAAATGGCAGCACCACAGTCAAGCAACTTCCCCACTCCTCAGAGAAATGCCAGCACTGGTGCCTAGATGAGAGGGACTACATTTTTGTCATGCTAACAGCAATCATCATGTAGATGTATTATTTAGCTGAACATGAAGTGTTTATACGTAACTTTCTGACTGTAAATTGTACATGTTATAGTGATATACAAATATTACTCATCTTTGCTTTGCCTCCTGTATTCCTAGCACAGCCAGCAACTAAAAAAGTTTGGCAAACTATAAAGAAATTAAGAATTTGTACAATATTTTAATTAACATGCATCTAATGTTTTAGACTGCAAGCATCCTTCCTGCTTTTCACATCAATTTCTTCACTACCACTATTTATAAATCATTGGTTTTTTCCCCAGCTACTGACCATACAGATTTTACAGAGTTCATGGACAAAAATTCCTCTGAATTAGCCCTGACACACAGCCCCGTCTAATTATAGATCAACAGCTTTGTTATGGTTCTCGTCGTTCATTCCTAGCCTGCTTGTGAAAATAGGCACTTTAACTCTGTACAGGGATTTCGGTGAAAGCAACTAACTGCACGTAGGGCTGCCCCTGGTGCCACCTCGTGGTGGCCCGTAAGAGATCCCTGGACATTCAGAGGAGTACTTGTGCTGTGCTATTGCTCTTCAATTCAGTTTAAGTGACGTGAAATCTGTCTCTAGTATGTGTTAATTCATGCCTAGCACTAAGAGACAACGAACTAAGAGGTTTTATCACTGCCTCTACTTGCATTTTTAGTGCCTGTATTCCCCTTGGTAACTTCTCTCTCTCCAATACTTTCACACCAGAAGCATTTTTTAAAAATGTAGTAATTTATGAAGTCACTACAGAGTACTGAGTACCAAATATGGTGTATCTTACTGCAGCAGGATCCAGCTGAAAAAGTAGCTGAACAGGCTAGTATTTGCTTTCCAGCAACAAGGCAATGCATTTAGTTCTACATACTACCTGCTGGCTGGCTGAGGAACATGACTAATTATATTACATGCATTAATGTAATTTAGCTTTTGTGTAGATCTGTCCTTTATATTTAATCCACAGGAGTCTCTCAAACTCTCCAAAATAACTGCAGTCTTACAAGTCTAGTACAGCAAGCAGAAAGCAAGCCTAGCACATATTCACAGTGTTTCTAAGTATTAAGCTCTCCTTGTAGTTTAATCCACTGCCTGTGGATTTAAAGCTCTGTCTTCTCAGCTACAGGCTACTCCAACTACTACCCATCCTCATTCCTGCACCTGAACTGTTACATGCCAGTGTTTCCATGTTCAGAGTTCTACAAGAACATTTGAGTATCAAGAATATTCTTAAATTTTCTGGCCTTACACCATGTCCACACAACACTGGGATTAAGACCTTGAACATATCTCTACTCGTCCCCAGGCAAAACCTAGAACCTGCTTCAAGCCTGCAGTTTTAACTTGGCTTTACAGGAGAGCCAGGTAGGCAAGGCAGAAGAAATCACATTTAGAGAGTGGTAAGCACTGCATTTATTATCTGGGATGCTCTGAGCAAGAGCCCACCTCGACAACTTTAAGCCCTTCAGCTTTTGGCAAAGACTGCTGCCCTGCTGTAGGTCAGTGCAGCAACATGGGAAACATGACCATGCCCCCACATTTCCAGCTTGATTCTTTTCCTAAATTCTATTTGACAGGGTTTTTTTTATCATGGTTTTGGTACATGAGGATAACCAACTTCCAAAATCCATGCTTAAATCAAGGGAACAAATGCATTCCTGTTTAGCAGATTCCTGATCCTTTCAAGGCAACAAACTTCTAAATAATAAGTGCAGATAATTTTTGGCAGTGCTGGGCTTGTGGTGACTGACTTCAAAAATATTCTGTTTGGAATAAGCTCATCAAAGTTTTGTAACAGATTACATGGCAAGGCCAGTCAATGACAACTACAGCTACGCCACAGGTAAAATCTTGTCACATAAATGATGTCAGAAGAGCATTAGCTAATATTTTTGTTTGAACCCAGACTTGAATTTTATCAATGATGACTAACCACAAGGCCATGCATAAAGTCAGAGTTTTCCTTGGCATTAGTGGGAGTTAACGCCTTCCAAATATATTTTGCTCTGTTAACCCTTTCACAACAGCGCATCTCACGCTCCTGCACTGGGCCAGCCAGGCTCACTTCGAGCATTTATCTGATGGCCTCTTGCCTGAGAGCCAACATGGAGCACTTCCACAGCACCAACAATGCTTGTCTGTGCAAGGAGGGGGGAGACAGTAGCTTTACTTCTGCAGAAAGAGATGGGGCACGGCCAGGGTACGTTACATCTGTACCAGCAATAGCGTGGCCAGCAGGACCAGGGAAGTGATTGTCCCTCCGTACTCAGCCCTGGTGTGGCTGCACCTCGAGTCCTGTTCTAGTCCCTCACTTCAAAAAGGACATTGAGGTGCTGGAGTGAGTCCAGAGAAGGGCAACAAAGCTGGTGAAGGGGCTGCAGCACAAGTCCTGTGAGGAGCAGCCCCTGAGGGAGCTGGGGGTGTTTAGCCTGGAAAAAAAGCAGGCTCAGGGGAGACCTCACAACACTCTCAACAACTACCTGAGAGGAGGATGGAGCCAGGTGGGGGTTGGTCTCTTCTCCCAGGCAACCAGCAACAAGACAAGAAGAGGAAACGGCCTCAAGTTGCACCAGGGCAAAACAACTTTTGGTAGAAAGATCATCCACCTCATGTACCCTGCACAACCCTCAACAACCACACTGGGTTAGTTCTAACCCGCAGCAGAAAGAATGACCAGCAGCAGACAGCTCAGGCAGATGCCCAGTGCAACTGGCTCGAAACAGACTGAACAACTCGTTGCACTTTATTTATCTCCTTTCTGCACAAAGTCAAATTTATAATTATCAGCACTATCACTGGCTCTACTACCCCTGGTCAGGCCATGTCACAAAAAAAGAGCAGGTTTTAGAGGAGGTGATGTAATACTTTTGGAAATGCTCTTCTTCACTTGAATGGTAGTTCACATGTGAGTACTGATGGAGAAGAGTTGCCAGGTCAGAGAAAGCAAATACGTTAACCACAACAGGCATAAGGAACTAGAGTACTCACATGGAAGTAATTCCTCCCCAATTCTGGACCACCCATAAAACTTGTCCAAATGCATAAATAAAGGCTTTTGCCTGTGAGTAGGACAATCCAGCTCATCCAGTGGAGTAGCAGCTTCAGCAGTGTGAGATTCCAGAAAGAGTCATTTTGTGCTTTGAAACACAGATCCCAACCGCTGTCTGTGTTTTAAGAAGAGCAGGAGGTCATTTCTGGGTACATTTTAAGCATTCCAGATTCCTGAACTGTAACTTCAAAGGATTTATGGATGTGGCCTTGAACTGAAGTAACTTCAAACATAAGTGACAAATCTTTAAGCACTGCTTCTGCCAGGTAAAGGCACAAGAAGCTCTCTCTCGGGTTGTCAGCTAAACTCTATCTTACAGCAATGTGGCAATGTTGTAAATTCATAACTAATCCAAGGCATGTGGACAGGGGCTACTACTTTTAGAAAGACTGACAAGATCCCCACTGTATTTTTCAAGCTCCACACTAGGGCCAGAAGTGTCATTTTTCACCATTACCTTCAGGTACAACAATCAGAAAAGCGAATCATTGAAATACCTAAGCTGTTTCGAACTCACGACCACCTAGATCACCATTACTGGCCAAAAATCTGTATTACTTTTCTAAATATTTGCTTCAAATCTAAAGAGTAGGATCAAAATGCCTACATTTACATCTCCTTAGCGTGCCACATACAAATCAGTCTCAAAAAGAGACGACAACATTACAGAGAGAATTTTCTGTACGTTCTCTCCAACAGAAGCCTTAAAAAGCACATGCACATCTTAGTTAATAAACTTAGAGCAGACTTCCACAGCAGCTGCTGGTGGTTCCACTTTTGTTTAACTTGTTTGTGAAGCTCACCATGTTTACAATGTGGCTTAGCAGCAGTAGGTTGCTTAGCATCAACCACCTCAAAGCTCTGCAGGAGGAAAAGCAAAGGTGTGGGGCGCTACCACCTCCTCTATCAATTACAAGCTGCATGTTAAAAAAGACTTATCTACATAAATCTATTACTTAAAACCATTCTACCATGAGTGAAAAGTCTAAAAAAAAAAAAAAAAAAAGGGAAAAAACTGATAAAACCTAAAGATATTTGCACCTCAGAAGTTCAGTCCCAACACGCATGCTTGTAATTTGTTGTCTTAACTCATTCTAACGCCACACATTCAGTGACTTAACTCCAGAGAGGCTTTACATAGTTGAGAAAACACGTGGTGTTTGCTACAGGCTGTAATTTCTTACATTTGACTTGAAAAATGCAATACATCTCCCAAATATGCTCCCACTGTAACTTCTTGTTTGAATCTTCTACACACTCCTCCTAAGCAGCCTTTCATCAACCAATAAATCCATCGGAGGGGAGGAAGCTACCCACTCTCTCAAAACTGCATTACACAAGTTAATCTAAATTATATTAAAAAACCCTTAAATTCCTCTGCAATGCCTGGCACCAGCACTACTTCAAGGTTTAATTCTTTTCTGTTGTAAATGTAACAGAACTTGTTTAAGTCCTGTTTCCTCAGGAGACATGTACAGATTTATGGCAGAGCACCTGACAGTGAGTATAACCTGAATATACAAGAATTGTTGATTGGACCACTGACTACATACTCCAAGCCAAAACAAACATCAGCTTTTATCATCTGTCATGACTTAAATTGAAATGGCTTTTCTTTACTTCCAAGCTTGAAGAAAAGGTTGTGCAGACATGCATATCTATCCCCTAGCCAGGTTCCATCACGTCCCCCCCCCCCCCCAAAAAAAAAAAATTTCAGGTTTTGGAAGAGAGTCAGAAAGAGGCAGTGTGCTTACCCCCCAGTAATGGTTAGATCATCTTTAATTCTAGCACCTGAAGTTATACAAGGGTTTGCTTAATAATCAAGTTTCAAAGAACTGTTGGACACATTCAGTAAGGTGACAACTGTGCAATACCACTCAGTATTTCAATATCAGGGACCATACTCTTGAATTGTTTAAACACAATCCACAGAACTCAAAATTAAACAACCATCCACAGTTTAACTAAACAATCAGTTAAAAGTCTTACAGTTTAATAATTCACATAATGGTCAGTCTTTAGTAAGGGATACTGAAATTCATTAAAAGACAACACTAGATTTTACTCTATGGGTGTGCTGGGCAGGCACATAATTGGCCATTCTTGGGTATAACCGGAAAGGTAAGGAGTAGTTTACCACAGTTTGGCAAATCCCACATTTTGTCAGTTAAAAGTGAACTGTGAGAATTAAATACTCATCTTTACATATACACAAGTTATGCTGTGAAAGCATATTTGCTTACAAACATATAAAAATACTTGTTAACTAGTTTGATAAGAAAATAATGTATAAAAGTATATAGCAAAAACATTTAATCATCTCTGACAATGGAAAGATCAAATTCAATTTTATATCACATGAAACAAAAACAGCTACAATTTAGTTTTCCTTAATCCCTTACCCAGAAATACAAAGGAAGACACAATTTGTTTTCAAACATAATGTGAAATTTCTTAAGCTGAAATGCCTCAATCCAGAATGAGCTCAGGTATTTGGCCATATCCTAATAGTAGCAGTAATCATCCTGTAGCTGTTCTGGATTCATAAAATAAATACAGTAGACTGTTTTGGCCACCAAAATAAAACTGCAGCATAAATGAGAGATGAAAATTTTAGCTGACAATGAAATTCAGTGTAGGTTTCTTAAGGCTAGCTGAATACTCAAGTCTAATTTAACTGAGGGAAAAAAAAAAAGCCAATCCACCCCCTTTTTAAAAAGTATTCTCTGTACTTCAATATAGGTCTCTATAATAGCTAATGAAATGTCAGAAGTAAAAATAAATTAATTCACAAGAGACAACTTATGCATCACTTCAACACCTTGTCCTACACGGTTTTGTTTCATCTCCTTTGCGAATAAAACTCCACAAGGTGCAAGCTCTGAAGGGAGAGAAGGAAGGAACTGTGGTATTAGAGAAGCAGCCTTAGTGTTTTGGTTTGAAGTCTGCCCCAGGATGACCGAGTCTTCTTCAAGAACTATTCTGCCAGCTTCTTGGACTAAGGCTATTCTGGTGACCACTTTTAGGACATGCACATAATAAGGCTAGACCAATACCAGAAGTGATGTAAAAATGATGGAAAGAAAAAAAATAATCTGGCAGTTGATAGCTTGGTTCTTGGGATTCTCAGAAAATAACACAATGGCAGCCTTTCTTGTCTTTTTCTTTCCGTGTTGGCTCTGGTGAAGGAGGGCACTCTTGTTCCTGAAATTTCCTGGAAACAGGTATTTCAAATTAAATTCACAGAATCATTTTCAGGTAAATAAACATAACTACTGTATTTAACACTAGCTTTTTGCACTTTTTTAGGGAATGGACTTCCTTTTTACACACAAATTACTGATTAAATGAGTGACAGTTTTTGAATTCACCTTTTGGATTTTATTTTTTTTTAGAAAAGTTTTTACAGAGGGTCAATCTCCAATTTAGTTTATTACATTTACTGACTGGGTGATCAATAAAATCTGAGAGATTAAGGTGACAAAATTATCTTTCGCATATATATTAGATTCATGTAAACATTTTTCCCAATACACAGGAGTATTTTATACTGGAGAGCACTGGTCAAAACTTACAGGTAACAGCAGGTAGATTTCCCACTGCATTTTGATACATTTCCTGTAGCTATCCATTAATATAGGGACATTAATTATCTTGTCTCAAGTTATCATACCTTATAACTCTGACAAGTTCATGAAAAGCTTGGTCTACATTCAATCTGATTTTTGCTGAGGCTTCCATGTAGGTTACTTTAAGTTGCCGTGCTAGCTGCTGGCCTTCCTCTTGTGTCACCTGTAACAGACATCAAGCTTTAAGTTCAAGGGTTCTGAAAGCACGTTTGTACCAGCAGACAGTCCATACACATGTCAAGGATCCATTTCCCTGGAACAACAATGCTTATTTGGCCACAGCATAGTTTCCACCCTGTCCACATAATACGACTGGGAAACAAATCAACGTAATGTATCTTTTCAAAAGCAAGTGAAGACTTTTTTTTTTTTTTAAAGAAGTTTCTGCAACAGACAAAGGCTGACCCTCCAAGACATTTTGCTCACTCCAGCTGCCTCATCTTCAGTTCTGCACAAGATTGAGCTTTCCTCCACAGGCAGACAAGAGTTCCTCGCTTTTCCTTAAAGCAAGTACTTCAGTCAACATCTGCTGGATTACTAACAAATATGAATACCACTGCTAAATTTACTTTCTCATTGTCCCACCTAAATTAGAGAAATAAATAAATAAAAAAGACTACTTTTAAAACAACAACTGCTGTGTAGCTTATAAATCTTTATAAAAGTCCTTTAAAAAAATCTATTTATGACATAGCAAAATACTAATACAGCCAGTTTTAAACATAGCTTAAATTATCAGAGCTCTAAAAAATCCATGAAGCTTCCAGGTAATCCAGAAATATTAAAGAAATCCTGTCTACATATTGCCTCCTTGGGACAACAAAGGAAATAATAAGCATCATAAGAAGTTGGTATAAAATTTAAAGCGATGAAGCAGAAGACAGGAAGCGAGTGGACCATTGTAGAAAGGAGGAATAAGTCGGTCATAGGGCAAAACCAAAGGAGATCACTGTGTATTTTTGGATGAAGTGGAAAGCAGAGAGGTCAGAGAACAGAAGGTCACCCTGAGCGGCGCAAGGCACGTGAGGCTTCAACGGGAAGGTCACCCACAGGGCCGGGGAGGAAAGGGCAGCTTTTGGTGATAAAAGGAAGTACAACAGATCTTGCCAAGACAATGCCAAGTGGAAGAAATGTCAAAGATTACACTGCTTTCACAGAAAAACATTAAACCAGCACGTAGAGGACTGATATAAGAACAAAAATAATGAGGGTTTATTTTTAAATGAGTTTTGAAAGGGCACTCAGAGTATTCACTTATATTAAGAAGCTACTCAGAAATGGAAATAGAAGGGACTAGAAGAGCAATGGCAGCATTCACCACAGTGCAAGACCTAGAAGTACATTTTAGCTTGCAAAATAATTTCCTAACAGCTACACAATGGTTTGACAGCCTTCATGCTTCATCTCCACATGTTTGATTCCGTCCCCACTGGTACTATATTCATACATTTCCTGCTGAACTGAGGGCTGCTCTCTCTAAACCCTTATGGAGCTCTACAAGGAGCCCCCAGCACCCTGTGCCATTAGCTGGAGTAATTCAGGATACATCTGCTTATCTCAAACACTCACAGAAACTATGTTTATTCCAGTGTTATTATCATCTGCTGAAGCCAAAAAACAAACCCTCAAAACCAACTGAACCCTAAGATCAACTACACTGGAGCTGCCTTTTAAACTGCAGGACACATAAGGAGAACAACTGGAATTCTTCAATCCTCCACTGCTGTTTGAAAACTGAATCATAAGACTCGTGCTCCCCTAGTTAGAACAATTCCACTTCAACCCTCCACTCTAACCCCAGATGTTGAAATATCCCAATTCCAAAGCTTATGAAGGCTGCACTTTGACAAACATTCATAGCTGTTTTCTGGCACGTCACTGACACTGTAGAATGTCCCAAAGTTTGCATCAGAGCTTCCAGAACCTTCTATATATCTCTGCCTCACTCAGACAAATAAGTTTAAGTATGGATATAACTGGTTTTGCAAAACTAACTCCTTTTACTTTTCTTCATCCCTGCATAGTTTATCGTAGCCCCAGAAAGTGAGAGGCTGAAGTCTAATAAAAATAAATAATTGGCAAGGAATGTACAGTCCTGAGGAGAAACTGAACTCAGTCTTTAAACATATGTGGTTACCAATTTCTTCACTGTTGTATCTAATGCACATAATAGGTACAAGTCAAACTGACACTGCAATAAAGTCAAGCTACACTTCCACAATATTCTGCATTTAAAATATTATAAATACATTAAAATCCTTGTTGTATTTACTAGAATATCAGTAACTGCTTAATTCAAAAACAATCTTTTTGTCAATCTTACAAGTATATTGTCAAGTAGCTTGTGGTCAATTTTTGTGACCTCAAAGCCAGTTTAAAAAAATATTTGGTTTGGAAACACTACAGAAACATTTGCAGTGCCCAAGCTGTAAATTAGAGGCCAGAAGATACCAGTTCCATCTTCAAAGCTGAGGGAAATGTAAGTACAAACAAAGAAATGCTTGAAAATAAAATCATGAATTTTCATCTTTTTGTTGTCCCTTCTCAAGTACAACAATCCTGTAACATGACATGTTTTTCAGTGTGATGGGACAGCTTAATTAACATCACCAGCAAAATAAAAACTAAATCCTTTTTTCTCCAAGAGGGTTGTATGTTATTTTGACAGAAGTAAAGAGAACCACAGATTTTATGGTAGTAACTGTGTGTACATCTGTGTGTCTTGGTTCTGCAGTTTTAGCAAGCTTAAGGCTGAATACGAATGAGAATCACTCAATGCTTATCCTTTTTGCTATAAGATATTTTATTGTTTGGTTTTTAGGTATCACTCACAGTGTTCAGTCATTTAGTAAAAGTTTCTCAAATTAAAACCCATTACAGAAGATGTGAGCAAGTCAAACATGGAAAAGCCTATTCTTCACTTCTCTAAGTTATCATTCCTCTTTCTGAAACAGTTTCTATTTGAGTATCTGCACAAGAATCCTGTGAACATATGGACATCTCTCTTCACTATTATATCTGATATCTGTCAGAAATACGGAAATTAATTTCTGAAGTTTCTATGTTTCCTCCACCTAAAGCAACTCTACAAGGCTGCCTAACCTAACACTGCATCTGTCTTTTGTTTGGGCACTCACACGAGACTAAGGGACACATCATACCCTGTCAGCAGGCAGCAGCTAAGTGTTTCCTCAAGTCTGAAAGGAATCCATTTCTACCGCCTTGTGTTCACCCTACCGTGTTCTCGGCACAGAAACATTGCCCATTCCTGCTCCATTGCTCCTGAAGAGTGTATTTGTCATCCTAATTTTCTGCCTCACCAGCCCACCCACAGGTGCTGTTGGTTCATGCTTACGGTGGGCTGCCGTAACATTTTCCGGCAGGGGTAGCTCACTATCCACTAATTCTGGTTTGCCCACATTCTCCTAACAAAGGTCACTCTGGCACATGCAAACTGTGGTTATGAAGCACTGACACACACTCAGACTCCTTGCTGTGTTCGGATACTAAATCAGATGCCCAGCTGCTCATTATCTATAAAGCTCAAATCACACGAGCCATGGGAGGACCTGAAGGTCTGATCCATCTGTGAGCACAGAGGTGTCGCTATGCACGACCCAATGTCCCACCACTGGCAAGAAGGTATCGTCACACTTTCATATAAGAAAACAACATATAAGAGAAAGGCCAAAACAAAATGTTAATGACTTTGAATAGGCCACCACCCAGGTCCCTGTACTGGTCCACCCCCTGAAATAAGCCACCTCAGGCCAAGCTATTTGTGAAGCAGTGAGTTTGCAAACCCAACACATTAAACTGCCGGTTTGCCAGCACTTAGGCTGCTGCCAGTCAAGGTCAAGGCATGAGGCTGCTTGCCTGGGATCACCACATTTGCTCATCATCTCTCCACGCATAAACTGAAGGCCCATGGACCTCTCTTTAAAACCTTGCTTTAAAAGAATCTAGCAGCAGAGATGATCTCAGCACTAGGTCACTGTGTTAGTTCAGTCATGATGCAAAAGCAAGAACTAACATTTAATGAAACCCAAGCACTTTCCTGTTGCAACTTGGATTTTTCTTGAAACCCTGCCATCTGGGGAATGATCAGACTTGACCCAGTTTAAGCTAGCAGTTATCTAAAAAATAAATATATGTCCTGCACTGACAAGTCTACTCCTCCAACAGTAGTGGTTATTATTAAAACATCTGGTGCTCTACTGAATTATCTTACTGTAGAAACATCCAGTGTCAAGTTGTACAGAATTAACCCATTTAAGAGAAAGACTGCTACACAGTGTGAGCAATGAGAGATGGTGTTTCAATTCTGGTTTCACAGTCAGCAATCTGTGACTGACTGGGGAATTTGGAAACACTAGCAGCTTCATTCCTTATCATACATTCTATAGAATTATGTTTGCTTGTCCTCTAATGACTCATTTTTCTTTGTCACCCTAACCTGTGGACATTGAGAGACAAAAATCATAAGAAGGATGCTTAACTCCATTTATCTATGCAGTTATTACCATAACTACATCACTATTTCAAACTTATTCTTTCACGTCTCTTCTTCCAAAAACACTTGTGAGTCTGCCTATGGTATATAAGAGCCACCACTATTTTAGACTATATCTTTGGTAAGCCCCAACAATTCATCAAGATCACACAATTGTTTGTGCACTTCTGCTGTACAACCCAGTTCATGTATTTCCTGAGAAACAGCTGCCACCACACAAGGATGATTAGTTACGCCTCATTAGCTTCCAGATTTATGGTGTCACAATGACAGTACTCTGTTCAACCTCAACACACAGTTACTTGGATAAAGGTGTGGTCAGACCCTTGAGACATCCAGAACTATTGTATATATTTAACTCTTCTGGGCTCTGGGAAGATCTGTTGGCTCTATTGAGTATCATCTGCCAATTCAAACACACATTAAATTACTTTCTTGAACTTAGTTTTAGTCTCTCTGAGGTAGCATGTGTTTCACTAGTCTACCTCCTGTCTTCCACAAAGAGCAGGCAGATGCTCAGTACAAGCAGTTTTGATACCCAGTTTCCTGAATTTCTAAAAATGCTACTTAAATTCTGAAGCTGAAAAATGTACATCTAGGATTAAACGAGTTCAGAGAGAAGGACAGCATCCTGTAGAACCAGATGAGTAAAAGGAGCACAGTGTAACACCAGCCTGGCTGAACAGGTTTTTGATGTAACCCAAGTGAGGCCTCAAAGACCACCAGACTGAAAACGCAAAGGACTAGTCTTTCTCCTGGTTTTGCCTACAAGTTGCAGCCTGGGGACATCCCACACTTCCCACTCACCCCAGAACTCCTAGGCAAGCCTTTGCTCCAAGACCTCCCATCGCAGCTGCCTGCACAGCAAAGAGAAGTATGACCTTTCTTGTCAAGCTGAAGTTTCACCTTACTTGGGGAGACACGGTGGCAGGACTAATTTTCAGTCAGATCAGCGAGCTGGCCCCACTCACTGACTGGATTCCTGCATCGAGAGTTCACATGATGGAGCAGAAACAACCCCACAGATGAAATGGAGACTCTGGCTGCATTTAACATTCAGCTGATAACATCTAACTGCTTGGTGCTGCCAAAAGGCGAGGTCTCACTTTCTTACCCCCACCCCAACTCCTCCCTGCTTTGCTGCAAGCCACAGTCCCACCCCTTCCCATGCTTACAGTGCTGGCACTCAATTCTTTCTGCAAGCTGATTTAGCTCACATAGGTCCCAGGAAGTCATTCCTGCTCATCTGTTTTACTCCCCTTCCAGAGAGATGATTCAACTCAAAGCGCTTCAAGTGAGAGCTAAGGCCAGCAAAGGAAGGAATGGGAATGTGAAGTCAAGAGGGAGGGGAGCCTCTCCCTTTTGGAGAACAATTATGTCAGCTCAGCATCCCCAAACCATTCCTTCACACTGACTTCAGCCCAACTGAAACACACCAAGTGATGGGGAAGGGGCAGAGAAGAGTTAAGAACATATAAGGAGCTGTTCCAGCAAACCTAGAACTGTTTTTTTCAGGTACATCTGTATAAGCCCCAGCTTATGATAGGAGTGACAAATCCACCAACTGGCATATAAATGGTGAGTGATAGCCCCAAAAGCTATGCTCATCAGCATCTAATCAATTAAGGTAATTATTATAGCATAAAAAGCAAAAGGAGATTTTGGCGACACATGCTTTTGTGTTCAGATATAAGCAGCAAAACTGCAAAGTTAAGCAATTTGAAAACAGCTGCTTAGAGCTTGAATGTGTACCAGCCCACCGTCAACTGAAAAATCAGCAGGAACCAGGGAGAGAGGGATAGTAGAACAGGTGATGGGCACCTTTCTGCCTTCAAGGGAGAAACAGAAGTGGTTTAAAAACATTAGGAGGGTGGAAGACAGAGAACAAAGTTTGTAACTGTTTCTAGAAAGGGATCTACAGGATTACCAACTACATTTGCAGGTATCCTCTGAGAACTGGGGCTGACAGCAATGATGTTATTTCCCTCCCAAAGCATCTGTTCTTCAGCAATTACAATTAGCAGATAGTTCAGTTTCACCTACATGGTCTCCATGCCAACATTTGTGCATGAGATAAAGTACGTATGTTTCAGGACTTGGGTTAAATCTGGGAATTTTGATGGGGGCATGATGGTAACTAAACAATGAAAGTTTCACTTCTGCCTCAGGGACAGGTTGATAGTTCAGTGCACCTGTGAGTACATGAAGTTACTTCTGACGAATTTGTGAGCTACTTCTGCGAAAACTTTTTTCAAGTCAGTATCTTTCAGCATAGGTTTTAATTTTATCATGATGTTTCCACACTGGTTTTGGGATATAGAGGCTGTGACAGTCAAGGAGCTATACTCAAAAGGAATTTTTTTTGTGCTGAATGTTTTATGTAGTATTCAAGAAATTCGTTCAACAATGTACTAACTCACTGAACTCGTTAACATTATTTGATGTAAGTCTATTTTGTAACTGCTTTTCGACAGAGAAAAGATTTTATTCAGCAAAGAACAAGAATCTGTGTGAGCACTTGTGGGCAGAAACTAAGCCACGTCCAGGTATACAACTCTAAGAATATCTGATTGTTTGAAACTATGTTTTCCTTGTGTAACTTTTAAAATAATTAAAGCAATTTTAGTAATATTTAGTTTACTCTCAGGAAAAAAAAAATCATGTTGTTTGCTAACAAGCTTTAGATGTCATCTTACTGTCTCAGGAGAAAATATTAAGCTTCTCAAATAAACTGCTGAAGAAAATAGAAGTTTGACATCTGTTCCTTTCCTGCTGCTATAGTAAGATTATTTTCATTTCAGCTCAAATTCGTTTGATCCATTAAAAATCAATAGCAAATAGAGAACACACATTTAAAGATCCTTCTTTAAATAATTCTAAACTAAATCTTTTCTGCTGTCTTACAACTAGAGCTGAAGATGAAATCTACTAGTTTCAAAACTTTAATTTGAAGGCACGTAAGTACAAGAAGTAACTGCGTTGCTGTACTTCCAACTTTTAAAGCATTAAGTCAGTTACACAGAAGACAAGTGGCCAAAGAGAAAACAGTGAACAGCTACTAATTTATCCATAACAGCAGTGAAAGGTAAAAGCAAGGGCACTGAAGTCCAAGGATTGCTGGAGCTAGTGCTGGAACGCACTCTGCTTGGCACAGTGTGGTGGTGAGTAACAGAACGGAGGAATTAGACACGTTCATGCCTGAGTAATCAAGTCATGACAGAAAGCTCTCAACTCCGTGAATATATTTGGTCTCAGCATAACCTCACTGAGTCAGAGAGAAGATGTGCTGTATGTAGAATGCCATCATGCTTTTAAGATTCTTCAAGTACAAAACCCGAGTGTAATTTCTTGCATTGGAGTTAGTCTGTATGATATGACTTTTTTCATTTGTTTGTTCCCATTCTGGCTTTGGGAGGAAAACTGTAGAGTTTCTGGAAAAAAGTGAGTAGTAATAGCAAATGAATTACCTGTCTTTGGTGGTCCAAATCTGCTTTATTGCCAACTAGAATCATAGGAAACTCATCACGATCTTTCACTCTAAGGATTTGTCTCTGAAACTTATAAATTTCTTCAAAACTGTAAAAGAATAAAAGTAGAGCATTAGTGTACTAATTCACAGATTCCCAGGTTCTGCAAAAGTTCAGAAATGATGAGTCACCTATTTGGACTTGCCCTGCCATGACACACAAGCACAGACAGCTGCAGGCACTCCAGGGTCTGCTGTCACAGCATGACCAGTTAGAGAACCATTCAACACTCAAACTAAAAAAATCCTCAAGTTAAAAGCCTGCTATGCACTGGGCTTAGGTGTGGCTGCAGGGTGAGCAGAACGCTTACTGTGTCCCTCTACCCAGAGGCCAGAGAATCAAGCAACCACAGTCCATTCTACAAATACTGACTTCAGAGTTCAACTCTAGCTAGAATATTCAAACTACAGCCTAGAGACCCTGCTGAGCAATATTTCAGCTGGAAACATCCATAGCTACATCTAGGAATTTGGGGGGATCAAAGATGGGAAGTTTTATTTCTTCAAAAACAGAAAAATGGCAGGGCTAAATGACCAGAAAGCTTTCTGGTTATCGACTAAGTTATACCAGGTACTGATGCTGTTCAAGCAGTAATGAATACTCCAGAAGTGTTTAAGGAAAGGGCAGCAAAGCAGAAAGCTTCTTCCAGGACAGTATATTAAACAAGCTAATTTTGGCCTAAACAAGGATTTTTGGAGACTAAAGAAAGAAATCATTGCTTTCAAGTGAACACTGTGAAAGCTACATAGCTACATAAGGAGCTTCAGCACAGATGCTTGCAGACAATCACATCCCTTTGGAGCCTTCCCAGGTACTATATTTAATGCCAGGCATATGATCTGAAGACATTTACACTTAGATTTGCCAATTAAAATTTAAAAGCAAGATGATCATCAGTAAGAAAGTCGCATTAAAAAAAATGCGGTAGCCAGACACTTCATCCAAAGGTGAATTAGAAGGAAGGTGTGCCACACTAAGCATAGCTCCCCATGAACTTCTAAGAAGATATGTTTCATTTCCACTCTGCAGCCATTCAGTCAATTCATGGGAGCAAGCAGAGTGAGCACTGCCTGCAGAGGAGTGCAGAGACATACCCTAAACTGGATACATCCATCCAGAAACCCAGAGCCAGGTACTTGATTTTGCACATGGTAAGGGGATGAATACCACAAATACCAGTCAATCCCAGAAAACTTTATATTCTGGACTGTAATAAAGTTCTTGAATAGAGCTGTCATTTTTTTGTGCTTGTTTCCAAGTCCTCTGTTGAAAGAGAGACACTTTCAATAAGTGATTGGTTCAAAATTGGTTGTCATAAGTGCTTAAAGATTGTCACACCTAGCACCTAAGAGTGAATGCATACTTAATGCTTCTATTTATTTCAATTATGGATAATTTGAGAATAATTATGACTTGTTTGTCTTAACAACTTGACATCAGGCTTACCTTCCTCTATCTGTGACTGAGAAAACAAGCAGAAAACCCTCCCCTGTCCTCATGTACTGTTCACGCATCGCTCCAAATTCTTCTTGTCCTGCTGTATCCAGAACTGAACACAAGAAAAATATGGATTACTACATTTCATGTTCTTATAGACTGAGAAAAAAAAACACCTCCTAATAAGCCATTATTTAGAGCCCCTCCTGTACATCATAGCTAAACAGAAACCACTTTTCGCAGATACTCTGGATTTTTTGCTAATATTCCCAACAAGTTTTTGCACTGATTGAACAACTCAAGACGTACCAAACACACTGAACAACAAAAAATTTGAGGACTTCTGCTAATTCATGACCAGCTGAAACATCTGAAAACTGCTTAAAGATACAGCAGATGAGGTTTGGGATGGTTGTTGGTTTGTCCTTAAAGAAATCACTGACAAGGGAGAACTGAAACTTTTAAAGCAAAGTGCTCATATTGCACTTGGGAGACACAGCACACAACAGCCCAGAGATGTGTTTTTTCACTCCACCATGTCACCCAGGTAACTACCAGGAGTTATATAAACTCTCCTAGTTTTGTGGGCACTATGGCTTCAAACAATATCAAATTCAAAGAGTGATCCTTACACATAGGGCAGAAGCACTTCAAACCCTGGGTGTCTCATCAATAAAACAAAGCCAGGCAGCTTTTATCAGCCACACACTTACATAAAAAAAAAAACAAAACAAAACACATGCTGAGCAGTTGTTGAGCTGTAATTTCATTTGATGCCTGCAGATATAAACACAGGCATCCACAGCTCCAGGTTGTTTAGACTGAACTTTAGCTGGGCTACTTACTGTCCAAGCGTGCAGCTCTCTCGTCTATCACACATTGCTTGGTGTAGGAGTCTTCAATCGTTGGGTCATAATCCGTAACAAAGTAGGACTGCAGAAAAGAAAACAAGTTTGTGTGTTAGACAAGCACATAAAAGGACACTTACCAAGGAAGATGCTAAAACTCTACACTTGACAGCTTAGGGAAAATTTGCGTGTTTATTCACGTACAACCATTTGACACTTTATCCAAAGATAGCTGGTAATGGCTTTCCTATTCCTAGTAAGTGCTCATAAATCATAGAAATTACTAGCAGAGTCACTGAGTTTACTGGATTCCCACAGGATTTCTAGCATTTTCTAGACATTAGTGGTAGCTCCTGGAATTTCTCCGCAGGAATCCCTAGAAACTTAGTTACGAGAAACCTTAGAGCCCCTAGAAACTGAAAGTCTCTCGTAACTAAGTTTCTCTGAACTTCTGGTAGGGTTTAGAAGTTCTTTGGAATTCTCAAAAGTTTCCAGGATTTCCTCCCCCTGTTTCCAGAGTCAGTAATTTCCAGGAAGTGCCAGGATTTTCCCAGCTGTTTCTAGAACTCTCTAGCAGTCTTATAACAATTTTTAGCAACAGCTCCACGCAGCACAAGTGACACCTAGTTTGTTAGCTGAATAAAGTTTATTGGATCATTCTTGTTCCCAGGATTTCTCTCCCGGTTTCAAATGACTTTAAGTCCACAAAGCCTCCAGAAAGACAACCCCTGAAAGCAGAATAAGGCA
The DNA here is from genome assembly GCF_036250125.1 of Pseudopipra pipra. Classification (NCBI taxonomy): domain Eukaryota; kingdom Metazoa; phylum Chordata; class Aves; order Passeriformes; family Pipridae; genus Pseudopipra; species Pseudopipra pipra. Next base: position 12,903,449 of record NC_087554.1, read on the forward strand.
CAAAATGCCTGTGTTACCCACTGCCTAAGCACAAGGCTCCACCAGATACTGCCACCCTGTTGGTTATCACCCAAACTGCAGAGCAAAGCGCATTCTGGTACATCTCTCTAGAGACTGAGTGACCTGGTATTGAATACTAGGGTAACAATGCCATCTGAAGACAAGTTTAGATTTCAAAGGATGAATTTTTAGCTTGCATGCAGTCATAGTTAAGTTATCTTCACCTAAAACTAAAGCACATTGGCGTAACAAATCTGAACCCTGATCAAATTCCTTCCCCTCTGTGCTCCCAGCAGGCACTAAGGATGTGCACTACCCTGACTGTGCAGAACTGAAGGAGTACTACTTACAAACATTATTCAGTTCTGTAAGCCAGTAAGGAATTAGGAATGTTTTGAAACTACATGATGGTTTGTAGGAACAAAAAAAGAGGACTTTGTTCTTGCATTAAGAAGATAGCATCAAACCCAAGTTGCATTTCCTTATTCTTGTCAAAATTCATAGTTCTCACTGAAGCATCTTTGCCATTCGAAGATACCAACAAGACACCACTCTGTTCCTCCAAACTTACCAAAGTCAAGTTAACAGATGTCATGGTAGGGAAAACAAAAAGGGGGAAAAATAAGGAAGAACTGAAATCACAGCACCAGTCCACCAACCTTCTCCAGAACATCACTGTCAGTGCAGAATACAGTTAACTCTGTTCTTTGCAGATGGTTTATTAACGTGGCTGTCTTTGTTCTTGTCCACTTTCAGTCTGGAGCTGCCCATGAGGGCTGACTGCAGTACGCTGTCCTGACTGCACCCAGTTGACCCCACCATTTGGACATGTCCACACTAAGGTTTCTAGTTTAACAGCATGGACCTGGGTTCCCCAGCAGAGCTCATCAACTGAGTTGCAGCTGCCTTACTGGGACAAACACATCACCAGTTGTAGCACACTCGGCCAGCTGTGTATACTATATATAACCTATGCTCACGTACCACAACCCTCATGCAGTTGGCCACAGGAAGAGTATGTACAGGTTGCTGTTCATCTATTCATTTAGATCTGGTACCACGCTGAAAAACTGCTGACCCCCACAGCAGAGACACTGAACAGCTCCTTTGCATTTTAGGTAGACACCAGTAAACTGCCCTCTCAGGATACACCTACACAGCAGTCTCAGTCGCTTTGCACCCAGACTAAGCAATCTCCCACAACACCACCCACACAAAACCAACCAACCAAACAAAAAAACCCAAACAACCCTCTACCCTGCCAAAAAAAATTCAAACAAGCCAACAGGCATGGGATCCTAAACACACCACCCAAACTTCAGGATTCCCAGGAAGTGCCTATCTGTAGACAGCAGAACATCTCATCACAGAATAAGCCACCAGAAGATGCTCTTCCAACTACGAGTCATCCCTTTACCTTGCTTCCGTGAAGACTGAAAGAGGAAAAAAGCTCAGCCTTCAAAACTGTTCTTTTCTTTTGCTTGTATCCTTGGCTCAAAACATGCTACCAAGGGGCTTAAGAACAGACTTTCTGAGGAATGAATTTACGCAAACTATAAATTAGGTCTCAATTCTGTGGCCTTTAACAATCTTCGAAAGATGGATGAGAAACTTATGTGAATATAGAGTTGTATAAATAAAATTATTTACAGAATCTGACTTTAGAAGGGACGATCATAAGGAAGGGAATTTAAGTCCTATGTTTGATTAAGAAAACAGAAAGCAATACTTATAAAAAAGCATTAGGTGACTAAAACATGGTGTCACTCAGTACATCTGGAAATTCAGGGTTCTGATTTGGAAGATAAAGCATGTACTCTGAAGTTACTCCCTGTCCCCCTTCAGCTTCAGCTTTCATTTCTCTATCACGCAGAATTCAAAGTTACTGTCTGAACCTTTACATCTATAAAACAGTAAAGTATGCCAGGTTTTAAATAAAAGGGAGAATTTGGAATCAATTTTTTTTTACTCTCACAAACCAGTATTAGTAGAACACCTAAAGCAGCAAGTTTATATCCAACAAGGGCAATGTTTTTCACTAAGAGAGTTCAGAAAAAGAAAACCATAATAATCTCAGAGGAATGCTTCTTATTTTCCTCATTATCTGTCCAAGGGCCAAGAACTACAGCATATTCTGTAATCTCCAGGGCATTTCTATGATTCCCTCCACCCCTTTTAGTTTGTTGGTTGTTTTTTTTTAAATAAAAAACCCCAAATCACTACACACAAAGCAAGAATGCCAGACTAGGTACAGAGACATGGAACGTGGTTCCTCCCTCAAAAAAGGAAACAAGATTAAGTTGCCCTGATCCAGCATCAGCCACATCTCAAATTCAGAATGAGCAGATGCCAGAGCTCCCCCATTTAACAACTGCTCTTACAAGCATTTTCTTCCCTCCCATGGAGCTCCATTGCCAAATCTGCTGTCACAGCCACTACAGGAGAGGTTTGCAAGGCAATTAGTGTTGTGGTTTACCTCCAGGCACTGGACAAGACTCATGTGCCTGAAACAGCTGCTAGTTTTGAAAGAGTTGCATTGGGACCATGTGCCACAGGACACATGACAACCACAGCTTGCAGGCCTTGTGCAGTCAGGGTTGATTTACAAAAATTAGATGTAGCAGACACAGTATTTATCAATTTGAGCAGAATGGACCTTACTGCTGCTGTTCAAGCCGTGTTTAAGGAATTAAGGAATGGCAGAGCATATCCCGAAACATTCCACGAGGCCATATATTTACTCCTGATTGCCACCCTGCAGCAGTGGCAAGGTGCCTGCACACCCAACAAGCCCAACACCAGCATAAGTAGCTTTGAAGAGGTCAAAGAGTTTGTGGCAGAACTGCTTAAAAGACTAACGGGAGCACAATTCCAGCAGACACAAACCACTGACAACCTACTGGTTTTAAACTGACGCCAAGTCTAGACAAACTAGAGGAGCAAGCACACACCAGAGTGTTGGATTACTCGGGCCTGCCTACTGCTGTCTCCTCTATGAAGGCTGTGTGTGCAAGTCTTAACACCTCAGAGCATTGCCCTGCTAAACTACAGCAATACTGGAAGGCTGCAGCAGGTGTCTGGGATGGCAGCTGGTACAGAACACACCACACCACCCTTACAGACCAGGTTGTCAGATCTACTCTTCTAGGAGCAGTTGAGTCTCTACACGAGATGGAGGAGCCACGACTCATTCAGCTGGTTCCACTGCAGTTGGCCACTGCCTGCAGGAAATAATTAGAAGTAGCTAAATTTCTTCAAAGAAGACAGTAACTTGAACACACTCCTCTGTTACACCACTCCCTTAATCACTAGCAAAAATCAAGGCTCTTTCCACCCATCTCCTAGAAGGGAAACAAGAAGTCAAACCCAGTAGTCTCATCAACCATTCAATTTACCCAAAATATTACGCAACAGGTTTTCTAGGTTTTCTCTTTCTAAGACTGCTGAGGCAATCAAGTCCAGAGATGGGAAAGCCTGCTGCCAAGGACACAAGTCCTTCTGCAGAGGGAAAAAAAACCAGAACAAAACTCCATCCCTACACTACCTACATCACTTATAGCTGGGCAACCCATCACCAAAATCCCTTCCTATACACACACTTGTCATCTTAAAATACTTTTCACACAATCTCCTGGCCTTTGCAGGAGTTTCTACTTGCAGTGCATAGAAGCAATGACACTACTATACAGATTACTGCTCTAGCAGTCTTTCTCCATTTAAGGCAACAACAATCTCTAAATCATTGTTTCAATCACTCAAGTCTTTTGGTAAGGAGAACATGTGAAAACCTGCTCTCAGTTTATCATCTTCCCCCTTTTTATGCTGCCTTTAATGCACATAGAGAAATTCCCCCATTAGCTGGACTTGCTTACGAGCTCAAGTCCTGCTCCATACATTAATAAAAACAACTAAGTAAAGACACCTCAGTGCTGATTCACAGCTCTTATGCACCTTTTCTTATTTACTCTTCATAAAGTAATCAACAGTCCACAAACCAAAAAGCCATAGGACTACTTTCTTTTGCACTTTTATGTTTTAAGGGGGGAGAGAAGTAGGATGCCTTCAATGGGAGGCTGCTCTAAGCTGCAGTCCAGAGGTTGGCTGCATAACATTCTTCCCTTTATCTTTACACAAAGTTTGAAGGACACACAATGAAGGGCAGCCTAGCAGTGAAAGCTAAAGGAGTGGTACATGCCAAAATATATATTCATCCTTGCTCTCTCTATAATCTCAACTGTATTTACTAAACACACAAATAATGTTTCAAAGAGCCACTGGTTGCTTATTTAAATTTTTTCCACATGTTTAAGGTTTTGATTCCAACCCAGTGAAGGCAAGGAAATAGAAGGGTTTCCACCCTCCAGCTGAAGTTACAGACCAGCTCTGGATTTAAATAAGCATCTACAATTTGAGCATTGCAAATAGCCCAGAAATCCTTCCTACCTATAATTTGTATGCTAGAACTTAAAACAAACATGTTGGTCAATGCTACACACCAAAGCTTCAACTTTAGACTTGAGTACATTCCCAAATAACCGAAATACAGGATCCCAAGACATATCCTAGGCTGTGCTGCTTGACAGAGTGTTTCTTTTGGCAGTCTCTCCTGTGACTACCTTTTGCAGTATCATCTCTTCTCTAGGTTTTACCTCATTTCCCCTGCACTTCACCAAGAACACGTCTGCACTTGACCCACTCACCCAAGCTGAAGCTCAATTCACTATCTGCAGTGGCACATCTTCACCATGGGCATAGAACAAATAACAGTATCAGCTACAGCCCTATCACACACCACGCTGATAACATCAGAAATACTTAACCCAGAAAAAGACAAGAACCCGACTGAGTTCCCTTCATTTAAGTGGCTATTGCTGGCTATCATTCCAATTGATGAAGTCAGTGCTATAGTTTAAGACCAGAACTCTTGTGCTCTGGCCAGTTAGTAGGGCCATAAATGAACATCTTTTTGGTTGGGGTACTTGGCTACACTGCAACAGCTTTCTCAGCCATGAATTAAGATCTGACTGCATATATCAGTTCGCAATCTTCACCGTTTTGCCACCCATGAAATCTTCAGCCTCTGCCTTCAACCCTTCCACCTAGGAGGAGTGGCACAGCAGCCAAGTCTATACTAATGTGACCCCAGTGTCACACTGTGCCCTCCCCTCCAGGCTGCAGAGGAGGTGACTGTTTCTAGGAGTTTTAATCTACATTCCTGTCCCAAAGGAGCAAACAAGACAGGTTCTATGTCACCACAGACATGTTCCTAGAGGAAGGGTGGCAGTAACCTGTCACCTTGCTTAAGCACTACACTGGCCCTGGTCCAGAGCTAACCTGCCCAGCAGAAGGGGTAATTAGGCAAAGCAGTGGCTCAGGCCTCAGCACCTCAAAAGATTAAAAGAACCACCTCCTTTCACAGCACAAAAGAGGCTCTTTAAATCATTTCTTCAGAATATTTGAGTTGGCTGGCTAGAAAACAAGGAAAACACACAGGAAAAAACTTTAATGGACTTCTGGAAGCAAACATAAACCCAGACTGCATTCCAGAACAAGGGAACAGACACAGCAAAACACACAAATTTAGCATTTTGCAGAGCCCCATGTACTTGGGTCACAGAAAAAAATAAACAAACTAAGAGCACACCACTGATCAGAGAGCCTCTGACAAGCCTGTTCTAATACTTAACATACACCTCTCCAAGGGCAGGTGGTTCACTAGGACTCGATATTTCTAGACAGGTCTAACTGGTTGGTGCTGGGGAAGCAGGAGGTGGATGCTGTTGGGGTTGATGACTGGAAGTGCCACCTCTGCAAAGGTTTTGTGCAGTGCCCAAGCCAGTACCAGAAGAAGACTGCAGGAGCTACCCACAGCAACCCAACATGATTTCAAGCAGAAGCGCTCAAGATGGCATTTAGGTTGCTTTTCTGCCATAAACAGTCACACTTTATAGAATGAGATGAAGTATTTTGGCGTTGAACATTGAGGAGAATAGCAGACCAAATGTCTAGAATTATGCTGATAAAGACCAGACTGAAGAAATAATGATTAAACCACTGGCTCATACTACAGAAGGCCAGGTGTGTCATGCTCCAATCATCCCACATTCCAACAAATCTTAAAGAGTTTTTTTTCTTTTAATTATACAAACAGTAAGAACATCCATTCCTTTCTTCCAAAAAATATAAATTGAAAGATAGTCAGCTTGCAAGTAATCAGTGATGCTTCCCTCCATTTACACTACTTCCCACTGTTCTAATGTATACTGCTAGTGTTGTTATGGCTATCCAGGGAAACAGATGTCATTTGTCACTACAATTACTGCCATTATCCAGTGATGTGAAGCACTTAATTTCATGAACAGTGAAAACTGAGACACAAAGAGAGAAGAGCATTAAACTGAAGAAAGTTATAGTGAAAGACAGATGACATGAGCCATGTACATTTGGAAATTCATACACAGGTTGAAAAGTGTTTATTTGTTTCTGAAGAACTAGCAATACATATACATGTAATACTGAACTTGATGATTAAGTACATGCTTAATCAAATCTTAATGGTTCTGTTAAAGAACAAAAGCATAATGGAAAATGCAAACTTCTTGAATAATCCATGGCAGAGTGTATCCATTAAATTGCCTCCCTGCCAACATACAGTTCAAAGACAGAAGAGATAGTAGAATACAAAAATAAACACCTGCCTCGGTTAAGTATAGGTAAGTCTTCTCCTTAGCTTTTGACAATCCTTGCATTGCATGAAAAAGTTGTGCTTGGTCTGGAAACACTAAAAGTGTGAGTTAGGCAGATTATATGGCCACATATTCTTCTGTCTCTCCCTCTCCCCTTCCCTGTCCTTCCACAGACACTGATCATGGAGTGAGCACATCAGAAAAAGAAAACTACCAAGAAAACTGTGTTCAGTGTATGGGCACATTTAATGCATTTAGCTAAATATAACACAGCTCTTTTCTTTATGGACTTTGTTCTGTGCACTACTCAAAGTACCTAAAAACAAAACTTCCCCATCCCTCACAGGTGTGGGGAAACACGAGCTAGAACGGGGGGAGCAAGAGGAGAAAAGATATGGAGGGTAAAGTGTCTTCAAGCTGAAGACTAACACAGATATCTAATTCTGTCTATGCACTTGTAATTTTTACATTTCCTAAATGAACACTTGAGTTCTGTATCCATAAATGCACTCATTTCCAGTGCTGTTTCTCCAGACAGCCATATGCTAGGAAGTTTCAGATTTTGTCCCTGGTTCAGCAGGACTGACTTGTGTTACAGATTTAAGAGCCCTGTTGGTTCTGGATCATCAACTTATTCTGCAGGAGTAAGTCTGCAGTGGACCAAGACTCCTCAATATGAAAGACTAAAATCAAGCTGACTTTTGTGCACTGACAGGGAACATTCACCAACTCTTACATCTTTCAACATGCCTAAAAAACTGTCTGCTAAGTTTTGCCATTCCCCTAATTGCTACTTAAAATAAAGAAGCTTTACCTTCCCCAACCTCACTTAGGGTGCAGAAGCACAGGAAACAATTTCCCTTTTTCTCCCTCAAAACTGGGACCCCAGGCATGGCTGGCAAAGCAACTTGGGTTTTATAGATTGAAATCTGGAGAGTGTGACTCCTAAACAGATAATTACAAGATTCAGTGAAAAAAAAAACAAACCCTAAGAATAAACCCAGAGAGAGCCGACTCACTTGGGGAAAAGAAAGTATCTTTGAAACAACTAAGGCAGCCTCTCAGTGCGTGTACAAATCATAGAGGTTTAAAGAATACTCATTAAATCTACTTTGCTGAAAAGTTTCATGCCTTTTTGCTAACATCCTGCCAAGCTTAAACACACCATTAGAGTAACCCTTTTAAAGAGATAATACACACCAATTTGATGACCTTAAATGTCTTTTCCAATCTAAAGGATTCTGTGATTCCAATTATGGGCAGAGTGGGTACTGGTTACATGCACATAACATGAATACTGATGAGAGTAGGTTTTCTTTTAATATATATTTTGCAATGCATGTGAACACCTTTTAAAATATTAACTTCCTAAAAAACCAGCAGGAATCTGTACTTTTGCTTACGTCTCCTTTCAGTTCCTAGCTTACAGCTCTCCCCATGGTACAGCAATTCAGTATCAGCAGCTCACTCAGCCTGTGAACATTTCCCTCCAATTAATAATTCTCAGATGTCTCAAAAATCAAACCACACCAAACACCAAGTACACTCACACAGAGACCTGTTTTAGGCAATACACGCACTAAACTTTGACCTCTTGAATACTTCCTGGTGGTGCAGTTTTCATGACTCAAGATCAGAGAATGTACACTTTCACTGTCTGTGAAGACTTCTTTGTAATGCCTTGAATTAATGTCTTTTAATGCCAGTAAGCACCTACAAAATTCTTTGAAGGCGGCTATGCAATTTCTCAAGTTGAAACACGTCTGACTGTAAAACATTCTATACTGCAAGCATAGATGAGTCTTGATTTAATTTAATTTCATTTTTACTTCACAGTAAGTATGTGCAGGAACTATGAATACACCAAGTACTTCATCCTCCTGATCTTAGCCACTTGTAATTCAAGGAATGTTTAAAATATTTGTGACATGTTATCTTTTCATCCATAAGGGTTTATCAGGTTTAGGCAGTTTTCAACCTAGCAGCTCACACAAGCTCTTCACAACGAAGTCAAGTTTTTATCTCAAGAAGTCAGTGATATTTTTGAAAAAGCACATGTCCGATTTTAGGACTTTGTACTACCAGCTAATGGGGACTTTAGCTGTAGGAGAAAAGAAGGTAAGGTTGCTCAAAAAAATCTCCTGGTGAGGCAGAAGTTATAGAACACCTTTTCTCCTACACATGAAATCATGAGGATGCCTCAAGATATACAGTGTAACGCAAGAGATTTTGGTTTATAAACTTTAGTACCTTAACAGGAGAAGATGACTTACAGTTAATTAAAATAGCTCTTCAGTAACTTAGACCTAACTTATAACAGTCAGCAACAGCCTTCAGGTGAGCAGCTCTGAGGAGATCCATATTTAGGGCATTTACAGGCTACTAAGAAAGAAGCCACTTCATAACTCCTTGAGTAACACACAAAAACCCGAAACGCAGATCAAAAAAGCTCATTCCGTGGCAAAAAAACCTCTTGAGGAGAGTGCAAGTATTCACATCAACTCAGAACCTTTTAAACAGGTTCAAGTTGCAAACAAATTGCTTGTTAATTAGACTTTTCAGATTGTCTAGCTTAGGTTATGGACGTTTGGAGCCATACAGTTACATTAATGTAGTAACAAGTTCTTCTAGCCCAACAAGCCAGTAAAACAAAGCTGCACTCCAGCAACTCTTAACTCTTATTTCACATTTTAAGTAGCTGAAAATGTTTGATCTCTGGGATGCCACAGCAAGCTAAGATCAAAAATTTCTGAAGTTAATGTCTTTCCTATTCTGAAAGCAGGAACTAAAGATCCGTTCTAGATAGTAAGAGCATTTTCCTACCCTCCTATTACATCTCAGATCTCTACAAAGCCAGGTGCCGCTGTCAGTTGTGTAGGTTTGTAACAGCTCAGAAACAGATGTGGGCTTGGACCACAGTTCATCAGAAAGAGTCAGGTAGGAAGCTTGAGGAAGGCAAATTCTCAACATTCTTCATCTTAAAACATTTTTTTAACATGGTGATACAGTCAGGTTAACTGGCCCATTACACCCAGAGCCCACGGTTTTCTAGAATGAGTCAAGTTAGGATTAAATATTTCTATGCTAGGATTTTACTGTACATTTAAACTACAGCAACTTCCTGCTAATGGAAGAGGGAAGTTTTATCATCGCCAGTTCTGGCATTCCACAATTACTCCCTGCTGCCTTCAGGACTATCAAGAGACCAGACAGTTCAAATTACCGGCCAAAAATTAAAGAAATCTCTCTCCTAAATACTAGCCATACAAACTACTTTTATATGTCCAGGCACTTCAATAAAGTTCATATCACTAGAGGATGCCTTTTCACCCAACTCTAATATACATAACTTTTTTAATATATAATTTGTGCACATATATATATATCTACATATATCTATATATAAAGTGCTAAACAGGGACTGAACTGAAAGAGTGAAAGCTTACATAAGTTTTAATCATACCACTTATTCTGCTAAAAAGAAAAAGAGACATAGAATCTATTAGCACATAGGAAATCAAAAGTTGAGATGACTCCTTCAGAGTCAGTAACAGATCTTATTTCCACTGCCAGATTATAGTAGGCATCGATAGCAATGCACTAGTTCCTGTCCTATAGGGGTTTTTTTCAATTACCAGTAAATTCCATGGAATTTCTGAACACCAGCTTGGACAATATCCAACATAAAAACATTCAATTTCATTAGCAAAGTCTGGAGTGCTTTATTTTTCCAAGATTTGTTGACTGATCATTAGAAGCTAATTATTTAGGAAAAGGCTATAAAATTGCACTTATATCTAATAAGAACTATTGCGTCAAGAAGATAAGCACAGCTCTAATAGCTTTATTTGCCCAAATTACATATTTATTCAACTCCAACCTTTTGGCCTTAGATTAGACTGTCTAGACTAAATTTGCAGACTACAGACAATTACTATTATCTTTAAGTTTTGAAAGTGTCACAAGCAGAAGCATCAGGAACGCTGAAACGACAGCTGTGTTATTTAGCCATCTATTTTCATTAGCAAGGCTAATAATTACTAGCCTTCCCTGTAAATCCTCACCCAACTAAGTAAAACATATAGCAGTTATCCTGGAGCATGACAATTTCAAAGGATAATTAAATAATTGGTTGCCAACCCACGAAATAATGGACTTCTTGAAAGTGTGTTAAACATTCAGGAGTGCCAGCATCTCAAGCAGCATGATGCACATATTATAATGGTAAAATGTGCAGCAAAACCAATTAAAATGAATACATACTGGGTAACTTCCCCTTCAAAAAGGGTGTCTGAACAGCTTGCAAGTGGCAAGCTATCAACAAGAAGTTCATGCTAAAAAACTACAACAGCAATAACATACTAAACGCACACTTCTAACAGGGCAGTTTCTTAAGTTTTCCACACACCACAATGAGGGGGCATGAAAGCCACAGCAAACCAGTCTGACCAACCCAAGCACAGAAGTCCCACGCTGCAGTCCCACACGCCGTGGCAGCTCAGCAGCCAGGAGTACCCAGGTATTTTCACACATCCATATCAGTCACCACACTCTATTCTAAGATGAAAATGTGCTTTCCACCTCCCGAAACTATTTCTCAGAAGTTTGTGAATAAGCAGCAAAACCTCTGAAAGAAGGAGAATTTGTACTGGTCAGTAAGTGGGGTTTTTTCCATGTGATCTGTACTTTCAGATTTGGCTGCTCTGAGCAGGGCCAGCACACAGGCTTCCACAGGGACCAGGAAGGAGAACAGAGCACCTACATGCCACTCACTCCCAAGTGCAGCAACAAGCTCTGTAACCTTAATGTCCCCTCCACAGAGTGAAGTTTTTCAAGAGATTCACATTTCAGCATCAGATTTTTAACCCAGACACATCAAGGAGAAGCACTCATAACCTTAATTTGGGATTTAGAGCCAAACAACGAAAAGCTTGAGAGTATTTTTTACCTTGTCTCTAACCTAAGGTGTCAGGTTAACCCACCTAATTGTGAGAGTGAAAAGGAAGGAAGGGGATCTCTTCCAAGGTATTGCAGGCTGCGTCAGCCTTTCCACGCTAGGGACAGTGTGTTCAGACCTTCCTGGCACACAGGCAGCCCCTTTGTTTTGTTCAACTGTTCGAGCGCAGCGTTCGACAGATCTGATTCCGACAGATGGGAAGAAAAAGAGCCCAGACTTGGTCCTTGTCAACTGAACTTAGCAGAGCAATGTGGTGAGTTACTCCATCCGTGGAGCAAGATTGAGAAATCCTAGCCCATCTCAGCAGAGAGTTACTAAACACAGATATTTCAGTGGTGCAGGCTGACCTGAAATCATGGGGAGGCATGATGGTCATCAGAAAGAAAGCACAAGCATTTTAAACAGGCTGTTCTCACAAATGTGGATGCTATCGCTTCGTAAGTAATGGTTCAAATGAATACCACTGTTTTCAAAATTCCAGGTTTCTGTAAGAATAAATATCAGAAGTCAAATACACGGAGTGCAAAGAACCTGCAGTGTGGACTTGTTTAACTGAAACGAAGCTTCAGCTGGACAAAACACTTTGAAAAAAGTAATACTGAGTATTTTCCATCACAGATACCAGCAGAGTACAATGCTTTCCTTTCCAGATTAATCAGTGCTTGCAGGGAAGTTAAATCTTAATGTCCTTGAAGAATGTCTTCATAGACTCTCTCTCACTACCACCAGCAGCAGATTTCAAGATCAAAGGTTATTACTCCTTCCTATCTGACAACAGTGTAATTCAGCCTGGTTTTCTCATCAAGGGGTACAGCGCATCAGGACTGTTTACAATAGGATATGTAGCACTTCATTTCTGACTTTTCAGAAGCAAAGCCATGTATATTGGAACTTCTACATTACAGACAGACAGCTGCAGTTCCTAGAAGAAATACATGAGATAACAGAGAATGTTTTATCCTAAACAGAAATAAAACCAAGAAATACCAAACAATCAGACTCATGGTTGGGAATGCTTAGAAATTACTGCTCTGTTTTTTGCATCAGTGTCCCACGAGTCAGCCCAAATGTACTGTCCTGCGGTACCTCCAGCACCTGCGTTTTATTTCCCTTTGAGGTCCATGCCCATGCCTGTGCTACACTGACATCCACAGCTCATGGCACAAGGTTGCTCACAATCAGTGAACTTGCTTTTAAATCAGCAAATCTGCAAACTACTACATGAAGTTTATGTGCAACCTAACATTTTCTGTGTGCCTCCTCCAGAACCCATACTCACTTGCGCTTAGCTGAAGAGTATCAAATTGGGCAGTACCTATTTTACCCAAATTATTTTTACAGCCTGCATGAAGTCACATCAACATCAGAATTGCACAACAACCCAGAGGAAGATGCCCGGATGGCCCTCCCTTTTGCACCACCAAGCAAGTGGCTGCACACAGGCACACCCCAGCAGCGTGGCAGTCATGAAGCCAAGTCACTCACAACAGGAATATTTACTAGGGAGATTGACAGAAGCAAGTTCTTGAGTGGCATTATCCTCTCATTTAATCAAGACTTGAAAAGCACAATGTGACCAACATGGTTGCAACTTACATATGAGGAAATGTGCACACAGTCAAATTCCAGGAACCAGAAACTACCAAGTGGTTTTACAGTTGCTAATCCTGACGTGTAAGTAAGATTTCATTGCACAAAACTGGTAATAAGCACTATCTTGCTAAAATTAGCTTGTTAGCTTATCTACAGGGAATAGGAAGAGATCCTAAGGCCCTAGTAGGCACAATTAAATGCTCTTAAGCAGTGCCAGAATTTTCAGCCTCAGCAACTTCAGATTTTAAAGTCAAAAAGACTGTCAAATGGAAATACATTTATGTTCTCAATTTTAATAAAAATGCTTTTATCTTCAGTAGTCACTCAATATATTCAAGCAAGCAACAATTTCCATCTAAAAAAAGCATATTTACCAGCAAAACATTTGGTTGAACTAAAACCAACCACAGTGTTTCTTCCCCTTCGCCTCTGCACCTGCGGGTGTAGTACCACTCTTAGTCAGCATCACCCCAAATCACAGGGCAGGGAAACACGTAGGAAAACTCAGAGGGAGTTTATTATTTTTTTTTGAATTATCACAGACATCACATGGAATAGAAAATGTTAGAGATAACTAACATTACTTAACATCTACGGCATTAACAAAGTTAATGTTAACAATGTTCATGAAAAGACTGGACATGGCACTTAATGCCATGGTCTAGTTGACAAGGTAGTCATCAGTCAAAGGTTGGGCTTGATAATCTCTGAGGTCTTTTCCAACCTAAGTGATTTTCTGATTCCGTTAGATGAATATTTCACACGACCTTTGAGTTGGAAGACCTAAGCAGTTAGGTCTTAATCACGGCTTTTGTACTTTCAGAGACTGTATTATCTTAATAGCAAGGATTGTTTTACCCCAGTGAGAATATAATTACTCCCAAACCATGCGCTGCTGTAACTAAAGCAAGAAAACCAAATGCATCTGTGCTGAGGGAGCATCCTCATCCGACTAAAACCCAGAGACACAGCACGCCCAAGATGCACGTTAGCAGACTTGTTCTCATGTCAAGACCTACTTCATACTACACGGCGCCACAAACTAGTTTTATGTGCAAATACCTACTTTCACATTTCAAAAAGCCACATCTATGACGAACCACATCAAGAAACTGCAAGCAAACATTCAGCTGAGATGCTACATAATCAGACACCACACGCAGTCAACAAGTGTTTTTACAGTATGGCCATTTACGGTAGCAGTAAAGAAAGCAAATGAAAGATTAGAGCAGTCTTACATCAAGTATCATGATGGAGTTGATTCTAAGTAACAGATAAAAACCCATGATTTGTATTAAACACCACATCCACAGGCAATCCCTCATTGTTTAGGGAATTCACAGCTTGATCTAGAAGCATTTTCTAAAGTCACACAGACCTTAGGATCACTGCAAAGCAAGGTTTAGTATTTTATTCTCCAATATCCTACTTAGCACTATGTTAGAGCAGGTTCCAGAATAGTTCTCTACCCACCATTTGTGAGGGAAGTTCCTCCATGGGGAAGGAGAGCTTAAATTGAGACCAAACACTTACTCTCATTCAGAAGCACAAACTGCTGACAGTAAACAGTGCCTAATTTCCTTGAAGAGCTGGATGCTCAGGCAGAACCTGAGCTCTCCACTGAAGACCTTTTCTCATGAAACAATGGGTATCGTAATTTGTTGTTTGAAGCACAAAAGCTCCATATACTAACCCAGCCACACATGCTGTGATAGCACCGCCCTGAGACAGCCATTCTCCACTTGTGGTTCTGTCATCTAAAGCTTGTAAATACACCTTGGCTTAAGTAATTGGCAAGCAAATTAATACAGCAAACAGGGCTTTAACAGCTAAGTGCTCTTACTTCAGTATAGCAGCAAACTCTCTGGAAACTATTCAGTGCATCTACAGAACTTGAGACCATCACAAGCATGCAGACCTCCACTGGATCTAAAAAAATGCATCCTTTTTGCACTCTTCCCTTGCTCCTTACCTGACCCACATATTAAAAACCTCAGGGGGACCATCTGCACTGCAGGTACACAAACCCTTCCAAGAATGTATCGTTACTACGGCCTTTGCTGGTATCCCAAAGCTTAGTAGACTCACCATCAACAGAAAGAAAAAACCTTTGGCTGAGGGATCTTACTCTTTCACATGCTTTGCTCTAGGGAAATGCCCCAGCCCACCTAGAAGCCAGCAGAAGCACAACCGGTCTACATACAACAGACCTCATCTCAACTCAGTTAAACAAAGTATTTTTCTCACCCTTTTGCAAAACTGTAACTTTCTGTGCTTATTTAAACACATTCTGTTGCCACTTCTTAGGAGAAGCACAACTAACTCTTCAGAGCCACCCATATATTCCACGCAAACTTTCAAGGACAGCTCTTTACCAAATTTCACTGGAAGAGAATAAATCCTTCTCTCCCTCTCCTGCTACTCCTGCTCTGAATAAAACATAATCTAGTATTTTAGCAGGCTTTCAAGTTTTAAAGGAAAATAAGGAAGGCACACCACTAAAAATGTAAAGAATTTGTTTTTCTCCTACATCGTACTCATGCTGACCAGTTTATCCTCCCCTCCTCAAGATGACTAGCAGGCTTTTTGATTTTTAGCGTGTTAAAAGTGTGAACTTAAAAACTAAGGGTTCAAATTCAAATACTTCAGTTCAGTAGCAGCATATAGTCAAGATTAGCTCTGGGGGTTTCCAGCAAGGTGATTTCCCTTCTGTCCCCTGTGTGCACTCATTCTTACAAGGAATTTACATAAATTCTCAAATAAACTTGTTTTCTAAACTTGCAAGCTGCTGCCAGCCTGCACAGAGCAGCCAGATCACATGATATTTTTACTTCATTTGCATTAGAAGATACATGCCGACTTCCCTATATATTATTCTTTTACAGACATCAGTTGAGGAGAAAAGGATCATTATCTGGAAAACAGAGGTACACATCAGATGAATATAGGTCATGAAAAGCACTGGTAAACATATTGTCTAAACCACATACGAGGATGATCAAAGTGAAGGAGGACAAGGACTGATGAAAAAGAACTCAATCATGCTAGTTTTATTTCTCCACTTCAGACAAGTTGTTGGTATTTCTCTCTGCTTTTATGATTACTAACTTGTAACAAATCTCTAATGAAGTAAGTTACATTCTTCAGGACAAATCCTGTGAACAGCCACAAAAGCAACTCAGTAATTTGTTCATTACTAAGATGTTTTGCCCTTAAAACCCTAGAGTTTGAATTCCACAAACAACACAGAAGGTACTAGGCTATTACCTAGTACCTGGTATACAGGCTAGTACCAACTTACAAGGAAGATCCTTTTTGTTTATCATAACATGCCAAATTAAACTCACATGCCACAATCAGCTGCACTGTGCTAGTTTACAGTCTTTCAACTTGACAGGTCCCGTAAGACTTTCCAGGAGAGAAGTCATTACTCCGGAAATGTAACCTTGCTGCTCTTACTTGCTTTCTCATCCCCTCCAAAGCAATCCAGCCATTCCCCCCTTCATTTCTGGAGGCCATAATCCTTCAGGGGCTGATTCTACAGTGCAGAAGGCACAGCACCAGAAGAACTACCTATCCCATGCAAAGAGTAAGAAGAAAAAAAGGCAACCCAGGAGTTTCTATAGCATGAAATACAGCAATTATAAAATCCACAAACAAAAACATTAAAAGCAAACAAAATTCCAAGTTGTTCTCTCTCCAAGCAAGTTCATATTGACAGGAACTGAGTAGCTAACAAATAAATAACCTGACCCAAATTCAGAATACATACAGAAGGAACTCATACCAAACTAGCCAAATTCACTGCATGCCAAGTCCTCCACTACTGTTACTAACTCTGTAACTCTACTCTGGTAACCTGTTACTAACAGGTTAGCAGCACTTGAAAAAGTGGCTTTACCATACATCTAGTAGGGAATACAATTTAAAACATTGCCCTGAAGGAAAGAACATACTCCATCACCTAAACACACTCATTTTCATTATGAAATTAATCTACAGAGAAACATCTAAATTCAATCTGCAGTGTGCAAAATTCTTCCCCGACAGGTCTGACAGGCATATGTAATAACGTATCATCTTAAATAAATAGGGAACATCATTATTTGATTGCTTTCTTGACCAAAGGACTCCTGCAAATGTTTCATTTAAATCTATAAAGAGGTAGCAGTACAGCACATGCCATCTTAAGATGTGTGAGTGGTGTGCAAAGACCTTCAATTTGTTTACTTTCAGAAGGCAGCTTTAGAATGCACAGGGTTTGATCAGAAGGGTTTTTGTTGTTTTTTGTTGCTTTTTTTTTCTTTAAAAAAAAAACCCTACTGCTATTTCCGCTCCCATATTCTACCAAGTAGAGATCTTGCGGTTAAGGCATTCAGTGAAGAGAAAACAGAGCGTGGAATGCACAGGCAGCCAGCCTTCTGCACCAAAACCACAGGAAAGCACATTAGTTTCTCTCATTTTTATAGATTAGAAACAGGTTCTTCAACTTCATCATACTTAGAATAATGGACTATTCAGAGTTCCAGTAATCATAGGTGAAGTCTCCGGACAGGCAGTACATCAGTTTGACAAGCAGAAAATCTTCAGAATACCTTATGTTCTTGTTGGTTAACTCGTATGTAGCCAAGTGTGAACGTACCTCTAACACAGGATTAGCACCACACAGCTCTGCCAGCTTTTAACATGCAGCAAAGCTGGTGTTATTTACATGGACCGGGTGGATGCTACCAATTAAAGGCAAGTAGTTTCTCTCTTAAGCTTTCTTCCAGCATTAGAAAGTATTTTAATCTAAATCATAAGTCTTCTAAGTCTCATTTCCTGGGCATGTGTTAAACTCAACCTTTCATAATGACCAAAACTCAAAACTGCTTAGAGGGACCATATGTGTTACAAACTTGCAGAACAGAATCAAGACCCAGTAAGGCACTGCTGGTTTTTCGTTTGAAGTTTTTTCATTGGTTTTGGTTTGTTTTTTTTTTTTTAAGAAAGTAAGCAGACTTACAACAAAACTCTCCTCAAATATGTTTTGGCATTGACAGCCAACATGCTTCAGGTTTAGGAAATGACCGGCAGATCCCAAAGACTCAAAAGCAAATCTGGGGATATCTTTCCATGACTCGCTATGATAACCCACTGCCAGGAGAGCAGGCAGCCCTTCATTTGCAACAGCACACACTCAGAAACACTAGTGTGGAAGCTGACAGTCAGTGTTCCAACTCAAGAGATTTTTATTCAGCAGTAACAGTACTACCACACACATGGGGTTTTGCTTAGGAGAATCAAGTAGCATGAGCCCCTTTGCCTACATACATCATTGAGGAGAGACCAGAGGCATCATAACCCATTCGTGGAAGAAGCTATAGAAAGATGATAAATACCTGGGTGAACAGTGTTAGGCCATCACAGTAGCATCTCATAGTAACTCCTAGCACAGGGGAAAAGCTGAGATACTCTTAAATTTCTCAACCTACTCATTTACCATGGGATTACTCATGTACAAAACAGCTACCTACAGTACATGCACCGCAGGGAATTTTTTAAGTTTTTAACATAAGCTGTTCAGCTGTTAGAAAACCCAGTCTCAATTATCTAGTCTGAAGCAAGTGGCTGCAGTTTAAATTATTCATCTTCTGAAATCACCCTGAACAAATTCTTCCAGATCACCACCTTCCCTCACGCAGACAGGCAGCCAGTGTCTTTTTCAGGAGATCAACTCACGAGATGGAGGGCTTTTGTTTATTTTCTCTCAGAATATTTGTAAATTGAAGAAAGACATAGAAGACAATGGATTTTTTTTTAATAGTTTAAGACCTAAAATTGCACCTTGAAATTCTAAAACTCTTAAACCTTGAGCAAAATCCCCAACTCAGTTGGATTTTAAAACCCCGATCACAATTCCACTAAATAGACACTCAGATCAGCACAGATCAGATTACTTTCAAATTCTGCTCTAAATGAACAATTTTATTATCAGTTTCCTTTTTTGGGAGAAGACCTCTGGTGTCTGAGTTGAAATATTCAAGTTCTCCCACAAAACAAGTCAAAGCAGCTAAGGAGGAGGGGAAGTCACTATTAAAAATGTGTGGAATGTAACCTACTTGGCAGAAGGCGGATAATATTGGGACAAGGAAGTCAACTACTTCAGATCTGAGGCTTTTTTCTCCTTATAGTCCCACCAACACAGATATTGGGCAATTTTAAATTTACAAATATTAGTGAATTTTAATCAACTTTTGTAGAATACACATGACTAAAAATAGTTTAACAGACAAAAATAACTTATCATATCCTTCAATTACCTGATACACACTATATCCATTCTAATGGGTGCAAAAACTTCTAGACAACAAAAGGAAAAAGTGTCTTCAGATACCTCAAAAGCTGAGGTTTCAAGTATCTTTTTTAAAATCAAAGAAGTTGAGACATATGCATCAACATATTTGGGTGTACTGCTCCGGTAAGATAGAAACAAAGCAGGAACTGTACGAGCCAAAACAATTTCTCTAGTTAGTAGATTTAGGTCACAGATACAGGAATTCAGAAATGTTGAAAACCTGAAGCATCCTTGATAAAACTACAGCACTCAATTTAAAATGTCTCTTTGCATAAGTAATGCTCTCAGAACAAATACCCAGGGATCAAAGAGCGGATCCACTGACAGGCAGTGACCTCACTTCCAGCCTCAGTGGTCTCAGAGATGCACAGGCACCCGCAGCAGCTGAGCCAGACAGAAGACCACAACAGCTTGAAGACTCAGAGCTGCCCTAACTTCCAGCTGAACCTGAAAGAAATGAAACCTCTGGCTCCATTAGTTGATCTGACACAGTCTAAGCTCTGTAGGACTTCAGCTGAACACCCTCTTATCAGATAACAGGACTCACTTATCAGGATTACACACAGGAGGCATTTCGCAACTCTTCTTGCTCCCCATGCAATAAGAGCAGCCACTCTTGAGTCTCAGTCTCCATCTTGAGCAGAGCTGGAAGAGGCTAACTTCCCCCCATTGCACAAGGCTTCACCCAGTTGTACGCACATCATCATCTTCAGTGGTTAATCTGCTGCCTGTCCCATCCCTCCCTCACTCTCTCTGCCTGCAGAAGGGTCTCACTAACTGCTAATGTTGGTCCACATCAGCTGCAGAGAATTTTACCTGGATGTTTGTACAGCAACCTTTCTACAGCATCACCCCCGAGGCTGAAGCAATATGACAGAGCAAGTTACAAATCACACAACTACTAGAAACAGAAGCATCTCAAATTACTTTACTGCTGAAGACCTGTTTTTATCTAACATTTAATCCTAAAATCATGCTCAAGAAGTTTCACTGAACAGCTCGATTCCCTTCTGGTGGTTTCTTGATGATTCTGGAGTGCCCCCAGTTGATTAAACCTCCCATAATCCAGGCATGGTATTGCACCTTAAACGTTTAGTTACTGTAGCAATCAAACAAGACAAGAGCTTTAAGGTTTAGTACTTCTTCAGTTGGTAGCATCACTCGTACAACATAAAATTTTGCCCTAACTGCTAGAGAAGTAACTAATTCATAAGAGCTAGAAGCACAAGCCTCCAAACCAAAGGTAAGTAGTCAACAGCACTGTTGGTTGATGACAACAACCTAAAAGCCAGCATTAAAAGTAGCAAGGCAGGATATTCAAAGTGGTTGGTCCACTGGATGCCACAGGCAGAACACTTCATTTCTAGAAACAAAAAGAAATTCCACCACACACCCCCCTCTCAGGCTTACAGAGACAGAAATAAGATTATCTCCACAGTTTAAAACTTTTCATTTAAATACTCACAGACGGTAAGACAAAGATCATTGGCTTAACTTGGCTGATGTGCTAAGAAAGGTCTTGGCCTCACAGGTTTACTTTCAAACTTGAGGGTCTGGAAAATGTTTATCATGGATACAACCATCAAATAAAGTCTTCAGAATTCACTGCAACACTAAAGGCGTGCTGCTGAGCACACGAGGATATTGCCTCCATAAGACCCCAAGCAGGATCTCAAGTTGGTAATGAATTTCCAGCAGGGTGAGAACTTGCTCCATGGGGAGGGCGAACATCAGTTAAAGGGAAGTCAAAGTATAGGAAATCAAAGTGATACAGCACCTACATGTGCATCTTGGAAATCTCACTCAGGTCACGTAGTCAAAGGTTCAGGTACTATTGTTTTGGTTCTGAGGGGAGGCAGGAGAACTCGATGCAAAGGCAAGGATACTATGCTTCTGGAGGACTTCAAAGACAGACTGCTAGGAAAAAAATCCCGAGCAGTAACTGAAATTGCAAAATACACTCGTAATTGCATTCTTAGTAATACTGGGTCATGAAAAGTCAGAATCCATTTAAATACATCACCATTACTTTATTTGGTTTTGCTAAGGAAGGCCTCTTAGTGTGAGCTAGTAGAGGAAAACACTGTATGCTTTTTTAGCAGAGTTGGTATCACATACACAAGTATATTATCAACAACTACTTTTTACACGTGATTACAAAACACCTTCATAAAAGGAGAGAAACACAGAAATATTATTATGAACACACAATTTAGAAACTCCCTACCTCAGGCAGCACATATTACTGTAATCCCACTTATTTTTCTTACATAGAACAAGTCTAATAACAGAATAAATTTAGCAGATCACTTTTCTACCCAAAGATGCCAGATTTTTCACACAGATTTATCAGCAGCATCCTACCATTTCATGGTCTACTTACCACAAATGAAGTAAAATATTCAGATTTGCTTGCAGGTTTATGGATTAATGTTTTCTTAAACGAGGAATGCTGAAGATGCTCTGTAATATGAGCTGGGCGTGATAGTTTTGTCAGAAAAACTCAACACAGTGACTGCAGTGATTTTAAAATTTCTTTTCCTAGCAAAATGTAACTAGTGACTCAACATATTATAATATCACTACAGTTACAGAATGCTCTGAACAGGACTGGAAAAATAATTTGCTTTTAAGTTGTGTAGAAGCTCAAGTTTACTTTCTGGCTTAGAAGACTTGAGGAAAGTGACACAGTTGATAGTTATTAATGTGCATACCTACAGTTAATCTGCTGAGAAATAATGCTTCTCATAGGGCCTCTGAATAAAGATATTTGCAGAGTACTTTTGCTTATGAATGTTACACTAATATTTTTCTTCAACTGTAGTATTTTTATGTGTCAGTGCTAACATCTGGTTAATTATTAAGGCACGCTGGTGCTAGCAGCTAGTACTTTACGCTATCTTTAATAGTGCCCTTCTGCATACATTCCTGCTGCCTGAACTCATTCCTATCTGGATTCACCAAAAACTACAGCTTGCTTTCTGGTCGCAGCTGAGAAGCTGGTGCAGGTCTGGTTAAATGAGCCTGACTGCCAGATGAAGTTGTTTGCAAAGCTGCACAGTGAACCAGACAGGGTAACTGATCCCGGGTAAAAACATTCCCTGGTTATTTTTAACTCCAATGGCTTGTGGAGTTTCA
The DNA here is from genome assembly GCF_036250125.1 of Pseudopipra pipra. Taxonomy (NCBI): domain Eukaryota; kingdom Metazoa; phylum Chordata; class Aves; order Passeriformes; family Pipridae; genus Pseudopipra; species Pseudopipra pipra. The sequence goes on from NC_087554.1 coordinate 12,926,160, forward strand.
GCAAACTAGAGGGAGTAAATAGCTATAGTGGCAAACTGCTGTGGCAGCACGGGGACCTTTTCAACATTTTTCCTTACTGGTAGTACTAGCTTATCAAATTAAACCTTCAATTACAACAAAGCCCTGTTTCTTCAGGCTTGCAGAGTAAAAATATTTCCCTGGCTTTGTGCCTCCCCACTGTCAGTACCTTCTAAAAAGCAAACGATCAACTTGCCCTCACTTTCAAGGCCCTTCAGTTCCTCCACCTGCACCACCACACCACTCCTATTGCTTCAGCACAGCCCTTGTGGTCACAAATGCAGCTCTCACTTGCCAATTGCAGTTCTGGGGAGCTCCACACAAGCCTCTTCCAGAGGCTTCTCCTTTTTAGTCCCTTGTGGGATTTTGTGTGAGCACATTTGTACATTACAAAATCTCATAAAATTAACTCCATCATCCAACAGGATATCCAAGTTTATGGCACTTCTCCACCTAACTAGAGAAGTGCACACAGTCCTCCCCAGTAACCCTCACCCAGGGTTTGAGGCTCTGTGTGTGCTTAAGGACAGCTTAAGTGCAAGTTCTCCAGCTTTTCCCATTCCAGCAGCAGATTAGAACCCCTGACCTCGCTGTAATGACAGCCCTTGCACACAGTGCTTGATTAGTCGCAAGATCAACCACTTAAACGTGAATACGTGACCTTCTTTAACTTAACCAAGAACAGCCCATGCACTGCAATCCAGCCAGCCCTCTTAAAAACAACCTAATAAAAGCAAGCAATCCATAAAAAAGTAATTTCAACTTCATGGAAGTTCCACCTAGAAGCACCACTGCACATCGGGCACTTGACAGGCTGGGATGTGACCAGCTTAAGTATACGTATGGTGTGTCACTGGAGGAGAAAAAGTAAGAAAAGCAAACAGACTAGGTAAACATCCCTTGTCTGCTATCTAATTCAAGTAATTAAGTTATAAAGAGAGGAGAGAAATATTTTCTTTTGTATTACCTGTTCCCACGAAGTGCCCTACAGGCTATCCCAAACCTAAGCTGCAACCACACTTAAGCCGTGAGACAGAACATAAAAAGTAGCAAAGAACAGAAGATAAAAAGATACAAGAAAAAAAAAGTTGTTCACAGTCACTGATCATACCTTAGTAATGAAGGATACAGTTCAAGACAAACAGAAAGGGCCTCACTCACTGCTCAGATAGAAATAATTCATCTGGGAACTAACTCTAGAAATTTGTAGTAGCAGGCTACCATTGCTGTCCCACAGAATTTCAAAACCAAACTCCACCAACTTGATAAGGCAAGCCACTTGCAGGCAAACATTGCCTAATGGCATCATTTGCAATTAAACTTTTCAATCTAGTTCCCATTCACTCTTACTCCTTACAGTAAGAGTTTGTCTTGGATGTTCAAAGTTGCATCCAGAAATCTTTGGAAGTTATATGGAGAGCAACAAGGAAAAGTTCTAAAGAAGAATAAAAAAGAAAAGTATCAATTATAGGTGTGATTTCAGTTTTAATGATGCTTTTACACATTTGTTGAACTCGAACACATTCACAGAAGTGATGCATTTATCTGGTTGTTAGATGTTCCTTTAACAGTGCCTTATGAACATAACTGAAGACAAGAATACCAAACCCGTGGAGTTAAAGCCACCTGAATTGTCTGAACCAACAGAGAAGTTCTCCGCTCGTGTCATGCCAGTCTAGACCTGAAGAGTGACTCATTTGGGAAGGTCTGCAGAAAACCCAGCTTCCTACCAGCTAGCCAGAAGACTGCTATGCTACACTTCATGAAGTTGGTATTTATCTTTGGATTTATCAAGGAGCTCAGTCACAACATTTTCAGTGCTGGGAATGCTTTCGGTAAGTGCGAACAGGTTGCACAAGGTATACAAATACGAGTCATTCGGGTCCTTCAAAACTCTCCGGAATATAAGGGCTCTACTTATGAAAGCCACCCTCTACCACCACTACTGAACACTGGAATTCGGAGCTCCAGCCAAAACCAGAAGCAGGAGCCTCTCCCTCTAGTACGGGAAGGAGGAACAGGGCTACAGGCCAGCGGCTGCCTATTCATCCCTCAGAGTGCAAAGGGCATGCCGGCCAGTAATCTGGGAAGCTGTGCCAGTACTCCTTGTGCAAGTGGCAGTAGAAGACAACCTGATAACCAAAAGGTACGTCAATATTTACTTGCTATATAAGCAACCGCTGCCAGGAGTGAACACACAGAAAGGTGCTTTCTGACTGCGACGCGCGTTAGGTTATCCCAAAGGAATTTCAGCTTTGGGAAAGAACTGTAAATTGCTCAAAACCAGAATGAGTATCTCAAAACTGCCACACTGCTACAAATTTATACCAGCTTTTGAACCCAGCTCAGTCCTACCCTGTATGTGCCATTTAGCACATGGCATCCCTACTGAGTAGCTTAGGATGTATTATGCCACTGCTGGCTATACTGGAACGCTCACAGGTAATTTAAGGTTTCCTTCTTGCCTGCAAGGCAAGCCTGAAGTCATCTACCACATTCCCAAGCTGTAGATCTACAACTCATCGGAGCGAGTCCAACCTTTTACGTGGTAGCAGTGCTCCAGGAAGCAAGAAGCTGAGCGGTTCAAGTTTCACAAGAAGGGCAACAAGCAGCCCTTATTATTCCAGGTGACTGCATCACAAGTGCTTTGTTTTGATTAGGATTTTTATTTCCCACCTTTAACCCCAACAGATGTCAACAATCAGTTGCTCGCTCTCCTGGACTGTATTTTGTCACCTTGAGTTACACTGCACGACTTACGGTAAGAAGGCCCCACGCTTTATCACAATGTAAGCATACCAGTCCCAGCATAGCCCTGCGTGAATCTGCGGCCTGGAATTCGTGGCATCTGATTCCTTTGATTTCCTTACGCGCTTACTTGAAGAGCATTTTTTTGGACGGCCAGCGAGGGTTAGTCAGAACACCCAGAAACTCTGGAGGGATTTGCACATCCCGAGTCCAGCATACAGAAGTGGTACACTAAGACATCAGGGTCTGTCAAACATCCAGCACGCTGGCTCCAGCACCAGCTGCATGTTCAGTTGTTGCTTTTCAATCTACTTTACTACTCTATTTTAGAGCTTGAAATTCATATTTAGAGCATAAAATTCAGAACAAGCTATTTTGTTGCCCAACAGCTATTTCAGAGATAAAAGACCCTTTGAGATAACCCACCTTTAGCTTTATTTCTAGCTAAGGAGAACTAACAGTCTTGTGAAAGTAGCAGCTTGGAAAAGTAAAGGAAAAAGAGGAAAAAAAGCCTGAACAACTGCTTGCCATCCATCTGCAAGTCATATGCTTGCTTTCAGACAAGTGTCTGAAACATTCAAGAGTCAAAAATCTACATCCAACTCATTTTACTCACTAGTTAGTGGAACAGTAAGCTCAGCTCCAATCAGAGCTTGGAGCACAGTTTAAGAGAAGTAGGAAAAATACTTTCTTTTACAAATTTGGCAGTAAGATTTGAGCTTGTAAATACAGCATGAAATCAGTAAACAAACAAAAAAACCCAAACACTGAACCTCTACATGCGTTTTCTATCACATTAACTGTTTTAGCAGTTTCAAACATGTTCATGCATTACCACAGGTAACATCAGGTTGACTGACAAACTAAGTTGAACTCAGTCACACTTAATTATGTCCAGTCAATACCATCTCAAGGATCTAGGGACATTTATTAACTAATACATTCATGTGGGCCACTAGAGTCTGCTCAGTATGTAAAACTATACATGTCACTGTCACAAAACAAAAGCTATACTTTTATGAAGAGGAAAAAAACGTAGGACAAATAATTTTATCAATTCTGATCAGAAACATCCACTATTTTGCAGAGCAGATTTGAAAGAATAAAACATTGGAGACTTTCTTGCTGTATACTGCTAAAACTAGCTATACGTTGTTCAGATTTGAAAAAAAAAAAGCATGAAGTAAATGGCAACTGCAGGATAAAAAAAAATTCAGAGGGTGATTAGGTAGTTGCTAGGCTGTATTCCCTTTGAGCAAGGAAACCTGAATATTACAAAGGGCTGAGTTACAGGGGAATGTGGGGTATTTTGTGACAGACCTCTGCATGACAGCTGGAGAAAAGCTATTGTGGCAACAGCTGTGTGCTCTGCACAGCTCATACTCCCAAATACCTCAGCCTGCTAAGAGGCCAGTTAACTGGCTGCAATGCATTTTAAAAGTTTTCTGCCTCTTGGGATGTAAGCATGATGGATTATTTGTGTATGTTTTCAATAAGAGAAGGAATGCTTGGTTCTACCACTTAGAGTTTTACAAAATGCTGTGGTGAATGCTGAGCTATCATTCACTGCTGCTTTCCTAGAGTTTATGGCTTCAACATCCCATCAACTCTCCTCCCCAATTAAAACATCTTCACTTCCTGTCTTAACAGTGCACAGACTCAACAGCAGTAAGTTCATCTATCATATCCTGATTTAAAGGAAATGATCTGATATTTCCAGGATGAAATCCTGGCCCACCAACAGCAATATTGAGCTCTGTTTATCTCCCTAGAGGAAGAATTTTGAGGAACACACTATAGTCATCTAACCACCGAAAGCTTTGATCTGCTAATTTGTACTCTAAAGTTCCTCCAAATTGCTAGATGAACATCTGAGAAGTGAACCCAGGACCACAAGCAGCTGTACACAAGTGACCAACTACACCTCGTGCACCCGCTCCTCCTGCACTACTAATTAGCACAGTGATGCTGGACCCAGTAAGTGAAAGAGCTTTCATTGTATGAGATGGGTTTGCTCGCTCAACCTCCTTATAAAAACGTTGTTGTTTTAGCTCAGACTGAGCACAACAATCATGGGGAACTGATACTTTCACACAGGAGCGCTTCACATGCTGATCCCTACCATAACCTCAGCCATTACTACTCCTGGAGGAATGAATGCTCTCTGCTTCCCCACCAACACCTAAACAAGGCAGGAAAGGATGAGCTGTGCAGGATCCCAGAAAGCTGGCAAAAGAAAGCAGATTCATTAGCTCTTCTTACATCCTCCACTCCTCATGTTTTCACTTGTTTTATCGGAAATCAAGGAAGACTTTTCCCGTTTTCAAATACGAATCCCTTGTTGTCTTTCAAAGATGCAACGTAAATCACAGCACATGCTTCCCCATGATATCCTGTCACCACAATAGTCTTATTTACCAGAAAATAATCAGTAGCACTGAAGTAAAAAGCAAGAACAACTGTACTTGAGTACTGATTTACTGAAAATTAAATAAAGAATTATAGGAGAGCAAAGTCAAGCGTAGAAATATTTGCCATTATCAGTAAGGAGAAAACACTTTCCTTTTTAAGCTTCAAAACTGAGTTGCTGACAGCCATATTTTAAACACAAGGAATAAAAAAGCAAAATAGAATTTAAATCTTTCACTGACATCACGATCTGTCATGTGGCAAGAGCTAGTACTGATCCATGTTTTAGTGAAGGCCACACTACACGTTTGTCACTTAATCCTAAGAAATTCCAAAAATGAAGCACGTGACTTGCTTGTAATCAATTTTAAAACAACTTGGAGCAGTTTCTGTGCAGCCTTAAAAGACAAACAATGCATCTGGCAATACACTGCCCATACAGAAACTACCTAAGTGCTTGCACGGGCTTTGCACACGCTTGATAACATCACAGCTTTAAGAGCTCAGGAAGACACTGAGGGATATAAATAATACAGCAAGCCTCATCCCTCATTGTCCGTAACCACATGGCAAGCGTGGAAACAACACGAAACTCTTCTCTAAGGTACCCAAGGTACTGTTCAGGAGGTACTGCTCAGCTATTTCTCTTTGGGTCTGGTATTTTTTAAGGCTGAATTTTCTGCTAAACTTCACTTTGCGGTGGCAAGATTTTATCTCAAGATAAAGCTGCGGAGAGGGCAGGAGATGAAGATAAATTAATGCAAACTGACAATAAGTTGTTTTGAAATCTCACCCTCAACGTGTCAGCTTAACACCACAGTGCTGTTCCCTCAACACTATTTCAAAGTGAACTATTTGTTTTCCTGCTGTTATTTGAAGAGATACTTATATGTGACAAAGCAGACACAGGTTCCTCTTTTGCATATATTTGCTGGAAGACAAGTGTCAGTCACAGTACTTGACCCAAAACTTTTATTTACATTTTATATAAGCTCAAATTTTAGTTTAAAGAATTAATTTCTACCAGTGCTCAATTATTGAAGCTATCCAGTACCCAGCAGAACCTTACTGCTCTTAATATAAATGGATGTGCCCAGGCATCAAGTGTGAAGTTCACTTTTTTTCCTCCTTCTGTCTTTAACAGAAATTACAGCATTTTTGTTGTGAAGTTAAAGTTATCCAAAAGCCTTTGATTCTGCCAAGGAATCCAGAAATCCATTCAGCAACATTTCCTGAGACAGCAGCATCTCAGAACTGAAGCCACGTCCAGCTGCACGCATTACTGTTACAGCCAGCTTGGATGTTCACAGCAAGATACAGGCAACACCAGCTAAAGCAGCAGGATCATGTTTGAGTGAACGGCACCCTAAACCAGGTTCAGACAACCACGGTACTCAATTATCTCCATACACAAGCAATGAGGAATTCAATCCACGCACTGAGAGGACTGCAGTTATTCCAGCCTCATCACCTTCAAACAGACCAACAACTCAGTATTCCACCAGTATCTGATCAGCCATCTATGCATCTGAGAAAAGGCACTGTACAACACATTTCAATCTCAAATATACCATTCAAACTAACTTCCAAAGAGCTAATTCTCCTAAAGTGTCTGTTCTGATCCTGGATTTTATAAGCATTCAGTTATCCAGTACTTACCCAAAATTTCAAAGCGCTGTTTCTTGTGTGGTTAGTTAGTCTATTCTGCAGAGCTTAAATTCTAATCAAGAGTACTACAACTAATGAACACATGGACATATGTGTTAGTGACAAAAATCTGAAATAAAGAAATAGTCTATTTGCTATCAGATCACCTGTTGTAACAAAATATTAGCTGAGAACACCATTGCCCGAAGCATTAAAAGACAACTTTGCCCCGCTGTCAAGCAGCCTATCTTAGGGGTTGGTAGAGCATTATGGTCTCTCCTCAGTGGAATAAAAGAAAACAAACAAAAAGCCATGCTCTCCAGATTTGCTGATCTGCCGTCAGCTACACCAACAAGCAGAACGCAAGTGGTTGTCTCCTCCTCCCACCATAAAAAGGCAGAGGTAGAAACGCGAGGCAACAGGGCAGAGGATGAAAATAAATAAAGGGGCTACGGCTGAATTAGTGGAGAAACAGTAAAAAGGGCTCTTCCTCGTGAGACTGAGACGCACGCTTTGCAGCACCTATTCTGTCATGTTTTTTACTGAAAGCGAATAAAAGAAAAAGTTCAATTGTCTAGAAGTTGAAGGATCAACAGCAGCTCGGAGAGGCGGTGGAGGGTGGCTGCTCACAGCTAGCACAGCGTGCCCATTGCAAACCCTCCTCCTCTCTCGCGGGGAGCCGCAGGAGCTTCCTGGCCCCTCGCCGGGCCGGCACAAGATGCTCAGCCCGGGGCAGCTATTTCGGAGCCGGACGCCGAGTGTCACCGCTCCCCGGCCGCGGCTGCGACCGCGCCTGCCGCTTCCCGGGCGGAGCGCGGGGCCAGACCCCGCCCGCGACACCGGAGCCGCCGGTCCCAGCGCCCGGCCCCGGCGAACCCCACCCCGGCGGCGGCGCCCGGCGGGCCGGGGGCGGCGTCCGCCCCTTCCCGCCCTCCAGAACCTTCCCGGGGGCTCGCACCACCCCGGCCACCGCCGCCGCCCCGGGCCCCTCAAGGTCACGCCGCCGCCGCCTCCCCACCCCTGGCTTCCCGCTGCCCCGCCGGCAGCATCCCGCGGCGCCGCCAGGAGCTGCCGCCCCGCCGCGCCGGCTCCAGCCCCGGCCCCCCCGCGCTGCGCGCCGGGCAGCGCCCAGGCCCCGCCGGGCGGAGCAGCTTCCCCCCGGCGCCGCGGCCCCTCACCTGGATGAACTGGATGGTGAGCGCCGACTTGCCCACGCCGCCGCCGCCCACCACCACCAGCCGGTACTTCTCCTGCCCCGGGCCGTCCCTGCAGCCCGCGGCCATGGGGGAGCCGAGCGCAGCCGATCGCGGCAGCGCCGCCGCCGCCGCCGCGGGGTCCGGCGCCTGCCTCTCTCCCCGCCGCTCTCCTTCTCCTCCTCCTCGGGCTGAGCAGCCGCAGGCCCCGCCGCCCCGAGCAGCGGCAGCAGCAGAGGAGCAGCGGCCGCCCCGCCGAGCGGAGCAGCGGCAGCGCCGAGCGGAGCGGAGCAGAGCGCACAGCACCGCCCGCCCCCGCAGCCACGGCGCCGCGCCACTAATGGCCGCCGGGGGCGGGGCCCGTCATCACCATGCTAATGAGGCCCGGGGTATGCATGAGGGGGCGGGGCCAGCCCGGTGCCGCCGTGCGAACGGCCGGGGGCGGGTCATCGCCATGCTAATGAGCTCTTGCATATGCATGAGGGGCCCGGCCCCGCCTCTGCGTTGGCACCGCGCGGGATGTGCCAGCCCCGGGTGTCGCCCCTGCCCCGCTCTCCCGCCCCCGGACACGGCGCGGCGGAGGTAATTAGCGGTGTCCTCCTGGGCTTTGCTGGGGCGCCCGTCTGAGTGCCTCATCAACATTAATGAGCCGCTCTGGGTACCCACGGGGTGGGGAGGGAGGTCTCAGTGACCCTGCGTGCAGATGCCGAGCCAAGGCACAGGGGGGTTTAAAGCCAAAGCGTCGCTAATGTCGCTTCCCACCCAGAGGGAAAAAAAAATCATAGAGACTATATTCCTTCACCGCTCTCCATCAGGTTTTCTTGTGACCATGTGCACATGAATGAGTTTCCCACTCATTTAGGCCATTCAGATCAAGGCCACCCTCTCCTCCAAGTGTCACCCACCGCTGGGTGTCACAGCCCCATATTCATCCCTTTTAGTACCCGGTCAGAGCACTCTGCTTGCAGTGTGTGATAAATTCACCCTGGTCCTTTGCATCTCCACCACCTCGGCCGGAGGCAGGCTGCTGCTTCCAGTGGTAACCTGCCTCTTTGGGTAATAACTTACTGCCCAGTGTGTTTCTGGACATCCAAAACACTAGGCAGATGGCCATAGTACAAAGAAGCGGAACTTTTACTGTTAGACCTACTTTGAGGTGATTCCTCCTTCCCTTCCTCTCCCCTTTTCGTAAGGGTATATCACAATGATATCATGTATGCATCGTTTTACATACTTGTTTTACATACTTGTATACACACACATACATCCTTTTGCCAACAAAGAAGACAGATAGCTGTTATCATGTTCCCAAATGGCATGACCACATCAACAACTTCTTAAGGCAGACACGCTCCTCCTACCTAGGAAAAAAAAAGACCAAAACAAGTAGTGGCCATGCATGAAATCTTTGCTGAAGGGACTTGCCCTGTACAACACTGGAGCTGTGTGGGGAGGCCAGGACAGCAACCCAGGCAACCTCCTGTTTATTCACTCAGAAAATGCAGACTTTCTGCATTTGACACACATTTTGGATCATCGTGGAGGGGAGGGTCCCACAGGCAGGATCCTCCTTCCCACTACAGACCCAGTTGGAGAGCACTGACTGCTTGGCACAGTGACTAACAGAGATCCACGGAGAAGTAACAGGTTGTGGAGCTAATTAAGAACTAACATCATACCATATATATACGTGGGGGCAAGTCAATGATGCTTAATTCCACCATTTCCCAATTTGTCATGCTGATCTTTGCAATGCTTTCACCAGATTTCTCTGCTTAAAACCCAAAAGCTTTAAATGCAAGAACAACATAAGGAATAACATCCTTCAGCACCCATTCTGCCTCACTGGAGGGGAAGACTGTTAAACGCATAGGAAACAAATTGATACTTTGTGAGTTAATAGTGTAATTGTATGAGAAGGAGACCCTTTGTCCCTGGGATTCACAACATTATTTTGGAAGAGGAATGCCAGCACTCAGTCTCCACTGGCTTTGTATTCTCCTGTAGTGATAAGCTGTTTTTTCACATCCGTTTCCTTATTGCCCTGCCTGATCAGAAATAAGGAACAACTCACACAGGAGAGAATACATAGCCTAATATTTTCCAGTTTGGAAAAAAAGATAAGTGAGAGGGAGATAAACCAGAGGTCTGTAAATTCCTAAGCAGTGCAGGGAAGTTGAACAGAGAAAGTCTCAAAATAGAAGAACTCAGGGACACCCAGTGATACTATGAAGAAAGGAGTTTAAACAAACAAAAAAAAAAGATACTGTTTTCCACAGACACAACCAATGGAACTGTGGAAGTCGCTGCCACAAGGGGCTTTGGAAAACGAAACTGCATCTGAGTAACAAAAGGTTAGACAAAGTCACAGAGCATAAAACAGCCACTAAGCACAGCGATCAGGGACACAGTTTTGACTCGGGAAGTTTCTAAAGCACGGGCGGCCCGAAGGCAGGTTGGCTAAACAAACGAGTTTCTTCCCACGTGTCCCGATTCTGATGTTCTCTCGCCTACAAATCAATTACTGGTCGCTGTCAGGATCAGGGACTCGTGTGAGTATTAAGCCATCAAGATAAGTCCCGTAATTCTTCACTGTGTTCTCTAATTTAAGAAAAATCAAAAGTACAGACTATGATGAAGTGAAGCTGCTGCTAGTTTATCAAGTATTGAGTGTTTTTTATTAAAAGTACAGCTACAATCTCATTTTTGGCTATTAGTACAGTAATCAGTAAACTCCAGTGCCAGGAATGGCAGTGACATGAAAAGCAGACTTTAAGTGAATTTTAAGAACACTGATCTCTATGCAACCTATTGGAAAAGGATATCAGATTTCTTGGTTTAAAGTTACATAGAAAACCAAACATTTTATTTCCCCTTATCTATTTTTTTAGGTTTCAGTTTCATTATACATAATTTTAAATAACTATTCTCAATGATGCAGCTACCCAATCTTGTGAAATTTGCAAGAAAATCTTGTTCTTTAAACAACACTGATAGATATGTCAAAGGATTAAAACAATTAACACAATCATCCGTTATGTTCAAAAGATTCTATTAAAAAAATATTACTGTTATTTCCTTGCATTTGTGAATTTTTAAATTGAGTTTCATAAGTAGAGTGGCAAAGCACAAGGCAGTGATCACAGAAAAAAACAGATGGATGGCAATTAATGAGCAGTGGTGTTTTTTGTAGTTTTATAAGTACATCCGGAGATACCAAAAAGAATTTTTTTCTCTTTGTTGTATAAACACAGGTAGAGGAAGAAAGTCTCGAGTATAAAGATATGATGGTCTAAACCCTTGAGTGTTCAAACATCTCTGCATAACAGTAATTTTATACATGGAAATGGTTGGCTTGTACTCCCTGTGCTGTCAATGGACAGAAGCTGGACCCTGCAGAGGAGGGTACCAGGGCAGCCAGAGCAGATCCAGCCCTGGAAGTGACAGTCTCTACTCCCTGCACCCTGAGCCCTGGCAGAGAGTCAGCATCTTGTCTTCCCTCCCTTGCTATGAGCCCTGGTTTCAGGAGACAAGGATTATTCATGTAAGTAAAGACATGGAGATGAGGATACTACACCCTCCAGGATTCATTTCAAGATCACCTAAACTGGGAAAGACTGAGTGGTGAGGCACTTCACCTTGCAGATAAAGACAAGAAACTTGTGACTGATAGGAGGCCACAGGGGAAGATGTTTCAAAAGGGGGGTTGTATGGTCCATGCAGGCAGGAAAATAATTTTCGCAGCACCAGTTTCCATATCCCTACAGAGGTAGAAAATGCAGGGTTTCATAACAGAGAAGAAAAACTTCAAATACCAAGACCTGAGATGATGAAGCCATAACCAAAGTTTTGATGAAGCAGCTGGGAAAGAAAACAGAGCTTTTAGAACCGTTACATAGAAAGAAGCTGCGTCATTTCAGGTCTAGCCTGAATATGCATATTTAAAAAGAGACAAAATCAAGAATGACATCCAGATGGCAGGCTTAAAAGAAAGAGCACCATAGTGCTTTATATAATGACAGGGGGAAAAAAAGACTTCAGGAAGTGCTTGGGGGAAAGATCCAGAACTTTATTTTACATTGGCAGCCTGGCAAAGATGTGGGTTTGGAAGGTTAGAAGACGTGTATGCAGTAAGTGACATATTGAAAGCTAAAAAGCGCTCTGTGAGAACATAAAGGCTTAATTAAAAGAAAACTTGTTCACAGGCTTATCACAGAAAAAAAGTTACAAAAATCTTCAGGACATGAGTCAGCGCGGTACGTAACTTTAACCCTGAGTTATTCCACTAATTTAGGATTATATGTGTACCTATCATTGGCACTTGTTTATTGACCTTGCTCAAACAGGCCTTAAACATCACCCCTCCTACCTACCATGTGGAGAGTGTCACCTAAAGGAGATCCATGTGCTGCAATTCCCACCAAGAACTCCACTGCTGACCACAAGAATATGCGAGGAAAGTGGCTTTCTCAAAGCCATAAGACAAGAAGCCTAGGAGAAAAGTTATAAACAATTTGGTTTTCCTTGGAATAGGAATGTAAGACCTAATTCAGAAGAAAACGGGCAATAATTTTTCCTGTCTGTTAAAAAAATCTGAACTACTTGATGAGCAATGAGCGCCCAGAAACTAGGAGAAAAGCTGTTTCTCCTCAGACACACTTATTAGTTTCTATCTGAGTAAAAAGCAAAACTATTTTCAGCCAAGTAGCTACAGCTTTTTATAAATCTTCATCTATTTTTGCATCTACCTATTCCAGTAAAGTAGTCTGTAGTAAACACTTCAAAATATGTCATTTTCTCTGAGGTTTGAAACTGATCTACAAAGGAAAAGTACTGATTATTTTTTTTAGCTGTAATTTGTAAGATGGGCTTGTCAGGGTTTTTTTAATTATTATGATTACTTTAGCAATTCAGATGTGTTTATACCCGGTAATAATTACAGAACAATAAAATCCCCAGAGAAAACAGTAAAATGAACCGTGTAGGAATAGGATTTTAAGACAAGATTGTTTAAGTTTGTGATGTTATATACTTTCCCTAACATTTACATAATTACACTGAGCAATTAACATATGGGCCAACTTATGGGGGGTTTTTTAGAGAATGCACCAACATCACTTCTTTAGTGAGCAGCTCAGGTTTTGCATACCCAGGCATTCAGGCTGTTCTTTACCAAACCGAGCAATCCTGTCTTGATTGATTTGATATATACCACAGAAGCAAGCTCAGGGCAGATGGCATTCCATCCAGGGCAGAGTGGCCATGTCCATGTTGCACTGGGAAGTGCAATACCTTCAATCCCTCGCACTGCAAACTTCTTTACATGTTGTGTGGTCACTACTGACTCATCTTCCTCACAGGAGCATTCCCCAGAGCCTGGTGAGCTCCACACGTGCCCTTGGTCACTGTTTGTGCTCCTTGCAGAGAGCTGCCAAAGACCACCATAGGGGTCTCCATAGCATCTTCTGAGAGCTGTCTCTGGGCCAGAGGGATAGGGCAAGGCCAGACCTGTCTGGCTAGAGATCTCCCAACATCCCAGGGGAGGTTGTGCTATGGTGCCTGTGCCTTGATGGATAACTGCATCCACCATTTCCCAATGCAAGGGCAGGTTGAGTGCTGTCTCTCAGGAGAAGGCAGCTGCCATGTGGCACCACTACATGCCCCCAACAAGACTGCAGAGCCCTGCAGCTCCTGACTTGCTGCAGTGAACCCGTGGGTGGCAAGTTCAGAGTTGAGTGCTGAGGTAACACCTGCAGCTCTCTGTCCCCGTGCTCGTCTCGGTGCGCACCCCCAAAAGGCAGCACGTGCCACCTGCCTGAAGGCAGTTTGGGGTGTTTGTGACCTGCCAGGTTCACACTCACGCTCCAGAGAGCTGCCCCTCTCTCCTGTTGCACTGCAGGAGGGCCCCCTCCAGCCTGATGGTGCTCAGCAGCCAAGTTTGCTGCACCCCACAATGTGGGGGGCTTCAGGGGGGAATGAACCGGCCGTGCTGTGAAAGGCAATCCCACAAGCAACAGCTGGATTTCCTTGGCCAGAAAATGAACTACTTTGACCAGTGCACACAACCACTCCATGTACCACAGTACGACTGGAGCCTCTGCCCCCACAAGACTCAGAAACTGGTTTTTTTTTCCTTCACTGCCAAAAGGTTAAACACTACTTGTTTCCATTCCCCTCATACAGGATGTAGGAAACTTCTTATTACCCCCTAACACTCATAAGCCTGTTTGCTTTCTTACATTTATGATGTTTCCTCAGCTACAAGAGGCAGCATAATAAAAAAGGGGTTCTTGTGTAAGAAACACCTGGATATCCAAGCCAGCCTCTGAATCTCAGCCTTGGGAACAGCCAGATTTTCACACAGCTTTCTGTCATTCATGATCCTGCTACCCCAAAATGAAGAGGGGCAGTTAGCTTTTATCACCTGTCCCAAGAAACCTGTGCTACTCACCTCATAAAAACCTGAGGGTTTGTGGGCACATCTTAGTAGGCTTCTGCCAAGAGACCACATTTCCACTTCTCACTAAAGCCCCCACACCAGTACTGTTCTAGATGCTCTTAAGTGATAGTTAAGCTTGATTAGAGAAAGAAAGAGTGAGAAATTACTCAGGTAGGTTGTACTACATCATCTGAACCTGACAACATTGCTGTAAAGTACATGGTTAGCAGTCTCAGAGGCATTGGTGGTTACCTTCAGCACTTTATAGAAAACAGGTGAGAAGTCCAGGAGTCTGAACAGGATAAATATGCTAAAAAGGGAGACAAGGAAGAGTAGAAAATTATATATCAGTTGTTCTAATCTCATTTTCTGGGAAAAAAACCTATTTAAACAAATAATTAAACTATTTTTAAATACCTGGAAGAAAACGAGGAGGCAACTGACAACCAATATGTTCTTCTCCAAGAACAAATTGTGTAAAATCAAAATATTTTTCTTCTATGATCCATTAACAGGCACTTGAGTGGGAGGAAGCAGTATGCATCCTATATCTTGATTTTAGTAAAGCTTCTGTTGCTGTCTTTCATGATTGTGTTTGTTCAGCCTGGAAAAGAGAAGGATTTGGAATGACCTAATTGCAGCCTTCCAGTACCTGAAGGGAGCCTACAAGAAAGCTGAGCAGGACTTTTTACAAGCACATGTAGTGACAGCACAAGGGGTGATGGCTTCAAACTGAAAGAGAGTAGGTTTAGATTGGATATTTGGAAAAAATTCTTTACTGATGGCTTCAAATTGAAAGAGAGTAGGTTTAGACTCGATATTTGGAAAAAAATCTTTACTCACCACTGAGAGTAATGAGGCATTGAAACAGATGAAGCTGTGGATGCCCCCATACCTGGCAGTGTTTTAAGGCTGGGTTGGCTGGAGTTCTGAACAACCTGATATTAGAGGAAGGTACACCTGCCCATGACAGGGGGTTGGAACTAGATGATCCTTAAGATCCCTTCCAACCCCAGCTATTCTATGACTCCATGGTTCTCTGTGTTTATAACTAGGCTGGTCCCCTGTGTTATGTTAGATGGCAGCGCTAAAGCTGGAGCAGGGCAGTGGCATAACTGGGCTTGGTGATTTTCAGTGGTTCATTGACAAAACTGAGGATAGCATCACACAGCTATCCAGAAGATCTGACATGATCTAGTATTATTAAATATTTAGTAATAACCTAGATTATGAAACAAGAAAGCACATGTCCTACATTTTCAGAAGCTGCTTGCTAGGGGAGAAAGCAAGACTTGTGAATAACCACAAGAATTAAAGAAAAGTTCTAAAAAGAGAGAATGCAATTCAGAAACAATACAAATATTGTTCTGTATGTAGACAAGAACTTGTTAGTTATTTGATTGCAGTTAATAGATAAGAAATGGAAAAAAATTACTTTCCCCTTCCCTGGTGCCTTCCCTCGCTTCTTGGAATTGTACAACACCTGAGCTTGAACTCCCTCTTTTTACTTATATACCTTCAGAAATATCGTTGCTTGCATTTTATTTCTGTTGCTAACTTACAGTGTAATTTCCACGATAAAGGCTCGTATTACCATTTTAGTACGACTCTTCAATATGATGACCTACATTTCCTTTTCTGCATATTTCCTTCTTATGCTGAGATCAAAGGAGAGCTAATGATTGAGGCACGCTGGTCTTGCTGAAATTCCTGCCCTCCTTTCGCACTGAGGTGGTGTGAGCTTGTGCTTCATAGCATTTATTTAGCAAACTGCCTACTCCGCTGTTTCCTATAAACTCACTTTTTGTAAGGCCACTCACTTCCAGCCTCATTTCTACTTCTCTTTACCCTTCATGACCCATTCCCACGGATTAATGTTCTGATGCGATTTTTCTAGAATTCATTGTCCCAGTATTTCTGTACCTCAGCTGGATGCAGAGAGCTGTCTGGTTAATTCTGAGAACTCTAAATCCACACAGGAGCAAAATGCAGTAGGAATCATTTACTGAAATGCATGACCTTGAAATAGCATAGTTCCATAGCACAGATGGAGTTTACCAGATGTCTGAGACTATGAAATTATGAGATTTAAAAGAGTCAGTACTTAGGAATTGTTTTAAAACCTGAGATTACTGCAAAAGGATAGAGATACTGGAAGCATATTTAAACAAGCACATTTATACGTGGATCCATTACTTTGGTTCCCAAACTAGTTTGCCCACCCTGCCTCTACAGTGTGTGCTTACCTGTCCAATGCAGATACATTCTGAGGACATTGGAAGGTTTTCTCTTCATTGATATGAAATGTGGGGTTCTTCCTTGAGCCATCAGAATTGGTCTGGTGGTGATAAACCCTCTGCTGTTGGTTGTCCAATGTTTGGTTCTTCAAGATGTCATGTTCTGATCTCCTGGTGGTGACTGAAATGACTGAAAATCCACAAAATGTGGAATCACCATTTGGACAGAAGAGCTCTTCTTCAAAACAGTCACATCATCTTTTAAATTTCCAGTGCTAAAAATAGGACAGTAAGGATTTTTCACCTAGTAATGTCTTAAAAGAGTACTGTTGTTAGCAATGGGTTTTGTCCTGTCTGTAGAGTTTCATGGATACATAAACATTATTCTTTCTCAGTCTAAAAGCTGCCTGGGGACATGAATTTCTTTTAAGGAGACACTTTTCCCATCCCCATTCTCTTTTTCATGCATTCTATCACCAAAATGCCACATTTCTTTGTACCTTCAAGATGCCCCAACAGTTGAAGCTTCCCTTACCATTTGGGTCAGCTCAGGTACTGACTATAGTTGACTATGGAACATAACAGGGCATCTCCACTGCTAGGGAATAAAGGACAGGTTAGTCTGTCTGTGTTTTCAAATGTCACAGTTTGCTGAAATCACTGCTGTTGCTTAGGGAAACTGTTTTCTCAGCTTACGACACTGTCATTTCATCACATAAAGGTTAGTTGTGGGTGAATGGTAGAAGGTTCAGCAGTTTATTTTCTTTGAATACGAGAATTGACATACTGATGTAAAAAACCTGTAAAATGTATCTTTTTTTCTTCCGTCTACCATTTCTGCTATTTTTTCTTCCCATTCCTTGTTGGCAAACTCTCTCTCTACTGATATCCTCTGACGGTGTTTTTCTAAGATTCCTCCACCAAGTCCTGCAGTGTAGTGGTCTCATCACGCCCCCTGTACATCTCAATATATGATGAACAATGAAATCAATCCCCTTTCCGTGCTCTTCCCACCATCAATAGGCCAAGGAGCCCCTTCTCATGATAGGAGGCATTGTGAGGTACTGTTGAATGCCAACTTAAAGACCTGCAAGAGTGCTTCTCCAAAACTCAACAGACATACAATGCACAAATAAAATTGCTGCCTTCTGGCTTGCCCCAGTTTAGGTATGGGGAAATAGGAATGGAAAAATAATTACTGGAGGAGAGAAAATAGCCTGTTTCAGAGGCTCAGCAACTCCTCTTCCTCTCCTTTTCTTCCTACCCCAATCTACATACCTCAAGGAAACCATATACATTTACCATATAGATATAGCAAAATGCCCTATATTCAGAATATCTTCTATCTGTTTCAGAGGCACTTGAGGTTTTGGTTCAAAGATGATTCTAGCAGACTTTGCCAAATCCCTCACATTTTGACCTGTGAGGCCTACTACCAAGTAGAAGTAAAGCACTTGTTCAAATATTTGAAATTTGGCTGTACTGAGATGTCAGCTGAGGAATTAACATTTAATTTTCATATTTGTACAAGTTGTTTATTACCACCAATTTAAAGAACCAGTATTAGTGGATCACACCAGTGGATTCTGCACCAACAAGTTGTAAGACCCAGTTTCTGTCACATGGAAATTACCATCTAAACAGACAGAAGAAATATTATTATCCCATTCGCAGACAGGGCATTCAAGCACAAACACGCTAAGGAATATGCCTGAGGATACCCAGAAAGACTACATCAGTCAATTGAGCCATATTGGGGTATAAACAACACAAGCCCTTCACTTATTTCTTCTCCAGACACTCTTTATCTTCCTTTAAATCAGCCTATTAATTCACCACCAGGAACACCACAGGTGAAGAAGCTGTTGAAATAGATTTTCTTTTTGTTGTCTTTTTTTTATGTATATGAGAACAAAGGACTGAAGTCAATATGAATCAATGACATCAATATGTCTGCTGTAGGAAGTAATTACCTTTAAACATATATTTTAAAATAAATTATATTATGCTTGTTTATGCTCTTATGTCACTGAAAATCAGAATCTATCTGAAATATGAAAATGTATCTAACGATTGAAGAATGGGGAAATTCAGGTAAAAGCAAACAAGCCAGCTTGATAACAAGTGCATGGTAAACAGACATTTCACTGAGAAGGAGACTTTTCAGATATTTCCATGACATGTTGTTGCCACTTGAAATGTGGTGCCTTCTGGTGCTGTCTCAGAATATCTGGCAGAACATGTTGTATGTAATCAGATACTATTTGTTCAATGTACAATTTTTTTAAATTCTGTCTTCTCTGATAAGCATCGTGCAAGACAAATGTTCTACTTGCCAAACAATTTTCTTCAGAAAAATTGAACAAACACATCTTTAGGATTTTCTGTTGCTAGCAACTCCAACTCCCATCTTTAGAAGTCCTTAATGCCATAAAGCAAAATCTTTAAGATGTTTTGGCTCACTGTCAAATCTTCTATTAAAGGAAAAGATATTTAAAAAATATTTTAAAATAGTAGTAGTCACATAAAATAATAATGCAAAAAACTATCATAATAATTAAACTTACCATTAAATCTAACTTTATCTTTCTATTACATAGAATAAACAGTCACATTGAGGGGCTTACATTGTGAAATCTGGGCATTCACCACTCACTGAACTTAATCCTGTGCTTAAAACAGCACTTGCCTCTACTACTTCACAGTAAATGAATGCTAATGAGTAATATTACAGCTAACTCTTACCCAACTAAATAATTTCTTGGTTCCCCAGGTATAACTTGTGTGTGGACATTTTCCAAAAGCACTGTCAAGGCTAAGCCCTGATTTTAACCAGCAACATTTTAAAAATCACAGGACAAAAAGAAAAGTGGTGAAAACGAAAATCGGCAGAGACAATGTTAAATAACACCTCCAGTCTTGACAAGAGCATTGGCAAGATATCCGACCCTGAGGTTAGCACATCTTCCCTGGCTAAGGCAGAGCTCGAGCAGGAAACCAGCCACTTTTTCTCACATTATCACATCGATGGGAACCGTGCAGGGAAGCACAGAAAGTGACCTGCAGTTTTCCTGGATCTGGCATCAGGTCTAGTGTGTTAGATTTGTGCTTCTTCAAAACAGCTTATGAGATGCAAGAAAATATTTGCCCACTTGGCTCCCTGCAAATGAAAACATTTAAGTTCTCGCCTGAGCACTGCCTGCTAACAAGGAATGCAGTGAAACAGGAGTGGATCAGGAGATTAAATTCAACCGTGCTGAGATCCCTACAGCTGCAGCATGCACTGCTGTACCATTTTGGATAACATGCATTTTGTTTCCCTGGACCAAAAATCCCTACTGAGGTTTGAACCTACACCTTCCTGCAAGTTGTTTTTCCACCTGCCACATCACACCCCAGCCATCCTCTCCAGTACAAGACCTTTTGCACAAGCTTTTTGCTTCTGAGCATATTTCTGCTTGACTCATTCCTTGTCGTATTTCAGGTGACACCGTGGATCCTGCTGTCCAGGCCTCCTCCCGGTGCTGAGCTGGGCTGTGGGCAAAGGCAGAACAGGAAGCCTCACATGGAGGCCATGGCAGCTGCTCAGGACTGAGCAGAGCCAGAGTGAACTGGCTCTGAACAGCCTTTGCTTGGGAAAGAATATAAAGGCATTGAGTTTCTCAGAGTCTTTGTGGCCTTTGTGAGTGGAAGGCACCGGGCCGAGGAGATGAGCTTGAACCAGTGGGTGAACTAGCAGTGAGATGCAGAATTTCAAAATTAAATGTGCTGGCGCTACGGCTGCACTGCGTGGTGGCTGCCTCTTGGAGCCTTGTGACCTCTGAGTCCCACCAGCCAGGGGCCAAGCAGGCTGTGGGGGACAAATCCAACGCAGGCAGAGTCATGGTTAAAGACCCTGCAGACACACTCCAAACCTTCTCAGTTTGGATCGCAGGAGTCAGAGGTATCACTGAAGCATCCAAGACACCACTTTCCAGAGGTTCCCTATCTGATAATCTGATTATGCCATCCAGGGCCTATCCCAGAATGGCTTCATCTACATAACTTGCAAGGACTGCAGAGGTCAGTGCAGACTCAGGCACTGCCTCAGCAGACCCATTAGCACACACTTACAGACACCCTGGCAGGCTGCAGCAGGAGGCCTCATGATATGTGTTTGCCCCTCCTCCAGCATCAGATTCAAAGAGGATGCTGAAACCTTCTTTCCAAGCAGGATCATTCACAGTATGATGAGGAGACTCTCTGCTGTCGGGTGGTGAAGCCATACCCACACAACAGCAGGGAACAGGGCTAGTTTAACCACATGCTACGAGATGCTATGAGTAAATGGAATGTGCTTTTTTTTGTTGACTACAATATGGCAGGTCCTGATTGACAGACTAGACACAAATGTGCAAACTGCACAGGCTGCACAAATCAGTGCAGCCCTGATGGCTGCTGTGTCCTACACAGCTTCTGCAAGGAACTGGTTGAGTCTTTCCATCTGGCCCAGAGCAAGAACTATTTCTTTAGCAGCTTTATGCTCATCTTCTGCAGTCTGTGGATAAGTGAAGAAGCCAGATGCCCCTGTGTCTGATCATGCCTTCATTAATGGGGTCAACTGAGCAGGGTAAGGTGGAGTCCAATGCCTTTTCTATCCCCTTCTGTTTTCTAGAGGAAGAGTTTAGGTGTGACTGCTTTACCCTCACTCCCAATGGGACCTCAATCCCTGCTTCTTCTGAGCAAGTATGGTTTCTCTGACTGTGTCTGTCCTGGCCCTCTATGTCTTTTTGACCTTTTGAACATTCTGGAATGCATCTGTGACTGCTGCCTCCACAACCCTCAGGAAACATCACAGGCTGAGGGCTACGTGTTTTGCTAGAGAAAAATGCGGCTGACAAGTGGCTGTGCCATGCAGTTCAGGAAAGGGGGGAGGGTGAGGAGAGATTTGCTTACTGTCTGCTTCCTGGGAGGCAGTGGAGAAAGTGGCAGAAGGAATAAGTCTGTGTAAGCAGCTCATATGGATGGGGGAGTAAGACTTGATGAAGGCTAGAAAGGCAAGGGGAGGAATCAGCTGGTTGGATCATGTAGGACAAAAAAAAGCACCCTTCACCAAGGAAATCTTTTTTCCTTCCTGTCCACAGTGACAGAAGACCTTCTGTCCTGTCCCATTTTCTCCCTTTTTTATACCTAGAGAAGCTGGCCATTTCCCCTTTTACCAAGGCTTTTGGCCAACCCCTTTATTCAGTGGCTGTGCCTTCTGAACTTCGTGAAAGGCCACCTGCACCCTCGATGTTATTAAGCCCCTCCTTTCGTGGAGAGACCCCCACATGGTCACTATGTGGTATGGAACCTGCTGCCATTTTGTGTCCTTCAACCCACACCTAAAGAGGACTCTGAAGAGAGGAGGACACAGCAGATATTACTCTTCATTGTGCTCCATTAACAGGCCTACCTGACACTTCTTGGGAGCACAGCCAGCGGAATCAGAAACTCTCCTGGCAGAAAATACAACTTGTACTCCATGACAATTGCTCAAAAAAGGAAATTCATAGAAAAGCATCCCACTTACTCAGGCTGGAATGAATAGTAGTCGTACAGGAGATCGCTGATACAGGCTGGGGCTTGGAGTGGGCTGAAGAGGTTTCCTGGATTATTCTTCTCTGGAGCACTCTGTGAGGATCCAAAGGATAACTTCTCCTTGTGGCTCTCCTACATGGGCTGTCCAGAGCACAGACATCTAAGGGAGTGTCTGATTTAGCAGTGTACTCCCCCTGGAAGATGTGTTCAAGGTGTCTGTACCATTTCTGAGGATGTGGAACAGCTACCATGTCACCACCCTGCATGGTTCTTTCCTCAGGTCTTCAAGGACATGGACATCTGGAACTTGTTCTCATTACCAGCTAGCAACCTCCTGATAGTACTACAGTGCCATTTCCTTCAAGCTCTAGGTCTATGCTGGCTCCCCTGGAAGAAGAAAAGTATTGATGTTATGAAACAACAGTAGCAGAAGTTACAGCAAGCAAAGCAGGGAAAAGATTAAGCAGGCTAACTATTACAGAAGACGAAGCAGTGAGTTTCAGAGGTTCAGGGCCTGACAGTCAGCTGGAAACAGGAGGGACTTGGTATATTTTGGGCTTTGGTACATCCTGAAAAGGACCTCAGAGTGTCACAGAATCTCCTAGAGAACTTCAGTCCACTCTAGAGAATTTTTTGACTGTGTGGCCCAGGTGCTCCTTTGAACACTTTAGGAATGGACACACAGTAAGATCCACCTGAAAGTGGTTTGGTTTCCTCTAGAAAGGCCCAAGTCTGCATGCACCAACCCTGTCCTGTGGTCCACACCAACAGGCAATATATGGGGACAACTTGGGGCACCACTCCAGGCCACACCCTCACCCAAGGCAACCTGCATCTGTACCAGCAGCTGATAGCCAGCATTGAACAAAGCACACACAGAACTACTCCTGGTGTGAGGGAATTACAGACCAAGGACAGTGGTACAGCTTTGAGATCCAAATGAACAGCAGAGTCCTTATCACAGTTTGGCACCAGCTCAGATCACAAGCACAGTCAAACCAAGTATTGCCAGGAGTGTTATCTGTCCCCAAAGGGACTGGGAGCAGGAGAGCCCGTGGTTGCAGCTGCAGCCCTGTCCGGCTGCTATCAGGGAGCCTCCTACACAGCAGCACAGTTCCCAAGGCAGGAGGAAGCAAACTCAGCTTGCTCCTCAAGAGGGACATAGAAATCACATCACCAGAAGTCATTCAATGACACGACCAAAAGGCATGGGCTGTTCTTTTTGTTTAGATTTACCTGATATTAGTGAAATGATAGATGTTCTCATTAGTACTGGCATTAATATTTTTCACACTTAGGCTCAAAGTGATTAAAAGGGTTTGTGTTCCAAGTACTTTCATTAAGCCATGCCTTCAGGTTTGCTGAAAATGCTTCTCACTCTGATGAAAACAAGATTTCACACTACATTTTTGACTAAACTTCTTTGCAATTCCCACTCTCAGAAAAGCAAAGTCATTTCTCATTTCATTGTAGGAAGTAATAAAAACAAACCTGTCATTCATCTATGCCCTACAGGCTTTTCAACTCTTCTTTTGGCACTTGCCTTAGTATTAGAGAACCTTTATACATAACTGGGCAATGAAGTGTTAATGCTTTCCAGCAGAGAGAGTAAAGGATAGGCTTTTTTTTTCCAGAAAGAAGCAGAACAATGTCTAATGTTGACCAAACTTCAGTTTTGTTTTTGACCTTTTAGTGTGGTGCTGTATCAGAGCATGCATTTATCCTCCCCACTTCTTTCTTTCATGTCAGTCTGTATTTAATAACAAGAGGCATAGTGCAAAGACCACCTTTTCTCGCCATGTGGGAATGGGTTGGACACAGTTAGAGATACTACATCCACAAGCAGCATGATTATATTATTTTTGTGCTCCAATATATAAAAAAGCTGCCCTAGGGATAACAGGCAGGTCTAAGTAATGTACACATAACATATGGGCTCCTGCTGTGTATTTTTGACACCCCTTAATAGTGAGAATTAAGGTCTATGACTCTCATTTCTCAGCTGATAACATCAACACAGGCTGCAGTGACTGCACAGAACCTTTCTGAAATCAAATTGGTCTCTGAGCAAATACAGCAGGTCATGTGGGAACTGCTAAATAAGAATAGTTTAGAACTGCAAAATATATAGAAACAAGCCCCATTTACTGCACCAGGTGAAGGTTTACCTGAGAGTTGTGTCTGATTCGGTTCTGTAATATAGGGTCATACTTTTACTGGGGATATGGACAGGAACTACCAGGAGCAGCTCATAGCTATGCAAAGAGGTAATCTCCGGTGGAAAAAAACCCAACCGCCACCGAATAATTAATCTTGCATTCCACTTGAGATCTCTCCCACACAAATGGGGGAAGGTGTGTCATGATTCAGATCACTGCCAAAATAGCACAGCGTGGCATTTCGTAGTTTAATTGTATCAACAGATCATTCATTTTTTCTGTAAGACCGAGTTTGATTTGAACTCTCATCCTTAAAATACCAGGATGAACTTCATTGAATGCAGTTTACTTTTTCTGAGTAACTAACAAGACCCCTGGTGCTGTGGAAAGTACAGCAGACTGCACATTCCCCAGGCAGCTATGCCAACACCACACATTGCCAGTCACAGCCATGCCCTCCCATGTCCTTCAACATGTATTCATCATAGGACAGCCATGGTCTGCAGCAAGTAGTAAGAAAGCTGCTAGCAAGACCCCTTAAAAGGCTGGACTTTGAGGGAGAAAGTCCAGGACAAATAGGATGATCCTACCACCAGGAATTTGAATCAGATGAACCTTTTCCCTTTTTACTTATCAGCCATAAGGATGTTCTTATGCCCTCAGAGTCTCATAAGTACTACACACAGCATTGAGAAGAAGCCTTGTGTGCCTGCCACACACCTTACTCACGTGTATAACTTAGTTATACATACTTACACGTACTTAGTTAACCCTCAGGAGGCCGTATCTGCAGGACTGTGTCCGGTCCTGGGCTCCTCAGTACAAGAGAGACATGGAGCTTCTGGAGTGGGTCTGTCACAGGGCAGCCAAAATGATTCAGGAACAGGAGCATCTCTCTTATGAGGAAAGGCTGAGAGAGCTGGGCCTGTTCACCCTCAAGAAGAGATGACTGAGAGGGGACCTCATCAATACTATAAGTATCTGAAGGGAGGGTGCCAGGAAGATGGAGCCAAGCTCTGCTCAGTGGTGCTGAGCAATAAGACAAGAGGCAAAGGGGAGAAAATGATGCACAGGAAGTTCCACCAGAATATAAGGAAGAACTTCTTCACTGTGTGAGCGACTGCACACTGGAACAGGTTGCCCAAAGAGGTTGTGGAGTCTCCCTCACTGGAGATATTCAAGAACTTTCAGGACACAATCGTGTGCAATGTGCTCTGGGATGACCCTGTTTGAGCAGGGAGGTTCAACTAGATGACCCACTGTGGTCCCTTCCAACCTGACCTGTTCTGTGATTCTGTGAACTTAGTAATTTCTTCAGTAAATGGCATTTTTTCCCCCTAGAAATGTCAGATGTGGCTACTTGTGTTAGTAGTTTCAGTTCAGCACTTACATATTAGAGATGTAGTATTTTAAAATAGTGCTGTAGTAAGTTCATAAGGCCTTTGTAAAACCTCAAGGTATTCAGCATGTCCTTGTCTTTTACACGTCAGTTTGGCTTTCTCAGAAGTAAAAATGATGACAATTAATCCCTAGTTAGACAATTAAAACACTGGATACACACGGAAGGCACTGAAATGCTTTTTACAGAAATACATGAGTGCAGGAGTGTGACTACCAGCAAGTTCTTGGGTTTTCTAATCATCTCGATTACCATATTAAAAGAAAAATACACAGCAATACAAAGTCAACTGTAGAAACAAATCAGAGAAATGGGCTACAGTTTCCCAGATTTTTCCATACTGAGTTATAAACATGTAATTCCACCACTTACTGATCCACTACATTGAGATTAAGATGAATTTGTTTTGATCTCAATACTGGGTTACTGAGCTCAAAGTAACCATGGCAAGCACAATGAAAAGGGAAATTGGAAACCACAGCAAGGTAAGCAAAGTACTCAGCAATTCACCCCAAGAGGGCCATCTTATCTATGCCTTGTTAAGGGATTAATGCAACACTGGTTGAAATTGGTGAGGTTTTTAGTGTAGAGTTAATAAGAATTGTGAGCTATCAAATATGACAGAAAAAAAGGCTCCTGCAGCCCCTAAAGAGGATAAACGAAGAAACAGGAAATAAATCTAGAAATAGGAAATAAATCTATTTTTTAAGTGTCCTAGTCTTTATCTGAAAGGAATCTGCAAGTTCACACGAAGCACATTATTTCTTTGTGACTGATAAACAGAGGCAATTCCCTTTCACCTTTACGCAGAGACAGCTTTGCTCTGCACTGCAGGAGGGCAAGCCACAAGTCACACGAAGAAGCAGATTTCTTCAAGGCAACATGGTCACTTACCTTATCTTTGTCATGAACACTGGAGCATGCACTGTTACAGAGTCCCCAGGACCTTCCTTCAATATTGCCATAGTGGTTGTGTTCCAGCTTTTAGAAATGTTCTTCGGATTTTACTGCTGTGATGAAATGTTTGGATTTAATTCACTAATAAAAAAAAATAATATTTATAAATATAGGTACTCAAGACAGGAGGTATTCTATGATCCAGCCACTAATATTTGTATTTACTTAATATTTTAAAGATTAAGCCTAGGAGAAGTGAAGCACAAGGGCTGCAATTCAATCCATACATCCTTACAGAGCAAAGCCTCCTGAGGTTTTCATCTCCAGACAGCACCTGCCCAGAAGGCAGTTTGCACTAGTTACTAGTGAACTGGTACTTTGCCTTCCCTTAAAAAACACATATAACAAATACCAACAACACAAAGAATACTACCTCCCTCATTCCCTTCAGTAGCTGAAACAGAATTAGTGGAAGGAGAAGAGCAAATAAATCCACAGCACACATGATGACACTGAACACATGTGACAGCAGAACTGCAGCCTGGTTTGCAACAGCCCCTCACCTCCACTTGAAATCCTGGAACAGACAGCCATGGCTTAACTAATATACATGTTGGGGATAAAGAGTAGATTTACTTACACAGTATTTGCACTGACAGTTATTTATTCAATAAAAAGCAGTTCATGTCCACCCTGTCACAAATCTCTGGCAAATAGATTCTATTTATCTCTCCACCTACTTCTTTCTGCCTTTCCTGCTACCCATTATTGTCTCCGCAGTCAAGAGCCACAGCATCTGATGCCTCACTTCACTAGCGCTTTCTTAATTAAAATCTCACCAGAGACATCTCTCACTATGAAAACTTGATCCCCATTCAATAGGACTATTGCTGAACTCCCTCCGCGGCCTCCCAAACCCCTCACAGCAATTCCTTACTTCGCCCTAAACTGATCACAGTAGAGCTTTAATAGCAAATCATCTTTCCCTTCACACTGTCTTGGAGTCTACTTTTTCCAAGGAATTCCTCTGCTGGTCTCTTGCCTTTGTGTTCATGTTTTCCAGCTTCAGTGATGGATACAATCTCACTTCCATCATCGTTCCATTCCCTCCTGTCTTTCCTTAAAGCTTTCCTGAGCATCTCTTCTCGCTGAAATGCTGCATCTTTGCCATCATCTCCTTTCTTCAGCTGCAACATGCTAAAAATGAGATTTTGTTCAGGCACATTGAGGACAGAATTACAGTTCTTGTAAGATTTTTTGAGATCATAAATGTCTGAGATGAGAGGTCATGTATCATTCTAATACGGTGTCCATTAAACGTGTCCTCAAGCTATATTCAACGCACCTGTAAAACCAGAAGTAGCAGGAACACTAAGGAAAGGAGTAATTGCTGAGAATTTCTAAGAGCTGTAGCACATGCCAGGGATAGAAGATGGAGATGAAAGTAATCAAGGTTAGACTCCTCTGCTAGAGTCATCTACTTGCCCCTCACAATAAGATTTTGCAGTGAGCTCTCCTGATGCTCATCACCACCAAAAGGACAAAATGAAAACCCATTATCCCACCAGTTAAGGTGAATAGATAGTAGGTGTGCTGGGAACATCATTTGAGGATTGCAGTGGCTCGTTTTCTGTAAGTAAAGAGAAGAAAAAAGTATTGTGCATCAGAAAAGTATGAAAGTGTTCTGAGGCTTCTCCTCAGACGCTGTTATTCACACATAATCTGTCCCCTAGAGTCTTTCCTTAGGCATTGCAAACAGAGAGAGAAAGAAGAAGATTTAAAAGTTCAGTATGTCACTAAGGGCATAGTTAAAGGCCAAATTAAGGAGGAGAGCAATGGAGGAAGGGAATGGAAGGTGGGAAAGAGTATCAAAGGTTAAAATAACTTTAAGTTTAAAACCAGAGAGTTTTTAAGCTAACAACAGAGAGCGGGAAGTGAACGTGAATAAAACCAGAGTTGAAATAACTCTGAACACCAAAATACTCCAATATATAATGTATGATCATTCCCATCAGTGGGAATAAAGCAAAGACATTGAAGTAAAATAAATGGAAGAGTGTAAAGGAGAGAAGGATGTCTAGGAGAAGTGTCCATTTTAATATTGAGCCGCTCCACAGTTTTCCCAGTTTCACTAAAATAGATCATTACAAGCAAGTAGCATTTCCCCTAGGGAAGCTAGTTAATAAAAAAAAAAAAAAATATTATAATCTCTTGCTATAAATGATACTTGTCTCTGTGCCCAGATATTTTGCCTTTGGGAGCAAAGCAGTTTTCTCCCCCCATCTGCTGCTATTGGAGAGATTTTACTCATGAGTGTTTCCTCATGCTGCCTCCCCATGGTTCCAGTGAATAATTTGGTGTAGATTTGGGCTAAGGATAGATCATCATATGTTTTACAGAGAGGAACAAAAGCTGAAAAATTTGGTTCTAGAAAGTTAATTTTCAGGTTTCACATGACTGCCAGATTACTGTTTTAGTTAAGGGACTGCCTGGGAATATCAGGCAGAAATTAAGACTCTATTTCTGAACATAATATAGAGATAAATAACATAAATTACACCACTTCTAATGAGAATTAAAAAATGCTAACCAAATCCTGTGCCCAGTCAGACATTTTTACTGGAGAAGCTCACAGTCCAGAAGTTGGTTCTGACACAGAGGAGACACTAAAGAGAAAAGAGTGACAGGGAATAGGCAAGAAAACGGGCAACAAAAAAGAGAATGAAGTCTAACAGGAAGCCAAGACTTTGAGGATGCAGCTCCTTATTTGCAATCACTCTATCCTCTAAAAGCTGCAACAGTGGCCCCCACAGCACAATTTGCCACAGGGCCTATTCATCATTTCTGTTTTGTTTTGTTCAAGAGTCACTCAAAAGTTATATAATGGAAAGTAATATTAAAGAATATGAAAAAAGCACAGTAGAGTTTAAATTTTAAACAGATTTGCAAGTGAGCTTTGCCCTTACCTCTTCACTGGAGGAGAAAGATGGGAACTCATATTGTATACCTCTGATAAATACTCACCTGATGTAACAAGACCTGAACTAAATACAATCTCAAGTCAACCACTTTTAAGAAGTTCATCAGAATTTTCTGCTTTTCCATTGAAGCATCTTCTAACTGACTTTTGCAGATCATTCAGTATGAGGTTTTATAGAGCTACAGACATGAGATAATCTTCCATAATTACTATCAACCATTATTTCTTCATTATTCATTGTTTTTTCACACTCTGCTAGATTGATTCTCCTCATTTTAATCAGTCAACTCATCCCACGAGTCAGAATCTGTATAAATGTCAAGTCAATACCTAATTCTGTTAAGGTTGAAATTGAAAACCTTATCTCATAAACCAAACTACATTTTGCAGTCTGGGCTCTGAGTCAAAGTCAGGTGATGTGAGGGAAAGATCAAAGAATCAGAAGAAATTCCTGGAACATTTTGTAAGCCAGTGACAATAAATTGTGTGTCTCACCAAATTCCACCTCAGGTAGATTCCTGCCACCCTACACTAGAGTATACTGTCACAGGCTCACCATTTCCAGTAAAGATTATTGCATTTTAGTAGGGACTTATTCTGCATCCATTAGTGCCCTGCTCAGTGCTGAAAGGCTTAATGAGTTGCTTGAGATATCTAGAATAGTATATTATCACTCACTTATTGGAAAAGTACCAGGTAGATTATCAAATGATTCTCTTTTTTTTTTTTCATTTTATTTTTTTTTTAATTAATAACTGAGGAGACACTGCTTTTAACTGCAGGAAAATTCCATAATCCTTAAGCACACAGAGATCACAAGCCATAGAGAAATTAAAAGGATGTATGTGAAGGTGCCTTCAGAAAACAGTAGGTCCTGAATCTACAAAGATTTTCTAATTTCAAAGCTTCACGAGGACACCACTTTTGTAATTTGACAGGAAGAGAATCATGGAGACTTGTGCTCCTGTTTAGATGTTTGCTGGGAAGTCAGTCTCCCAGCATGGTGACTTTTTTCTTGATGGTTTAGATAGATGCAAGATTGAATTTACAGTTAAATTAGCTTCATAGTATTAGTAAATGAGATTGCACTGCTCTATATTTATAGACTTCTTGGAAATGCAAGGTTCATCTGCCCTTTTGGAGGCAGACATCAATGAAAAGACTAAGAACTTCAAGCCAGACATTTTCCAGTAAAAATGATTTTATCTATTTTTAGGTTCGTATTATTTTACTTATTTTAGATATAATCAAGCAGAGGCAGTAAAAACATGGGGGTTTGAGCTGCATTTTCTGTGAAAGATATGTTTAAATAAGCCAGGTAAGATGTATCCCAGGATGGGCCCTGCTTAGCCTCAGAGAAGAAAGGAACATTTTATGACTTCTCACAATACCTTAGGACTACTTCACAGGCACTAGTAAAGAAAAGGCAAGTAAAACAAAACAAAACAAAACGAAAACATCTGAGCCGAGAAACTTAATAATTTCTCATTTGAATAGATCCTACAGCAAAATAAATGCAGCCTTTAGAAATGTCCCCACTGGACCTCTCTGGGAAGTGTCTCCTCCTCTGGTGATTGTTGGGCCCCTTAACTACAAACTCAGGTCGTCAACATCTGGGGAAAGATTTCCCTGTTTAAAAAAATTGTTTTAAACAAAAACCTAAAACATTTAGGATAGATTCATAGACTTATAAAAACCATAAAAAGCATTACTCAGATACAGGTCTTCAGCCTTTAGCATGAATTCCAATAACTGAATTTCCAAGTAGCCTTGAGGCACGACCAGAAGAATTTTGGCAAGATCTCCCACCAAGATCACCCAAGAAATTGGGTGTGAATTTTTACTCCCTCAAACATAAATAAAAAACAAAACTCTGCTGTTGACTAAAACCAAAACCAACCCCTCCTTCATTTTTCACACATCACTTACTCAGAGAAAGAGGGTGGGGTTAAAGCGCCCTTGCACTACGGGAAGGGGGATGCAGAGGTACAACAGAAAGGGGACAAAAGTCACTATTTTGTTATCCTCCATGCTGGTAGCCACATCCCCATGGTAGGAAAAGGGATAATGTAGCCTGAGTCTTTGTTTTGAAAGCAGGTTTGAAATGCAGATATGGTGTGAGCTTGGCTTTTCTTGCTGGTTATAATTACTGAACATGCTTTATTTGCATTTAAACCTTCAGTTGGTGTTACAGACTGGCTTTCTTAGGTTTAACACCTGCACAAATGGAGAGATGTCCTCCCATCAAATCGGCATAGATAAGATGGGCAAAAAGAGAGAAAAATCTTCCATTTCTCTTTCTGATATGAAATAAAGCACAAATATTACAGTCTTAATCCAGAGTTATACAGAAAGCCCTGTGGGAAGAGCACATTACATTATTGAACCTGCGTGTTCAATAATGTCAAGAGCCCTGGAAAGATGGTATTTGTATGGGTGCCTCGATTTGTTTGGAAAGTTTTGTCCTCATCACCGAAGGCTGGTTATCAGCATTAAACATACTGAGGCCTTTTTCTTAGCTTATCTACTCTACCTTCCTAAACTGAACATTAAATATTTTTTTCACTGATGTAAATAGATTTTCCCACACTTTTTAGTTGAGACTTCATTTGAAGCAAATAACTCTGTCTGCCTTCCTTATTACTGAAGGAAACTTAGTGCTAAACTGCTTTCCTTGTTTTTCAGTTAAAACTTCTATAGCCTCTTTCTGAACCATCTAAATTTCTATCAATTTAGTGTAGTAAAGACATATTTCACATCCATAGTCATGTTCTCAAACATGCTTTTTATTTCTATGGTGTTTGTAGTTCAGTCTGGAGCAATAATGCACGATGCAAGGAAAATGGAAGAGTCAAAAGATGAAATGAAGTCATTTGGTTGTAAGCAAACAATTCTGAGAAGTTTATTCCTTTGGTTTAGTCTGTCTTCTTTCATTAGCAGAAGACTAATATTTATAACAATCAATATTAAAAAAAAAAGGAAATTCTTTATACCTTAAAGCACAAAGGAAATTCTTTATACCTTAAAGCACAAAGGAAATTCTTTATACCTTAAAGCACAAAGTTTTGTTAGTGGAAAGAATGAATTTCAAAGGTAATTGAACTAGTCTATTTGCAAGCAATCAGAGGCGTCCTACAGTTCTGTCTACATGAATGTAAATGCCCCTGAGTAACATTAAGGGCTTTGTCAGGAAGGCCACTCCTTTCCATGCTTTCCCCAGGTCCACTGTGTCAGTCTCCCCTTCTCTGCTGTGCTGTCAAATCGCTTCCCGCAAATGGTGCCTGCAGAGCTTGATCAGCGCGAAGATGACCAAGAAAAGGACTTTCCACATATGCCGTCGGATCTTTCTCTCCAGTTCCAAGGCAAAACTTTCCAGAGCATTCTGTCTGGCTTCCTGGGCTGCAATTTCCTGCTCTAAGCGCAACTGGTGCAACTGGAGGCTCACTTCCCGCTCCTTCATCCTCTGTATGATTTCTCCCCTGTTCTCAGGAACAATTCCATTCTCTTCAGAGAAGAGTGGCTGGTTGACGCTGACGACTGCCATCAGCACTAGGCACACACGGAAGATTCCCACAGCGATGGCAGATCTTTCCTTGAAAGAGAAAGAAAGATGGAATGACACAAGACTCAGAGTAGGTTCCCTCAGGAAGAGAAGGAAAGAAGCTCTCCACTGGAAGAAAAGCTTTGGCATCCTTACTAGCTGTTAAGGAAACTTTCCAATCTGACCATTCATGCAATTCTGTGGCAGTCACACTTCCAACACCAGAGACTTTAGCTGCTGAAACCGAAGCCCCTTCACAGTGGGAAGCTCCACGGGGCTGATGGGTGTTCCACTTTATTCCTCACACCCCCCCCTCACATGCAGCCACACCAGGTTTCCTTACCGGTTCGGCCCCAGGTTTTCCATAGCAGAGTCTCAGATTTCTTGTTCCATAAAGCCAAGTATTCATGGTGCAGTAACACAGAAGCAAGCCTGAGCTGGGTGCTTCTGAGGAAGATCTCGGACAAACCCTTGGGCTTTTCAAGTCTTGCTGTTCCTACCTTCCTCCCAAGTCTTCGGCTTCTGCCCTCCCTCTCAGTGTCTATCCGTCTCGCTAGCAGGACCAGTCTTCATCTCCTTTGTCATCCAAAAGGTCAGCAATTGCCGGCTCCTTTTGTGTCTGTCAGTGTCCATTCACCTGATGAGTGCCACCCGTCTTTGTGCCCTTTGTTGGTAGTTCACAGCCTCTTGTCTGGGGCTCCCACCCAGAGCTCAATCTGCATTTCAATCTCATCTCACTCCGCAGTTTGCAAACCGAGCTACCTGCACCAGATGACTTCACCAACATAGCCCTGAAAAAAATGCTGGAGTCCAGAGGCACTCCCAAGTGCACACCTGTTGCTGCAAGTTAAAAACCCAACTGCCCAAGAGGCTCGATCAGCAGATGGTGAGGATGAAGGTGAGGAAGATGTGAAACACAGAGCTGCAAAAGGTAAACTGCCATGTTTTAGGCGAGAGAAATTCAGAATTTTAGATGATAGAGGAAACTAAGCGAAGTCAGCCAAGCAGGAGGAGGAGAGGAGGGGCCCCACAAGCTGGTTGCAGGCAGACAAGGGAGACTTCGCCCAGCCGTGCACAAATGGGCTGGGGAGCAGGAATGCACCATCCTGGTTTCCAGCTGCCCTCACCACTTCAAACCCTCCAACTGTCTTGAGCCAAAGCCTAATGAAATCCTGCCTGGCCTCGCAGCTGGGTCCTGGAAGGTCCTGGGGTTCCATCAAGGCCTCCTGGCTCTCCCGAAGCCCTTCCCTTGGCCACATCGGCCAGGGGGTGCATCAGCCCTCCCTCCTTCCCATGTCCTGCTCTGAGCAGATCACGTCCACAGTTTCCCTTCTCCATTTCTGTCCTCAACTGTGAGCCCAAACTGGGCCAGTGGGCTCTGCCCTGACCTCCCAGTGCCTCACAGCCTGCAGGGCTGCTGGTGCCTCTGCTCAGCCAGTGCCACCACACTGCCAGCAGCAGCAGAGAGAGCAACTCCAGCTCAGACCAGCCTGTGCTAGGGAGAGGTACAAGCACTCTTCTGCCTCAGAGCACCATTAGGCTATTTTGGGGTTTGGGAGAGGTCAGAGAGTGTTTGAAATCTCAGTTGCCTCTTCTGAGCAGGTAGAACACTTTCAGAGGATTTATAAAACCTGTTTAGGAAAATGAGGAAGGGTCCTCACTGTTCTCCTTTTTGTCTTGCTATCCAACAAATGAAACACAAATTAGAGCTAACCTGTAACTTCCAATGTACACCTGTTTCTTTGAGGTACTTCTCAATGAGGAAAGTCCAGGTTGCCACCACACCACAGCCAGTGAGAAGGTCAGATGCGAAGCTCTTGCAAACCTGCACTCCTGTTGTGCTTGCTGCAATCCAGCTGGGGAACTTGCAGTTGCTGAGGGTTAAAGCACACTCTGAGACACAGGCTTGGATAGCTGCTGTTATCCAAACAAGCTGGCAGCAACTCCCTTTTCCACTGCAAAGAAAGGCTCCTGTGTTAGATTTGGTAACTTCACCTCTCATTCAGTAGTCTCATTAGTATGAAACGAACTGAAATGAGAATCCTGCATTATGGACTTAAAGCCATCGGCTCTTTTCACTGATTTCAATGTTCTTTAGATTATACAACAGGGTACCTGGGAAGTACTGGAATGGAGTATTTAGGCCTTAGGCACACCTGAGAAAGATGGGTTTCTAAGTCAGGCTATCAGCTTGATTTTCCTCCTGCTTTGAAGCTGCCACATTCACTGCTTCTGTTTAGTCTTTGTTGTAGTGTCTCCTCAAACAGTGAATTCTTCCACATATTATTTGATTCCCACCATGTAAGATAAACTTCCATCCAGGTCTTACTGAAACACAAGCAATCATCCAGTTTGATTGTAGCTGGGGATATATATACCTCACTAAAACAGTGTGATTTCAACACTGGCCTTTGTTTAAAATCAGTAAATTCCTCTGTGAGAGCTGATAGTTGAAATAATAATCTCCAAAATATAGCACACGAACTCAAGCAAAAATGCAAGCTTAGATAGAAACCTGAATGTGGCAGGAGGTTATTTGTCGGAGTCCTGCCTTGGTTCTTGGGCACTCAGGCACACACACAGTAACAAAGAGGGGCAGAGAGCCAGGAGAGAAGGAAGGTAACCCTGATCAAGCACAGCAGCGTAATCATGAAAAACACCTTGGGGATCAAAGGAAGATGTTTGCTTTAAGAGCATGGAGTCACATTCTCATCTCCAGTGGTTCTCTGGTGCTGAAGGAAGGACTACTGGCTTCTCAAATAAACAAGATCTGTTCCTAGTAGTACCTCTCTCTTTCACCAGTTTTTCTTTTAAGTGAGACAATCAACAAAACCCTGGATATGCACATCAAAGAAGTATCACTTCTAACAATGCTTTTTAGTGTAGCAGAAAAAGAAATGTCAGGACAAATAAGCCAGGGAAGATACACATTTTTCTGTTTGTCCCTGAGTGATGGAAAAAACCAGGTGGCACAAATCCCCAAACCCCACTATTTAGAAAGCTTTTCTCCCTTGATCCAATGCACTGTGCCTTTTATCCTGCTCTTGCTGCATCAACTCACATGTGACTAGGCAAAAAGAAACAACACCAATTTTTTGAATCTATAAGCCCCAAAAGCTCTTCACGAGCACAAAGGACCAAAGAGCCCCAGGTTCACACAGCAATCCAGACCTGCAGAGACACTGTGTAATAGTGCTTCCTTTTTTTCTCCTAGCAGAACAAAAACTGCACTTACATCCTGAAAGGAAGAGTCACCAAAGGGCATGCTAGATGACCTAACAGACCTTTTGCATCTTTAATGTCTGATTCAGTGCAAAGAATACAGACCTGTGAATCATTACACTGAGCTGAACAAGCAGTGACACAGCTGGAGCCAAAAGATCTCCAAACATTGCCACTCACCCAAGGCCTTATCACATGCATATAATGAACAGAAAAAGATAATGTGTTTGAGACAGAAACACAAACCAGAAGGCAGAGTGTCAGCCTGATCCCTCCAGTGACATGTTTCTCTACAGAGGTAGAAATCTTTGGGGCAAAGACTGTGTGGGCAGGGGATGGAAAAGAATTCCAAATTCGGTACCTTGCAGGTAGGCGGAGGATCTGATTCATGTTGTAATCATTTGTGATAGCCTGCAGCCAGAAGGCCAAACGCTGTCATCTCCTCAGCTCTCATAAGCAAAAGCAGTGTAAGCTGGATCAATATTTGCAGTGGAAGGTCTCCAGGTGGCACCAACGTGGGCAGGAAATGATGTTGATGAGAGCTGGGCATGACCCAGTGCTGAGCCAGAACCGCAGGATGAGGTTTGGAAGGAATTACTCTGGCAGTGTTGCCACTTCTTACACAGGGCTGTAAAGGGCAGCCCTGGTAATGCATGGTCAATAACAGCATTTTCTCTTTGAGCAGGCTTTCCTGATACCCTGGACAAAGCCCAGCCTATACAATTGCATCCTAATTCCTTGCTGCAGCTGGAGAAAAGGATTCACCCTGCTAGCAAATTCCGTTTAGGGTCCTGGGCGCTCTCTTTATGTGCAGTCCACAAACATGATAATCCACAGTTCTATCTAACTTTAGAAATTTAACAGGCTGAGGCTGCTGAACTTGGCCTGCAATCTCAGATTGATTTCAACAAAACCTAAGGATATGCTTAAGGAATGCATTGGTTTTCTTGAGCTGTTGTCTCCACTTTAAAATAGTGTGCCGATAGATAATTTTAAGTTTGAAATAAGGGTCTTTGCATATGCTTCAGCCCATTTTGTCTATTTTGGGAATAGCCAAAGAATTTGAGACTGAAAAAATAAGTACTAGCAAAATACAGTTGTCTCCTTGTTCCTGAAACAAACACTAAGTCATATATTATCATTGTCATAAAAAAAGACTTCATGGGGACAAAGAGACTCAATGCTACAGCCTGCAGCAAAGATACCATTAATAAAATAAATCACATCATTCACAACTGCAAGTGCTTCACTTTAAAGGCAAAAAATAGGGAGAATAGGACTGTGTGTACTTGGATGAAAGAGTACAATCTGTATCAGTGTACTGCACACGTCAACACTGTTCATACAATGAATAAAGAGGAAATGCAACACAGTCAAATACCTTTATTAATCTTCTGCACAATGACCTTCTACTAAAGTCATATAACCAATGGTCTATATGCTATATAAGCTATCAGATTGCTCCCCCATGAATAAATAAAATTCCTCAGAAAAAAAAAATGAGGATGAAAGCTCAATTATTGGTATCCTTTAAGGCTCATGGGCAAATATTTCAATAAAACATAAGATGACTTGGGGCCAAAAAGGAGCACACTGAAGTTTTTCAGTGTAAGCAGCAAACTGATACCCCTGTTAATACCAATTTCAGCCAAATTTGACATACCACTTGAGATTATTTTTTTTCTTCATGCAAATCAGCTGGATGGAGGACAGAAACCCAAGCAAGTAGTCACATAGAGAGGGAAAATGGATATTATGAAGGAGCAGTTAGACTAACAATACTGACCTACCAGTCAGCTCCTCCACAACTCTGCATTAGCTAAAATGCTGCTGCTTCTCCAGAGAAATACAGAAAGGGAACTAGAAAGTCTTACAAAAGCAGAAGGAAAAGCAGTGTGGATATGAGCATGTGATGGAGATATAGAACACAAACATGTAGGAAAGCTACATTAGCTCTGCTGTGAAAGAAGACTTGCTTTTCTCAAGGATTTTATGGTTGTGCTTTTCAACTGAGAAACAAACAGGCCAAATCCTTTGTCCTGCTAAGGAAATTTGGTGGCAATATAAAGTGCAGTTTTAAATGAGACAGAGGTTCTAGCATAGAGTGCCTGCATCTGAGGAGACTTTGTGTGGTGCCAGTCATCCTACAGCCCCCCTCAAATAGAATGTGACAGGAGCAAGGCTGATCTGAAATGCATTGCATCCACTCTTCCTTTAACACAAACAACTCTAAGTATGCTTAAGGTGGATTTTTGGATAAGAGAGGTTCTGAATTGAAGAGATGCAATAATCTCTCCATATTAGGTCTGAGGTACAGACTGGGACTTACCCATCGGTTTGGTTATTTATATGTTGATGCTATGAAATGTGGAGATAAATGCTTTTTAAATACTAATCAGACTCTCAGACAGCTCACAGATACACTCAGAAACAGTAGGAAAATATTAAAAAGTCCAGAAAGGTTGCTGAAAAAGTGGGATCAAAAGATGAATTTGCTTGAAAAGAAAATGCTTCACTGAGTCTTGAAGGCATAAGTAAAAGCTGAGGGCAGAGTGTGCTCAGGAAAAGACGCCATCAATTAATTCTGTAAATCACAAAGGCTTCTAAACTTTTCTCGATGAGCCCCATCTGGAGAGAGAACAGGGCAAATACAACCAATCTTTACTGCCTTGCAGGGATATAGGGAAAGGTATCTCAGGCCAGGAGCACCACAAACAGGCACACCCCATTTCGGGAGCAGGCAGCCACAGTAAGGGCACACACGACGCAGCCACACACACACACACACACACACGTGCATGACTCTCACCACCAGCGCAGCTCTGCTCTCCACTCAGCTGCTTGGTTCTGGCAGAGACCTTTTGCAGGAGTGTCAGGATCTCCCATCCTCGAGCAAAGGAGCAGCCAGGGGCATCTTTTATGGAGCAGGAACAACCTTCCTAACCTCATACCTTCTACAAAATGGGATAAATGTGGTTTAGCTGCATTAACTCCAGATGAATTAGAAAAATAAGGGCTAATTAAAAATGACTTTAAATCAATTAAGCAAAGAGCTATGATTACATGAACCTATATGGACAACAGGCCTGCTACAAGAGGGCCTGTTTCAAAGTCCATAAGGAAAATTACTTCAAACAGCATCCTTCACAGCTGCATTCCCTTTTATAGCACAGAAGAGATGCATGGTTCTATAAGCAGAAAGCCCAGAAGCAGAGTAAAAACCAAAGAGTTTTTTTATGCCAACAGAAAAAAGGTACACTTTCTTTTCCTGTCCTTTCTTCTTTACACGAACACATTACGCAGTGCCAAAAAAAAAAAAAAAAAGAAAAGAGAAAAAGAGAAGGAAATGAAAAGAAAATGGATCAGTTGAAGCCTCCAGGGAAGATAACCTTCAAAGGAAATTTAGCGGAAAATTGAAGAAAATAGAAGCTGCGATTTCTCTTGTACCTCATGGCTACAGAAATAGATAAGTAGGAGGAAAGGCTGCAAGCAGCTTTGCTCCTTTTTGTGACAAGAGAGAAAGCCCCAGCCCCAGCTATATTCAGTCAGTTCCAAAGGGAAAAAGATAACGAGAAATTAGAAATACCCATGAATAGGTTTGAAGTCTGCTGCTTCTGGACACACATCATTGACAAGAACATGCAATTTCAATACAGATGAGAGAAAGGGGATCAAATGATCAATGTGTGACACACTTAAAAACTCATGGAAACACCCAAGCAAACTTTAAGAAGTTACTAATGTTATCAAACCACCATTAGCCTTTCAGAAACTTTTTCCTATTATTACGGATGTATCTCTGAATAAGTAGAAAACTACTACTTCATCTACAACCCAACACTCCTGAGATCATGGCATTTCGATACAGCTACACTAACAACCAAAATTTACCAGTACATTGCATCAACTTGTTGCTGTCTGCATTGGGAAGGGAGAATCTGGAAAAGGAAAAAAATCATGGGAAAAATCCGAGACAGAAACATCAACATTCATATCTTGACTTGAAATTAGGCACAGTTCCAAGAGACAGGGGTTGTTTTGTTTTGGTTGGGGTTTGGGTTTTCTGACTGTTTGGAGCTTTTTAGAAGGATACAGGCTGAACACTGAGTGAGCAGAGGGCAAGAATTCCAATGTTCCCTTGGCTATACTGTCTTGAATTGGCAGCAGGGAAAAAGACTGGTGGTTTTTTATGGTTTCTAGGCTTCATTAATTTGCCTGTTGTGGCAGTGTGTCCCTGAAGTGGGGAAGTCTGCTGGAGGGAGAAGAAGGCACAGAAAGAAATGTGATATTGCTTTCTTTAAAATGAGGGAGAAGGACGAGGGATTAGCAGAGCCCAGAAATATAGGTGCTGGTAATACGTGCAGGGGAAAATCTGGCCCTCACGCCCTGCCTGAGACCAAACCATCCACTGTTGGGCATCCTTTGGTACTTGCAGAATTAAAGTTGATCCCAACAGCAGGAATCTTAGCAAAGGGTAGCCATGGAAACAAGGCACTCCTACCAAGAAAAAAAAAAAAAGGCTTTTCTGCATCATTAAGGGACTTGCTGGTCACACCTCATTTTCTCTTACACATTTCCACTGTAAACAATTAAGCATCTGCAGTTTCAAGATGACATTTGGAAATTACTTGAATCCTTCAAAGCAGTCTTTTCACAGGTAAGGCTGCTCTTTCTTGGAGAAAAAGTAGACATTGTTCCAATTGTCCAGTTTCCTTCCATGGATGCTGGCTTGTGACCAGCAGTGGCAGTAGTCTTGCAAAACAAATAAATCTTTAAACAATAAGCTCCAGATTAAAAGCCTGAGAGGATCCCCTGTGACCCATCCAGAAATAAGAGCATTACAGAGAGGGCTGGAGACCAGTGGTGCAGAAAGTTAAGTCGCTGGAGACATGAGTTCATATTTGATGCATGGGTAGAGGTGAAATGGGCTTCAGCCCTCAGACACTTCAGGGATTTGTTCCAACTGCAGCACTCCCGAAGTAGCCATTTCCTGATGAAAAGAGTCTAAGGACTGAAGTAATGGAGGTGCTGTAGGCAGAAACAACTGAGGTTCAACAGCAGCACTGTGTGGAAAATCACACTCAGTACCTGCTTTGTTTGTTGTCAAAAGTACCATGAAGTACCTGTCATCTTTGGGTTTAAATACCAACCACATGAGTGCAATCAGAGTAACACTAAACCTGGAGTGGGTAATTTCTGCTGCTGACCAGTGAAAGATGCATATTTCCCCTTTTTATCTCTCTCAGAATCAGATAACATCTGCTGGCAACCCTCCCTACCAAGGGCACAACTATATATTCCTTGGGACATCCAGAGGAATACAAGCAGCATGAGGACATGTGCTGTGATGGAATGTGTGTATGCAAAGTAAGGTGTGGTGCCTCTCACCTTGAAAACTTAGAAAAGCAAAACATGGGCAGTCCACTCTCAGCTGTCATTGATGGGAAATCGATTCTACGCCAGCATCATCAAAAAAGAAGTAGTTGTTCCAAAAAAACAGAGGAGTCAGTTGTCATCTTTCTGAAGCTGCTGTTCCTACCAAGTGCACACACAGCACAAGAGAGAAACACAAGTCCTTTTAGCAGCACCCTCCCTACGCCATGACCCGGCTCTGCTCAAAGGAGGAAAGGAAAATCCCAAGCAGAGTGAGAGGCCTCGAGCAGCCACATTCCCCACTTCTTTCATGCACACAGCCAGCACCATCACACACAGCACTGTCCTCCAGGGAACCGACCACCACGCTCACTGGTTGCTGCTCAGGACCTCAGGTGCATTTGCCTGGTGAAAGGAGAACAATTTAATTTAAAATGTACTAATATCTCACAGCCAACTGCCTATGAAAAAGGAATGCTGTTACAGATTCCTGCCTTGTATGAGGCACTGGATCAGTAAAACCAGGTCCCTTTCTATTAAAAACAAAGCAGAAAAAATACAGCTAACAAGGTGGGTGCATAAAAGGATTTTCCCCTACAGCTGACACTGAATCTAAATTAAACTAAATTGTTCTCATAATTTGAAACCTCTGGTTTCTCCATAATTACAGTGTTGTGAAATGAGCAGGAACAGCTAATATATACCCACAGGGAAAAATTACATTTAGTGACCCTATAATGATCCAGGATGAAGAAGATGCAATAAAGGAACCCACAGCATTCACTAATGAATAAGGCCAGTAAGAAAGGAGGAAGCTAGACTTAATGAATGTATATAGGATTTTGATGTAGAAGCTGCAGGCAGAAGGAGTCAACAGTCGTATTCCAGCAAGGGTCTATTAAAAATGAACCATTCTGCTAAATACTAATCTTGGCCTCATCTGATTTTAGAGTGACTGCTTCCATCTGTTTTCCCTTGCACCACTGAACGGTCTTTCTGTTGACCATCAAAATTAAAACAATCTCTCAGTGATACTGTGTTCTCCACTTTTTGTCTGTTATTATTCTGGGCCTCTTAAGCGCTTTTTTTAAAAAAAAAGTATAAGCAAACCACTAACACAGGTGATTATGGAAAATTACAGAATGTTAGAAGGAATTTCCTGTGCTACACACACTCTTCCCTTGTTTCTTTCTCCCAATTCTTTGCTCCTTGGAGAATGAGAATATACATATCAGTAGGTAAAGAGAAGGCAAAAATCCTTCAAAGCCTGTGTTAAGGTCTTGCTCAGATAACACAGTCTTAACCCATGCACATCATGGTCCAAACATGTCTAGCATGTTTACAAACACTCTGTCCCTGTCTCCATAAAGCTTATCTGACAATCTACATAGGGTTCAAATCACAGTTTTACAGTGGGAAGAGTTTGTCTACTTAACACAGTGCTCTGGCTAAAGCCCAGTGTGAGGGGTCCCTTTTGGGAAAGGCGAGTTCCCCTTCGCTGACGTAGTTCACACCAATTAAGTTGTGGTTGCACATTTGCACTGTACCAACAAGGAGTTTGATTTGTGTTCATGCTTTGACATGCAGATATGAAAGCAGAGAATAAGCTTTAGCCTGCTCCAGCATCATTAAAGAACGCAATAGTCCATACATGCAAACTCTATCCTGCCTACTTAACACTCCTACCTTACAGGATTAAATATACACTTGCCTGTAGTGTATAATTACAACTGGTATCAAAACCTGACACTGTATTTGAACTGCTTCATAACATTTCAGAGAAGGGTGAGCATCATAGCTGCCATTTTCTTCCGTGAGAAACACTTCTCCTGCCCCTCAGGAACTAGGCATCTACTAGTGTTTTTAACTGGTAGAAAAGATGAATTGTTCAGAAAGTAATATTCTAAAGAATTTTCGAAAAATTATAATCTTTAGAAAATTATTCTTAGAAAATTTGAATTCTTCATTTAGTTTTCTGGCATTACAAACAGTATAATAGGCAGCAAACAACTAGATGATTGGCATTTTGATTGTGCATTAAAAACTCCTCACTGATAAGTAAAGAGTGTAAGACTTCCCGTACAAAAGTTTCCAGCCCATACCTTTCTTATACTCAGGGCTAACAACAGAAGTTAATAAATATCTCAGAGACTCATTTCATCTCGCACCAATCTGCTAGATGAAGAATTGTGAAGCCATTTATTCTGCAAAATCCCATTAGTTTTTGATAAACTCTTTTGGACAAACGGTAATTTTGAATGATTCACCTGAACAAAATAACGTCCCCACACTTTCAAAATGCCATTGGGGTGAGGTCAGGCAGAGAATGAGTCTGCCAGGGTAAATGACTGCATTTGTCTCCTGTCAGAGTCCTTCTCTTTGGGCACAGAAAGTACTTCCATAGGATTAGTGGCTTGACAGAGATCAAGAAAATTGATTGATTTTTAATTTTCAGGAAGTTTTCAAAAATTTAGATTTATAGATCCTTTTAAAAAGCTTCAGATGCTCTGAGAGTACATGGGCCTGTGTGTGGATGGGGAAGTGCTCATCCCTGTAGGTTTTACTGATGTAGGAGAACCAAAGAACACCCTTCTGT
The DNA here is from genome assembly GCF_036250125.1 of Pseudopipra pipra. Taxonomy (NCBI): domain Eukaryota; kingdom Metazoa; phylum Chordata; class Aves; order Passeriformes; family Pipridae; genus Pseudopipra; species Pseudopipra pipra. Next base: position 12,970,577 of record NC_087554.1, read on the forward strand.
CACTTATATGCTGCTACATTATATACAGTAGCAAACATTTGTGGAAGGAAACATACAGTACCTGGGTTTCAAAATACAACACAGTCCTTGGCAGAGACCCCTAATCCCTTTTAGATGAGAGCTGCAAAGCTTTTATGTTGAAACAGGCTTTCCAGAACAAAGTAACCACTACACCCTCCTGAAACACACTACTAAAACAAATCAAATGTATTTTTTTAAAATTCAACCTCACATTAGCCCCCCTCGGCAAATTTGCAAGTGATACAAGGGGTACATGCTAAGGATATCAGCTGGGGCCCTGACAACAAGACAGCCAGTAATAACTGCTACTCCAACCATGGGTAGCACCTGGTCTGCAGATAATGTAATGAATACAACCCTCCCAAGGCCCTCGGGTCCATTCCTCCTTGACCTTTTCCCTCAGGGAGCAACAGTCCAGCCTCAGCCAGCTCCAAGCCTCTTGTGCTCCAGGTTTCAAGATTCCATCTTGCTTATCCTTCCAAGAAGCTCTACTCTGGCTCCAACTGGGACACCAGGAAGCTTCCTCACCAGTTCAGGACCACCCTCTAGGGAATGACAACCTTCCTTGTCTGATCTGATGTACTAGTCCCAAACCTAGCACCGAGGAAACTTGAATTAACACTCAGTTACTGCACTGCTGACATTGCAGTGTAGCTGTGCATGAAGTGATATTTCCTTGGATCCAAACTGCAGGACAGAGATGATCATCGGTTATCCTCAAGCTTAGATCCTGCTTTCATTACATAACTCAAATTCTGCATGGAAAGGACTAAGACAAGACCCATTTCTCCAAGTAGCTGCTTAAGTTATGAAAGTTGAGACCTAGTGGAGCTTCAGAGAGACGGGTATCTTTTGCTCAGTCATAAGCACAAGAATTAATTTCAGACACAGGGACATAACATATATACAAGCAGTCAAACAAAAATGCATTGGATTGCCATTGGGAAATCTACACCATTCAGATGGATTTTGAAATGGTTACATGAAAGCCCTCTATGTGACTGGCACCAATTCAACATACTTCTCAGATGAAAGGATTTTATGTGATAACCTATAATGTTAGAGCTATATCACAACTAAGGCTGCCATCAAAAAACATGAAGAGACAAGTGATTGTAATACCTGCATCACTTACATCACCCAGGAAAACTCTGATCACATGATGCAGACCCGCACCACAACATAACTCTGTTCCCACTGTCATTCACACTTTCCATGTAGTAATGCTTTAGGGCAGAAACCTTTGTGAACGAGCATTGCCAGAAGCTTAACAGACAGCATCATTTCTTTAGATGTCATTGCATTTCCAAGCTCCTAATTAATTAAATGCAATTTTAGCTTACTTTAAAAATATATTGTAAAGTTCAAAACTGAACAGCTCAGGGACACTAACCTTTTTCACAAAGGTAACTATTGGATAGTATCACAGAAAGCTGAAGAAATTAACTCCTCCCAAAAGCCTAATCAAGAAGGGTCAGTTAAACCTTTCAAGGGGCATTTAAGTGTTCTTTGGAGGAAGATCCACTCCACTGCTCTTCCCTTTTTCAATGAATAGAGCCCTTCTGCCTTTCCCTGGGTGAAGTATACGTCAATTTGCAGACTCTCCTTACAACAGCAAGATCTGGTCCTCGAGGCTTCCCTTGATCAGCTTGGTTTTTTGCAACCTGAAGGAACCAAAGACTGATGCAGTAAACTGAAGCATAGAATCATGGAACTGTTGAGGTTGGAAGGAACCTTTAAAAGTCATCGAGTCCAATGCATGGCTCACAGTACCCCTGGCAGTGAACACAAACGATTGCTGCTGCCGGGAGATGGAATGGGTGAGCTGGCAGGACAGCCAGGAGGGGAGCATGGGACTCCCAGCTGATGGCAGGTGCAGAGGCTGGGACTGGTGCTCCTGTGATGTTAGTGCCATGGTGATATGGAAGGGAATCCATGGTCAGTAGTGTCAGGAGAGCTGTGTTGGAGGTGGACCCACTTCCATCTGTTCTTGATCCATGTGTGGATGGACCCACCTCTGTGGGCTCTGCACTATGAGCCAAACGGTACATGGGGCTGATTGCACCCCATCTGAAACCTCCCCCTCTTCCTCTGCGGTTCCTGCAGCCACACAAAGATGGGCAGCCACATGTTTTGGTCTTGGACCTCTTGGTTTCAGGCATCCTTGGAACCTGCGGGCCTAAACTCAGCCAACTGCCTCGCTCCCTGTACTTTTAAGGCCCAGAACAAATGGCAGCAAGATGGCTTGTGACATCAGGAGACCACTGTTATGGGGATGTATGTCATGAAATATGGCTGTTTGGGGACTGTGGCCTGAAAGAAGGGGAAGAGTTAGGGAGGTGAGGGCTCCATTCCTGAAGATTGCTCTCCTGTGCCCTTCCGCTGCCCCTTCTTGTGCCTGGGCTCCAGCCCCTTCCTCATCCTGTGCCTGTGTTCCCCTGGACAAGATGATGGCAAGGGTGTTGCAGGAGGGTCAGGGATCCCCTCAAAGGCATTGAAATAGAGACTTGGTACAGCCCTTTAAAAGTGCATTTGGCCCTCTGCATCCAGGGATGTGAACATAATTTAACATGATAAGTATTAAAAGAGAAGGACCTTCCAAACTACTGCCTACAGATGTCAACAGGACTATTGCATCTGCCCTCCAAAAGTGGTTGTGCCTGTTTCTGTTCAAGACAGGAATTGGAAAACAGAGCTAGAAAATACACTTTCACTGTAACAAACAAGGTGTTGCACAAGTCTTTTCGCTTCAGGCGGCATGAGAGCAGCAGGACAAACTTGTCAAGCCCAGCTTTCAATTATCTATCCATTTCCTTTCCTTACCTCGTGGGAAAGGTCACCAGAAACACACTAGGCTGACACTCTTGCAAATTGGTCCTGCAACTGCTAAACAACACCTTCACACACCCAACTGTCTAGTAGCTTTTTCATGTGTCAAAAACTAGTCTTGCTGTGCTGAGAGCTTACTGACTTCATATTAAACTACAGCAAAATGTAATCACAGCACAGAGCTGGCAGAGTCTCTGTTCTTCTGACAGCCAGCTGCTTACCAGAACATCACTGCAAGATGTGTTCCCAGCCATCCAGTTCCCAGTTCTGTCTTTTTGCACCCACCCAGAGCTTTCTCTGAAACCTGCTTACGCTCACCCACTTCCCATTTATTGATGAGGAAGAAAGTGGATACTGTTGCAGAAGCACAACAGCAACTGAGGTTTCATACAGAACTTTTCACCAACAGATCTCAGAACTCATCACAACAGAGGCAACATATCTCCTCAGCTGTGAAATTGAGGCCCTAAGGTGATTTCCTGGCTATATTAAAAAAAAAATTGCAGAACTCTGTTTCATTCAAGACCTACTCCCATATAGCTTCCATTAAATACTGCTACAAAAATTAGTTACAAGGTTTAGAAAACATTGTTGCCTCAATTACAAACTCCACTAATTTCCAAGAAAACTGGTAATGCAAAAATATGTTGGTAAAAAAAAGAGCAAAGGTTGAACAAGATTTGCATCTTTGTTATTTATGTGCTTTAATATATATAACTTGGGAAGTTAGGGGCTACTTTGCTTCCAGAAATGAAAGTATGTATTTGTTAGGGCTTGTATCTTCATGCTGTACAGTAACACATGAGGAATTGGTTGGAACGGACACAATTCCTGGTTTTTCACTTAATTAACAAATGCATTCCATAGCCTCACATGATCCGTATTTTCCACAAATATTAAGCTTGACTGATTAACTGATAAATGTCTTCATCTGCTTTTAGCATCTGCATGCTGCAAGAACAGGTTTCTCTGGCGTTCCATACCTCTCCCGAAGTGACACTGTTTCTACGGCAACGTTCGCATTTATTAAGGCTGCACACAGTAGCACTGCTGAACTTGCCTGTCTGAAAGTGTAAGTGAGAACAGGCGTAGGAAAAAACACCTGTTCTTACTTATGGAGTAGGCACACAAACCCTGGAATAATTGTATCTCATGTTAAGGATGCACTAACATAGTCTTACCTGCTTTAAAATACAAGCACTAGAGTATGGACAGGTCAAATACCTTAAGGTCTTAATAGGTTATTTTCTTGCACCTTTGTAAAAGAAAGTTTTTTATGGCATTAAAAAAAAAAAAATCTCATATAGGAATCCAAGGCAATTCCTCATAATCTGAGCGAAAGAGGAATCCCTTTTTCATGATGGAAACATTTACATCATGTAAGTAAACCACAAGAAAGAAAACGTCACCTTTGTCAATCACCTTGTTGGTTTCTACATGCCAGAAATTTAGGCAAGAGACAGACATTTGTTTCATTGGGCAGTACAGGATGGCACAGGGAGCCAGCTACCATGTTTAGGATGAAATTGCTCTTCTGAGACAACCTCTACCGAGTCCATGCTGGATGAACCAGAAAAGCAGAATGCTCCTGCAGTGGGGTTTTTACTGGCAGGTAGGTGCTATCTGAGCAGGTCAACACTTGCCTGAATGAAGCCTAGTAAACTGGGGAAGACTGGATTTATAGAAATAGGGGGTTTAGGAGTGGGTGCAGTCAGCAGGACTCTCCCTGGGCACAGGTGTAGGACCCTGCAGACAGTAATATCTGCTTTGCTGCATGTGCCACAAGTTATAGATTCAAGCTACCTTCTCTTCTTCTCCCTCAAGCTCAGTCATGGATGAAGGGGTACAGGATCCTTTAGGATGACAACATTTCAAAGAACCATAGCTATCGCAGAATAAGAATTCACTCTTTCTCCTCAGGAAAATAATACATATGGATCTAATTGTAAGGAGCCAGTGAACACCATCACTTTCTACATGATGACAACCTCAGCTGTACCAACCAAATAAACTGGGACACTTGCCTTACACGTTGGTATCAGATCTGTGGTATCAGATCCCATAATTAAGTGGGCCATTTCAAGCTGCAGTTTTCAGATATTATAATATTGTAAACAAGCAGAGATGTTGCTTAGAGCCCTAACAGACCGAAGCCCAGAGCATAACTCCCATCTGGTACAAGGAACTGTACCTTTGGTCTCTTGACAAGATGCCTCATGACACTGAGTAGCACCTTACTGACAGGGACAGGAACAGCCTGAGTGATGTCCATGCATGGGATAATTCCAGCTACTTCTCCACCAGCAGCCACTGAATGAGGTAGGAAAGACAGAGACTAGTTAATGCTTGAAGTGAAGCTCAAGAAGACACCAACTTGGAGATAGCTTTGATTGGGTCTGACCTGTTGCCTTTCTGGTACCATTTGTCCAGGCTCAGTCTTACCTAGGAATGAAGCTGTCACCAGGTCCTGGTCCCACGTGCACATCACACATACAGACCTAACTGCTGGAGGTCCTGGCAGCCACGTTGCAAGTGAGGCACCAAGACAGTGCCCTGGTTCACAATTTCAGCCCAGTCCCACCGGGAGAAAACTGCATTAAGGTCAAGTGCATACCACAAGACTATTATAGGTACAAATTAGATTCACACCTAAACCCACGCACTAAAACAAATGAACTCAGGGGTTTTCACAGTGCCCACAGGTCCCACATCCTTTAGTTTTACAGGTAAAAAAGGGAGAACCCTGCAACAAGCTGGGACACCTCTGAAGTGACAATGCTACTCTCCAGAGTTTGAAGAGGCTTATGCAGTCTTATACCATTCATCCACCATTTCTTGCCCCAAAAAAGAATTTCTGCTAAGTGGTGTATGCTTCTGCACATAAACGACCCTCTCATGTGTTTCAGTCATAGCTCAAAGAGGAAACTGGCCCATTTGCACCAATGAATTCAGTGGAGATTGGAAAAAACACAGAATTTCATTTGAAAAACAATTAAAAGCAGGGACACCTATGCAACACATCATGGTAGTTCTGGACAGGTCATGTAGAGATCTACCATTGTCAGTGACAAGTATTTAAAATCAAGGAAGGAAAAAATGAAAGTACATGGGAAATCACATCTAAGTGAAATTTCTACAAAGTAGTAAAACATTTACATATAGCTTAAGAATGACCCAGTGGAAGTAATTCTTTATTCTTGTATCTGAATATGAGTGACAGAAATTATTCAGAAAGATCAGGTTAAAAACTCGTTACTGCATTTTGAAATTCAAAATGGTCATTTCTGTAAAAGAAAATGGTTTTCTAACCTTTTCAAATACGTATGTTAGTTGTCATCTCCAAACTTTGAAAGTAACTGAAATTAGAAGCATGATAAAATTCTTACAACTCTTTCTGGTACAGTAAAACCTTAGAAAAAGAAGAGACCACATTTTAAGTGAAAAGATGCTCGTGTGAACACCTCTCGTAGAAGACTAGACCTTTGATCAGGTATTAGAGAAAAAACATGAAACATCAAACCTGAAAGACACTGTGAATAAGATGTAGGAACAGTGAGACCCACTAATACTACTTTTGTGTTGGGGCCAGGATAACAATAGGCTTAGTATATTCTGCTTCCCCTAAATGAAATTCCAGTGAAAGAGAGAGCAAAATAGGCATTTGCAAGCTACAGAAACTGCAGATTTTACACCTATCCAAAGTAACTGGTTTTTACTGCCCCCAATAACTCAATTATAAAATGTCTACATTTTTTATATATATATAAAATATTTATATTTTATAACCAAATTATGAAATGTATGCAATCTATAGCTATAAGAATTATGTCAACCTTTCAAAACAAAAAAGTCACATTTTGGCAGAAACTCCATTCTATTCTTGACAATTGTGGATTCCTCTGATGAAATATACTGCACTGATGAAACAAAAAATGCTAGAGTGTAGAAAAGGTTAAAAATCACAAGCCATAGAATACACACAAAAAAAAATCCAGGAGAAATATCTAGTGAAATACAAGGGATATTTACGGCTTTTGCTCAAACAGAAAATGGCCTAGATTAGTATTACAAATGTACAGGCAAAGTTACAGCTAGAATTTCTTATATTACACCTATATCCCTTTCTTAATGAACTTGTTATCACGTCTTTCAAGCAGGAGACCCTCCCTAGGCCAGCTGTTTACAGCCAAATCTCTCTCACTGTGCTTCAGAACAGCAAAATCTCCAGAGAGAAGGCAGCGTTCGAACAGATGTACTGTATTAGTAATTTGAGCTGTGAATCGCTGTGCACTGCTTACACTTAGCTAGGCAACCTAAAAATACACAAAAAACAACTGAAAGTGACCCCAAGAGCGGGCCAAAATTACTCTGTATTGCTTATATGATGAAAATTGCAGCAGATCCCTGTAGCAGATCCTTCACTTTCTTCATTAAGTTAAAAAAATCCAAACCGAAAAAACACCCTACCAAAATTTATCCGTTGCGAGATAGCACCCCCTGGTGTAGCAACACGTGAAAACCTGAATGAATTTGTAAAACACCTTAACTTTGTGATGGAGTGCAGCTAACTAGTAGGATTAACTGACTGGGTCTTTCCTCGACACTCCAGCTGCAGTTCTGTGCTGAAAAGTGCACGATACAGAGCAAACACTCCTCACACAAGGCTTCACATTTCTCAGAGGTGCATAAAGCTGCCTCTACAGAACCACTGACAAATTTTTCTGAACATCAGTGTACAAATTAAGTTTCTCTGTGGCCTTTTTTTTTTTACATTACCTATAAAATTTCTATGAATCCAGTCTTCCTAGTCATGCTTCCTTAGGAAGAGTTCTTCCTCTTCCAGATAATTGAGAGTTGCCTATATCACACCTGTTGCCAGATGGACATTCCTGCTTTTCATGTTATCACTAAATAAGACAAATATAAATTCTCATGAGGCCCTGAGTAAAGAAACCTGGCCCTGACTCACAGCAGCAGGGACATCAGGAGGAGGGGCATAGGAGAGAATTGGCCTCCTGCTATGCCAGCACTGCATCCTACAATGACTTCATAAAACTTTTAATGGAAAACCAGCAAGCTTTCTTGCTCAGTTTACTCCTCCTGGTAATTTATTCCCGTTCTTAACAAAGTTTCTGAAATCAGAGCTGTGGAATAACACTACCTTAACCCAAGCACTGTGTATGCAATACACACTGGTGTGCAGAACACAGGTTATAGTAACCTCCTCGTACAAAGTTCTGAACAATTCAGCAGATCCACAGCTGCACAAGAGCTTTTACTGCAATGAAAAAGCTGCAAGTGGATCCTCAAATAGGATAGTCTGTGCAAGATATTCCTTTGTATGCACAGAACCAGAATCAGTTTGCTACTGAGCAAAAGCTTAGACAAAATGTAATAGGAAAGATATAAAAAAGAAGGGAATTTCACCTCTGAAGTATAGACATGAAACACATATCTAATTTTTTTTAGCGTTCAGGCTACTGAAAAAATGTACACCCTCAATGAAAACGTCCGTATAAAACCAATTCTGGAGGAGAGCTACTGAAACACATGGCAGGTGGAAAATGAATCCTAAAGTCATGGTAGGTTCTGCCAAACAGGTGTTTTTTCATGTCCTTCCCTAAAATCCAGATAGCAAAAGATATCCTAAACAAAATTATGTGCCCCTCCCAGCTGACTAAGAGTCACTTGAAATTCGGATGTCTGCACATGTCAGGATGTTTTTCTACTCTCCAATGAGGACAGCAGATTGTGACTGAAACAAGGCTTCAATAACAAATACTGTAAGTCATTCTCCTTCTCCCAAAATGTCCTTTCCTTGGCTGTGGTCAGCAAATCCATCTCATTCAAACCAGTCAGTACACACACAGCTATGACTCAGTCTCTGTTAGTGTCTTACTACTCACAGCATCTTCACGGAGAGATGAAACCACTCACTGGAGTTTTTACAGGATTTTCTCTTCTCTTGGTTTGGCTTAAAGTGATTGCAGAATGAGGTCCCTCACATGCACCCCCCAAGCAGCATACCAATATCCATGGAATTTCACAGGAGCTCACACACAACACACCTCTAGTGATTTTCTCCCATCACCACCCTCCACCCCCAAATTATGAGGTAGAAAGCAGTTAAGATCACAATCTGATTATGTCTACTACATCCTTGTGAATCTGGCATAACTTCCCAGAACAGAATACAACTGCTGTGGGATCATGCAGACACATAACTACATTACTGAGGCAGATCTGCCTACCCAGAGCTTCAGCTCTTGCTGGTATCATGTTGTGAATGAGCTGGAGCTTTCATTAAAAATAATGGCAGAGCCAAAAAGGGATTTCAAAACATGCAAAACAAACAGCTCATTCAGCAAAACCACAATGCACTAACTTACTGATTTACTGTCTCTAACATCTGCTGGAATACAAGAGCTGGATACCCCCACAACAGCAGGTGAAGGCTTTTAAAATTGCACTGTCATGATACTTAGTGTTAACAGTATCTATTGTTTATAAACAAAACAAGTGTTACTGCAACCTGTGCATTTCATTGCCACATTCGATGCTCTCAGAAGTGCAATAGGTAATCAGAGCCTTCAGAAGCTACTTTCAATTATTTTCCCTGCTCACAGAAACTCATGGCAAGAGCCTTGCTTCTCACAGACCCTTTCTTTTTTCTTATTGTATGAAGTAAGTGTGAAGTGTATGCCTATGAGAAAACAGTGAAATAAACACACTTTGGAAGTCACAGATTTCAAACCTAGAATATCTAACAAACAACATGGCCTTAGCAGGTGTACAGGCTTGTCTGTAACAGAGGGGTGCACACCGGAGTACAGTAACACAGACTTCAGTACTGTTAGATACAGCATGGCTTTGATGGCAAATGGCTTAAAAAATAACTACTGCCAGCAGACTTTTGTTGCTTTTATGATTTTTATGTACTAAATATTCAGCTTTGTACAGTTGCATCAGTACAAAGTTTTAGTTGTTGACAGATCTGCCCCATTTTTTACTGTGGGCAAACTACTTTTTTCTAACACCTAAGCTTAAAAACAGAATTGAAATGAAAAGTGAACCTAATGCTTATAAAAGCAGACCTAAGGTATTCAGCAAAAAGTAGTCATGGGAAGAACAAGTAATTAAATTTTTACATGAATGTCTCAGGTTTTGCATTGCACTTCTAGGGCCATCCTTTAGCCACATAAAATACAGCAGCCCAGATTCTTTCATTTCAGAATTAACATGTGTGCTCCTTCCTGTGCTTATTCAGAGTGAAAAATAGGTATTTTCATCACCAAGGCCTTAAATGTTTTAGGATACTTATTCAATTCTCTTCTGTCCTAATGGAGCAGGTCACAGCTGCTGAACTTCAGCAGCAGAGTTTGTGCCAACTGGAAGAGTACTGCTGGCTCTGGAGATTCTTCTGTAGAAGTAATTGCTTCCAGCAATTTAACAAATTCAGAATTGATGCTTAAGAGATTCAGCTAACACTGTTTTCAATCTAATGGTTATATGTTTTAATCTACTGTTAATTTGCATAATATTTAGAACCAAATGGTGTTAACTGACTTCCACATCCTGACCTGACCTTCACTTACATTCCTCCTTGTCTGCAATTTTTCAATTTAGTTCAATTCACTGCAAGACCATAATCAGTCTGAATCCTTCCTTCCTGAGCTCACATATGTGGTTAATGGCTGCATTCACTGAAATACTGCTTATGCTGCAACAGCTTTAACACTGCACTTGGCAGTCTTTTCCATATTGACTGAAAAACAAGAACACCACCAGCAATGTTATGTTACTTGTGATAACACTGTTAGAAAAGCAGTTCAGAAACATTAAGGTTCTACAACTTGCTGGAAAGAGCCAAATTTTGACAACCTCCTTTCTGATACTACAAACTTGTCTGTGCCAAGCTATTACATTACTAAACCAACCTTCTAGAACACACAGCCTTTGACTTAAATGGCAAACATATATTCTCCTAGGTATACCAGAGTATTTTAAGAGTCATGATCACACATTCACACAATTCAGGCCTAGTCATTTTTGTAAACACCTAAGCTATTACAGACTCCCACTTTCTTAGCAAAATAGTCCTAGCCAAATATTCAGTACCGATGAGATAATATAGAGCTTATAATTTACAGACAAAACAGTAACTGGCATAATTTGTTTATTGTACTGTGAGCATCAGTATATATTAGAGACAAAGAAAACATGACTTCCAGGACAAAGAAAAAAAAACCTGGAGATTTAAAGTTTTGCTCAATATCAATCATGGAGAACCTATAAATTATCTGCTGGAATGCTTTTAGCTCAAAAGCTTGGCTTCTACAATTACAGAACACTGAAGAATACAAGATGTTCTGGATCCCAAAAGCCACATACCTAAGGTTAAATTGTAAAAGACCTGAAAAGGTGTTAGGTAAAATTTATAAACTTGTTTTCTTCTGAGACAGATTGATTTTATCTCCAAGACTCAAGGCCATTCCCTGTAAGGAAAAGAAAGAAGACGATCATGGCACAGATACTTCACTTTGAAATGACTTTATCTTATCTATATTAAAATGGAAGTTCCATATATAGAAATCTGTGAAGTCATGGGAATTTCTAGCTGTTCACTTATTTGTACACATCATACTGCACATTTCCTTAACACTAGGTAAAGGTTAGATCTACATGTATTATTGAAACAACGAAACCTAAATGAGTTGGCAAATGTTACATGTGTTATCAGAAGAATTAAAAATTTAAGCCTTTTGACCTCCAACCAGTTGAAAGTAGACTGCCAGGGGAGAAATTACAACTGCCAGTCCAGTTCCTGAAATTCAGCTGTTGAAAGTCTCAGAGCTGGTACTAGCACTCAATGCACTAAAGCTATGAGAAATAATTTAATCACAGAACCACATTAATATTGCATAGCAACTGAAGAAATCTCATAAGAAACTGCATGAATAAATCCACATATTCAATAGCAGAATGATTTCCAAGTGAAACCATGCTGGTATATGTAACTGAATGCAGTCTTATGTAAAAATGCCACTGTAAGCATATCAGAAACATGAATTTAAACCAGTTCAAAATCTTTACAGTGACATCACACAAAGTAAATGATTTCTCTAAATGTGAAAACTCACTGGTAATCTTTTATTGTACCCTGTTTAAAATACGTCTATTTTACACTGTTCTTTTACTGTATTTATTCCAAATCCCATACTTTATCTTTAGTAAGGAGGCAGAAGTTCTAAAATCCAAAGCAGACTCATAGATATACCTGCAGAAAATACTCCTACTAAAAGACTCCGGGTTTTGTTTTGCTGTTTTTTTAAAAAAACTCCAGCAAACAGCAATTATATGCACAAAATTTCCCTGTTGTGTGATACTAAAACGTGCAATTTAGTAGGAAAAAGGTCATGGAACCCTGAGGCATATTTGCTCTTTATTTAAAACCAAATAAAATATAACATCCTATTCACAGTACTATAGATAAAATAAGGAAATCTTGGCCCTAAGGCCTATTTTATGGTAACACACTAGGAGAAAAGATCTACAACATAGTTTTAGGGTATGATCACACCCAATTACAAAGATTTTCCTTCCTCACAAAATCTGTAAAAGAGAGTTTTAAAACTAAGTATAAAGTTGCTATATTCACCTTTCCCCCCCAAAAAATCCCATTTATCTAGCACTAGAAACTAACGCACGACAATCTGCAGGTTTTTTAAGAGTGCTTGGTACATTTTCACAGAAGTGACAAGGAGACAATACAAGCCATGTTACCTGACTCTTTGCCCGGATTCGTATGTGACCAGTGACAGGCGCCTCTGGCCCGAGATGGATCGGCTTCTCAATGCTGACGTTCGCAAGGGCATCTTCTCCAAAGATGGAACGGGCGTAAAGATTGGCCGCCATGAAGCCACAGTAACCAGAAAGTGCCTGTGGAAACCACATTTGAACTCTTCAGAAAGACACCAAAATCCTTTAAACACGTTTTGGTTCGCCCTAGGTTAGCTAGGCTAACACATCGGTATGTAACGTTTATGTTTCTTTTTTCCTGCGCAGTACTTCGTAAAATGTGGGAATGGTTCACTAGGAAAGAGTGGTGGCCTTTTTCTAGAATTAATATTGGAAAACATGCAACCTACAGTATTCCTCAAAACAAGGTAAGATGGCATTTTATGGTCGGATTTAACCAACAGCAAAGTGGTAAAGAAGCTAAATAGTAACAATAGATCTTGTCTGGCTGCTATACATGTATTAGCTAATAGCTATTACACATGTTATACCTTAATAGCAAATACTGTATATATTTATTTTGCTTTACAACAAAAAGGCTAAACTTGCAAAAGAAAGGTAAATTTTGGCAGAGAAGGAAGAAACTTGGAGCTACTGAAAAAAAACCTTTATAGAAACAGATGGTGCCATTAAGTCTATACTACAGCTTGGCTACCACGAATTAAAACGGACATTCTGACTTTCTAACTGGGGAAGAAACAGCTGATTAAGCAACACAGAATTCTGGTAACTTAATTTGCTTTTAGTAATTTCAGACCACTCATTTAAAAACTTTGAAGTACATGTTCCATTTCATTTTGTAAGCAAGCATTTCTAATAATATTAATAACAAATGCTGAACAAATTAAATGGTAAAGCACACAACCTAAAAAGGGTATCTAAAAGTCTCCAAGAAATAGCTCACCTTCTCCGGAGTCAGGCATTTCATATTAGTTGACTTCAGTATGTGCTGTAAGTACTCATTTAGATCAACGATATTTGTATTCACTGTTACCTTCAAGGAGAAAAAAAAAGGCAATTACTTTAATTAGCACCTCAGGCATTTCTGAAACCATCTCTCCTTTGGGGCTTTATAAAGGAGATTACCACTGCATTTCCCCTTGAGGAATTGCACACTCAGTAAGCTGGCTGCACTCCCCGTTATGTGGTGGTATCATAAGAAGTCTTCCCCTCCTGCCATCCAGTTGTTAGAGATGGAGAATTTCATGCTATTACCATGCCAAACATGTAGACTCTCCAGAGCAAATAGTGGACTTCTTGTCTGAATACAGTGTGCACATTGCCAAAACACAAAAAAAAGAGGTATCTAGTCCAAAGATTGCTTTTAACTAATGATAAAAACTACTTTTATCTTTCCCTCCTAGCAACAAAGCTGCCTTGGCTTCCTCATATTGATTATTGTTGGTCTGGTCTGGTATAATCTTCTTTTTAACACAACTTTATAAATTTCTCAGGTTTCACATACCATGTCTTAAAATTTATTGTGCACAAGTTTCCCCTGAGACATTTAAATCTAGTCTGAAGCAAACACATGTAAATATATGTACCAAACAAAGTACAGTTCATGTAAAATATCTTCCATTCTGTTTTAATGTTTCTGCTCTATTCTTAAATTATATTGCTCTGTTGTATGAGATTATGTCCCTCAAATCCTTTTTTAACAGGTCTGTTTGGGCACCCTCAGTTAATATGAAGTGTACCCACCACCTTGTTTGTCTTGCACAGCATCCATAACTCCATGCTACAGCTGTACTGCAAAGTGACAGAGTGAAAGGAAGATGCCCCTGTCCATGGCAGGGGGGCTGCACTAAATGACCTTTAAAAGGTCCCCTGTGACCCAAAACACAATGCAATTCAGAACTGGAGAGGCTGAGCAGTATGAGTCATTCTGCAGCCTCAGCATAAACCTATACCTGCTGCCATCTCATCTTTGAGCCAAAATACACAACTGTCACCAATCAGTTTGGACACCTTCCATACAGGAGATAAAGCTCAATGCAAATACCACTTTTGCAAGAAAAAACCCCTAGTTATTGCATTGCTGAGCTTGTGAAACTGATAAGATAACAGTAAGAGAAAGAGCTACTTGAGGCAAACATCCAATGTGGATGTTGAATAAGGTTTATATGACAATAGATAATGCTGATTTAATGAGTTGGTGTAGAGCAAGAAACAGAATTATACCACATCAACAAACAAACCCCGAATAACATACAAAAAATAAAACTAACTTTGTTTTCCCACTCAAACTCTGCCCACATCTGTCTGAACTCTGCATCCGTGCAAGAAGCAGGCTGGATGTAATCCATGATGTCAATGTGGATATCACTGAGAACCACACAGTTTCTGTCGCTGGCTGCTCCAGAGACATCATACACTGCAATATAAAACACAAACCACCTTAATGTTTAAAAAAGTGAATTTGCACTTAATAAGGTTACCACCTGCCAGTTAACAGCACTCAACCCTTGCTCAGTCTCATGGCTGACCTCTGTCCTCTTCAAGAGCTTTACCCAGTTGCCACAGAACTCTGAGTTAAGTGTGTTGGTCTTTCAGGCAGGGCTGCCCAGCTTGTTCCAAACTCAGAGGCTTGGGTTCAAGTATCACACTGACAATCATTCTAAAGGTAGCATGTTCTACAATGATTTTAAGTAAAAGCAATATGGATTTTTTTTTAAATCACCACAAAATATTCATGCATGGTAGACCATTTCATTTCTTTTCCCAGCATATAAAGCTGTAATTATTTTTGGGCTCATTAAGTAGTTAAGAAATGTTTCATATTAATGTTAATTTTGCATACTGAACTTTTACTTACCAACATTACCAAAAATGATTCCATTTTCTGTTGAAGCGACTTTGACATTAGCTTTAATGTTGGCAAAATCATGTGGAGCCAGTGTCAGAGGAGATGGTTTTTCCACAAGTTTCAAGTCACCTGTGTAAAGAAATTGGGGGATGGGCATCAGGGAATATTAGCAGTACACAACGAGCTTAGATTTTTGAAAAAACACTTTATTTTCTTGTCAACCAATTTTTGTATCTACAGAGCTGCACTAACCACCACCATAAAGATATTAGTTGATTTGGAATTGATGTGGGGGTTTATACAGTTTGCTAACTGTAAGACAAAGTAATTTACATTACATACAAAATTTTGGTTAAAATATTACTGTGTTCACCCAAACCCCACTGAAAACAAATGCAAATACTGACTTAAGTGGGCTTTGGATTGAGTATAGCATTATTTTTTTAACAAGGAAATGGTTAATTCTACCTTGTGTTTTAATCACTGACAACATCATAAGACCAAATCCTATAGTCAAGTGCCTCAAAACCAAAGTTCAACGTCCAGTATTACATGCACTAAGCTATTTATAAACAGGTCAAAGTATCACCTTGACTCTGAACATAAGTGCTCCAAGGAAGCACTAAGGGTTGCATTTTTACTAATCCTTTGGCAAGCAATTGTGAAAGACTCCTTAGTTCCACTAAACTGCCACTTGAGAACGCAGCATGAACAGCATGAGCTCTACACACAGGAGTGATGCATCGAGTCAGCTCTGGCACCACATCTGAAGACATCACCTGGGAAATGAATTCCACTTAACTGAGCTGACAAATAGAAAAATATTAAATAATATATTCATTTTATTCATTTCCATCACTAGTCTGATGAAATGATTTAGAAGTTCAGGAGAAAGGTTATGCCCCTCCAGTCATATTTACAATAATTAAAAGTATGTAACGTGTTCTCCTGGTGTATTGTAAACATATTTCAACTCCTGACTGCCAAAGTAGAGGACAACTAATAAGAAAAGGGTCACTGTTCTTAGATTATCTGCTCCAGTCGCTCCTCTAAAAGAAGTTAATGAAGCTTCAGTATTGTTAAAGCAAGACTCTGGTACAGCTGCTGGTGCAGGGAATGGTTTCAGCTGAGTAAATGCAGTATTTAATGCAGTGTTACCTGAGTCTGAGTGTAAAAAACCCCTAGGGCAGATGGCTTTCTCTGCCTGACATGTGCCCCATACAACTTGAGATTTTGTCCTTTTTTTGAAATTTATTTTTGATGTCTATAAGAACAGCACAATGGGGAATAAGTATATCAAAAAACCTGTCCGTATTTCAGGGAAAAAGGAGAAGGGAAAATGTAATGCTACTTCCTTAGTGAAAAAGCCATGAAAAGATACAAAATCTGACTGCAGTTTGTATCATCAGATGGTACTGTCAGTGCCAGCACATAAAAATCTTCCACCAAATATATAAAAAAATACATTTGAAAGGCATTCAAAAACATCCTTCCAAAATGGAAACTGGCATAAATTTGTAAGTATTTCGAAGTGTCTGAGAAACTCCTCACAACTGGGTGCCAACGCCCAGCACTTCACGGTTGCTTTGTTTCCACCAGTTCTCCTTACCCAGCGTGGCCAGCTCCAGGGTGCAGTTCTGCAGAGTGTCACTGGTCTGGTTGACAACAAGCACATCCAGCACAATGTCATACTGGTTGACGTGGACATACGCTTCTGCATACACAGGGTCCGAGAAACCTGTCAGCTGAGTAACCTGTGACAGAGGTTAGGGTGTTTAATGTCATGGAACAGTTTTAAACATAGAATCATGTCAAACAATCACCAAAAAATAAGAACGAAGTACAGTTAAATCCATTATTCTTTAATATGAGTCTTCAAAACAAGCAAGTGTGCAAAGAGCTTTTAATTTTACAGAATTTACTCAGTAGTAAGAAAAACCAGAAAGCAAAAGAAAAATGGGAAAAACACCTCAAAAAATCACCACAAATTTTACCTAGAAAGCAGTATTTAAAGAAGTTGTGATGTTTAGGGAATCTAGAGTTCCTGCATAAGTCTTCCAAAACAAATAGATTTCATTAATTTACAGATAAATACACAGTGATTGTCCATATTTTTAATAAAAATGAACACTAACTGCATCCTTCCTTCACATATCCTTTTGTATACAGATTACAACTGTAAAACCTTTCTAGATGAAATGTATTCTGAATTGCTAGGTTGCTAAAATATGAACTGTAAGGCCATTTATTCTTAAGAAGATCAGCAGGACAAAGAAACGCTGACTTAAAATTAAAAGGTAGCTTTAAATTTAAAAACAATTCAACCAGTCTTTAAAAGCTTGTTTTTTTAACTGATAAAGGAATGAAGAGATTTCTTCTCTTTGGACCTTCTGTGCAGGTCCTAGTAATCAGGAGCAAAAAAAAGTACAAAGATAAGGATGCACTGCACTTGGCAATAGGATACAGCAGCCAAAGAAAGAAGGGGGTTCTTAATCTCTACTGATGTCCTTACTCTTTTCCCTGTGAACCTTACTGGGCTCTTCAAACCAGCAAACTATTTCAATTTCTTCTCCACATTCCACCAGCTCAGCACTCTCCAAGTTTCCTCCTTATTCCTCCCCTCCCCACGTGAAGAAGGTAACAACTACAAGCACAAGGGCTTTACTCTGTCTTGATCCCAACCAGGAAATACCTGTGTCTTTTCAATCAGCCAGCACTGTCTGTTCTTTAGTTCAAGCCTAAGATTCCCAAAGCTGATCCTGTGCATAAGCAGCGCAACGTGTATATAATTAAAACACTAATTTCCCATTACCTTATTAAGTTTGGAAGCAAGAGGATCAGCAGCCTCTTTCCTCTGTGTGTTTCCCATTGCTGCAAGAAGGCTGAGCTGAAACTGGTCTTCTTTTGAGCTCATTTCATTTTTAGCAGTGAGCTGCATGAAGGAAATGGGATCATCTGGCTGAACCGTCACATTCCTCTTCTCCGATTCTTTCTGCAGGAAGAGAATAATTCAAGAATTCACACTGAATTCCACCCCTTAGCACAGAAACACAGCTGAATAATGGCTGACTTACACAGAGTCAAATGGTGACATTTCTTGGACCAGTTTGGATGTGAACATCCATCAAAAACTACAAGTGTTTCTGGTTACACACTTATAATAGCTCACCTTCTGGGAAAGTTTCTCCTCTTCTAGCTTGGCTGACAGCATATGAGAGAGGGACTGCCTGCATTCTTTGTTGAAAATGTCATTCATGAGAGGAGAACATTCTGACAGAACTTTCAGACACAAGGAAATACGATCCACATCATCATCTGTAATAGGCTTCTTGGGAAGAGAAGACTTTCCCAAATGGAGAATAGTGGCCATCAGCAGCATAGCTTCAGCATTAAAGGACTGAGAAGGACAAAGTAAAGAGAATGGAAGAAGGTTATTGCTTTTTCCATAGCTTTACAGAAATGTTTATTTCTGACATATATAAAAAGGTGTACATTAATCAAATCATAAAAAGTCTGAGCAGAATTACTTATTTTTTTAGTACTTGATATCTAGAAACCAAGCAGCATGATTTAGAGACTATCTAGATAGAGTGACTGGAGAACAGTATGTCCTGTTTGTGACCTAAATTATCATTATCATCCAATCACATAACTGGCACTTCACTTTGGACTTAACCCATTTTGCATCTGTTAAAATCAAAAGAGGCAACAACCAGCTCTTCCTTGCATGTACAGTGAAAACACAAGAGATGACTTACATTTTGTTTCTTCTTTTCCTGAACTAGTGACACATATCGTAAAGCGATCTTGGTTAAAGTTGTAGCAAGGGAAGCTGCAACAAAGAAATCACCATCGAGCAGGAATCCTCTTAATGGAGGTCTGCAAAGACAAATCATCATCAGAAAACTAGTTCTGGATGACACCCTTCAGCCTACTTCTCTTGATACCTTAACATTTACACTGTACAAGCAAAACAAGCTTGAAACATCCCAGAAGGTTGCTTTTTTTTCCCTCTCAAAGTATTTTTTTCCAGATACATTCACAAGTCACATAGTCATTTCCACACTGACTAAGGAGTGAGAGGTGTAATGTATAATAATTTTATTGTAGCACTGAGATGACAATGACTAGTCAAGATGAAGTAGCCCATCTGCAGTAACTAAGGAAATATAACAATTGTTCTACCTACCAACAAAATAAACTATAGCAAGTATTAAGTACTGCAAGGTGATATCAAGAGAAGAAAATGTTTTAAACTGAAGGCAACATCTCTGTATCCAACTAAAATTGTGAGAGAACTTTACACATAAAAAACCAAATAGAATTTAAGATATCATAATTAATAAAGTCCTTTTTGATACAGTAAGCTTTGACTACAAATCCTAAGCAATCGGGCAACATCCTATTAGCTACCATCTACCTGGGATAATACCTTAAAACAGGAAATTCCCTCAACCACTGAACTCTGTCTGAGAGAAAATACAACTCAAATAGAAAAAAAACCCCACAAAATCAACCAAGTCATTCCTGGCCTAGTATGAAGTCTTAAATACCTGTCTTCTTCCTTTTTGGCAGGTCGTGAACTACTGAGAGCACTCTGTGTTGCATAAGTGCCCATCTCTGTAACCAACTTTTGGGCTGGACCCACAGACACCTCTTCTTCAGGTTTTAGCTCCCCAGCTTCTTTCTTGATTTCAGATTCTACTATTGGGATCTAGAAATGAGCAGGAAATAATTGTTACAACTAAAATAAAAGATGTATTTTTGTTCTGCAGAAGGTTTTAATAAAGATTATCTGCATCACTGAAGTTCTTATAAGCAAAAAGTCAGCTAAAATGCAACAGTTTTGTGAGAATTTGAGGAGATAAGCAGATGTTGAAATACATACAGAAGCTTCCTACTCATGCAATAAAGCTCAAATTGCACAGATTGTCTTAAATCCCTCTCAGAACAACCCACTTAAAGCACTCTTTCTTTGCCACTGAATATAATTAAATTATACCTTAAAGCAGCCTTAATTTTCTGAAATAAGGAATTTCTCATCTCCCCTCTTAAAAGATATCCCTTATTCTCAGCTCAAGTATGAGACTTGAAAGAAAATTGATCATGAACGCAAAACCCTAACTTCTTTTTACTTAAGATTTCCTGTGCAGTGCCATTAACACATCTCAAGTCCCCAAAACACTGTTAAAAATATCTTTTTCCTAGAAAACCCACTGCATAACGTCAAGAAAAACCACAAAGAGCTAGTAAACACAAAAAAACCCAAAGCACACACACACCTCTCCAAGTGATCTGCGCACTTCTGTCATTACACTTTGTATGTCTTCCTTTGTGCTGCAATATTCTCCCAGGATCCATAACGCTCCTCGATAAATCCTAAGACAAGAACAGTAACTTAAGTCATGTTTTCATCATAAATTCAAACTAGCATCAAGAAGTGATTTATGTTCGGTGGTAAAGGTCAGTCTTGACAAATCCAAAAGGACACAAGTGACAAAAAGCAGGTGTGATCAAAAACAATTTCAGCTTTAGTAAGCTCATAAACAGGTACATCAAAATAGATATATTCTCTGGTACAAATTTATTTCCATCTATGCTAATCCTGACAAAATTAAATTTCATTGTGATCATGGTGAAATAACTACTGTATGTGAATAAAGTAAGCTGTAAATTCTCCACTTAACTAAAACAAACTAAATTCTCCATTTTAGAGGAGAAAATGAAAAACAAGAAGATGAATGAAGATTAGGAAAAGAATACCAAAGCTTCAGAGATTTTTTTTTCACGCTTAATGAGATGATGATGGAGATAAGATTCAGAGTTTTCTGTGTATTACAAGAATGACAGAGTGCTGTCTTCATACAGAGAAGTTCTCATATGACTTAAGCATTACAGATCCACCAGAAAAGAAAGTTTTTAGAGCCCTGAAAGGTGTTAAAGAAGCTTTGGAGGTTGCAAAGCCTGGTGTATGTTAGACTGGGTTTTCTAATAAATCTAGTCTAAGTGTTTCCAGTTGCCTACAAGAGCGAATGCCTTCCTAACTCTGTTTTAACAAATATATCACTTTATGGTTGGCCTTCATCAACAACACTATCTCCTAGCAAGTGGAAATACAATTACCAGTTGCATATAGAAATGAAATTTGAATTTGTTTTCTTCATTCAATGCAAAAAGCACTTAATTTCTTTTGTACAAGTAGGTTGTACCTAGAAATCATCTACTCCCAAAATATCTCAGCTTCAGTTATTCTTTGTGTGGGGTTTGCAAGAATTTTGGTACATATTTAAAGGCAATATACATTCAATGAGAGTGAGCCACAAGGTGCTCCAGTGTTGGTTTGATACTGTATTTTGGACTCACTTGACAGATTTAATTGAGTGAAAGACTTCAAGCATCTTCTCAACAATAAGAGGTCTGAGGTTATCAAATCTCTGGATTGCTTCCCGCACAAACTCCAAGACATCAGCAGCTGCTGCTTCATTATTATCACTGAGGAACTCCATCAGCTAGCACAGAAGAGTGAACATGAGCAGAAACAGCAGCACAGATAAGTCTGTACAATAATATTTGCTTGTACATTCAGAAAAATAAAACTGCATATGTATCTTCCATTAAACAAAATTGCAGTCAAACAGCCTTAAATACATTCCAAACAATAACCAATTATCATAATCCCAAATTAGTTTTCTAATGATACAAATTATTGCATTTTAAGTAAAGGGCCTCTTCAGCTCATGTTCTGCAAAAGCATTTAAAAGTAAAGCCTCAGAAGACAAATGTTAACAGCATCGAAAGTCCTGTATTTCTTTAGGGATTAAAAATAATATTGCTTCCTGTGACGCCACTGTGAGGAACACTTCAGCTATTCTCTAGGTTTTGGGTATAGCTAGAACCTATTTACTGACAATATAATTAAACATTTGCATACCACTGGGATAACATTTGCAGCCATGTCTGGAAACCGAACGCTACAGGAATGCAGTGTCCGAACAAGCAGCTGTCTGTACTTGTCTGTATCTTCGTGCTCCGTCACATTATTAGTTTTAATCACTTCCTTCTTCAGAACAATCACAAGCTGCAGAAGAGATCAAATAAAACTCAAAAAAGTGACATACTTTTCAATAGAAAAAAAAAAGCTTAATGAATCAAAAATACATATATTTTACCTCCTCCACATTTCTCGAAGACACAAGATCCAGAGCCAGTTGGAGGGTTTTTTTGCGCACTTCTAGATCTGGGGTACTCAGCACTCTGAGGATGTCCATAACTAGATCCTGAAACAATAACAAAATTGTAAGTAATTTGCTGTTTTAACTTACTTACTTCCTTTTCATGCAATTCTAATTTTCAGTCCTCAATGATTTTCAAAGCCTTTCTGGATACATAATATGTAATCTGCTGACAAGCAAGCAACATATCCCAGGCATTAGGACCTTCACAGTGTTCATTTAATACATGCTACATTTTCATAGAAGTCTACCATGCAAGCTACATCATTAAACCTTAAGATCAGGACAGCATTTGCTATTGATAATTCTTATACAGACAATAAAAGCAGGAAATCATAAACATACAAGTCCATCCAATATGTTTCTACCAAAAACATTCCAACAGAAAATGTAAACTTCAGAAGTACATTTCTCCATACATCACAAAACCTGAAAGCTTTGTTATTGAAGGCTTTTCTTTCCTAAAGTTTGCAGGAAAAGACACAGCTCACATACCTGTAATACTCGTTCATGGGAGGGATGCTCCTTTAATTCAATCAACCGATCCAAGACAATCAGTTTCACATTATTATCACTTTCTTTAATAATCAAATCTATGTAGCACTGGGCAGCTGCCTAAAATTAAAAGGATTAAAATAATTTTTTAATTAATGAAGAGGACAAACCAGCAAATTTCTGAGAGAAATTCTGGAAAATAGTCCTTTTATATTACTTTTAAAGCAGCTACTCTGATTTGGCACAGAAATTAACCTGAGAACAGACTTTAAAATTTTCTGGTCCATTATAAATGGATTCCACTACATTACAAAAATCACACTGGAAGGCTCACAACTGCATCAGCTTACAACACACAGACTGGATTTCTAATTCAAAGAAAGACACAACAAGATAGATTACCTGACATACTTTGGGTCAGCTGTGAAGTACACAACAGGGCATGAAAACTAACCTAAAACAGTTGGCAGTTAACCTATCTAGATATCGTTTTAATGACTACTCAACAAAAATGATATACCAAAGCAAGAATGTTGGAATTCATACTCCCCCTGACCTTTTGAAACTACTATCTACAATGCTTTTACTCTGAGTCTAGACTTGCATATTTTATTTTTGAAATTTCCATACAAGTTCAAAACTTCTGAGTGCTCTTAAATAATCAGCTGTACAAATATGAATCTAGGAACCCCAGGTCAATTAGAAATCAACACCAATCTTCACTGATTTATGGTTCCCTCTTGGTCTGAAAACAGGAATAAAGACTAAAGAAAGTAATTCAATCTCTGAAAATCTTCAGCTTTAGTCTGCTTTGCTAACTATGCCAAGAGGATTGCAGGTTGGTACCAACCCTTGTACAAGTCTGCACAGTAATCATGCTTGTCCCCTACCAAAGTGACATGAAGTCCCCTAGCTCTAGGTCTGCAAAGCAGTCTCAGTCTTTTTCTGTGACCAATTCTAAGAGATATTTTAAGAGAGACCTTCACGTGTGAAGTGTTACTAAAGCCTTTGCTTTTTCAAGCTACATGCAGCACACAGCACCCATTTCAGTGCACTAAAAGCTAGTGAACACCTGAAAACATCATTTCCATACCTTGATTGCTGTTGGTGCACTGGAGAGTGTAACTAGAGTACCTGCAGCTTCATACTTCACTGCAGGGCTCGATGACTGCAGCAAGTTGTAGATGCAGCGAATAAACCGAGCTCTCTCCGATGGATTTGCATGACAGACCTCAACAAGAAGAAGGATGCACAGTTGGCACATAAAGAAAAAAGGAAACTGCAATCCTGCAGTTTACCTGCTCCATTATCTTAGAACAAGGAGAGAATTGAGCAAAAGATGACAACCTTTTCTGGGGCATTCACAGCTGTAAAATCTAATTACAAAAGCTGTTCTTGACAACTCAGTGCAATGCCACCAGGTCTTAAAAATCTCAGATCAAAAGGAAGGGCACAGTCTCTACCAGCTTCTGTAAGAGACGCCCTGCTAATGCCCATGAAACCAGACTGATAATACACAGTCCCCATCACAGCAAATCAGGTGAGACATATTGCTCTACGTTGTGCATACTTGAGCTTTTATCATTTCAAGAGACAAATCTTATTCAGCTGTATTAAACAATGACATATTCCTGACATGGACTATAAAACCTTTTCCAGCAGCATTCTATCCATTCTAAAAAGCAGTCTGATATAATCTAACGTGCCACAACATTTCCATTTTACCTTGTAAATTAGTTCAACAATAACCAACTGCAGGATGTCACCAAATGTCTGGACTTGGTCAATACAGGTACTCAAATAATCCAAAGCTCGATCCTACAGAAATAAAAGATAAATTATTTTAAATTAGACTGAGTTTGCTCACTCAGTTGAATTTTAAATCAAAACACATTCTAAAATCAAACTACAAAACAGCATGTATGTGACCCTTCAACTTGAAATTAAAACAATTTAGGAAAACACTGTAAACCCAAAGAGCAAATTAATCTGTTCTGTCTGTAGATTGCAAAAGAGAGACAAAACTAATGGTAATCAGGCACAAGAGGCAATTGCCTGTAGAGCAAATAATCCAAAACACTAAACAGAAACTGCAATTTCCTTCTCACGCAGCTACAAAAGCTATAAAACAGTAGATAAGAGAGCACTTCTCAGTCTGGTTATGCTCCCTTGCCAAAACTAATTACAGATTTCAGCACCAGCATATGCCTTCACCAAACACAGTAATTCTCCTTTAAAATGAAGACAGCACTGAAGATCTACTTTAACTTTTTCAGTACCACATATCCCAAAAAAGTATTAACATTGTCAAACGTGGGTTTTTTTATGAATACAAATAGTTCATACTACCAACAAACTCCTGGCTAGTTACCCAGCACATTTTCAAGTTATTAAACCAAATGAGTCTGTGGGCAAGTGTTCTTACCTGATCTGCGTGAATCAGCATCATAAATGCATTTCTTTTGCAGCTTGCATCTTTCTCATTCACCAAGAAATCATGGATCAATTCAGGTGCATCAGGTATAAGATGTTCAAAGTTTCTTAAAAAAAAAAAAAATCCTAATTAAAAGACCTACTGGTAAGGAGTAGAACCCAAGGCTTAAGTGCATACCCTGAAGACAAATATTTACAAAAACTCAAGAGTAAAAGAGTGATACAGAGCTTTTGTGCAGCTATTTAAACAGCAAACAGACTCAGGGAGCTTTAAAAAATTGTTTGTTGTCATGACAGCTAAGACATTACCTCATCAATGATTATACAACTGATAGCAACACTCAGCCACACGGTTCAGGTAAAAACTGCAATAATGTTTAGTATGTAACTGCAGCACATCAAAAACGTCCTGCTCAAATAAATTTATATACGCATATTCCTACAAGGATTCTTCCATATTCATGGTTGTGGACAATGGTGACAAATAATAACATTTAGATCATCAAGAAAGGCATTTGCCCATGCAAATTAACCTGCAATATAAGGACCTCTATCGTACTTGAGAACACAGTAGCAGTACCTTTCGCTTCTCCAAAGAAGTCCATTAGGTAGAGGAGAAAAAGCAAACAAACTGAAAAAAGCCCAAAACCCACAGCAGTGATTGATAAATAAATGTTTCAGATCTTAAAAACTATGCAGATCACTATAGCTGGCCTTGGTCTTCTGCACCCACAGTTTCCAACTGTTTCTGGCCTTTACCTGTAGATGGTGTAAATGGCCAGGACCGCGTTCCTGCGCACGTAGCTGTGCCGATGCTCCAGGCAGGCGCGGATGGCCGGCATCAGAGGCTCCAGCAGCTCTGCTTCCTTCAGCTTGCAGAGAAAGCGGAGAGTAGAGCCCCGGATAAACTCATTTGGGTGCTGAAGATCCTAAAACCAACAGGAAACATATTTGAAATGCCAGACTCTCCAGATGAATGCACTCGCTAGCTTGCTAGCCTTCTCCCACACAGCCTTCCGAAGGTACAAGTTCCCAACACCCACAGTGACACCTCAGTCTTCTCACTAAATACATTCTTAAAACACTGCTGCCTCAGTGTTTTAAATATGTACCAATATTTAAAAACAGGTGTTTCTGTGCAGTAACACTTACAAAGCCTGTAGTATTTTTTTTGCATTGTATGTGTTTTCCCCAATTACCCTGGGTGCGAAAGCTCAGCCTGTGGGCATTTCCACACACTGGATACTAACCTTTAGTGTGTATTAGCTCATCTGCTTCCAACCCACTCCCAAAGTTGAAGGCCTTTACTAGAAGTGTCCCAAATATACCACATTCCAAAAACAGTGTCCTTTATGAGCCATGGCTTGTCCCAAGATACCATGAAGACAGTAATTACATTACCCTCACCTCTGACATTCACTAACAGAGAAACTACATTTTTGTTAAGTTATAACAGTAAAAGAACACAAAATTTCCTTGCAGTAGCCATGCTGCTTCTCTACAGTTATCCAGCCCTGAAGCACTGAGACATCACTTCTAGGAAGGAAATGCTGAGTATAAACCACTTTTATATTGATAAAATAACACAAAGTGATCCACTTGCTGTAAAGATCCAGACAAGTAATGAAATAAACAATGGGCTACCTTTCTGTATGCATCACACACGAGGATCATTTCCTGCAAGAGCCTGCCATCTGGAGTGGTCTTTGGCACGATCTCCCAAAAGACAAGCAGCAGTTTTTTGATGGTATGATCTTGGAGAGGCAGCACAAAACGTATGATGGTCATCAGAAGCCCAGGCAGTTTTTCACCATTCAGAATCATAATGATTACTTTCTTCAAGGCCTCAGTCTTCAACTTGACATCTCCTTTTTCTAGAGGAGGAGGAAGAGGAAATGAAGTCAGGAAGGCTGACATGTCACAGTTAGTTTAACAATACCAATCTTCAGCGACAGAAGACACAAACCCCTCTGAAGGAGTGCAGCAGAGCATACTAATAAAATTCATGCCCTCTTATTATAGGATAAAGAGGAAGTAAGAGACATTTAAAAATAAGCATGGAGTTCAGACTTAATTCTAGGATCAATATATTGGAATTGGAGGAGTACAAATTCCAAGGCTGTTTTAATACTTAAATTTAAACAGCCTTTTATACCAGGACACTACAATGTGCTCTGTTGTCATACATATATATACTAGACACTATCACTGCTGTTTCTGCCAGCACATTCTGCAGTGCACTGAACAAGAGACAACACAACCTATTGCTTATTACAGTGCTTAAATCTGCCCTTGCCCAAACTGGTATTACTTAAAACTTAAAAAAAAAAAAAATAAAAAAAAAATTTCAAATTTTGCACAGATGGGGGACACACACAACAAAACAAAAATACATAAGATAATATCATGAAGTTTCTCAAACCACAGCAAACAAAGGAAGGTACACCTTTCAAAAAGCAACACAAAATAAACATCAAATTGACTTGTTTGAGTTTATAAAATGTAAACAATATTCTCAGAAAGGCACAATGAGAGAATATCACAATTCAGGTGAGATGGAGTATCCTTCAATCATTGTCCATACTTGCCTAGGTCATTTTTTAAGCTGATTTCAGACGGTGGTTCTGAATCCATGGGAACATTGATTAACGTGTAACACACGTTCTCGGCAGCAGTCATGGTTCTTGGTTACAGGAGTTTTCTCAAGGGAAGAATTACTTTGACACAAATATCAGACGACCTAAAATCAAGCAAACAAAGCCATCCCAGAGTTAACAGATTTTATTAACAAACAAGAAAACATTATCACAACTGACTTAATGGTTTGAATGAACTGCTGGGTTTCTTGAGAAGCCACATTCAAAAGCCCTCTCACTCTTCTGTTACACTAAAATATTCCTGTTAGCACCACAAAGATGAAGAGCACGAGATTTTCCAAAGACAATAAAAAAAGTAAAAGAAAGAAATCTTCCCAATGCTTCAGGCTACTTCCCAATACAGCCAGGGCTAACAGAAGTGAACAGGCACCTGACTGTAGCCCAACGGATGCAGCAGCTTCTCCCTCATATACTCACTCCCTGATCCTGGCTACATATCCCCATTACCTTCACTGCAGTCCTGTGCCCCTCCAGGTGAACTGACAAGAGCTAAAAGATTTTAAAACATTAAAAAAAAAAAAAAAAGATACAGTCATACAGTTCTCTTGACTTGATTAGCAAGTTGAATCAGTCTATGGAGGAAGCTCTGAAGATGAGCACAAGATCCAACAGAGCAGAAACCAAGGATGGGTGAAAAGAAAGCATGGTGGAGAGGGAAGCAGGACTGCATTTTGCCTGCCAAGGATCATCAGAGCATCTCAACTCTACTGTCTCTGCTAGACATTAATGAGGAAAGTACGTATTTTTATGGTGAAGAAGTATGAGAAGGTTACAGATCTATCAGAGCTGATGTATGGCTGACAGTTCAGGTAATAAAATTACCAATTAAGCTTATCCTCAGCCTCATGTTTTGTTTTTTCCATATATAACAGGTACCTAGGATCAAATCAACCTTTTTCTTCTATCAATTCTCATTCTCATGTTTGTTTATTCCTTATATAATAAACATCTAGGATCAAATCAACCTAAAAAACGCTCAAGTTTCAGGTTGCTTGTTTAATGCTATGATACCACACTGACAGGCACAGCAGAGAAAACTGTTACTTTTTATTACATAAGCAATTTTGTACTTTCTACAGAAATTGTGTCAAAACAAATAAGCTTTTATCAATTTTCTGGAAGTCTCCAACTGAGTTCAACAAATGATTAAAACACGGAAGATGCCTTTTTATTCTAAATTATGATACCACACATTAGTCAAATAATGTGTAAAGGCATATTTGTTTTATACAATTTTTATTACTAATAACAGCGCCAACGGAACTGAACCAAATGATCCCCACCAAAGGCTGTGATTTACATGAGGATGGAAACACCCAACTCTCCAACTCAAGGCTGTGCTTTCCCTGCAGATTGCTCTTCCTCGAGGTTCCATGATGGCAGGGCCAAACCTCCATGACATAAAGCTTTCAATAACAGGCCAGTTTAGGAAGCCTGTTGTCTGGGGACACCAGCTCACACCCCACATCACCTCTTTTATCTGTGCAGACAACTTCTGAGGTGCAAACCTTGTAAACTCTCCACTCCTATGTTATTACTGAAGCAGGAACAAACAAAATCCAGCAGATCAACAAACACCCATCCCTAGTATGGCTAAAAGTACCTCCCTACAAATAGCTCTGAGGAGAGAGGGAAGTTGGGACATGGAGCTGCAGTGTTTGAATGAGCACTTGAGGCAGTACACAAGCTGGTGCCAGGTCCAAAGTCTCTTTTCTCATCAAATGGGCACCTAGAGAACCTCAAACTGAACAGTGAGCAGGAAATTGTGCTAACTTGGGCTGCTGTCTCTTTCTACGCAACAAAACAACAAACTAAAACAGTACCACAGCAACTACCCCAGAAAACAATTGCAATACAAATTTTTCAAAGAATCCCGCCTCTTTCTGTTATTAATTCTTTATTTTAAGGATTAGATCCTTCAAGGCTATTGTTTAAAAGTATCTACATAAACAACTCATTCAAGAGAAAACTAGATGTGGCACTTAGTGCCATGGTGTGGCAAGGTGGTGATCAGTCAAAGGTTGGACTCGATCTTGAAGGTCTTTTCCAGCCTAATTGATTCTGTGACTACTGCTCGTTTGTAGAAATACAACTGTTTTCTTGCCTCAGCAGCAGCTTTTCTGCTTACTTTTCCATGCTGTTAGCCAGAACTCCTGCCTCAAAGCCCTGCAGCACCTTCACCTACAAGAACGACTCATACAAACCACAAAGCACAGCCTTGCGAAAGCAGACCAGGTATCTTTACTCATACCAAGACCTCAACTGCAGAAATTTCAAAAATTGCAGTCAAACATGTCTCTGAAGCATGATAAGTGAGTGTACTTTAGGCTCTGAGAAGCAGCAGTGAAAACAACTCTGCTAAAACACAGAGCTGGGAGACGTGGCAGGGAGAACCAGCACCCAGTTTTCCTCCTTGACCTAAAATCAGCTTGATCTTAGAGAGAGGCCCCACGGACACAGATGTAGGTGCTGCTCTACTGCTCCAGCAACAAAATTTCTGACCACCTGTACTGAGTCACACGGAATGGTTTGGTTTGGGGGGGTACCCTAAAGATCGTACCCTAAACTCGCTCCAACCCCCCTGCCACAAGCAGGGACACCTCCCACTAGACCAGGTTGCTCAGAGCCCCATTCAAGCTGGCCATGAACCCTTCCAGGGATGGGGCATCCACAGCTTCTCTGGGCAAGGAGAGGAAATCGAAATTTACAGCGGAAATCGAAAGTTACACTTTATCAAGCGAAGGAAATAGCCACGCCTGCTCGCCACCTACATCCCTGCGGAGCCTCGGGAACGGGGCCACCCCGTGAAACAAATCCCTGCGGACGCACCGCTTTACTGATGCACATCCGTAATGCACAGCGCAAAAAAAAACGTTTACTAAAAAATCCCGACAGATCCACAGCCGCCCTGGGGATATTTCTCCCTCCATGTCCCAGGCACCCACTCCCAGCTCAAACCCGGGGGGTTTTTACCTACGAGGCAAAACTCCCTTCGATGCCACCGCCCGCCCTTCCCCCGAGCAAACCGCGAGCCCCCCGCGCCACGGACCCCCCCAAACCCGCCCCGCGGCCCTGCCGGCGGGTCCCTGAGGCCTCGGGGCCTGCGGGGCGCACCGCACCCGCGGCGCCCGCCGCTCCCTCGGTCCCCGGGCCGGCCTTCGCGGCGGGTCCTGCGGCCCGTACCGAGCGCGGCGCCGGGCGGTGCCGGAGCGGAGCTGAGCCCGGCGCGGCCGCTCCGCCGATGGTGACGTGGAGCCGCGCCCGCCCCGCCACATCGAGCCTACGGCGGCCGCGCAGGGACACGCCCCGCGCTCACGCGCGAAAGGGGCGGTGCCGCCCTGCCCGCGCGAGGAGGGGCCTCCCCCGTGACGTCACGGCCGCGGGATTTCCCCCCCGCGCGGCGCGAGGGTCTGCCGGGACACCCGAAAACAGCAGCTAAAATTGAGGTTAAAAACCCCGCGCGGATAAACAAATAAGGGGGAAATAGTTATATTAATAAGGGGAAAGGGATTAAATAATAAGAGGGGGAAAAAAAAAAGGGAGAGTGGGAAATAGTAAGGGGAAAAAATAAATAAGGTGGAAACTAAGTGATTGGGAAAATAAATAATTGCGGGAAACAATCGGGGAAAACAAATAATCGGGGAAAATAAATAATTGGGGAATATATAGGGGAAATAAATAACGGGGAAAATACAGAATTGGGCAAAATCAATAATTTGGGAAAAGATATAGGGGAAATAATTGGGAAAACAAATAATCGAGGAAAATAGATAATTGAGGAAAAGAAATAATCGGGGAATATAAAGAATTGGGGAAAGAGATAGGGGAAATAAATAAATAATTGGGGAAAATATATAGGGGAAATAAATAATTAGGAAAACAAATAACTGAGGAAAGTAAATAATTAGGGAATTGGAAAAACAGATAGGGGAAATAAATAAGGGGGTGGGAAAAAACAGGAGGGAAAAACACCCAAGTGGAAAAAAAACCCAAGGGGAAAAAAAGTAAATATTAAGGGGAAAAAATAAATAATGGTGAAAAAAGTAATTAAGGGGGGGGAATGAATAAGAGAGGGAAAAAATGAATAAGAAAAATAATGGAGAAAAATAGAAGAATAATAGGGGAGAACTAGAATAAAAATAAATTTAGAAAAAATAAAAGTAGTTTTATCCAGTGTTTAAAAACCAAACACACAGCCCCAAGGTTATTATTTAGCTGTTTTCGTGACTGAACTATTTACATGGATTCAAGACAGTATTTAAAGCCTGTTCAAAACAGCACCATGCTTTATTAATTTTTTATTAATTTATATTTATTAATTAAACAAGATGCAACTTTTTTTTTAAAACACAGTGAGCAGGCTATAATGTCCCTATGTGGGTCTGCCCCAAAAAGCTGTTTCTTGTAATTTTCAGTGCAACCATTAGTGAGAATAATTATATTTCTGACATGGAAAATGAAAAAAATAACACTGAGCTCATTTTGCTTAAAATATGGCATTGTACCTATTTTGTACCTAGGAAGCACCAACTCTCTGGGATTCTCTGAGGAAGACACTGTTAGACCCAAATTTTGTGGCACTCAGCTTAAATCCAAACAGCACCAGGTGCAGAACAAGGTGAAGGGACAAAACCCCAGAGAACCTGTTCATTCAGCAGGAATGCAGAGATTCCACAGCTCGGGGGACCTGAAATGGGAATTTCTTGTGCTTTCTTGTTACTTCAGTTTCAGCCCTTAGTGAGCTAAAAGCCCTTTGCTGCCCTTGGCTGGCTGATGGATCTAAAGGAACAGTTCCAAATGAGCTGGGGTTGACTAAGTCAGGCCCCCCAGAAAAAAACAAACAAAACCTAGTTGGCAGCTTCACACTTCTTCAGCCTGCAACGTTCCTGGTTAACACTCACAATCACAAATGTCTTTTCATGTTCAGTTTGAGAGAAGCTGACACAGGGAAACACGCCGTCTCCTGTTTGTTCCACAACTATTTTACAGTTTTTTAGGCATTTTAAGGTCCTCTCACTTCAACAGTTTCCAAGAGCACCACATCTCTGTACAGCAAGTAAACACTCACTCTGATAAGTGGTCAGACACATGATGGCATCTTGATATGACACAAGTATTTTAATTGCTGTTTGTTCAGATTAAAATAAAAACAAACCCACAGCAGAGTCCAAGAAAGTGATTTATTTCCACTTGTCCTTATGAGTTAAAGACAGTATCTTTTCTTTAAAAAACAGTATCATGTACTATTTAGAAAATGATTACACCTTTCTTGTCCAAGCAGTTACACCCAAGTATGACCTCCTGTCTACCTTTTAAGGATAGGTGGGTTGGTGTCTTTAAGAGCAATCTCCAGAATGTAGCGTCAGAAAATGTATACAGGTGAGGATAAAGTTACCAGCAAATGGATAAATGTTCCTGTATTGTTATACATTAACACAGAGGAACTCATCCACCAACTAGTGCTCCATTGGCTCCTCAGCCTTTTCCACAGTTTCTTCTACAGGCGGAACCGGCTAAAAGAGAGGAAAAACAAATATTTTAGGAAGGCAGAAGACAACACTTGACAAACCAGCTTTATCCTGATTTGAGCATCACAAGTGGCAAATGCTGCTCATGTCAGCAAACAGCTTAAAAAGCAGTGTTACCCAAATTAAGCATGAGCAGGACAGAGCTGGTAATTAGGAGACTATGGAGGCATCATGTGAAGGGCATGAGAAACAGAAGCAGCCACTTCTGTTGCAAAACAGGGAAAACTTGTACTTGATCAAAGTTGAGGAAAGAAGATGACATTGGAACAGCCTGGCATAAATTCAGCATAAACTGATTTAAAAAGCCTCCAAGTTTCCAGCTGAGATTATACAGTGTTCATACGGTAACTTCAAATTTTAAAAACTGCCTTTCTAAAACTCCACTAGAGTAGTAGAGTTAAATTTATTTTAAATATAATAGATCATATCTAAATGTCATCTTTCAACAAAGCCTATTCATTTATATCCAAGGCACACACCTTTCTCTGTGGTCTCTCCTCAAGACCTTCCAGGAATGGCGCTACGTCGTCATCGTCATAGATGGTAAACTCCATGTCTTTGCCCACAATTCCAATGGAAACATTCTGTCAAACAAAGTTTTGAAAGCAGTGAGAAGTGTTTTTATGCAATTAACCTTTTTTGTAAGCTTTCACTTACAAAAGCTATCATGTTTCAAAATCGTGCAAGTAAAAATCATTCAAGGGTTTCAACTTCTTTCATTTAGTTTTCCTTTGAATACACACAATTTCTCAAAACCCCTTATTTTAATCTCATTTTGCATTTTCAATAGTTTAAGAGTTCTAAAAAACAAGGTGATGGAAAAGGGCCACAAGCAGAACACCAACTAATGGATATCCTTAGAATTGTCTCGTTCAACAGTTCCTCAATTCACTGTCAGAAATTTGTACACCTTTCTGATGCTGGATACTCAATCAACTGTTGGTGCACTACCTTTCCTCACCTCCCAGTGAATGACTGACTGTGTTCACAAAGCAAGGCTGTGATTTTAGTTGCATGTAATGTTTATTAACACTGATCAAAGCTTAAAATAGAATGAAGCATCTAGAGAAATAATGTCTTATTTAGTGAAAGCATCATTTTTGTTAAGAAACTTAAATCTGAGATAATTAAGAAATGGTAGATAAACTAGTGACATTAAATGGAGATTATATTATCTACCACTATTCAGCTTTCAAGTTTCAGTGCTTTGTCAGACAAACTTCACAAGAATTGTGTCACAGTAATTTCTAGTAACAATGGCACTAAAATTCCTTAAGAAAACCTAAAGCCTAGAACTTACCTTGGTGGTCAGATCCTGTTCAGCAGGAAGAGTCTCTCTCAGGGCACGCAGTCCATGTTTAACTAGCTCATTTAGATTGCCTTAAAATGGAATCAGAAAGACAGTTATGGACTATATAGTATTATCTCTGGACATTCATTTCACCTTCTTCCTATTCCTATTTGAGAACTACAAAATCAGCTGGGCTAACTTGTCTTCCAGAGCTCCTCTCCCTTGTGGTACTGAGCACAGAATTGGTTATAATAGCATTCCTTGAGAAACCATCCCTCCCTATTTGAGGTCAAGTGCATCTGGTTTTGACACTTGCCTTGCCTCCAGTGCCTCCACTGCATTGATATTCCAGCTTTGATTTTTTTTCCCCCAAGAAGCTATTCAACAGGCTCCTCCTCATCATTCCATACAAAAATAAATTCAACACTTTAAATGCACCACCTAAATACTTGCACTGACATACACTGCTATGGAAAGAATTACACTTCCCCTGAGTTAAACAGGGCAGAGGCCTTTCACTTTTTTCCCTGCCTTCCTGAGCACAGCTTCTCTTTTCACTAGATGCAATAAAAGCATCCACATGTTAACCATGAAAATCTGTAACATTCTCACACAGATCTACTGTTATGCCGGACTTGTCTCCCAAAATTTATCTTCATCTCACTAAATGCAAAAGAATGGAGCAGTAGCAGAAAATAAACTGCAGAGTTGATGAAAGCCATTAGCTAGAGAGGGTTCCACTACTCACAGTCAGTGAACTCAGTCATGTGCCTCTCCAAGTAAGTCCGTGCCGATTGTGAACGAGCACCAATGGACATTGCTTTGCAGTCAAAATAGTTTGCAGAGGGACAAGTCTGGAAGATGTGAGGGCCCATATCCTACAAAGAGAGAGAAAAAACCCAACAGAATGTGAAACAAATGTATAAATTCATACCAAGCCAGCTGCTTGAACATGAGATTTTCTGAAAGAGTTTTGCTTCAGGTATATCGCACGGCCTGCATGTACGCACAGAAACATATTTTATATTGCTGATCATATCGCTGTTCTTATACAATTCCTTCAAAGCTTATTCTAAAAAAAACCCCACCAATAAATAAAAAAAAACAAAACCAGCTCTTTCTCCATACTTCGTTCATTAAGATGGAGCTTTTATGCGGACAGGATGGCTGGCACAAAAAACATTTCTTTCTCTCTTCTATACTGTGCTTATGTATACAAGCTCCCTACTTCATGGCTTGCAGCAGGTTTTTTAAACACATTCTGTCTTATCTGCACAAAAGTAAAAACTGGCTGTAGACTAAACCATGCCATTCAAAATTTCAAGAATCTCGAGGGCAGAGATCCTGCATGTGCAAACTCTTGCTGCTAAACAAGTAAGAGAGAGGCCAGTGATGATTTCCACATCCATTTTTTAATAGAAAGTGTTCAGAATAATAGTTTGTAAACATCCCAAATCAACAGCAAAACATTTATAGAAAAAAACCCTGATTTTTGCAGTATCTCATATTGCACCTTAAAATATTAATAAGCATAGGTATTAATTAACACTTCTAAAAGCTATGTTTTAGGCTAAGATACAGACAATTATTTCCTTATTCCGAGAATTTTCATGAGTTTGCCTCTTCCGTCTTTCCCTCTTAACATCTACTTGTTGTACAAAGTTTCACTAATCACATTTTCTTGCAGCTCACTGGGGACCAGAGCAGCTTACTCACATCGTAGCCTGCGATGAGCAGTCCCACACCATACGGCCTCCTGCCGTAACGCTGCGTCGGGATCTGGGTTTCTGAAGTAAGCTAAGGAAACAGTCTCAAAATTACATGTTCATTACCCAGAGCATTTCCCTAAGACAAACAGAGATGCACCAAAGTGCCTCCTTATGGGATATTCTCTGAATGAATACATGAGCAGTGTGAACGAAGAAAAACTTTCCAATCACATTTTCCAACTTGAGTTTTAAGCTGTGACATATGAAAATCACTTTATGAACAAGTAAAAAGCTACGAAAGTATTGCAAGTGTAAAAAAAAGGATACTGCTTCCAATTAGTGACACTAGGCGAGAAACTGGAAGAGGTCTATCAAACACAAACCTAGAATCCAAACACTCCTGACGCATGAAATTGCTAGAAAGCAAAAAATAAAAAAAACAAAAAAATTAAACCAATGCATAGATCAAAGACACAATGAAGTTTTGTCTTAATACTTGTCTGTTAAGGTAAACATTTTTGTTTCAGCTCTGCTTGTTGAGAAAAAGGGTCAAGGGCTTTACATAATTTCATTTCACCATGACCTATAATTGTTATTTAGAAAGTTGACCACAGGTTTGAAAAGAGTATAAAAGTATTTCAGCCAGACAAATGCAAAGAAGGTAGAAGTTCACGCAGACAACAGATGGAAAAAAGCCACAGTCAAATGGTAACATTGCTTTGTAACATTACAGCAATTAAAATTTATTTTAGAAAGTCTTCCTACCCCTTCTTTGTCCTTTCAAACCGAGGAACACTCCTCCTTCCGTGTACATTTACCTCACCTGATCAAACTCTGTGGCCAGCAGGTAAAAGCAAGCCCCTCTGAAGCCCACACATACAGCACTCTGTGTGTTCAGTAAGTTTTTAAAGTGTGTGTACACAGAAGCAGCTGCCAGAGGGAAAGAAATGATGCACTTTCTCAGACTGCTTGGCAACCCCATCACGCTGAGGAAACCAGACAGGACTGTCTCACTAGCAATAAAACCAAGGAGCAAAATTTTGGGCCAAACAAATGAGATTTTTGCCAACCAGTTAAAAATCTGCCAGAATTTCACACTGAGGTCTTTGGCATAGTACAACAAAGCAGCAGCTCAAGACTAATCCTTAGCCAAGCAGAAAATCTCATTTGCAATAGTCTGAATGAACTTTCACTCGTTATTGCAGAACTGTGTTATGTCAACAACCAGGATACTCACCACAAGAGTCTTGCATCGGCAGTAAGTCCCGCAATTGAGATACCAATATGGTTGTCAACGTACAGGATTTTTTTCTGATGAGCTGCCAGCTCAGACTGTGCTCTCTATGCATAAAAGGAGAAAGCTATGTGGCAAACTGAACAGTCTGACAAGCACTGTGGAGAAATCTGCTAACGTTTATAGCAAGAACTGAATATGATCATGAAACAGTGAAAAAAAAATTAAATTTATAAACTTGCAACAAAAGACAAGAAAAACCTAATTTCACTTCTGTAGGAACCTGTCAGAATGGAAGAAAAAAACAGACACTCACGCAAGCTTTGGGAAAAGAAAGGAATATATTTACTACTTAATAACTAATGAAAAGAAAAAGAGGATACCATCTTTTAAAGGGAAAAAAAATCTTCCATTCATTTCCTTTACCAACTTGTGAAAATCTGCTTTGCATGGGTATTGAAAATATTTCAGTTCTATACTGGTACTCAAGCAAAAGGAAACTGGGATTGTATTTACATTACACATAGAAGTTCTGACTGCACAAAGCTAATCTGCCAACCCCAAACTTTTCTACGAACATTACTGTCCCAAGAACACAGTTTTGAAGTTACCTTGAGAGCTACCAGAACAGCGTGTGTTTTGGACTTGAGCCCCACCGTAGCTGAGCCTTGTTTCACAGCTTCCATGGCATACTCTATTTGATGAATTCGGCCCTACAAAAACAAATCAAAGGTGATCATTCTCAAGTTAATCCTCTGAATCAACTTTCAACGGGTTTGGACTCTCAGACCTTTGATTCCCCACCCCAACAGGGGCACTTTCTGCGTCACAGTTTAAACCTACAGCCAACAGATCTCCACCATTATCTTCTGCAACGCCTCACCACTAACCCACGGAAACCAGGCCATCTCTAAGTCACTCACTACTGCACACAAAGGAACAGGAAAACTAAAAAGAAAGGGTGAATAACCTCGACACTAGAATCTTGACACTAATCTTGACATAAGAATCACGAGACTTTTGTCACTGTCTTTAGAGGAATCAGTATTTGACCCGATATGATTCAAAGACAGAACTTCCAGCTGAAGTTGGACACTTAACTTTTAATCGAGTTTCCTGAAGAAACAAGTCTTACGCAATTGTTGTGTCTCACCATCCATTCCCCAATAACTTCTGAACAAGTTATTGGCCAACTGCAGTGAAGTCTGAAAGAGGAGTAGAGGTCTCAAAGGAAATCAAGTCCCCACAGCTCTGCAGAGGTGTCCAGAAGCTTTGTAGGAAAATGTGACAATGTCCATTTAATGGCACCACTGAGGGCAAAGTGTCTCATTTTCTGCCCTCCAGCCCACGACAGACAGGGCAGAGCTGCCCTGCAAGCACAGCCCACAGCTGGATGATTTTGCCACATCTATTAAAAGTCTCAAGAGAATGTTATAGTTTTAAAAGTAATTTTTAAAGTAACAGATAAGATGAAAAACATTAAAACTAAAGTTTCTGATACAGAACCTGCCAGAGAAACATTAAGGATGAAAACAGTTCAAAGGCATCTACACCTATCATGCTATTGACTAAAAAAAACAGGCAAATATTCAAGGTTGTCCTCATATAGGATTGAAAACATGAAACACTCTCCATTGCAATGTAGGGAAAATAAGTATCAGATACAATAGTAGT
This sequence comes from Pseudopipra pipra, assembly GCF_036250125.1. NCBI lineage: Eukaryota > Metazoa > Chordata > Aves > Passeriformes > Pipridae > Pseudopipra > Pseudopipra pipra. Next base: position 13,010,287 of record NC_087554.1, read on the forward strand.
AGTACACGATGAAGATTTTCTGTAGCAGTACAAACCCACAAACTAACGATACACTAGCTTTATAGGAACAAAATCTGTTATTTGGATTCAAAATCTCTAGTTTTGCCAAATATAGAAATGAGTCATTTTCCAAGGCTCTGATTTTCCATAAGTATCCCTTCTTAAAATGTCCATACTGAGAGAAGAGGCAACATTAAACACCTGAGCTGACACTTGCTTTTAGAATTCCAGAATGTTTATTTTCAAGTCAACACAACCTATGTAAGTTTCAGAACACCGAGTGTACCTTTCTAGTAACAATACACAGTGGGGAACTGACTCAGAGGTAAGAAAATTTCAAATTCAAGTGCAAAGCTCAATATAATCTTAACTACAGAGACAGCAAGAAGCCTCCCTGACAGTCCACAACACGGGAAACTAGGGACACACATCTGCATAGACTTCAGAATTGAAGCACAAACTGCAGCACAAAATGATATGGCATTTGGCCACTTTCAAGTTCTAGCTCTCAAGGTTATAAGCTTTACATGTGGAATTTATTCAACGTGAATGTTTGTGACCACTTCAATACAGAAAATGAAGATCTGTGAATTTGTACCACAAAAGTCAGTACCCCAGGTTCCATGCTCCAGATTACCCTGTGGACACAGGCATTCAAACAGGGGCTTACAAGGCAGTTAAAATTGTGCACAGAAAGAAAAACAGCTGCTGTTATATCCCACTTGAAGAAGTGGCATATTCTCACTCAAGCACAAAATACCAACTCTTAACAATTTGATTTTTTTTTTCCCCGAACAATTTGAATGAAGTGATTAACGGAAAAAAAATTATTCCCAATTATAAACTAAATAGTTCCTTTCCAATATTATCTAGTGGATAAAAGAGAGAATGACCTAGCAGTGGCCTAACAGTGGGAAGATTTAAGCTTACTTTCATGCTTTTGGTACCTCACTTACCAACTTCTTATTACAGATCTGTAAATGGATCATAGAACCATGGAATGGTTTGGGTTGGAAGGGACCTTTAAGGATCATCTAGTCCAACTCCCAAGGTGACAGCATCTATTTTGTACCTCACAGAAAGCAACTGCCTTAAGCACTTTGAGGTGAAAGGGCCCACTTCAGCACCAGGTTTATACACCAGAAGTCCTGAGATGTGCCAGTGGCTTTCCAGACACCCACAGCCTACAAAGGGAGACAGGAGCAGCCTGCAGGAACTTCAGGCAGCTGACAACAACCTACACAGCCGTGATACTGCTGCTGTGAGGTGGCGAAAACCCAAGAAGCGAGTTAAAAACCCAGTGACAAAGCACATAAAGGCTTTACCTGCGGGCTCCACACGGTGACATCATTGTCATACTGGTTGCGAAACTGGAATGGAGAAAACAAAACTCATTAGTGCCACTAATGAGCGGGCAGGAGGAGTGTTCCTGAGGGGAGTCCTGGTTGTTTTCACAGAATCAAAGCATCAATTAGTTTGGATAAGACCTCTGAGATCATTGAGTCTAAACTATGACCAAACACCACCGTGTCAACAAAGTACCACATCCAGTCTTCCCTTAAGCACCTCCAGGATCAGTAACTCCACCACCTCCCTGGGCAGCCCATTCCAACATCTAATCACCCTTCTGGTGAAAAAATTCTTCCTTCTGTTCAATTCCTTTTGTCAAATTGTTAGGGTTGGAAGGGACCTCTGGAGATCATCCAGATCAGCCTCCCTGCCACGGCAGGCTCACCTAGAGCAGGTGATACAGGAATGTGTCCTGGTGGGTTCTGAACGTCTCCAGAGAGGGAGATTCCATGACCTCCCTGGGCAGCCTATTCCAGTGCTCTGTCACCCTCAGCGCAGAGAAGTTCTTCCTTGTGCTGACGTGCAGCTTCTTGTGTTTTAGTTTACGGTTAGTGCTCCTCGCCCTGCCTCTGGGTACCACTGAAGAGTGTGGCACCATTCTCCTGGCACCGGCCTTTGAGACACTTGTGTGTATTGTTGACATCCCCTCTCAGCCTTCTCCAGACTGCACAGGCCCAGCTCCCGCAGTCCCTCCTCGTAGGAGAGGTGCTCCAGCCCCCTGCAGAGATATCTGCACGCATCCCCACAGGGCCCTTGCTGCATCTGTCCCCGGACCGCAGCAGGCCCCGCTATCCAGCCACACTCCTTTCCAGGCCCGGCCGCGCCCGCGGCCCCGCGTGGCCCGGGAACTGCTTACTCACTGCTCCTCCCGCCCGCCCTCCCGCCTCCCCCGCGCCGGCCCCGCAGCCCGGCCGAGGGGGTCCCTACCCCTCTCCCCACCCCGCTATCCCGCTGTGCCGCTATCCCGCCCCACCGCGCCGTCCCTCACCATCCTCCCGCTTCTCCCGGCACCGGCGGCTCCTGGAAGCGACGGGGCAGCGGGGCGGGAGCGCGCAGGCAGCGCCAGCCGCTCCTCCGAGTCATCGATGGCGAGCGCATGCGCAGTGGCGCCCCCACCGGTGAGTTATGAAAGTGCTGCCGTGTGTTTCTTAATTAAATTTCTAAATGGGTCGTTTTGCCGTAAAGGATGAAGCGCTACGAGTGCTCGGCGAAAATTAGTTGTGTACTTTAGCTCTCGCTCTGGACGATGTGAAGTGTTTTTGTACAGTTGTATCTGAAAAGTGAGTTAAAAAGCACTACGGGAACTCCTCCGCGGGATCAAGAGAGCCAAGCATTAAGATAAAAGAGAATGAATTTAATACTGTTGTGTATTTTTTACTGGTGTATTTTGTACTGGTGTGTTTTTATTTCTTTAAAACAAGTGTCCAGCTGGTGAAGTCACAGTAAAGTCGAACTAGCATATCATTGGTAAAACCACTATATATATATATATAACTAGTTCTATAGTAGTTTCATGTATATATAATTAGTTCTGTGGTAGTTTTATAGATATACCTATATATAATGTATATATATATAGTTATACACTGTATAAATAGTGTATAACTAGTATAACTAGTAAATATATGTAAAACTATATACTAATTTGTATACTATTTATATACTATTTACATATATATAACTAGTAATACACTGGTTTTATATATATACACATATATATACACATATACAATATATACACTACAAATATATATATATAACTGCATATAACTAGTATATATAACCTTTTGATTACTGCAGGCAAAATTCTCCTGTCAGTGGAGAATTTTCTCCTTTCTTTTCCCTGGAAAGGGCTACAGTGTTGTCTAAGAAATAAAAATTAAAAAAACAAACAAACAAACAAACTAAACAGACTGACTTAAATTATCTAGCTTATTAATTTTAAGCTTTCTGATTAACAGTAGAAGTTCATTTGATCTGAAATAGCTTCCTCTCTTTGGCGTTGTTTGGTGGGCGCTGAAACAGGATATATAAACCTTTTAAGTGAGCTGAAGAGCTTTCAAGTTTCACTGAGCCCTCAGTAAATATTCCTGCAGTCCGTGCTCAATGCCATTCTGCAATAACTTCCTACAGCAATAAGGGACTCCCTAAAGATCCGTTTACTCCGCCCACAGCCACAGAACAATAGACAGACATTTCCTCTTATTTTGGCAAAACTGTGTTAATTTTGATAGAGTACTAAACCACGCCAAGTCTCGGTATTGTGTTGTATTTATACAGCAAGTGGTGTTAGGAGCCATGATTTTAATGTTAAAAAGGTAGGATCTGTGAAATTTCACAGAGAATATTGGTAATAGCTGCATAACTGAAGAAGTTGTGGAAGCTATATGAACTATTGTGCAGGTTTATTAAATGAAAACTGAAGTATTTTCCAGAGTAATCTTTTTCCCTTTATTACCTGCATAGGAAAAAAAAAAACATATTCAAAACCAAACTAACCAGATGTCCATCTATTAAAAATTTATTCTAAAGCAAACGGATTCAGGTCACGTGGCAGCCGGAAGGGTGGCATGGGATGGAGCCCCAGCTGCTCTCCAGTGCTGCAGGCAGCACAACTGTTACTGTATTCCCAAGGCAGCAGCACAAGAGGATGTCAGAGGCAGGAATAATCTCTAGAAAGGGGAAATGCTTACCATGGAAGGAAGTAATTCACTTCCTTCTGGATGCTCCTGCTTGCCCTTTAGTCTCAGTATGAGACCTCTAAAGGCAGGGCTAAAGCCAGAGGGTTTGAAATGTATTTCTGATCCCGTCTCTGTTTGCTGGTGTTAAAGAGCACCCAGCCTATTACCCATCGATGTATTTGAACCAATATTTAAATACAAAATGACAGGAAGGCAAAATCAACAAGGAAAAATCAAGTAGCTCTTTTTCAGATAACAAAGGCATCAAACCAGAAAGGAAGCATTTTGCGTATATTTTACCCTAATGTGGCAGTTACTGAAGTTAGTGATGTTAGTGGTTTGTCAGTCACCCAAAGTTGTAAGAAAATTTGAATGAAGGCCTCAAATGAGAATCTCACTAAAATTTAAGTGATGCATAAGTGCTATGTTGACCTCTGCACCTGAGAAAATGTCACCCTTGCTATATTTAATGGTGGTACAGTGGCCAGCATGAAATGATCTGACAGCTTTGGACAGCTTCATAGGAGATAAAAAATCCACATGACAAAAGGCTACAGGGATACAGGTAGACATGGCAGAAAAAGCAGTGCTGAGTAACCAAGATGGTTAAAATGCCCTTTTCTCCAAGCTATGTTATGAGACACATTGATGAGGCAACGTGGGTCACAACTTCACAATGATTTTGTCACTGCTGTTATCTGATCCATTGCTAAACAACTGCAAAGATATCCCCATTATCCATGTCAGAGGTATTAATTTTATAATACTAAAAGCTGCAGAAAAGTGCATCAGATGTTTTGTTTGGTAACAGTCCTAACACCAATCTTAATATGTTCTATAGAGTGTTTGAATTAATAGAAAAAGAAGATTTAAAAAATACAAACTTAATCATAAAGAAAAAAAGTGAATGGTGAACAGCAATCAACATATTTCAACAAGAAATCACAATATAAAAGTCTACAGGAGTGAAAAGTAAAACTAAAACTACCCTCACATTTAAATAAACTACTTATAAAACATCTGTGTTAGGAGAAAACAGTATTTTCTCACTTTTAGTTTCACAGTTGGCAACCTGATAATCAGGATCACTTCAGAGCAATGAATACACAATTGACAGATGTAGGAAAACATCTTCAGTGTTCCATAATGGCCAGTTAAAATGTTAGGAATGATTAGGAAGGAGAAAAAAGTGCTATAAATCCATGCTGTATCTGACACCATTCAGACTTGAACACCGGCCGTGACTCATTTCCCACCTTGAAACAATGTGGCAGCACTGAAGGCACTGGGAAAAGCAGAAAGAAGGATTCGAATTGTGGAATAGCTTCATATTAAGAATGACAGTAAAGAGTAGAAGTCTTTAGTCTAAATGACAGATAAACAAGGAAAGGTGATGAACACTCATGGAATCAGAACTGGCACAGGGGTGCTGAGTAGATGTGATGCTTCTCTGTCCTGCAGCACTGGTGTCATTAAAAACGGCAGGTTCAAGCAAAGACAAGGGGGTACTTCTGAGACATATCATACCTGTGCTGTGGAAACCTTTGCACCTGAACACATCATGGTCTTTTGTTCACATATTAAGAGAGCAACTGGCCAAATTCACTGATAAAACAACTTTCCAAACCACTAATACTGCTAAAACAATGTTTGAACGGCGTGCAGCGGTGAAAGCAGTTAACCTAAAACACGCATATACAATCTCAAGAGAAACTAATGATACCATTTTTTTCCATGTTATGTTTCCAGCAAAGTTATAAACAGCATCTGACATCTGAGTGATGACAGGCATTGCTCTGCAGAGATTGATGTACAGCAACTGAAAGGAAAGGCCATTATGTCTCCTCTCCTGCTGATTCACTAGAGGAAACAACATTCCATCAAGTCCCCTTCTGGGATGCCACTCACTGTCAGCCTGCATTAACTGCTGTGTGCTATGCTCCTGCAGTTACGTGGAGTTTTTGGTAAAAGATTGGCCACACTGAAGTCATTGGTAGCACTCCCAAGGGCTGCATGTTGTGCTACTTGGGCACAGCAGACTGCAAAAGATGAAGAAAGAAACCTTTTGTGCTAGAGTAAGAGGCAGATTAAATGAAGGCAGTGCCTGCATCCCCTTGGAGAAGGGAAAGGATAGATCCCGGAGAGATCAGGGAGCCACTCCTGTCAGATGGACAAGTGGTTACCCACAAATAGCACTGCTGTCATAATACATTCAGGACTGAACACTTTGACTAAGTTATTCTGAGAATTGTCTTCCTCCCTCGTCAATGTGAACAGTCCATATTTGGATTTAATACAGGTAATAAGTTTACTTCATTAATAAAAAGACTACTTAATCGTAAGCCTTTGCGTATGACACGTCATGTTTTATGACATTCTCATCGACTAAGGCTAAGACATTACATTAAGGCTAAGAATAAAAATTTGACAGCTGCTATAAATGTACGTACTTGTCTTTAGAATCATTTAAAGATGATCTCAGAAGTTCTCACAAAGTAAAAAAAAATCTATCATTTTGTATTTAGTACTGTAAATAGGAAAAAATAACCTCTCTCTCTAAATTATGCCAGGTTTCTTTCCTATTCTTTTGCTGGTACTTCTGTGGAGGTGCAGACATTTTTTTTCTCCATGACAGCCTTGTATTCAGATTGTCAAAGGCATTTTTTTAGCATTTTTTTTAAACTACTGATCAATTAAAACCACTGGAATATTTTGTCCAGAAAAATGTTAACTAAGTACATTTTAAAGTCTATTCCTACTTTTTTTTAATCCATAGCTTTTGTGAACTGACGTCATTTGACCTTTTCAGGACAGGCCTATAGGGCAACTAACCTTGCTTGATCATCAGAGCTGGCTGGCAATGCTGAAAGCAGGCTAAAATAATCCCTGTGGAAAGAGAACTGCGGAAAAGGGTCTGGCTCTTTCTGTCCAGCCCTGGAACAAACAAGGGGCACAAAGTTCAACACAGTAGAGCTGTTGTAGCATATCCTGGTCATGGAAATAGTTTTTAAGTTCTCGTTTGAATAAAACAAAAATATATTTATAGATAAATTTACATGGCTATTATTGCTAGTTATTTCTTGGACCTGAAATTTATTTCTTCACTCGGAGGAAGGGTTTCCGTAAAAAATAATTTTACTGTACAAGAAAAATATATTTTGAGCTGTAAATTGCTTGCTAGCCTAAAAGTTATGGTTTAAACAGTGTACATAGCATTGTCTGAATCATCAAAATATAACTGAAGAACTATTATCATAATTTATGGAGAATTATGAAATATATTATTGCAGTTATAGGAAAATCTGTTAAGCTTTTTATTTCAATGAAAAAGAATGGCAGTTATTAAGTTTCTGAGGACAAAAGATCCATTTTAGTGTACATATAGCTCCATAAGCTCTTTCAAATATATTCATTGCTCTGTTGGTTCATATTGTTGTAATTATTTTTGACTAAGTATAACTGAATTAAAACCAAAGTGTCATCAAACCTTCAGCAGTGGATATGTAACATTTTGAGACAGACAACCATGAATGATGCACAGATTCATGAATAAATACTATATCAACTATGTTAGCAATGAAATTTTTCAAAATTTCTGCCTATGAAGTGTAGTTGTCAGCACAGACAGAAAATAACAGAGTGGCACAGAAATAAGGCCTTTGTAAGCCGTGAGACCACTAATGGATCCCATTTCCTTATGACAGATATTATTGTCATATTAAATTAATGGCTAGACAAAGTATTACCTTCTTAGTAATGTATTTATGTTCCATAAATATTTTACAATGACTACTTATACGTAGATTACGCAGTAAAATGTTCTCAATGTTTTTGCCAAAAGTTTCTGCTTGAAAAATGGAAATACATTCATATACAGAGACAGATTTGCCAGAGGATATTAAACTAAAAGGAAAAAAAAAAAGGAGAGAAAAGGCCCTGGAAATGACTTACTATTCATGGCAAAACATTAAGGATTTACGTGACACTTCTCTTTACAGGCATTTTCAAGTTCTATGGGAGAGTTAAACTTATTGTAATAGTCAATTACTGTTTAGGCAACAGTTCTGGTATTTGTAGACCACACTTTTCAAAAAGTGCCTCAGCCTATTCTTAACATGGATTCAGTTTTTGATTTGGAAAGACTACAATACAGAATTAATAAGCAGGAAAAATAGATGTTTGAGTAGGCTTTAGTCTTAAAAAGTCTTGCTGTCATCAGCTAGGTTTTTTTTTTTCCTGTTTGCCAAGCTTCTAATTTTGCTACATGGATTTTAACAGCTTTGCTGTCATGCACATCCTTGTTTTCACAGTACAAATTTTATTTGGCACTGCCATATTTATTGCATGTATTCCTAAACTAACAACAATGCAAGCAGAAACCTAAGCCTGCCCTGACAAATGTGAGACAACTCCTGGCACTGCAGCGTCCATTGTCTGCGATCGTTCTGACGGATCACGGAGCTCAGACACTGCATCATACATGCTTAAATTCTGAACAAATTCCACTGATCTAAGGATAATTCTAAATCCAGAGTATTTGGCGCAACCCTTGGCTCCTACGCCTGGTCTAGGAAAAGACGGGCCTGAAGGGCTCTAAATTAATTCCAGACCACCTCGATATAACCCTGCCTTGAATCCAGCTAGTGAGTATCTAAAAACCTCTGCCTTAGTAATTAGCATATCAATATACGGTCACACATCTGCACATCTGGTTTTGATTTTAAGAAGTATGCATCAAATAGATTTGTGACTACAGATGTCTCGTTCGCGAGAGATTCTGTGGTACCAAAATATTTTAAAGATGTGTTTATCACGTCGTTAAATGAATGGGAATAATAATTCTTCAGACAAAAGTTATTACCAAATGGAAGATTTCATACTTGGAATAGGGAAATTTAAAAGAAAGAAAAAAAAAAAGAACAGACTGTGAAATTGGAAGATTATTTCTGCGTTTGTATAGACCCTTTCAACTGTGTTCTAATATTTAATAAACACAGGACGGTATTTTCCAGGTTGGAAACTGAATATGTACCTTAGGATTTTGAAGTGACCAGTGGCAGAGACTGTCCATTTTTGTTGTGCAATTTGAAATGCATTAAGGCAATACAATTACCAGAAAGCTCTGGGTACCTTCTTGTCTCCCAGTGAGCAGCGAATATGGATGGATTTGTATTTCTTTTAATATTGTGTAAAATCACATGGCTGAAAGTTACAAAATAAGTTACTCTCAAACAGAATGTTCCTTTTATCAAATTCTGTATTCTCACTATTAACTTTGCACAACACTTAGCAAATGTTATCTAGATTAGCTTCCGACAAAAATACTCTTCTACACTAAAGCAAAACATTAAGTTAATTTGTTTAGGATCTTATCCAAAAAATCACTTATACAGTGTAATTTGAAGTATTCCGTGATGCTGCTTCCCTATCAATAATTACCAAGCCTCATCTGAGTATATGGCTTTCCCTTTCATAGTATAGCTTTTGCTAAAGTGGCATCAGTATATATTTCTAATGCAAATCAGATTCATTAAACATTCCTTCAGAATATATTCAACCTGAGTTTTAAAATCCAGTTTCTGAGTAACAATCTTTACAACATTATCAATGATTTTTTTTTAACTGACTTCAGTGTAGCCTCAGTTTTACTTAGATCTTGAACACGTAGTGGGTATTGTCAAATTTAAATCAAATTAAGAAGGTGTATAAATTGTATTTGATTTCTGCTTTTATTGAAAGCTGGTGGTTATGTGATTATATCTCCAAATTTCATACCATATCATTTGCCTCGTGAATTTTAAGGATTACTCTAGATACTGAGTAGCCCCCTCCAGCAACATATTTGTGAATGGTCTTCTGGGTTTTGGCCCAAATTTGATCAGCCACAGAGAAGAAAAGAAATTTAAAACTATAACAGGAATTGGCAGTGTAACAACGTTATTATGCACTTTTTTATTTTTACGAAGTTTTTTAATAATACAACATTTTGCAACAGTAGTTTGCTTATAAGTAAAATGACAGCAGTACTTCATGGCAGAGGAGGGATTTACCTCTCCTTTAAGAGACTTTTAAGCACTGGTATCAAATTGCCCAACTTTCTCTGGTTTCCAGCCATGGATGAACTCATTATACAACCACTTCTGCAAAGTGAAGTGAATGTGAATTTCATAAAATGTATCTCAGTTTTAATGTATATCTAGCTTTGCATGTGTTCTTCCATACTTTTTCTGTCTTTATGTATACTCTTTCCAAGATTAACCTAAGTTATGAAGGACCTGTGATGAATGTTCACAAGCACTTCAAAGCTCAATTACCATTTCTGATCACTCAAAGTGTTCAGAAACAGAGAAAACAACTATAATATTCAAAACCTACTTGAAAACTGGTAGATAAAGGTGAAAAAAATATTATTAAACCCTTCAAGATGCAATTACTATAGTAGCAAAAAAAAAACCCAAAGAAGGTACTAACCTGGAAGTACAGTGCTGAAAAAGCAGTCAAATAGGTTGAGCTGTGAGAGGAACCCAATGCCATCCAGGAAATAGAGCAGAAGTCCAGACAATGAGGACAAGAAAAAGAAAATAGGCTTTGCCGTGTGTCACATGGAAAATTAAGTCTACTATTTGTTCTTCTATTAATCAGGGTATTTCTCTGAAGGGGGAAAAAAACTCTCTGGGCAGTAAAAAAAAAAAAAAAGAAAGGGACATGAATGCATTTGTCTCCTTTAATGATGATTACAAAAGAGTTTGGAATCCATTCAGTAGTAAAAAGACTGACATTTCCTATTCACATCCATGGGAAGAATGAGACTTGGTTAACCACATTCCTGTAGAAAAGTCTCAAGTACATCAACATGGGCTCCCTGCATGTGATATGGATGCTTGAATGACCTAATCTGTTTTCCAGCTCATTCAAGAACCAGGCAGATTTCAGAAGTGTCTGATACCTGATATATTTACTTCTGGAGTGGACAGCATACCTTCTTCCGATCTCGAGTCACCCAGACACAACTTCTAGCCAAGAAAGCAAACGTCTCTTACAAAGACCTGGGAGAATGGGTAGTTAGAAGAACATTTTAATAACAATATTGCTCAGGCTCATCCATGAAAAAGTCCATACTTTAAAATAAGGGCAAAACTTCACTAAACAACTAGTAGAAGTGTAAGTTATTTCCTACCACTTCTGCTTACTTCTGGTATGATGTCCCAGGTCACACCTTTTTGTGGGCCATAAAGCTTCTTTGGAAAGGATGCTGAGGAATCTCTTTCTTTATAATTGCTTTATTCTCCCTGGAAACACAAAAGCCAAGAAAATTGCCTAAGAAGTAAGAAGGGGTTGAAACCACAGACTGCTGTCCCTGCTGTGTCAAGTGAGGCTTGCAGGATTGTTCTAGATGATATATGACCCTCAATAATTGGAGTGTCAAACTTCTGGCAAAAATCTTTAGACAGTAATCTGATAAAGGTCACCAGATGGTCAAAGACCTTCTGGATACAGTTTGAGAAGCACACAAGGTAGTTCCTAATGTGGAACTGAAACGAGGTTGAAAAGTCTGGTCTTTTATGGAGCACAAGTCAGTCATGAGTTCTCGGAAAAGTAGCCTTGGAAAGTACTTATGATGCAGTGAGGGGAGGTGAATATGTTGACCACAGGGAGATCTTTTCCTAAAGTACATGGTAATATGGCAATAGTTTGTGTCATGGCTCTGGAAAACAGGTAACATGATGCTGCAGGTCTGACAAGCTTCTCCAGCTGCCACAATGGTCATGGAGCTCACCCACTACTAAGGTCTTATTCGGGAATCAGTGTCCCAGGTATGGGGTTTTGTCTTTGTCTGGAGTACTGCTCTTTCCCATTCTGACTGAAACAGAATGCTCAAAAGCAATTTGTTAGTTTGTTCGTGGGATAGTAAGCTATTTTGATGATACTTCATCCTTAAGAACCCAAAAGCCTAATTAACAAATGCTCTTGAAGCTGGTGCTAATGATCTCAGTGGGTATGAAGAGAAAGTTGCTCAGGAATACTGGCTATCAGTGCAATGGGAATGATTGTCTGAGACAACGAAACAATTGCCAAGATCAATACACCTCTCAAAACCCCAAAGAAGAACCTAAACAAAGTAGACTAAAAATGCCAGCAGTAGCTAAACCCCTCTTAGCTGTAAAAAAAATGAAAAAGTTTCAAGGTTGGGAGTCAGAATTCCACAATCCACAGGTGCTATATGAAACAAGGAAGCATTTTCAGTCAACATTTAAGAACAACTGAGCAGAAAGAGGTCTGTGCTTATTGCCCCATTGTCATTATGCAGGGGGCTGATACTTGTGCACGCTCTGCTGCCATCAATGAGATTATCTGGCTTATAGCACTAGGTACAGATAATGCTCTAAGGGAGAAAGGAAGTATAGATCAGCTGAAAAGAGAATACAGAATCCTTGCCTAATTCAAACAAAGCATGCTTGGCTTACTATTAATCATCAAGGAAGCTTTCTTATAGTTCCCATAGTCTGGCTCTATGGAAAAACAAGGTGAAAAAGGGAAAAAATGCAGAGAAGGAAGAAAAACAGATGATAGATTTCTTATCAGAAGAAACAACTTTTGATTCTTGGAACATATTGTTTGCATTCCATATCTAAAAACTTTACACTTTCGTTTGTGAACTATGTTAGGTGATTAAGCAATTAACAACACATGGAAAGTACCCCATTCTATTGGTTGTGGTTCACGTAAATTAAACTTCTGAAGGTCATTGTGTCACTTAATACAAACTTTTCAAGTAACTTGAAAATCTTGGCCTGACTTCACAAACATCTTCTAAAACATCATGTCCATTTATAAAAATAATTTATCTGTGTTTCAGGTTAATGCAAACAGAAAAGAAATGTACGTATTGCCCTGGCAATCTTGTTACCTTACATATGTAAAATAATCTATTATATACTCATTTCGCTTATGTCCCAATTCAATATATTCCTGTATCTACAATAAAACCAAAGGGCTTTAGCTAGATGTCTCAGAAGCATGTTTATAGATCATTATTGTCTAAAGCCTTGGTATTAAAAAATATATGTACTAAAGCAGCACTCCTGCCTATCCTCTCTAAGGCCTTTTTACTTGGCCAGGCAATGTACAGAACCAGGCCTTTCAACTCAAAACCTGAAAATTACTTAGTTATTTTAATTTACATGCCAGATGAATACATTTTACAGCAATTCAACGTTTTTCTGTTCAGAAATATGTTAATTCCACCATTAGATTTGGTACAAACCTATTTGTGTAGGAGACATGGCTGGGCAGGTAACTAGATAGGATACATTCCAGGATTTCAATTAATACTACAACTGCCCCATGTACCTTTTAACAATTCCTAAACTACAATGTGTATAAATTGAGCCTAGAAAATTGTGATCTTTTCCACCCTAATATATCAGAAGGCACTGATAATTTAAGTAAACTTTTCCTTAAAAGTGGAATGCTGTTTTCCTTCTTCCCTCCAGTCCTTTCAGAACTTGCATGAAAAACTCATCACTCATGAGAAGGGGAGACGACAATAAATAAAAGCAAAATTAATTTATATGTAACAGATATATTCTTCACTTTCAACATTAATGGAAGCAAACATGCCAAGTCTGTAATATTTTAATGATCAGAGCTATTTAAGTAACTTCACAGTAAGAAATCAAGGCCAAAACTGAAGGTCATAAAATCTTGTATAAATCCAACTTCAACAATACCAACTGGCACCTGATGTTCACTTTTTAATATAGAAGTGCCTCGGAATTAACTGTTTGAGTACATGATGTAAGTAACTTCAGCTGAAGTGTGTCACTCAGTGTCTTTGGTATCTGGATAACTTCCTGGTATGTAGCTTTTTTGTAATTTTAATACATCAGTTAATGAAAACAGTGTGCAGTGTTTTAAATCCCAAAGGTTGCATGCATCTAGGAGACCAACATTTAGGAAACTACTACATTACAATAAGCCTTACAATAATTAAGTACTAAAAACTAAAGTGGCCAGGAATCACAAACTTTCAAACCATTACCAAGCACATGTTGGTACTAAACAGTAATTATTATGAATTTTAGAGTCCTTGTAACTAACAGCAGTCACAGAGAAATGGATTACAAACCAGCAGCTTTTACAAATCAGTAAGTAAGTAAACAATAATAAAGGATAATAACAGGTACATGTTCACTTCATTTACTAATTGTACTGTTTGTTCACTCTGCTTTTTCTCTAGCAATATATTGGCATAATATAATATTCATATTTAATAAACATGCCAATTCTAGTAAAGATGACATTTTTAATATAGTAATAAAAAATAATCAAGTAAACATAGCACTGCGGTTTGTTGTAGGTCAGTGCTAGTGAATACAGGATCAGTGAAATTTATTATGCAATGTCTATTGCTCTGGAAAAAATATTTGAATGTAAACTAAATAAAAACCTCCGTAAGTCAGTTCGTAGTCCGTGTTATGCTAATAGTTATAAGAAAATAAGATACATGTGTTTCATATAACTTGCAATTGATATAAATTTTTTTCCAAATGTAATCAAAATTCCATCAGGGTTGAACTAGATAGATTTCAGGTCACAAAAAACCCTTGAGATTTTTCCCATGCTTTCATAAATTCTTACATAAGCACAGAATCATTTAGGTTGGAAAAGACCTCTGAGAGCACCAAGTCTAACCTTTGACCGATCACCACCTTGTCAACCAGACCATGGCACTAAGTGCCACGTCCAGTTATTTCTTGAACACCTCTGGGGATGGTGACTCCACCACCTCCCTGGGTAGCCCCTTCCAATGTCTAATCACCTTTTCTGTGAAGAAATTCTTTCTGATGTCCCATCTGAACCTCCCCTGGCACAGCTTGAGGCTACGTCCTCTCATCCTGTCACTGGTTGTCTGGGAGAATAGGCCAACCCAAACCTAGTACAACCTCCTTTCAAGTAGTTGTAGAGGGCAATTAGGTCACCCATAGTTTAAACAATCACAACAGGAAACATTACAGAACGGTATAAATGACATTGCAAATACATGATAAATAATAACTCAGTTAATGACTGAAACACAGTTCTCTGCTGATACAGTGTTTGAGTTTGTTATATTAAACATTAGTCATTGCCAGCTAGTTATTACTAATTGAGCATAAATGCAAAGATATCATAATGTCAGCTTCTGGGTTTCCCTAATCAGCTTTGTTAAAATCTGTTGCTGCGTCCAGTTTGCTCCCTTTCAAGGTCCTTTCCTCTAAGGCTTTTGTTAATTCAAAAACAAAAACTCCAAAGCGATGGAAAAACCCTTCTAAATGTGTTGCTTTTGCTATTGTGGGTCAATTATTATTCTTTCATTGCAAGAAAGATCCAACAGGTGCGCATGGCTGATTGTTTCTACATCATTACTTTGCACACCTTTGTGCTGGGTGCATTTTAGCTATAAATAAGCACATAAAATCTAATCAACTGAAATTAA
Source organism: Pseudopipra pipra (assembly GCF_036250125.1). Lineage (NCBI taxonomy): Eukaryota > Metazoa > Chordata > Aves > Passeriformes > Pipridae > Pseudopipra > Pseudopipra pipra. The sequence continues at coordinate 13,025,797 of NC_087554.1, forward strand.
ATACACTTCAATTATCTAGATTCAGAATTTGTAAAATTTCCATAGGGTACCCTCATTTTGGCTTAGGTAGTCAATTCAGACATGTTGTTAACAATAGAGGGACAGGGTTTTTTTATGATAGACTAGTGTTTGCTACTTGGGCAACACCAAAGAGGTTAGCAATATTTTCTAAAATATCCTGTTTATTCTTACATGTAAAGAATATCACCTGACAAAAATACACATCTTGGAAATGTTTAGATACATTTTCACATCCAACTGTTCCTCCTCTTACTGTAACATCATGCCTCAGGGTAACAAGTGCTAGTTTTGAGCACAAAAATAGCTGAGGTAAATGATCAAGTCACTTACCCGTTACTTGATCTTGTGACACTGCTGTCTGCTTTACCCGAATTTGTTTGCCTTTGACAACTAAATATTATCCCTCAATGTTTGTAAATAATCCTGATGTGTCATTGTACCGTACAGAGGAGACAAAAGCAGCAAACCCACCAGAATTACAAACACATTTCACTTCAGTTGGTGTGCGGTTTCTCACATGGTAAATTCAGGCTCTGAGTTGTCTTAATGGGTACTGCTTTCAACAAACTGTGATTCACAGAATTATAGAATACCTTGAGCTGGAAGAGACCCACAAGGATCATCAAAGTCCAACTCCTGGCCCTGCACAGGACAGCCCCAAGAATCATACCATGTGCCTGACAACATTGTCCAAATGCTTCTTGAATTCTGTCAGGCTTGGTGCTGTGACCACTTCCCTGGGGAGCCTGTTCCAGTGCTCAACCACGCTCTGGGTGGAGGACTTTTTTCTAATATCCAACCTAATCCTTGCCCAACACAACTTTGTGAATGAATGACAAACAGGATCTTCAGCTAACATGCTAAAGACAGGCTGATAAATTATTGCAATTGTACACAGTATTGATTACAAATGCTGAACAGTCCCATTGCACTATATGAGGAACAAAAGTAATTTTTAGCCACAAAAGTAGACTTAAAAAGGAAAGATTATTGAGGTAAGTTGTTTGAAACTGGAACACTTTCACTGTGTGTCATGTCTTCCTGAAAAACATAAACAGCTCAGGTAATGCATGATGAACTTGGTCTTAACAAGCAATAAAAATAAAATTAACCCGAGAAATGCTGGTGCTGTGCTTAGATTTTAGAGGACAGACATAAACCACATAAATTTATCATATAAAACCCAGACAATTTCTGGCTCCCACCAAAATTTATTCCTGTCTACTTTTCCACTCGGATGAATTCCTTCTGTGGTTAGAATGACAAAACACTTCCACATTAATGAGCTAATCAGCTTAATTGCATAATTTTGCTGGTTTTTAATCTCATATTGAATCTCCAGCAGAAATTGTTACTAAGTCACCAGTTACAGGATTATGTTACATTTCTCCTTCTTTGTAGTGAGGGAATTAGATGTTTTGGTCTGGAGATTTGCTTACACAGACTGTCTTATTAGACCACCATTACTTTGAATAATAAAACAAAATTCATATCCAAACATCACAGAAGAGAAGAAGGCTTAAGAGTCCAGATTTCTTTTTTTATTTAGGAGGTAAGATATTTTACGTATTTCCACTATTATTCAGACATCTGCAGCCTGATACTTCAAGTCAAAGTTTTCAGTTTTGTTTGACTATGAAAAGAACAATTACTGACTATGTTTATACTATTTTCTTCAAGGTCCAAGTTTTTCCAACACTTAACATAAGAAAGAATTAAGTATGATGAATTTCTGAATGCATTAAGACCTATAAGAGCTTCATACACAAAACTGAATGGAATAATACAGCCAAACACAACTGTTGAGATTATACTCAAGCATGTGCTGAAACAGGCCAGACACTGAAGAGGTATAACTCAGCACAATTTCTTTACTGGGTTATTTTATGCCTGCTGACAATATAATGTAATTTTAGCAATTTAACAGAATTTAAATGAATGTTTATTAACAAGGACCTGTCTTTATGATTTAGGGTCAATAAAATGGGTATCTGAAAGATCTGGAAATGAGAGAAGCTGACTAAATGATTCAGCTCATTTTTCTCTCCCCTCTCCTTCCCAATAAATGACTTGACTTGGACTAATTTTGGTCTTTTTTTTTTCAGAATATATTTAAGCATCTAATGCTCATGCATTAAGTCAGACTTCTCTGGAAAACCAAACCATGGTTAGATTTAACCTAGTTAGATTTTAATCTTTAGCTCTATTAATAAGCAGAGTCCATAAAATGCCTCTATTTCAATTCAAGACAGAAATTTCAATTAGCAAGTTAAGGACTGAATTGCCATTGAAATATTAGTATGTAGTCTGAAGTTTAATGCTATTTCACTGAAGGTGTAGCTTTTATGATAAAACATGATTCAGCATAAAATAAACTTTTTATAGAGATGCTACATATGAAGAAAGTCTCTTATCTTCTGTTTTATTATTAACCATCAGTTTTGCTTATAATATAGGATAACAAATTGTACTTGAATAATTAGCTGTGAAAAAACAAAATCTGACAATTGATGAATTTCTGCATTTTTATTTTCACCCCTCCCCCAAACTATACCACTATTCTCCAAATAAGCTCATGTAAAAAAACAAGTATCATATATAACTACACAGTTCTCAAATACCTTAAAGCCAGAACTTTGACACTTATTTGTTGAACTTGATAGCCCATCATCTTTATTTTTATTAGGAAATAAACATCCAAACTCAGGGGAAAAAATAGCCGAAGACATCTTAATTTATTTAAATTTGTAATTTCTGAACAACTTCTCAAACATTTTTAAAATTTATACATAATATATTACATAAAAATGTGTTTTAAAAAGTTATGCAATTCCATTAAAACTTTCCATAAAGCCAATATGAAGCATTAGACCATTAATTTTACATGAACGAATATGCAGATTATACGTGGCCTGACTACTGAAATCACATCCACATCATTAAATTCTGTTTATAAATCATTAAAAATCATTGACAATTTCACCTCTAAAGTAAGCCTGTGTATGATCAAAACACTTTTCAGCTGTAGAGGTCCACATCATTATGTGCTTATCTGGAGATGTAGGTGTTAGTCCATTGCTGAAGAGTCCAAGCTTGTTCAGACAAGGAGGCTGATCTCCTAGATTTAAAAAATACAATAGTAGAAGCATCTAAATACAATACTAGAAGCCAGCAAGCTGCTGCTTCTCTCCATAAAAACAAAATTATGGGCGGAGGAAAACCTTTGTGTCTCTGTCCTTTCTAAACAGAGTTAGTGTTTCATTAGCTTGATACAATATTTCTGCTACTCACTGATAGTTTGTCAAAGATCATTGTAGAAGTATCTTTCTGCACAAGAAACAGGAAATCTCATCTAACTGTGGTCTATCACAGCAGCTCCATCTTTCCAGTGCTATCACCCATGCTTTTTAAACTGACAAGCACTACATCCACTAGAAACACCTTATCATACAAGAAACAAGTTACTTTTCGTTACTCCTTTCCAGTTTTCTTTGCCGTGGGCTGGCCTGTTTTTGACAAGTTAAAGTAAAAGATAAAACTCGTAGCAACTTGGTCTTCGCTGCCAAACAATGATCAAAATGTTGTGACTTAACATCACTTTATGTGGAAGGCAACTGGATCTCTCTTTCCCAGCCTTAGACACGACAAATGGATTCACAACGCCTCGTTGCAAGTATACTGACATCATGCATTGTGAATACACTCGCACAAGAAGCCTCTTTCACCTGAGCATTTGTAATTCCCTTAGTAACTGCACCTTGGTATATCCCTCAGTCACTTGTTCCCGTTACATCTGGTTGGCTACAAACCAACACAGGTTTCTCTAGGCCTTCAGCCCTGCAGACATACAAACACCTCAGCAGTTGGTATTTAAAGGAGAGCACATTGCACACAGGTAAGCACGGGGTGATCCAAGCAGCTCCAGCTGCTGGCTGCAGCACGTGTTTCTACAGAGCAGCCATGGTGTTTGCCACAATACAAACTTAGAAAGAGAAGGTACAGTGCTGGTGTTTCTCCAAACATTCACTCAAGTTTGGTTAAGACTTTTGATTTCCCTAAGTGGACCACACTTGTATGGGTTTTCTGGAGGTATAATATTTCTCTTGTTTGTTGTTTGGTGTATACATTTCTTCAGGGTGTTTTTGCACACACATACCACTAAATAAAAGCTAGTTAATTAATGATAAATTATGTGAAAACAAATAGTAAGGTGGTGAAGTATGCTGTTAATGCAAAGTTACTGAGGGTAGTAAAGCTAGAGCTGGCTAAAGGAATCTGCTTAAAGCCTCACAATCCTGAGTTCAAAGGCAGGTGAAATTCACTGCAGATAACTGTAATGTAAACACAGAAAAAATCCTAATCTTACCTATAAAATTATCTAGTGGATGTAGATATTAACAATCAGAAAATAGAGCCTGGGACATACATAGTTAACGTTGTGAAAACAGTGTTCAATGTTCAACAGAATAACTTTCAACAATGCCTAGTTTATCTGCTTTCTCACTTTCCTAGCAAAGCAAAACAAATGAGTGACAAGAATTATAAGCAAAGAACTGAATAATGACATGAAAATCATTATTTCAACTGTGCTTGTGTCTTGAATACTGGGTGTAACTCCTGGTCTCCTCTTCTCTCAAAGCATATAGTAGTGCTCAAAAAAAAATAGTACTGACACGAAAAAAATCAAGTATATCAAAACTCATCAGCTTAGGAAATAAATACAAGACTGAGGAAAGATATAAAATAATAAATTGAGGAGAGAAAGTGACTAAAAAGGAACTGTTCATTGTTTCTATCAAAATGAGAAGAATATAAATTAAGATAGATAGGAATTGAGCAAGGATTTTTTTCTTGCACTACTCTGCAGATGTTAAAAACCTATGTGGATTCAAAAGAAAAAACAGCAGGGAAATTTGTGGAATAAAAACCTACTGAGAACTGTTAAGAATAAGACACCACTTCTGATTCAGAAAGTGCTAAAGCCACAGATGGTTGCATTCGTGCTATAAGGGATCATATGACATCCTATCTCTGTAGTCTTCCTTAGGCATTTTGTAGTGCCCACTGCTACAGACAGATATCCCCAAATATGTTTCAATGAAGACTACACCAGCTTATTATTTCTGGAATGTATTTATTTATAGCTAAATTCAAAGGAACTGAAAAATAAAGGATATGCATAATAGAAGATACATCTCAGCCATGAAAGCATTTACATAAACACTTGATTGTGGTCCAGTCGAGATCATTAACACACAATACAAGTAAAAGTATGGATATAATCCCCAAAGGAACTTCACATTTTCCCCTTTTCAAAAACTTCTTAGTACCAGTAGAATGGTACAGAATCTGTGTTAATTGTACCAAGTCGGGACAAAACTGTATTCCTTTTTGGGAGTCTAGGAGTATTTCCAACAGAAGAAGGTGTACTGCACTACTCAAATTCCATCAGTTTGATTTGCCCTTTGAAAAATAAATCATTACTTATTTCCACCTTATGTACACAAGTTACTTCGTTTGCCACTGCATATTGCATTTTCTGCCAGTAATCATGCTCGACTTTCAGGCCCGTGTCCTGCAGCAGCACTTCCTGCCGCCCCACAGCTTCCCCAAACCAGCTGCTACTCGGAGGCTGTCCAAAAGAAGCGAATCACAAGCATGACACCAAATCAGTTCGAGTTCCTAGTTTCAATAAACAAGCAAAAAGTGCAGTCACTGATCTACCTGAACTGATTTCTGAACCAATTTCAGTAAAGCAGCACAATATTATGTGGAAACATGGCTCAAAAGACGTTTGTTTCAAGTAAAAAGGTAAAGATGAACAGTTATAATAAATTTCCAAAGTGCTAAATAGTTTTTCAGAAACAAACAGCATGAATGAGCAAAGGCGTTACTCAAAAATGCCATTAGTATTTGCCCTTCCAGCAGTCTAAACACTTCCAAACAGTCTGTTCCAAAATGATTATTTTGATCCATTCCAAAGGGATTAGCTGTGCAAATAAACCTGGTCGCGTAACGCGGTCTAATCTGCAACATAACTAACAAAGACTGGAAAAAAAAGAGTGCAGACAATTACTTTAATCCATACTTACTTCTCGGGTGCTTAAAAAAAAAAAAAAAAAAAAAAAGAAAAAGGGAAAAAGGGATGGTCCTCAGAGGGGAAACACTTCGATACCCTGCGTGTGCTTTACAGTCCGTACGAGCAACTTTTCCTCGGCATCTCAAAGCAAAAGGACAAGATAAAACACAAAATCGCGCCAGCTCAGCGTTCCTGCCCCTTCATCGCTTCCCCAGCCGTCCCTTCCCGCTTCCAGGCGGGAGCGCCTGGCGAGGGCGATGCGCGGTGGCCCGGGCTGCCGGGGGGATAGAGATCGATATATATATATATGCACATATGTATTTATATTTTAAAAAAGATCGCGGGAAGTGCGGTTCGCAGGGCCCTGGGAAGGGAGGGAAGGAAGGCGGGAGACAGAGAGGGAGGGAAGAAAGGGGGGCGGGCGGCGGGGGCTGTTCCCGCCCCACTCCCACCCCCGCCGGGGCTGCGCCGGCGGCCGCTGCCGCTGCCGAGCGCTGGGAGGCGGCAGCGAGTCCCCGCCGCCGGATCCGCTGGGGGAACGCGGACGGGCGAGCGAGACTTTTACCTTTTCTCTCTATTTTTCTTTTTTTTTTTTTTCCCCCGTCCTCACCCACCATGCTGCGGACGCCGCTGCCCGCGGGGGACGAGCGGCGGCTCAGCCCGGCGCCCTCCTCCTGAGAAGGGATGCGGGAGGCGCGGCCGGGACACAGCTAGCGCGACCCGCGCCTCTCCCTCGACCTCCCCCCTCCCGCGTCCCCGACCACCATGAGGGAAGAGAGAGAAGCTGCCGCGGCGGCCGCCTCCCCCCACGGCCCCGGCAGAGCCCCGCAGCCCTGCCCGCAGCCGGACGGCGGCGGGGCGGCCCCCGCGGAGAGCCTGCGGAACGGATACGTGAAGAGCTGCGCGACCCCCCTGCGCCAGGACCCCCCGAAGAGCCTCCTCTCCCTACTGCTCTTCCCTACCGCCTCCTCCTCCCGGGCTCGGCTCGCCCTGGGCGTCCTGGCCGCCTCTGTCCTCTCGCTCCTGGCCTTTCCCGGCCAGGGCAGCGTCCGGGAGCGGCAGGACGGGAGCGGCTGGCAGAGCCCGCGGCCGCTGCACGCCTTGCTGTGCCTGTCCCGCTGCCTCAGCCCCCTCTTCAGCATCGCCTGTGCCTTCTTCTTCCTCACCTGCTACCTGGCCGGCGGCCGGCGCGGGGAGCTCGGCGGCGGCACTCCCCGCTGGTGGCTGCTGGCGCTGCCCGTGTGCTGCTACTCGGGGGACTTCGTGGCGCTGCAGTGGCTGCTGCCCGAGGAGGGGCACGAAGAGGAACCGCAGATGTTCCTAGGAAGGCTCCTGACAGTGCTGGGCTCGGTGACAGCGCTGACCCTGCTGCAGAGCTCTCTGAGGTTGCGCTGGAGCCTCCTCGTCTTGGTCTTCTCCAGCCTGGTGTGGCTGGTGCCGCTCGCCAGCTTCCCCTCGCTCCCCCCGGCCCTCAGACCGCTGCTGGCCGGCACGGCCGGGGTGGCAGGCTGCCTCCTGGCACTCTGTGGCGGGGAGCACGGCATCTTCTCGGCTCACAGCCGAGGAGCGCACCACCAGCATCATCGCCACCCACGGCTCCCCAGCGTGGAGGAAAAAGTGCCTGTGATCAGACCGAGGAGGAGATCTAGCTGCGTGTCCTTAGGGGAAACTTCGGCCAGCTACTACGGCAGCTGCAAAATGTTTAGGAGACCCTCGTTGCCTTGCATTTCCAGAGAGCAGGTAGGTTTCTCCGAAACTTGAGAGAGAAACTTTCCGAGGAATGAGCGCCACTCGCTTTTCCTAACCGCTGTGTACGTCTGTGCTGGATGTCTGCTTCCTGGCAAACTCCTGCTAGAGGAATGGAGGGAAACGTTAGTCCCTTAGCGGGTTTCTCCGCTCGGTTCTGTACAATCGATATAGTCTTTTATTTCTGAGTGGGAGCTAAATCATAATAATGTATTTGCTATAGGACAGAAGGCTCGCTCGCTTTTTATGTGATCTTAAATATTAAACAGTAGTTATTGATTAGAACAAAACCTCAAACCAAACATCTTCAGCTAGCAGTTACCTTGTTATTGTGATTATTTCTTTTCCAAAGCCCCCCACCTCCTCCGCTTCTGGCAGATTTTACGAGAGAAAGAAACCACAGCTTTCTAGCTGCTCGGCACTTCTGGTCCTTCCCGCTTTCTACCGACAAAATGATTGCCAAGTGCTAAAGAAAGACCAGGTTTTGAGGGATATTATTTATCAAATGTTGACGTTGTTTGAGCGGCATCTGTCCTTCTGCCTCTCGCTTGTTCCTCTGTCGCTTGTTCCTCTGTCTCCCTCTCACCCTCTCTTCCTCGCTCCACCTAAGTTAACGTTAGTTTTGCGTTGATGGGTTTTAAGAAACCTCTTTTTACAGAAGAGAGAGCTGTTCAGTAGGGTCTGGAGGGATGCCCGAAACGCTCAGTTTTCTTGAATGGAACTCTGTTGGTTTCTACCTCCCGGAAAACTTTTCAATGAGTCTTGTTTTTTGTAGCGTAAACCCCCGTGCGTGGGGGGGAGTTTGTTTTTATTTGGGCACTTGCGCGTCAACTGCAGGAACATCGGGTTGTGTTGGAACTGGCCCGAGGCTGCTGCAAGTGGATTATCAGCCCGTTGTAGGAGGCAGAATAAGGGGAGTGTATTCAATAAACGTGCAAGTGAGCAGTTTCTGGGAAGTGACTGTTGCTGCAGAATCCCCTGTCTATTACTGTCGTGGCTGAAATTCATGGGTGCTCAATGAAATTTTCTAACTTTGCTTCGACATGTATTCTGTAATGCACTTCTTACGATTGATTGTGAATTAGGTCTGAGGAAATACGAGGTGAATCTGAAACGGTGGAGTAGTTTTCGAGCATTTTCCCCCCCTGTGTTTGCACAGTAGAATTAATATAGCAGTATTAAAAGGTCAAAATGCAAGTATGCTATAAAAGGCTTCAGAAATAACTCATTCAGTAACTTGTAGACTATCTAACGCATACAATGAAAGATACATTAAAATATTGTACTAGCAGTTAAGATATGTAGGGAATATTGTATAACAATTTACTTTTTCTGTTCCCTTCGAGACAGTAAATGCGCCCTTTTTCTGTTACGTTAGTCTGCAGTACAGAAATCTCAGAAAATGTGATTTCATTAACCTTTCTAGATGATAGAAGATATTTGTTCATATGCATGTTACTAAAAGCTTCCTTTGACGTTCAACTCCCTTCTTAAAGGCATGCGCATATTTCAAGTTAGGGCATTCATTATTCTTTAAGTAACATCATAAATGTCAACTGTAACTAAATATGTAGAATTTATTGGCGGTACTTAAATCATACATGTTCATAATAAAATGTAACTGTTTGGTAGACTTCCAGAACTGGATATCTTTGTTATCACTAGATGTGAACAACAAAGAGATATGGAGGTCTTCATTTTCCTAATAGTCTATTATGCTTTACAGTAAATATTTGTACTTTGTTAAGAGCAGCTTAAATGGGATTCACAGATACTTGTTCTGTACCGTATTTTATATGCAATTTTACAAGGATAACACAGGTTAAATCTTCTCTTCTCCTGTCTGACTTGGAGAGAGATCAGACATTGCAGAGATGATAAAACATCAATTGTTTGAGCAGGAGGAAGGAGAATTAAGCCCATAATGTGTGACTTTATTTGAATAAACAGCACAAGGTTTTTATATTGCTTCCTTGAAACAGAAGGAATGTATGCATTTAGTGCTTTTCAGAGAGAATTTATTGTGAGTTTTCTTTAAGGGCTGATTACATGTTTTGCAAATCTTTATAAAATATTACAATGGTTCTTTTCCAGTATTAATATTTTAAGAGGGAGTTTAATGAGCATTGTTAGGAAGATCAGTACAAGGGACGTGCTGCAAGTCCATCATGACAGGAATACTTTGATGAATGAGTTGTTACTGTGATTCTATTAGATGTATTTTGTGTGATTGTTACAAACCTCCTGTATGTAGAGGTTTAGGTCAAATATAAATAGCAGGTCAGAAGGTGATCCCAAGGATCATCTGGTTCAACCTTTCTTGGCAAAAGCACTGTCTAGACAAGATGGCCCAGCACCCTGTCCAGCTAAATCTTAAAACTGGAGAATCCACCACTTCCCTGGGGAGATTTATCCAATGGCTGATTATTCTCATTGTGAACAAATTTTCTTTTGTGTAGATTTTAATTATTCTTTGAGGAAAATAGGGAGTATTACTATTGACCTTAAATTTTCAGTTATGTGTTGATTTGAAATTATGTGGGCTCTCTGTCTAGTTAAATGCACAAGAAAATAATTATATTTAGTTGATTGGGGTTTTTCCCTTTAATAAATTATTTTCTAAGGGGTTTGTGTGCATCGAGTGGGAGGCAGGATGGAATATGAAAACACAGGTATGTGGAACCAGTCCTGTGTGCACACAGAAATTGGATATAGCTTTTGCTGTTTTCTGGGGCAGAAGTGGAAAGAGGCCCTGTAAGCACGATCCTGTAAAAGTTTGCTAATTTGAGCAGTCCTCATGACAAATATTTAGATTTAGTTGCTGCACTTCAACAGGTGCAGCAACTATAACACTGGAGGGTTGATGAAATTAGTTTACCTTTATTCTTACCTTTTATATGAACACCCATATTAACTTTAGCCATCAAAGTCTGCAGATTCCTGCTGTGTGTAACTTCTCTGCAGAACATATGTCTGGCAATGTAGTTTGAGGTGGGAGAAAAGAAATTTGAATAATTATATCTTTAAATTTTTATGTACATATACTTAAATGCCATTATCAAATATATAAATACACATAGAAGGAAACAATATGAATCAAATTAAGTCTAAAAGTCAGGCAATTGAAATGTCTTTTCTGAACTCTGCTATATTAACACTTCTGCTCCCAGAAATTCATGTTATTTTAGGAGTAAACAGGCTTTTATATTCTTACTTCAGTGTTCATCTTGGACCCAGGGAGGAATTGCAGTAAGACTGCAGGACTGATTGTTATTTCAAATTTTGTGTAGGACATATTTTGATTGCATGTGTTAATGGGATGCTAATCTCTTAGCTGTACCTATTGCTACTGATATCAAAGGGTTTATCTTCATTGGCTGTTGCATATTTAGCACTTAATTTCATAATTTCTTTTTTGCCTAAAAGCCAAATCAGAACTGGGAATCTAAAAGGTGATTGTCAGTGTTGCAGATCTTGTAAATACTGTTCTGAAAAATATGGTAGTAAAACTTTTTTCCTTTAGATTGATGGTGAGTTTGCGTGAGAGAGCAAACAACTATGTGTAGGAAATCAAACACAGGAGCTTCTCAGAATCCAGAAAGAATATGTGATTTCTAAAATTCATGTTTTTCCTCCAGTAAAGAATAGGCCTTCCTAATTAAATACACATAAGTGTCCAAAACAGTCTGCAAACAGAGCTGATGCATTTTCTGGTTACCTGATCAGGTTAAAACTCATAGGAAAGCTGTGATATTTCATGGACAAGGACTGCCTTCATGTTGCACTCTGACAATTGCAGGAAGAATTGTCTTGTGTTTAGGTTGTTGGATTGGCTGCTACCTCTCCCCAGTTTCTGTTCCAAGCTATCTCGTACCTCTGATGTATTACCCTAGGAAGATAAGGGCTTGATTTCAAGAGTCTAAAATATTTGTGTAACTTGAAATTAATGCAGTTCCTTATTTGCTTAGGAAATTTACATCGGCGTCTGTTTCCTATTTGTGAAACAAATTATACTTTGTCCTTAAATATTCAGGGTATAAACTTCCTAGTGCAGAAGCTGTCAGTTAATGTGTATTTTAGAGTGTTTTATAATTGTTGAATTCAAATACTGTTTGCAGCCTAAAACCATGTCAGCCTTTACCTGTTAATTGCAGCCAATAACAAAAAATGTCATTCCTTTTGTTATGTATTTGACAAACTAGCTCTTTGATATTTTAAGTTTCCCCCTCCAGATTAAAACGACTGTTACCACAGTTGTACCTGGATGTCAAGATGTGTTTCTGTTGTTAACAGAATCTTCATGTCTCTCAGGTTTGTCTTATGGGGAAAAATCAAGGTAGCAATGTGTGTTGAGCTGTGAATGTAATTAGTTTCAATGGGATGCAGCTGAGTGTGAGGAATGTGCAAAGGGAAGGATTGCATGGTGAAAGCAACAGACTTGGAAAACTTTCTGCAACCGTATTTTGGATGAGTAGGATTCTATTGTTTCTCTCTGACCTTGACTAAATATTTTGTGCTGGATGAAATGTGAAATGAGAAGACTCTTGGTAAGAGTTACATCCTTTTTTCCTTTTTTTTTTTTTCCATTTTTTTATATTGGTTATATAGTTTTATTCTTAAAGTATTATACCACAAATAAAGGATGATTTGAGTATGGTTTGCCCATAGAGAGGTCAGAGTTTAAGATGGTATCCTGTGGTGAAGTGATCCCAAGGATTATGCAGTGGCTCACAGAGAATGACAAAAAAAGGTATATTAGGGAAATCGAGTGCAGTTAAGAACTCTGTTAACCAAGTTTATCTTGAACTGGCTTTCAGATATGCAAGACTTGGTGGCAGCTCATATTCTGCACAACTAAAAGCAGGGAAGTATGACTGTAAGTTGTCAGTGTAGCAAAGGAGGTTGGCTGTTTCTTCAGGTGTATTTTCCTGGAAAGAAAATGTAAATGGAGAAAGGAAGGAGATCAAAGACAAGTGCTGTGCAAATGCTGAAGAAATTTGGTGGAGGAAAGAAATGGAAGAAACTTTGAGAGATGGTTTTAAGAACTGCATGATTGACTGTTGAAGAAAACTAGCAGAATAATATTCAGCTTGGACTAATATTCAGCTTGGATCAGGAAGATGTTTTATATTTATGAAAGAAACTTGTATAGATGAGGAACAAAAGGTTCCCAGAAGAATCTAGAATGAGAAAGCGAACAGCCTCCATGCTGAGGTTTGTAAACAGTATATTTCTGTGAGATTAAATATGAAAGGGAAGAGAATTGCAAGGAGTTGGGTATATCTTCCTGAGAAAAAGACTCATTTTCTGACACAATGTAAGTCTGAGCATGTATATGCCTGACAGTACTATCCTAATAGTTGAACTTGACCAACAGAACTGATTGAATACCGAGGCCTTAGAAGTTCCAAATTGCAGCAAGTTTTATGAAAAAACAGGTGAGTGGGAAGCGAAGGGACCCTGTGGAAAATGCCCCAACACAGAGCAAGTCTGCAGTGTGAGCTGGACTCTAAGAACCCCCATGGCAGTGTCTCATGTCATGAGTGAATACCAGAATGGAGGTGGGGTGAGGTGGGGATTCTGGTAAAGCCTGGGCCTTAGGTGACATTTGATAGGAAAGTTATATTTTTTAAAAAAGCCTTTTTCCTCCTGTTTTTCTTTTCCCATACCTAAAAATGAAAACTTCATGTAGCTTTACCACCCTTCAAACAAATCACTGAACAAAGCCAACTGCAACTATCAGGTGATACTTATTGCTGAAGATGGGAAAGAGTAAATCTTTTACTTTTATGCAAAGATAAGTATTACAGGTAGGGAAACTGGGAGATGGAGTCTGTTCTATTGTGGATGCAAAAACTTGTTGAGGAAAACAGTTGAGAAACTTCTGCCTGCCAATGAGGAGGGAGGACAGACCACAGGAAGCTGCAGACATAGAATATTTTGCTGGAATCTTACTGATTTTTCCAGGCTAAAACTATGTGGAGAGCAAGCTGAAAGAATAGTTGAAGATGAGAATAAAGGGGAACAAAAGGAAATGTTGAATTTCAACGTGTCCTTTATAATGAGTGAAAACAATGCTTAGAAGATGGAATGACCCGACAATAAATTTAAGTGGTGAAAACAAAAAAGGGACTTTCCTACAACTCAATAGCAGAAATGAAAATTTAAGGTAAAGCTAGAGCTTGGGTTGGTCAGGGCAGACTGTGTAATGTATGATTGATTGTTAGTGAAGCATAAAAAGGACCAATAACTTTAAGGATCCAATGGCAGTAAAAGTGTACTAGAGCCTTCAAAACAGATAGGAGCCATGGATGTCAGTAAATTAGAGTTCACAGGGTTAGGAATAAACTGACAGGTGATGGCATTTGGGGAAGGGAAGTGTGAAAGAAACAGGTCAGAGAGATCTGTGCTTAAGGAAGGCCAGTTAAGTGAATGGCCTTACTGGTGAGTGTGACAAACCAAACTGTTCTAGGAACTAGAGATGGCACAACAACACGTGACTGCTGAAACAAAGTGACAGTTTCTGGAGAAGTTTTATATTTAAAAATGGATCATACAGCTTTGGGAAAGGACATAATTCATATAAACACGGGCAGGTGGTGACCAGGATTAAGATTTGATGTGCTGGGCCATCCTTAGTTTTTCATACATAGCTTTTATACGTAGCACGTTCCTTTGAAACAAAGTGCAAATTTATTGGGAGAGGACAGACTAGGGCACAGATATGCAAGTATATTTTTTATATGTTTGTTTGTTTGTTCAGTATTTATGAAAAACAGTGCTGTTATGCAGAACATTGATGACCAGCAGTGCTAACCTCACTCTGTCTGTACCTCTGCTGGGTGGTGATACAGCAAGACTGTGTCACACCTGCCTGTTTATATCTATTGTCAGTATGGTTTTATCAGCAAAGTTCATAATACAGAATAAACCTTTCTGAAAGTGTGTGGAAGTTAGAGTCAGCAGAGGGAAGTTTCATCAGTTTTATTGGAATAATGGCTTAACTGTGGCACTGTGGGTTACTAGTGTCTCTTTAACTTTCATTATTGGTCATGTTACATTTAATTTTTGTTTAATTAACCCCCTTTAAAGGATTGGAGCTAAACTAAAGGCTAAAAAGGACATTCTTACACTAGGCTAAATATCTGCATCTTTGGCATGACTTTTTTTTTCAATGTGACCTAAAATTAAAGGCCTGTATTTACATTGAGGGACTTTTTAATTTCCTCAGATTCAGTTGATATTGCAGGTTAAATCATAATATATTTTTAGGGTTTTTAAATTTATTGCTTTTCCTTCTTAGACATTGTTGTGTGACACCTGTTTGCCACTTCAGGAATATCATTTTATTCCTTCTGTCTGGTAGATTCTCTTAGAAAAATTCTAAGTTTCTGGATACTCTAAGTTACTGATACAGGACAAGAAGTAGATGGTTTTTAAAGAACAAGTATAAGTGAGTTTTTCTAATACTTTCTGGCTCTCCAGAACAGTTTCTATCCTTTCACAGAAATTACTGATACATCTACTGTTTTTCAACATTTGATGACTGCTAAACAGTAATCCTCAGATACCTCCTTATCTTCTGTGTGAGGGCTGTGTGGTGGGAAAGGAGCCTCACACTGCACGTGCTTTACAGGCAGGGATGGCCTCTTAGCTGGGCTTGCAATTTTGAAAGTGAGCTGACTTTTGGTGAGCTTTTTCTGAGGCAAGGTTTGATCTCTGTATTCATAGAACATCGTTAGTAGTTAATAAAACCCTGTGTCATATGTGTAGTTTAATGATGCTAACTTGAAAAAAAAAAAGAAATGTTTTTGAGAGAAGTCTTAAGAAGCCATTATTGTTTTGATTAATGTTCACAGTAGCCTTCATTTAGTTTGATTTGCCACCTAGACAGTGTAGTGTGTAAATATACTCACAAACTCTTTGTTACCTGCTCTTGCAATTCCATAGTACCCACTGCATTCTCCCTCCCTTAGAATTATCCTCATTACATAGCATGAAATTAAATTTCATTTAATTTAAACTGTGTTTTATGTAGATACAAGCATTTGTGTTCTTATGTGTGGGTAGCAGGGGAGGGAAATTTGTGTTCAAACCTGGCTGTGTGATTAGCAGGCTGAAAAAGTTTAGATCCTGCTGTGCCTGTGAAACACCATCTGCTCTGGCACTGACTGCCCTGAGGGAATTGGCTCAGATTGGAAGAAGTAAAGGCACAGTTTTCCTCTTGGCTAGTTGAATCTGCAAGAAACAGACTTTATTTTGCTCAGGGAAAGATGAATGTTGATCCAAGTTATACTGTTTCCATTGAGGTTGGCCATACAAAAGGGCACTGAAACACAGATGTACCTACTATGTATTCCTGCTTATGGACTGGGGTAATGAAATCATTAATGATGACAGGGACTTGATTCTTCCTAATATATTAATATAGGATAGAGCAGTATATTTCATATCTTAACTAAAAAAAACACAAGCTTGTCTTGTCACCCTTTCTGGCCTTGTTCAGCTAACTGCATTTGTAGGGCAGCATAATATCCTTTTGGGGACCACTGAAATATGCTTACCAAGCTGATTTCAAATGAATCTTGCAATGGTAGAATTTCCATAGATTATGCACATGGATGTTTAGGCATCTTCCAGTTTTTCTTTTTTTGTTTAAATAGTAAAAAAGCTGTGGAATGTTACTTAGGATCTTTTCAATGATTAAAAAGCTGTAGTATGTCTCTCTGCAGTTAAAATGAGTTATTACCGTGAAGTAAATAACAGCTTTTTGCTGTTATGGTAAAGCACAGTTGGAAGTATTTTGATTATAAATATCTGTTAAATTATTTTTATGTAGTTGTAGAAAGCATTAATTAGAATTTATATCAGCATTTCTTACTACTTTTTATTCTCCATAGCAGAATGTTTCCATGCTCTGGTAATATCGAAAGTCTCGTTTTTCCTTCTATTTGCAGTCTCTGCTTGAACAAGTTTGATTTAGAAAGAAGAGTTTGGAACAGCTTTTGTGTTAATGATCAGTCTGTTTCTGTCATTGCTTTTAATTAATTTATTCTTCATAACTGGCAGCCTGTTCATTAGATGCCAAAGAATTTTAAAGAAGTTTGCAAGTAATAAGTTTGCAAGTGATCTTCTGTGATGTTGAGATTAAAATAAAAAAGTGGGAGTAGATGAGCAGAGGCAGATGCTGGCTATTGCTTTTAAGTGTGACTTGTGTTTTTAAATCCTCTGAGACGATGACTGTCATATCTGAGACATCTGCAGAAACGTCTTATGAAGAAAAGAGTATTTCAGTGTATGTGTGAAGGATAAGAATTTTTTATGAAGACTAAAAATCAAAAATAGTTAAAAGACCCATTATTAATATTATTAGGGATAAAATTTCCAGACAAATTGATTTGGAAACTGGTACTGTACATGTAAATATGAAATTGATTCCTTGTTCAGGAAATTGTCTTAAACCTTAGGAAATGTTTGGACTGTGTTTCATGTAATAAAGATGCCATTTCAGGCATCTGCAAAAGATGGACTTATAAAGGTATATTTAGTCTTATGCAATTTTATTTTTAAGAGACTATTTGCTGTTAAAATCTCATTGCTAAAGATTTGTAAGTCTTCTGTGCTTGCCTTAAAACTTATTCTAGTAGGAAGCTCCCTAGAGTCAGTAGAGTACTTAAGCCTTCAAGTGGAAAAGAACATGTGTTTTGCAGTGTTTAAGGACTGAGATTATAGTCCTTACTTGTTTAAAAATTCACAGGGTTTAGTGTAATTTATAACTTTAGCTCTCTAGTAGCAAGTGTTAACAGTCTCAAATACATTGTTAGAGCTATGTTGCTTTCACCTGTCTGGTGATGGAGAGGGTTGGTGTGCCTTTAGAAGGCACATCTTTATTTTTAATTATTTGGGCCTTGAAAGTACAAGGAAAATAATTTTCCAGGAGTTTAATGCTCAATAGTAAATTGTTTATTTGCTTGTCCTTTTTGAAATGTCATTTTTCTTTATCTTTCTGTCTTTATCTTTTCTTAATTTTGAGATAATTTTAGCACCGGTGTGTTCTTTCTCTTCCTATGTGTTACAAGATCAGTACCGTAACTTGGTCCAAAATTACAAGTGTCTCTTTCAGCAGAGACATAAAAATGTTCTGACTCCAAATATTTTACTTTTTTGGAAACCTAGCAATCAAATTATTTTTTGAAAAAAATTGTAGAAGACGTGGTAACATATGATTTTAACATAACAGAATTAAATATTCATTTGCATTTACAGAATTAAAATATTTCTAGACTATCTTACTTAAGTACATGAACTGTCCATTATTAAAAAATCAGACATGACTAGACTGGATTTGAGAAGGCACATAGATTTATTTTTTACATAGTCATGCAGACCTTATCCTTTACCTTGATAGTATAGGATACGGTAAAGTTATTTGTGTTTTTCATTTTGTTCTTTTAGTTCTGCAGGTTAGATACAAGGTGCTCATTCGTCTGCTTCATTCTCTGTAAACATAATTGCAAGTTTATACGTGAGATCTGAGCTCTTAGTATGTGGGTTTTTCTTTGCTGCCCAAAGAGAATCTGTGTGTCTTCGGTAGTTTCAAAGCTGAAAACAATCCAATGTTTGTTTGTTTCCTGGATGGAGGGGACAAAGGTTTTCTAGGTTGGTTTGGGGTTTGTTTTGTGTGGTTTTTTCTTTTTCTTTCAGAAGACTAAACCTTTAGCCATCTCATTTATGTTTTGCCTGGCTCTCTCCTGTCATAAGCAAGTGAGAAGGGAGAAATAAGAGCGGTATTGACTCCAGTGCTGTAGTTTTAGCAAGAGTAGCTGACTGACTAATGATAATAGCCCGGCCTCAAAAAATAAATACTGAACAACTTGATCCCTTCACAATTGAGGGAAAAAATCAGAGAATTTGTATTTGTTGATGTACCTTCCTGCAATGTTTTAGAGGTATAAGAAATCTTTGCTTGATCTTTGTAATACTGACGTTGAAATCAGTTGAGGTATTGCATTCTGATTACAGCTTGGGTTGTGACAGGGTCAGTAGAAGCAGAGCAATATTTTCTGTCCTGATGCCTTGAACTTTGTTTACATCCACAAGGCAAGCACATTTAACTGGACTTCTGCAGAACTTTATTTTCTTTTCAAGGAAATTTTGGACTTTATTTCTAATTTCTGAGTAATACTTTGGTTCAGCGTGTCTGTTAGATTCCCAGCTGTGTCCCAGGTCTGCTTTTCTTCCCATTAGCTCTGATTCACTCTTCGACGTGTTCTGCAGTGATACCCCAGCAGATTTCAGTAAGAGGGGTAAGCCAAGAAAAGCCAAAGTTAAAAAGAACAGCGAGTTCCCCGCACCTGTCTCAACATGTGCATCGTTTGGGAGGTTATCCAGCTTGGTGGACAGAGCTGTATTTTAGTTCTTGTGTCCCAGAGTATAGCAGGAGACAGAGCTGGAAAAAACTATATTGTGATGGTAGGTTCCATAGTCTGTGGATTGTTATAAGGCAAATAACAATTCTGAGTATTGCAAAAGTGCTATATCATTAATATTTGGATAGATTTCCGACCCTTCTAGAGGCTCACCTTCTATGCAAAATGGTCTTGTTTTGTAACAGTTATGTAACTTAATTGGTTAAGTCCTTTGGTGCTTTTGTTCATATTTAGATATAAGTATTTTTTAGCCCTCTGACAGATCTCATATGTGGATGTTCTTCCACTGGGTTCTCAACCAGGCATTTAAAAACTCATTTTGTCAAAGTCGTCCTCAGCAACCATTTTATGTTTTTGTTTTGGAAAACTTGTCTGAAACTTGAATCCCATAACCTAAAGCCATCATGTGGCTCGTGACTTTTCTCAGGACTCCCTAATCCATTGGTGAATAGAGTTAGGGTGGGAATCTTTCATATCCCAGCATAACCCTGTAGCAATAGTCTTGCTAGTCTGTGCTGGTTTGCTTCCCTCCCCTACAGGGATATTTGGGTTCTTCAACATGCCTTTTGTCATCCCAGGTTTTCTACCTATTCATCCCTGAAAATTCTTGATTTCTTTATGGAATTTCCATAACACATACCAGACTACTTCCTTTACCTTTTTTTTTTTTCTTGTCTGACTTTCCATTCAGTTGAGGAAAATGGGTCTATGGGTGAAGAAAGCATTTCTTGCTTCTTTTCTTCCGCCTTCTCACATATTATGTGGGTACTGCAACATCAGAACAAAGAGGAATGCAGGTGCATGGGAAGAAACTAAGAAGTGGTGCAGAGAAAAACTATATTAATAGAGTAGAAAAGCCTGCTGATGGAAACATCTGTATTTTGAGAGCAATGTCTCTGAGATGCTAACAAATAGTTAATTGTTGACTAAGCCAGAGCATTGATTATGTAGTGTAAACTTTTTGGTTTCTTATTTTCTACATAAGTATAGTTGCCAGTGCATACTTGTATACTGTTCTTTGGAGTTTTATTTCAGGCTGTCTGTACCCCTGGGCTTTTTGGCCTAAAACTTGATATTTTATTTTTTTTGGAATATGGTTAAATTACGATACTAGATTTGACCATGAAAACTTCCCAAGAAACTGGAGAAACCACGATGTATTTGAAAGAATGAGGCTGCCAATTACTGGAAAAATTGGGAGGTCTTAGATTTCCTCGTAGAGCAGTTGTGGTGTGATGGGAACCTGGTCTCCTGAGCAAGTAAAGCTTTTGAGAAAGGAATACTGAAAAGTCCCTAACATTGCCTGCTCCATGCACCCTCATGTTCTCTTTAGTGGTCAGGAAGCTGCTGTGACAGGTTGTTCTGGCTGGCTGTCATCTGTCTGCTTCAGAATGCTCGAGGGGGATTTCCCATTTAAAAGTGCACTGGGTAGATCAGTCTGTGAAAGTGGGTGACTTTTTCAGCAGTGAATTTCATGTGCATTTTGTCCTGGTGAAGCTTTGCCCAGAACTTTTTACCAAAAAAAAATACAAAACAATTACTTTTATCTTGCCTTCTTGCTTTCTTTGTGGCCCACAACTATTCCAAGAGCACAGAAAAGCAGTTATGGTTTTTGCACCGGATAAGCACCGATGTCAGCACATAAAAGCTCTGTGCTGAAAATAGTTTGTTTCATGTTTATTCATGTCACGAAATGACCAAATTCAAATTCACATTTGGAAATAAACTGTAAAATAATCTATCCATTGTGTGTGTGCAATATATGGCCAGATAGGTCAGCATTTGTTTTTATTAATAAATTTTTTTTTTTCTAAAATCTGCTATTTCCCTGCAAGATAGCTCACTGATGAGACTCATGATCTCTACAGGGTTTTTTAGATCAAAATGTGGTTTTTGTATTCCTTAGTGTATACAGTAACTGTTTAATGATACATTTTGAAAATACATTTCTTACTTATATATACTTCTATGTGAGTATACATTTGTTTGAATGCAATGTGAAGTAGTTTAAGAGTTACTCTTGATGTTTTTATCTAATTTACTTTGAGTATAGTTTAAATCAGGAAGATTCTGTGTTTATAAATTCGAGATCTGAGTTAAATATAATTTAATGTTTTATGTAAAATCTGTAGGCGACTAATTTTTTAAATTTAATTTGTGGCAGAAACTTCCAGTAGTGCAAATGAAAATTAAAAGATACGTTACGTATTTTTTTTTTATTTCATTTTAAATTGTTTTCTTTCTCATGCTTTCCTTCTCAATTAAAAATAGGAAGAGCAGCGCACACAGCTGCTGCAGAGGTGTGTGAAAATGAAAATGCCAGCACAAAGCTTCGCTGTAAAAGTCAGTTTGAGATGGGCCGGGTTGACTGTAAAGATGTTACTCAAGGGTTAAACTCAGTGTGTTTCTCTGGCTGCTGAGTGAAACAGGATGCAGTGACTACATTGTCAGACTGCTGGTGTGAGTGCAAACAGATGAGGAAATGCTGGATCAGGCACTTCAGCAACTTGGGCTGTTACCTAGGAAACCGCTTGCGTCATACTTGCCAGCAATTAGCTTACAGTTCTTTTATTTTTGATAGTGTTGCAAGCTGAACTCGCCTGTTACAAAGGAGAGGACTGGCTTAGTCTCAAACCGTTTGGTTGCGACTGCGGCTACGGCGCTCGTGAGGATTTGTGAAGCGAATAAATTGAAAAAATTATTTAAACTTTCCAAGCCTACTTCTCTCAAGAGCATTGTAGCTGGGGTTGATTCTCAAAGAGGTATAATCAAATTTTGGTGATCTGTACGAAAATGATCTTCCCCAGTTGCCAAAATTAAGTACACATAAGTTTGACCGGCGGTTTGGATATCACCACCTTTTCAGGGAAATAACCTGACGTGTTTTTTGGTACCACGTATTAAAACACAGTTTTCAAAATTGATGTTACCTGAGGCTTAACATCTAAAGAAAGGGACTCTAAATTCTGTATTGTTCTAATATTTTTTTTTTCTGTTGTGATTAAAATTCAGTAACTTCTAATAGTTACCTAGTGGCTACCTAGCCACTGATGTAAACCAGCTAGTGTTGAAAGCAGTGTGTGTTTTATCTCAGAAAATCATCATATCTTCTGCATTTCACTTCGAAACTGTAAACAACTTTACAGTAACTGCTTTAATATTGATGTATGTTCTTAATATGGGTATTGCTTTATGGCTAGCTATGGCTGGAGTTTTCTGGGGGAAAAACACATGGTGACCAACAGCTTAAACCAAAAATGTTTGTGTTTTTATTTTTCTATTTTTTTTTTAATAGGCAAACACATGAATAAACTTAGATTTTAACAAACTAGAATTATAGCATGCAGGCCAGACTTGTTAAAATGTCAGGCTTAATTCAGAATAGATGTATTCCTGTGTTTGTATGAAGCTTAAAACCTCTATATATTTTAAATGTTTGAATAGTAGGATTTTCAAATTATTTTGGAAGAATGCCTCCATAAAACCCACTGCATTTTTTTCTGTGTGAAAAGAATAAAGAAAAAAAAAGGCAGCAACCGAATCAACAAACCTTCCCACCCCACTGAAAGAAAACCACTCCAAACAAGGAACACCACTGAAAACAAAAAAACCCAACCACCACCACCCAACCTCAACCCCAGATTTCCCCTCCCCCCAGCCCCAAACCCTTGAATACAAGGCTTAGAAAGAGTGAGTATCTTAATTTCTGCATATTTTTGATAAATTAGGTTGGCTGCAAGAGTCTGGCAGCCCATATTTTCAGGGTGTTTTTTGGACCGTATGCCAGTTGATCACTGGGGCTGCATTCCAAACAGTGATCATTGTCTATATGGCCTGAAATCTTTGTACAGGTTTCTCTTCAACTGTATTTTACATAAGTAAAAAGAAATAAAAATGAAAATTGTATGAAGGTGGCTAAAGCACTGGAATGCCATTTATAATGGAGGAGTAACCGGTTTTGCTGATGGTTGAGAGTAGTTTGTCTGACCTGTCCAGCCTCACTCAGACGTTGCACGTGGCCTCTGCTTAGTTTGTGCTGTGTTTGGTGCCTGCTCGTATCAGCTCAACTGCAGGTTATGAAGTCCTGCTCTTGGAATCAATGAGTATTAGGACTTAAATCTGTATGACCAATAAACAGCTAATGTAGATATTAGCAAAGAAAGATCTGGAGGTCACAATTTTGTCCTTAATCTTCTTTAGCCCTTTGATTCTGGACTGTAAAATGGAGGCTAAGGTGTCGTCAGGTCACTGGTGGGTTCCACGAGGGTATGTCCAGTAATTTTGCCATTTATTTAGGGAAATTCCTGAAGGTTATGCAATACATGAGACATATCAAATATTTTGGTTTATCCTTGTTTAGTATTTTAGCCCTGTAAGCCTTGTTAGTTTCCTTCAATGAAGGAAAAGGGAATTACATGATCATGTACTACATTTTTTCCCTATGTAAATTTTAATATTGTTTAATTGTCTGAATTTAGTCTTTATTCTGCCACTTGTTAGCTATTTTCAAGGTGTTTTTATGAGCTGACAACATTCAGTTATTGTTTTCTGAACTCTCAGCCAGACTGTTTGGTGCACATGCATGTTTCAAAAGATAAGACTAATAACAGATAGAACTGGATACTTCTTGGCTATTCCATCTTTCAGGCATTACAGTAAGGGACTGCAATTTTTTTTTTCAGCAGAGTTGGTGATATTTTGCCCAGTTCCTGTGGAAACATTTGCTTTGTATTTGTTTTAATCTTATAGCTTCATAAGTCAACTTCTCTAATATTGTTTATTCTGTATCTTTTAGAATCAGTCACATAGGTGGGTGCTATGAAAGAGAACACGGATTAAGGTGTCTTCCATGTTTTTCTGATTGTGATTTTTACTGTGGAAAGCAAACCAGTAAAATGTTTTTGCAACTCTTACGCTATGAAGTCTTTTGTAGAAAATGCCACTGAAGACATGAAGGAAGTGACTGAGAATCCATTGGTTTTTTTATGTATGTAGGCAGCCTTTTAAAAAATATAATTATTCCAATTGTCTAATTTGAGTAACTTTCTTCCAGGTCTTTTTATTTTCAAACTATCTTTGTTAGTAAGGGGTTTTTTCTGTTTGTTTCCATGTAATCCTTAAGACCAATAGAGGAAATTATGTAGACTTAGTTCTGTTCAACAGCCCCTTTCTCCTGATATTAAAGTCTTCCTCTTTCCTAGGAATAGGAAGTTTCTTTACATTTCCACTCTAGGAGATCACAACTTCAGCCTGCGGTAAACCTGTCATTGGGCTTCTTTGTTTTAGATTTTCAGAGAACAAGAGCTAGGGGGAATAACAGAGAGAAATGCCACAGCCATTTCTAAATTTTCCTGGCATGTCATGAGTTTCCCTTTACTATTTTGTGATTTTCACAGTTTATTTATTTTCTGTGTCCAAGTGACTGACTTGTTTCCAGTTTCTTCAGTTTCAGGCTTTTTATGTGTTTGGTGTCCACATAGAATTTGAGTCCTTAACTAATCAATAAAATGTAACAGTTTGCTAAAATCTTGTGGAATGAAGAGCTCATTTCTCCTTTTCTTTGCCTTAGGTTACAGTTGCAGATGATTTTTCTCAGTCTTCATGTCTCACTACAGTTCTCTTCTGCAATAGCAATTTTATAAACATTTTTGACTTAAAATGTTATCCTCTGTATACTGTGCCTATTTAGAGGAAGGGTTTTTGCTAAGATGCATATTGGAGGTCAAGATTTCAATGGCTTTTAAAATCAAGTAATATAGTGCTATCAGTAACCTTTCTATACCTCCTTTCTTTTTTTTCTCCTTTATTTATTTTTTTAAAAAATTGGAATGCTGACCTCTTGTATTTGTCTCTGCTGTATTCTACTTTTTCCGCCAAGTCTTCCTCATTGTTCCTTCATGTATTATTAGTGTGTTGGGTTTTGTTTTTGTTTTTTTCTTTAGGGTTTTTTTTTGCCTCTTTTTTTCTCATAATACCAGCAGCAGAACTGAGTAGAATATGTGGTGCAACAACAGGTTTTGTAGGCTGGGAGGTACAGTTGCAGTGCAAGTGGCGATCAAAATTATGAATTCTGAGGTCAGAGCATAAAAAATTTTTGATGCTAAGAACTATGTCCAATTTAGATTAATTTTTATGTAGTCACAAAAGGGGAATTTTTTTTTTTTTTTTACCTTTGGACATATAGTTTCTAATCTGAACAGCTCTGCTCAAATGTTTCAATTCCCTGAGTGCTTTATGGCACTGACACTGAAAGGAGTGGTCCTTCCCAGCCCTTTCTGCTCATTCCTGCCCTAACACCATCCCCCATTGTGCTGACACAAGCATTCATGGGACTACACAGTGAACTAAATTGGGGAACTAATCCATGTTAAAAGTAATCAGTTCTTTTTGTAGCTCCTTGCCACGTGTCTGCATGAATGCTTTTGCTGTGTAAGGGAGGGAGAGACCCAGGGATGGGAGTGAGCAGCTGAGAGAGGGCAGGACTGATGCTTTATTGTGGCAATGCCAAGTTGTGCTGATTTAAGAGAACTAATGGCACTGCCGTGTAAAGAATGGATGTGTTAGAACTTCCCAATAAATCAGTCAAAATATCATCCCCTCATGCCCAAAAACCTCTATATTTTTTCTATGTCTTGAGTGAACCGTATATTCTGCACTGTCTACTTGAAGTAAAGGAAAAAAATGCTTCAGCATTGGATAGATGATATGTGGCAAACAGGGACCTAAAAGGTAAGATATTAAACAATTGCAATCAGGTGTGGTACCAGGCTTACAACATATAACATTTTCTGCAAAGTTTTTACAAAGACCTTGAGTGGAAAGGTGTAATTTAAATATTTAAGTGAGACTTGCACAGAAATGAGGCAGAGGGTTCATTTGAAAAACACTTTAAGATCATGTGGTAGAGACAGAATTATCTTGCATTCATCGTGAGAACAGGATGAACTGATAAAGAGCACATGAGAATCAGATTCTTCCAAATAGTGGAGTATTTCACACTCCCTTAAAACAGTGTTTTAGTACTCTACTGTTTATGTGAAAATTCCTCATAATTTTTGGAGTGAAGTAAAATGAAAACATAAGACTGTAACAACACTTCTGTGAGTCACCTTATGAGTCTTGGACTCTCATCAATTCACCATGCTTCCATCTGCAAAACTAAATATGTAATGTGGTAGTGAAGAAAAGCTATGACCTGGAACTGCAGAAGTGGAAATCCTCTCATGTTGGGTCAGGAATTATGTCTATCCCTCTTTGCTTCTATATGATGATTTTTTTGACTTTTGTGGGTACCTGAAATTTCAGATAAAATAGGTTGCTATGGTAAGGAAGCTTCTATCCAGCTCTTGGCAGTAAATCTCCTTGGCTCTTAATTTTCACATTGCCAAAAATTCACATATGTGACAGGAAGAAATAGGAAAATGTGATCAAAATGTCAGTTTCTCACAGTTCAAGCCCAGACTGAACTTCATGGGACAAACAGGTCCCATGACTTTGTTCCTTCCAGTTTACCATTTTCAATAATGTGGAATTGTGCTATTCAATAATGTATCACTTATTCCTTTTATAGTAGCTCTTAGTCCATGGTATGTTCATTTTACAGTTATCTGCTTATACATTCTGTCCATCACCCCAGCAGAACCACCAGTGTAAAAGGCATTAGCCACTGTGATAACTTTTTACAGGAGAGGTTGAGAATGGAGAAATGGAAGCAGGCACACCACACTTCAGATTTTGAATAAATTCAGCTGCTGGGGAGTACACACAAATCACTTCAGGTATCTGTTTCTCTTGTGAACTTTTTTGTGTTTTCTTCCTCCATCTGTTAGAGGTTTGTGATCAAAGAGGAGATCGTCTGCAGACCTGCTGTTTTGAGTTGTTAGCTCTACTCCTTTATGAAACCTCAAATGTTAAATCTTGCATTGTGCAACTAATGATGCACTCCTAACAAAAGGACAGTTTCTCATTACCTCGTTATTATGATTATTTTCTCTTAAAATAATGTTCAGGAAGATAGAGAGGAAATTTGCTTTTGATTAAGTTCACATTTTTTTAACCAAAACGTTAACAAAAATGTTGATTACATAGATGCTTTGCAAAGATCAAACTCAAACCTGGGAGAAGTGAGAGGGAAATGAAAAATAAACTGGAGAGAAAGCTTTAATCACACAAAGAGGAAACTTTAGAGGCCTAAAGTTTATAAGTAAAGCCTGATGTCAAACCGAATTCGCTTGATAATTTTTTATCTTCACACATCAATTACTCCTAGCCAGAAGATGGAGTTAGAACACTTTATTTTTATTATAAGAAATAAGCATTTTTTAGGACTTTATTTGTTTGCTAGTGATTGTACAAGAAAATACAGTGTGAAGTATGAAGGATGTGCAGGGTCCTCTGTCACTGGACATTCCCAGAATATCATAGAATCATAGAATGGTTTGGGTTGGAAGGGACATTAAAGATCATCTTATTCCCACCCTGCTGTGTAGGCAGGGACACCTTTCACTAGATCAGGTTACTCAGAGCTCCATGTGTTCTGTAACGTCTTTGGTAAGTATGGCTAGTGAAAACATTATTAGAAATATATTGTAAGAAATAGTTGAGGAGAATTATTTATTGACTGAGACAGCTTGGCAAGAACTTTTGAAGAGTGTGGACCTTAGCAGTCATCCATTACAGTGACCCTACAACATTTCGAGAAAAGGGGCACAGTGACTACTGTTTGTGATGCCCCTAAAACAACTGCATCTAATGCTGCTAATCGCACAGTTGAGACAATTTGCAGCATACTGTGAAATCTCCTCAGGAAATTGGGTGAACATGGGTGGATATTTTGTGTTGAATTCCTTTCTGCCATTAATCTTTTTGATAAATTGAACATTTTGAAAAGTAGCCCACAAGACTTAAATATTTTGCCAAGACCCCTTGTTGTGGCTGATGAACTGTCAAGAGTTGAATGCTTTGTGAATTTAACCAATGTCTCCTGCTAAAATGGTCAAAGCCTTCAGGGACATAACCCAAGGCCAGAGCAGGCAATTCTAATCCGATTTCCCTGCTTTATTTTCTAAACCACAATGTCTGGGGGCCTCCAGACAAAAACCTGTCTTTTTTGTAAGTTACAGGCTTTGTTCTCAATGCAAATGTCCTGTGTGCAGATTTTAATTAATTAATTAGCTTGGTTACAGTCCTGTGTGAGTTGAGGAAAATTAAAGATTACCCTTTTGTCTATTGATCAGAAACATGCATCAAACAGAAGCGATTTCAGAATCTCTTAAGTGTTTGCTTTGGTATTTAACATACAGCTTGATTCACAATAAGATTGTAGGTTTTTTTCTATGTGAAAATGCTAAAGAAAGCTATAATATATTTGTATTTTTTAGGTTTCATTATATAAAAGAGAGCTTTAGTCTCTTTTTTCTTGGAACACTTATAAAGTAAAGGATTCTTATTTTTCCAAAATGCTTAAAGATAGTATTTTTAGATGACAATATTTTGTCAGAAAATTTAAAATGAGTATTCAAAATGTTTCAAATTTTCAATATGAAAATTAGGAATATTGAGGTTATAACTGAGACCATTCATTCCGCAGCTTCTTGTAAGTGCTTTGTCTAGCTTTATTGGTTTTATTTGATTGAAGAATTGCTGCATTCTGCTGTGCTGGTTACTTAGAAATGATTGTTAGAACATTTACTTTGAAGTTTAAAAGAAAAAATATCCGTATGCCCCAGAATTCCAAAATTTTATAAAAAAGAAAAAAGAAAACTAGAATGCCTGACATTCACAGAACATATGTGCTTTTCCCACCTTATTTTCAGATCTGTGTGTTTAAAGACTGAACTGTTATGATGTGTCTAAATATTGTAAAATGCCCTGTGTTTTCACACTGAAATCTTGTGTCTTCAAAGCAGCTACACAACTTCTTTTATATGAGTAAAATTATTGTCAATACCAAAAATATAATCAAAAATACTTGAAGTTAAATGACAGCTTTTGCATTTTGACATTTGAACATAAAACTGCTTAGTATTCTGACTAGTTTGATAACCTATATGAACTGTACAGTATGTTTTTGTTTAAGCAGTTGTAGTCATTTTTATGCACTGAGAAACCGCATTTTCTAGTTTGCAAAGCAGTAGTTCATTTTCTGTATCCTGAGGCAATTAATTAAAACTGTTTAAGTGTGATAGTGAGACTTAACATCATGTAGTGTGACTCAGTCTTATGGTGTTTGTAAGTCTGAAGTTTCCACATCAGTCTTTTTAAGGACCAATATGTTTTTTTTTAATTGAAAAGTAAATCAATTAAACTGTTAAATTCTGCGAATGAATCAGCATTTCTCTTATAAGTAGCCTTTTCTAGTCTTAACCAACTAATTTTTGTGATCTCCCAAGCTGAGTTTCCTTTAAACGTCTTTCATTGTTAAAGCTTTAGTGCTGAACTGCACAGATTCTTGAAATCATGGTCCTTACAAGAAGCTAAAGCATCTTTTTAGCTATGTAAATGTATCCCTAAAGTTTATAATACAAGACAAAAAGTCTTGAAGAAATAACTT
Source organism: Pseudopipra pipra (assembly GCF_036250125.1). Lineage (NCBI taxonomy): Eukaryota > Metazoa > Chordata > Aves > Passeriformes > Pipridae > Pseudopipra > Pseudopipra pipra. Next base: position 13,055,624 of record NC_087554.1, read on the forward strand.
CCTTTTTCCTATTTTATTTTCCTGTTAAACACTAATAAAATACACTGTCGTGTTGGGTCACAACCCCATGCAGTGCTCCAGGCTTTGGGAAGAGTGGCTGGAAAAGTGTCTGTCTGGCGGAAAAGGCCCTGGAGGGTGCTGGTTGACAGCAGCTGAACATGAGCCAGCAGTGTGCCCAGGTGGCCAAGAAGGCCAATGGCTTCCTGGCCTGTATCAGAAATAGTGTGGCCAGCAGGACTAGGAAAGTGAGTGTTCCCCTGTACCTGGCACACCTCAAATTTGGGGCCACACCTCAAATCCTGTGTCCAGTTCTGGGCCCCTCAGTTCAAGAAGGTTGTGACATTGAGGTGCTGGAGTGAGTCCAGAGAAAGGAGCTGGGGAAGGATCTGGAGCACAAGTCGGATGAGGAGTGGCTTAGGGAGCTCGGCTTGTTTACCCTGGAGAAAAGGAGGCTCAGGGGAGACCTTATTGCTCTCTACAATTACCTAAAAGGAGGATGTAGCCAGGTGAGAGGTGGTCTCTTCTCCCAGGTAACAAGTGGCAGAATGAGAGGAAATGGCCTCAGGTTGCACCAGAGGAGTTTTAGATTGGATGTTAGGAAAAATATTTTCATGGAAAGGGTTGTAAAGCATTGGAACAGGCTGCCCAGGGAAGCAATGGAGTCATCATCCCTGGAATTGTTCAAAAAACATGTGGTTAGGGCACTTGAGGACATGGCTTAATGGTGAACATGGTGGTAGTTCTGGCTTGATGGTTGGACTTGATGACCTTAAAGGTCTTTTCCTGTCTTAATGATTCTATGATTCTATGATTGTATCTGGACTTGGTAAAGAAGTTTTGTTCCCTTACCACAGATACCTGTTTTCAAGGTTATCTCTGCAGTGGCTATTGTGACCTTCTTTTTGGATGTACATCTATAGAGTAATTTATTTGGTGGATAACCCTGTATTGAATTACGACCTTCACATTTTGCAAATACAAGCAAATTTATGTAGGTGCCTGTAGTGTACATGTGCACACGTCATAGCTTAATTCAATAACCTTTTTTGTCATGCAGTCTTTCATAGAATCATAGAATGGTTTGGGTTGAAAGGGACCTTAAAGATGCTCTAGTTTCACCCCCCCCTGCCATGAGCAAGGACACCTTCTGGTAGATCAGATTGCTCAGGGCCCCATCCACCCTGGCCTTGAACACTTCCAGGGATGGGACATCCACAACTTCTCTGGGCATATTGTTCCAGTGCCTCACTATCCTCACTGTAAAGAATTTCTTCCTAACATCTAATATAAACCTACTCTCTTTCAGTTTGAAATCATTCTCCCTCATCCTGTCTCTACAGTCACTCTCTGGATTCATTGTAGGCCCCCTTCAGACACTGGATGGCTGCTACGAGGTGTCTGTGCAACCTTCTCTTTTCTAGGCTGAACAACCACAACTTTGTCGGCTTGAAGTATTCATCCCCAATATCTTTTAATTCGGTGAAATTTGACAGGGGATAAAAGTCTCACTCCAAGTTGCCAGGTAATCTAGTCATGAAACGAAAGTTCCAAGGATTTCATCATCTGTGCTCCTCGCAGAGTTACTTACCCCTTTTCCTGAAAACTTGTGTTTGTTGTTCTGATATTCCTTGTTGTGATGTTCATTCAAGTTTTGGGAAGGTGGTCTTCTATGCAGTGAAACATGACAGTTTATTTCCTATCATGTTGTAGGACTTGATTTATTGTTCTTCTGTCTTTACCAGTTACACAAACAAGCTGTCTAGTAATGACAGCTCTGAGATAAATGAAATGATGACTTATTGTCTAATTTATTTATGCTCTGAGCCTTTCTCGTAGAGATTATCACTTCTTTTTCGTTGTAGCAGCCTACTAGGCTGTGGTGATGGCCATTTTTTGGAAGAGGTGCTTGAACAAGTTTTGACTTGGCAAGAGGCCTGATTAACTGCTATTGCTGGATGTGAAAGCAAGCAGTGTCACTGATATTTTATTTTGTGTTATGCCTATTGAGAAGTAAAAGGACAGGTCACAGACTATTCTTGTGGAGCCCTGAATAGTAAAATGGACAGCAGATAACAGGATGAAGCAAAGAAGCTTGCTTTTCAAGGAAAAGATGAGTTTTCATAGAATTTCTTTTCTCAAAATGACTTTAGAGAGCCTGAAGTTTTGTTAACGTTGATTCCCACTCATTTTCCTCAGTCTTTTCTGATGCTTAGAGTTATTTCCCCCCTCTAAGAAATGGAATATATGTGTGAGTGAAGTATGTTTCTCAATGTATCTCCAAGTTCACATTATTTTTGCAGATAAGATGATTTTTATGTTTATAGTTTATTACATTGCTCAAATGCACGTTTGTCTGCATCAGCAGTGAGGTAATTTTCTTGTTAGCTTTAAAATTAACTAGCTAACATTTGTGAAGGAGAGGGTGAAGAAGGAAAAAGACACTTACTTAAAACTTGGCTGTTTTCAAGACCAGTTGTTAGAACAACAAAATTAATCTCCCAGTAAGTCTTACCTCTTTATGGGACACAAAGCTGGCATTGTAGGAGCATAATTCTAACTAGAATTCTGTGAAGGTTGTGCTTAGTGCATAGGCTGCAGTTCTGATAACAACTGGACATTTGTTTCTGACTCTTTACTTCCTATCCCAAGTCATATTTAAAAGATTATCCAGGTGGACGTCTCTGTTTGAGAGGTTTACCAGGAGTGAGACTTGAGACAACAGAGTCTCCTGCTGGTGCTGTCCATTGAAGCATGGTTGAACTGTGTTTTAGCCCCTCAAAAATTCTCAAAGTACAGCAGTAGTTTGAAGAGCCAGTTGTTCCCTTCAGCACCTTGATTGTTTCCAGATACAGCAGTAGAAAAGCGATGCTGTTTCCCAAGGGTATTAGAAGACTGGAAACTTGCTTTTCAGCTGTCATGATGAGAGGTGTGATGGGAAGTAAATTTAGAATCCTGGAAAAGTTGACTTAGAGGCCAAGTTCAGGCATATAAATCAGAAAGCAAGCTGAAGCAATTTCTGAACTCTGCCTGAATCAATGAGTAAGGCTTTGCTGTGTTTAGTCGAACTATTTTTTCTTCAGATCTCTCTGCTTGACTTCCAGATAAACTACTTAGACCATTGGATGGTCTAGGAACGTTTCAGTTTGGGATCATATAGCTATTCTTGGCCCAAATTACATCTGGACTTTGTCCAGAGACAATATTCTTTAGGGGTACCTTGGAATCACAGAAACAGCTTTCTCCCAGTCCTCATAGCAGACCAAAAAATAGTGAGATGAATGGAACCACAGATTATCTGCTTCAGATAAGTTGGTTTTACCTGCTCCTTTTCCTTGTCTTCATTTCAGACATTTGGTAAAACTGTTTGCATGTCAGGAATTCAGTATTTAAAAAAAAAAAAAAAGAGGATTATCCCTGTTGTCTTTTATACAGTTTTTCCACTTTGCATATGGGTGGTGGGTTTCTTTTGGTGGAGTGAAGGGGGAATGTTCCTGATTTTGATCACTTCCATTTGATATATATTCCAGTTAGCCTTCCTGAATTAAGCTTATATTATATATTAAGTTTATAAGTTAAGCTTACATTAGCTTAATGGGAGAAGCAGGCTGTGTTCTCTTCCCATGCATTTTTTTTGATTGGAGATGTGTGCAGCAAAAAACTGTGATAAATGCATGCACAGCCTCTCAGGTCTGAGTAACTAATTACTGTTGAGGGGTTGAGAGTGACTGTTGAATGTGAGGTTTTATATTGGAAATATGTCAAAAGAATATGAAAATAAGCACTCTGGGTTTTGTAATATTGACCCATATTATTCAGTGTCCTTCTCTGCAGTGTCCTTTTTCTGGCCAGTCTAGTTTTAGCTTCTTCCTTCATGTTTTCTCAGAGCCAGCAGGAGGAATGTGAGCACACAAGGTACAGACTCCCTCTGTTATGATGTCCAATATTACAGTGCATTCCTATTAGGCCCAGCTCTGGTGAGAGAACTGCTTCATTTTCATAGACTTAAGCTGGAGAATGCCTACTGGAGGTCTAATATATATATCTATAATTTAAATAACATTTTTTAAACTTGTGTAAACAATGCAATTTTTTTTTCTTATTCAATAGATTTCCAAAAGTGTAACAAGTGGTTAGAAACTTTATCATATGTTGTCAAAAATGGAAAGTATCAGGGTACTCAGAATTTGGACTTTACTTATAAAATAAGCCTGTTCTTAGAGATTTCACACACATTCTTTCTAAATTAAAATTCTGTAATTGTAAAATTAAGTTTATTTGGGAAGCTGTAGCAAACAGCTTTGCATCTGTACAGTTTTATATTGTTTATTTTTCAGGGTCTTCTAAATAATTTTTACACTGAGTTATTTAAAGTAGAGCACTTCTAAGTTCCTTAGATACTAGACTTTCTGAACATTTGACTACTTAGAAATTAGTGATGGGATGATTATTTCTACTGGTGCAGGTTGTTTTGTGAGATCTTTTGTTTTCTTGCTGTGGGAACAACAGGGCTTTGTCCCTCTAAACAGTTACCCAATAAAGTTGTTACTGGATTTGAATTTTCATTTACAGATTAAACAGAAATGAAAGAAGCTCAAAGCTTACATTCCAAAACTGACGAAACCGATGACTACTTCTTTCTTTCTCCCCCCCCCCTTTTTTTTTTTTTTTTTCTGGGGAGATTGAACTGTTGAACATAAAAAAAAAATAAATCTATTACTCTTTGTATTCACCGGAAGATATTTAAGCAGATAAACATTCCCTGAAAGTCCCACGAATTTTTAGAAAAGATCTTTTGTAGTTTACATTTATAAATTTGTATCTCTTTTTTCCTGAAGCTATGGCGAGCTCTGCATACTTCATTCTTTTTCAATTGTAAACATAGTTTCGGTACTACCACTTTTGCACCAAACGCTGTTCCTAAGCGACTGCTGACGTCAGTTGGTGCAGCACAAGAAGGTTTGTGTGTTTATCTGCTGTGGGCAGACTCTTAGAAAAGACGAAAGTATGTAACTAGATTAGGCCAAAGAGATTGCTGCTTTAAATAAGCATACATGCTGTTTGCAATGCCTTACTCTTTTTTTTTTTTTTTTTTAAATGTATTTTATTTTGATTAGCAGCTGTATCTTCTGTTGCATGTGCCACAGTATCTCGTTTGCAGGGCACGATAAGGAGGGGTATACATTCTCTTTGCTGTTCCTTTAAAGGGGCAGCCGTTTTACTTTTTTCCTATAGCATACTTAGAATGAGAACTTAAACTCTTATTCTATGTGCCATAACATAAAACTTTCACATACCTGATCTCAAGGTTAGAAGTGAAAGCAGGCTTGCAATTTCCAGTTTAAGTGAAACATATTTACTTAGAGATTTTTGACCAGAACCTATAAATTTGGAAAAACTGGAATGATACTCTTGGAATATTTTACTGCATGCCTTTGTGTCAAATGGAGTTGGAGTGGAACTGGCTTACTGACCTTTGTGAATTTTTTTTTGTCCTTGATTATACTTGCAGCACACCCACAATGAATAAAAATTACCTGTAGCAAAAACTTTTTGCATGAAAATCTTTTTATGAAAGTAAAGCAGATAGTAGTGGGACTGCAGTCATGGTAGGCCAAAAAGTGAAGCTAAGAAGTTTATAGGAGGTAGTAGTATTTAATGGCATAATAAGATAGGAAGAAAAATGGCCAGAATCTCTTCTTCAGGTTGAAGAATAGAAGCAGTGACTTTCAGAACCAAATAAAAACTGAGAAAAATTGCTCCAAATTAACTTAAATCAGATTAACGTTAAAGTAAATGCCTGTAGGACACAGGAGAATATTAGCAAGCATAAAAGTGAAAAGGTCAAGCTAAATAAGGTCCACTTTGAATATGGCTGTGGCGAATACTAGTCCTGAAGTCCTATCAATCTTGACATTTCCTGTACTGTTATATTGTGCTATCCAGTCTTACCTTCAAAACCTTCATGGATGGAGGCTGCACAGCTTCTCTGGGCATTTTGCTTTACTTTATCTCACTGCCTGTGTGTCCTCATAGCGAGACATTTTTTTCCTTGCACCTAGTCTGAACTTCTTGTTTCAGCATTGCCACTCATCTTCCCACTATGCATCACTGGGTGCTGGTGTTGTTGCCTTGGTGACCTGCTCTGTTGCAGGGGACTCTTCTTTCCCAGATGCAGGGATTTGTGTATGTCACTGCTGAATTTCATAAGACTCCTGTTCACTCATTCCTCCAGCTTGTCCGAGTCCCTCTGGATGGCAGCCCAGCCCCTCTCATGTGTGAGCATGTCTTGTAAACCTCCACTGTGCAGAACGATATGATGGAATTTAATTCAGGTTGAAAAAAGTTAAGTAGCTGCAGGTTCTGCTGCTCATTTGCCCTTACTGCTTCTTCTTCTGGGTCTTTATTGAATTTTCATTCCCTTTTACCATATTTTCTTACTATAAGATTTTTTTATTTTAACTTCTAATAGGAAAGGTAGAGTTAGGAGATGACATTTAATTCAGCAAACTGCTCTTAAACAAATGGTGAAGTTACTTGTGAGTTTCATTAATATAAAAGCATAAAAATGGCTCAGATTAAGAGTTCATTCAGTTTAATATTCTGTCTCTAATCTGTGATTTTTGTCTAAGGTCAAGTTTAACATCTGTTAGTAACAGTTAAATATCTTTTACATCTTTGACTTGAAGATATCATATTAAACAGACTTTTAGGGCCAAAAGATGGGTTGGAACTCTTTCTGCCTCTCCTATGCATCTGCCTGTTATTGCAGTGTCTTTAGAAGCAGTACACCAGGGGAAAAATCAATAAAAACTGTAATCACAAGTTGCTGCTTATCATCTTCCCGTCCATTGCAGGGCCTAATGTGCAATTAAATGCATTTAAGGTCATGGGGGAAAAGAAAGTAGCCATAATCAGAAGCTGATGGAAGGATAAAAATATGATAACATATGATACTCTTCTTTCTTTTTTCCCATACCACCTTCCTACACTCTCCCAACTTCCACCTGTTTTCATCTCAGGGGACTTTCTAACGTGGTTTAGCTATTTAGTTAAAAGTGCAGTTCAGTCCCTTTTCAACCTATGAACGTTTCTCCCTTTGCCCAGTTTTCGTTTGAACTTTAAATTTAAACTTCTTGCATATCTTTGATAAAGCAGGTTACTTACTACCTATTAGTGAAGAACTGTCTCTTTCTGGTTTGGACTGGTTGTTCCTGGTCCATTCTAATGGCTTCTGGTTATTGTAAAAAAGTAGCCTAATGTGTTTAACTTTCTGCTGACCAGTTCCTTGGGCAGAATTTCTAACTATCAGGAGTTCTGTGTGGCAATGTGCATGGCAGCTAGCAATGGCAATAACTAATTTGTTTAAAAATTATTTTAAGGTGATTTAGAGACCGCCCTGATGCATCAAACTTCACGAGTTTGTGTATTCTCAGGCTGAATACATTGCAGTAATGTGTAGTTTTTCTGTTTCCTGGAGGTTAATAACTACCTGCCATTAGGACTTTTTTGTCTCAGGTTGATGCTGCTCAAAGCTTGTGCAAAACACCTGGAGACAGATGAAAAGCAGAAAAATACACTCACTGAGATGTCACTGCGCTATTACACGGGTTTCCTTTTGCAGGGGAAAGTTGTTGATTGGGTGTTGTGAGATCAGTTGAAATTACCTTAACTGTCTTTACACACTTACAGAGAAATGGGTGCACCTTGGACACACAGTTTGGGTTTTTACCAATATTTGTTTTGCAGGTTCTGCTCTTGTTTTCAGAAAGCAAACTTGGTACGTTTTTGTGAATAAATGGATTATTCTTAAACTTAATTCTTTCATTGTCACTGACTTCAAAAGGCGGCCACCACAGAACCCAAAATACACATTTATAGCCAGAAAAGGTCACTGTTTCCTTGTTAAGTCATGTGTTAACAGTAAAAATAATAATTAAATATTTTTAGAAGTAACTCATTGTTTATAACTTGTGAACTTTTAACAGTCCTATTTCAAAATACTGCTCTGGGATACTATACAAAATAAATTTAATTTCTATAACGATTTTTTTTAAATGAAGCTCTTTAATACGTTAAACAGTTTAAACAGTTACTATAACCTCTTATTAAATTAAGGGTGTAAAATATTTTTTTTGAAATTTTCGACAACACTTGAGTTAACCATAATTATTTTAAGTTGAGACAAAGCAACAGGCATTTATTATGTTTCTTAATCGCAGTACAGCCTATAAAAATAATTTATGTCTCAGGTTTCTTAGTTACTGTCCTTTATGTTCTATTAGTTCGTGAAACTGTAACTGGGTTCTGATCCAAAACCTTTTCTCTGTAGATTTACAATAGACAAACTGAGAAGCATTTGTCTCTAAACTTGCAAGAAATACCCATGCTGGTTCTTTATAACTTTTCAATTAGTTATTTGCTGGATGCTTTCAATAAGGAAGTGGAATAGATTTGGAATATGTGTGATGTTAGTATGAAATGCTGGAAATGGAGTAATCTTTCACTGATAATTGGCTAACAGTGAGATTTTGTTGTTTTGTTTATACAAAGATTATGAAAATATCCATTTGGTCTTTGATCATGTAACTGTCTTCTTCCTGCTTTCCATATGACTTTTGCTTTTTTCCCAGATATATAGTGGAACGAATATAAAGCTGGTGTCTTCAGAAAGGCTAGGAGACTTCAGCAGATACACATTGGTTTTGGTTAGCATGTGTTAGACAGCAATTAATAGGAAAGTTGGCTAATAGGGTGCATTTAGAAAGTTACAAATCAAATATATTTGTACATAAGTGCTGAAGATGCTTTTTGTGTCTGTAGCCAAGAATAAACACTTCTAAGAGGGATAGTTCACATATGGCTGCCAAAAAAAGAGAAAGGTTTGTATGGAGGCTGGGCATGGTATCTGAAAGAATTAGCTTCAACTTGGTGTATTGATGCCTAGTGTAGTCCTTGGAGGCAATCTGAACATATGGGCTTTATTTCAAGATTTCCTTTTGAGTTATTCTTTTCTTGGATGCAATCACTTTAACATGGTTTTCGTAGAGCGGATTCATAGCATATTTTTTGAAATACTAGTTATTCTCTTTCTGCTCTTGGTAGTTTTGCCTCATTGCCTTATTTTAGAAGCTGACTTGCCAAAGTGTTGATTCTCTTACACGTTGTACAGCAGTTGTCCAGAAACTATCTGGGGCGACCAGTGGTTGCCATCCTACTTTGGGTTACAGAAGCTGCAAAGGAAATTCCATTGGTAGTGCAAAAACTTCATTGCTTATTAATACTTGGAGTTCTAACCCTAACCCTGAGGCTTGAAATGGAACTTATCACAACAAGGGAAATAAAATTGGCATACTACTCCTTTTGGTATAAAGGTGAGATAGGGATACAGGATAACATTTATTCTTTCATAGAAAACATCTACTATTGACTTATTATGACTCTGTGACCCCTTGAGGTTCCTTTCAAATGGAATTATCCTAGAAGACTATGTACCTGTTGGTGTGAAATTCTGTGTAGACATAGCTAACTAGTGCAGGTACTGCTGAGGGCATGTTTGCAGTAGCACATAATTCTTCTCAGGCTGTGAATCCTGGGAAAGGAGCTGAGCAAATATTTAAGTATTGAGTCAATGTTGAACTCCAGCCACTGTGGCTACTGAGCTAGTACAGCCTAAGCTTTTTAGCTTGTAGTTCTCTGGTTTTCTTACATCTTGTTAGTTTGTATGAATGAACTAGGAACATCTCAGTACCTTTGATTACTCATAACTCTTCTGTCATTGTAGAAATAGGCCATACAACTTTATATGTCCCATCTTTCTGTTCACTGGATTAAACTTGCAAAAAAACTAGAGATTCTTATTACTTTAACCAGTACCTCAAACAGTCTGTTAGCTTACTGTGTTAGTGTAAACTTATCAACATGTATTAAATTAATGTTTCAGAAGGTGGTAGGAGCAGACTAAATGTTTAGTGTTTTCAAACAGGCATTTTAGATGCCTTTAATATATTCTGTCTCTGTAGCACAGCAGTCATAGCAACTGTGTTCAAATCACGTTGTGCCTTCAAATATCACTGAAACTTGAAAACTTCTGCTAACACAACAGAAACTCCTAGTTGCTCTGATGTTTAACTTAGCATTTTGATTACGTCTTGTGAATTGTGAAGGAAAATGTTCATATGCTTTACCTCTGTGTTACAATGCCCTCTGACTGCTGCATTGGTTGCCTTTAATGTCAATGACTAAACTCTTAAAAAATTAAATCTCTTGTTGATATTTTTAATTTAGTTCTCTTATCCCCACCTGGTATGAAACTTCTGTTGATTTTGGATGTTGATTTGAGGCTGCTGAAGTAATTCATAATAGAATGAGCTTTGAAGTATATTTTTTTAAACTGTATAAGTCTGTGTCTTCCTTTAAAGGAGTATAGGAGAACTCTCAGAAACTTGCACATCTTAAACTGGGGAAAGAAGTGATACCATATGATTCTTGTCCTTCACTACACACAAAGTATGTAATAGAGAATGAATAAGCTGCATACATGAGTCACATTAGAATTTTTAAATGGTTTTACTCTGTAAGTGCAAAATCTATTTTAAAATTCTCAGTGTGTGAATCATATAAAATTTTGTTCTCTTTCATAAGGTAGATTTTCAGTTTACCCAAGTACTTGAACTAAAGAAGTATTTCTGAAGTTCCTCCATAGACCTGTTCTGAAGAAAGGTTTGATGCATTTACCTAATTAATTAGTGCAACTTAAGGGCTTTTGTGAGTGAAAAATGATGCAGCAGAGGAACTCCAGAGTAGGAAAGGTGCTCAATCACAGAGCAAGCTGAGATTTCAGTACTTGAACAGGTTGGCATCTGATAGGGCTGTGGTGGGTTGACCTTGCCTGGATCCTAGTTGCTCATCAAGTTGCTCCTCAGCTGGACAGGAGCTTGTGGCTTGAGATAAGGACAGGGAGAGATCACTCATCAATTACTACCATGGGCAAAATAGGCTTGACTTGGGGAAATTAATTTATTATAGTCAAATCAGGGTAGTATAATGAGAGGTAAACCCAAATCTTAAAAACACCTTCTCCTTCCCCTCCCTTCTTCCTGGGCTTAACTTTATTCCCAGTTCTCTGCCTCGTTCCCCAAGCAGTGTAGGTGAACAGGGATTGGAGGTTGTGATCAATTCATCATGTTGTTTCTGCCACTGCCTCCGAAGGGAGGACTCCTTCCCCTGCACCAGCATGGGGTCCCTCCCATGGGAGACAGTCCTCCATGAACTCTGACGTGAATCCTTACTACAGGCTGCAGTTGTTCATGAACTGCTCTAGGTGAGTCCCTTCCAGAGGGTGCAGTCCTTCAGGAACAGGCTACTCCAACATGGGTCCCCCACAGGGTCACAAGTCCCAACAGCAAACCTGCTCCAGCATGGGCTCCTCTCTCCATGGGTCCACAGGTCCTGCCAGAAGCCTGGTCCAGCATGGGCTTACCATGGGGTCACTGCCTCCTTTGGGTATCCACCTGTTTTGGCATGGGATTCTGCATGGGCTGAAGGTGGATATCTGCATCCATGGACTTCTGTGGGCTGCAGAGGCACAGCTACCTCACCCTGGTCTGCACCACGGGCTGCAGGGGAACCTCAGCTCCAGTGCCCGCAGCACCTCCTCCCCCTCCTTCTACACTGATCTCAGTGTCTGCAGGGCTGCTCCTCTCGCATATTCTCACTCCTCTCTTCTCCGGCTGCAATTGCTGCCATGCCATAAGTTTTATTCTCTCTTAAATACGTTATCCCAGAGGCACTACCACCATCTCTGACTGGCTCAGCCTTGACCAGCGGCAGGTCAGTCTTGGAGCCATCTGACATTGGCTCCACCAAACACAGGGAAAGCTTCCAGCAGCCTCTCACCCCAGTAGCCACCCCCTGCCCCCCCCCTACCAAAACCTTGCCCCACAAACAAAGGTCCTGCTAGATGTCATTCTCCTCCATTGATTGAGGCAATCCCATCTCTTTTGAGACTAGAATTTTCTGATGCTTCTTAATAGCTTCATTATTATATGGGTTGAAGCAGCCTTTAGATGGACTGGACCACTAAGGATTCAATACTAAACATTCTGTAATGGAAAGCTGTACTTCTAAAGTCTGTGGTAATTCCCCATTTCATCAGCAGAGCACTGGATTTGTGTTACAAGACTTAAAAAATTAAATAGTCCCTTACACCAGGCTTTATCAAGAAACTTAGAAATTAAGAGGCATCGTGGGTAGACATAAAACAGCAGAATAGTTTGCGAAAGCTGTCTTAAAAATTGGTCTGAACAAAACAAAGAACACTCCTGCCATTTTTACAAGTTGACTTCCATGTTTAATTAGAATAGTGAAAAATCTCACTAGTGTAAAGAATCCAGATAATTGTAAATTGTTGGAGATTGAGTGAGTTGGAGGTAATATCAATATTAATTTTAACTGAAGATTTTTTCTCCGTTCAAAGGTCTTGCATTTTTTGGCACTTTACTAATTTTAAAACTACATGAATTAAATATATCTTTATGTAGATTGTTCAGATTTTGCATGAGGGTGGGGTGCTCAGATTAAATCTCAGATACCATCAATGATTGTTTATTGGAGCAGCCAATCAGAAAAGGAAAAATAACTGTTAATTTCTTCCTGAGGAATATTTAGAATCTCCTTCAAAATAGCAATCAGAGAGCATTTCTATAGTAATGATTGCAGTGTCAATGTTCATTCAGAATTCATATTGGAGCAATGGAAAGCAAAAGATGTGTTAAACTTGTGCTCAGAAAAACTGTTAAAAGGGAAAAGAAAAATGAAGTAAAATCCCTGCAGAAAGCATAGAGAATGTTCCAGGACATTGCACTGGAAACTTGAGACAAATGCATGCTATTTTTCAGAATAAGATCTAAAGATAAAAATATGTATGCCATGATTAAACAAGATGCTAAAAAATACTCATAGGTAAAAGTAAGCATTCTTAAAAAAATTGTATCTAAACCAGGCAGATAAAATATAATGGTCCAAGGCAGATCAAAAATAACCTGAAGAGCAACTTGTAGAACATATATTAAAAAATTAATAATATTTTTACCAATGCATTAGAAGCTTGAAGCCTCACAGAATGCCTACAGGACTACTAAGCTCTCAGAAATAGAAAGAGCATCCATACGAAAGTGGATCACAGTAGGAAAAGATTCTTTTTGATAGCATTTGTTGTCGTAGAACCTGGAGAAAATGCCTGTGCTGGAAATTTACAGGTAATGTTTCAGAGACTTTAAGTCAAATTTAAGTGTTGTAAAATACATTTGTTACTAGAAAACCAGCAGATTCTCAGGACCAGATAATGCATGCCCAAGGTTCTCAAGAAACTTGAGGAAAAAACAGCCCAATTGCTTTTTACTTAAATTTAATTAGGTCTCCATTGACTGCAAGTTGGCCCATGTCATGCCATTTAATGAAAGTTTCCAAGAAAGCTCTAAAGAACTTTTGGCCAATAATCACAATTTTCATGGCAGGCAAATTGGTAGAAATCATAACAAACATTGAATGACTCACTTCAGAGAAAAACGTTTTGGGGAAGAGTCAACTTTGCTTTTGTGAGTGAGTCTTGCATCAAACAAGCTTGTGAGAATTTTTTGAAGGAACTAGCAAGCTTGTAGATAATAAAGATTGATCTGTTACAGTCTGCTTGGATTTCTTAAAGTTTGCGCACCTTTTACTTTGTCACCTGAATTGCCAGTTATTAGGAATTTGAGCAATTGGAAGAATCTGGTTTGGTTGGAATGCCAAAGACAGGAGAAGCTGGTGTAGGTGACAGCAGGTCTTGATAGAGGAGCTGCTTTTATTTGATGTATTTTGTTAGTATGAATGTGTGGAGTCACTCTCGAGGAACTCAAAATACGAGTACATAAAGCTCGTTTTTACATAATGCTACAGATCATGAAAATGTAAAACCTGGACTGAATATGGACGTATTTGAGTAGATATTTGTATGGTTTATTTTTTTGCTCTGCACATAGGAGGTGAACATTTATTAGGTTAGAAACATGGTTCTGAAGTGAAGTCAAGCTTCTTTTTAGCCTGTCTAACCAAAACTTATTAGTAAATTGATTTCTAAATTATAATCTAACTTATCTCCTCCTCTATTTTCCAAACTGAAAGCTACTAAGTTGACATATAGATTAAGCCTACCTTACTGTTTCTTTCTATTTCTCTCATTGAATGTTGTCTCAAAGTCCTTTGTTGTCAGCCAAGTCTGAAAGATAAAGAGAAATTGCCTTAATGGCAAGGATCTTTGTGATGTTGTCTTCCTAAAATTCTGCTCTTGGACTAGCTATATTTTTATAGTACAGTGTCTGAAGATTTCATCACAATATGTACAATCTGATCTGAAGTGGACTTGGCCTATAGTTTCATCTCTGAGTTTGGGCTGAGCCCCAGAACTGAACAGGAGAATGGTTTCCTCTGTGCTTTGTTTCTCCCTTGCCTTGTCTTGCCTGATTGCAGTAGGGATAAGAACTGGATATGGGTGTGGAGAAGAAAATAAGTCCAATGTTTTGGTAAGCAGAAGGGAAGAAGTTGGGACTGAAGGAAAGGAGGTTCCAACGGTGTTTTGAGCTTGAATGAGAATGGGATAATTTTATGTCTGGAGTAATGAGATTGACATGCTAGACAAGGAGGTTATGGTGAGAAGCTTGGGAAGTAAACATAGCCGGAGATACCTGAAGAGTGAAACTAGAATAAGGAGTTATGGGTTGGGTCTGGATTAATGCTGAATAGACAGGGCTGTAAATCTTGTATTTGAGAGAACAAGCAGAAATTTGTGCCTGCTGAGGAATGTGGCAGTCCGGAGCCGGAGTGACACCATCTCCCTCTGCTGCAAACAAGCACTTGAAAAAAACTCTTGAGTGCTTTCTAATTGTCACCTGAATAAGAGATACTAATCTGACTTCTGCTGTTGCTTGCTCCAGTGGGACAGGTCTTCTGGTGGCTTGTCACTCGATCAATGTGATGACATATGATGTAATTCGAGAGTTTTGGTTTGCCTTGAGAACAATTAGGTAGTAGAAATAAAAAGCTAAAGTGGCCTGTGTTTCTGGAGGATTAAAAAAAAATAAAAGTGTCTGTGATTTTGCCAGTTCTAATTATACAATTCCATACACCTTTGCCCTCCAAATCCTGAAATCTGTGGTTCAACACAGTGAGCAATGAGAGATGTTTTGTTTTCTCGCTGTAGTTCCCAGTTCTCTGTGACCCTAAGTAAGTGTAAAGAATGAGTTGGAGGTCAGAAAAAAAAAAAGAGGTTGATTTAGGCTGCAGACAGTTGAACATTACATTGGAGAACTGAGTTTTTTTCTGCCTTTGTCATTGAAAATTCTTTGTGTGTGTGAGATCCTTGGTGAGCCGCTAAAATCTGATTTTTCCCAAGTGGTTCTTTAGTTGCATGTGGGTACTTTGTTTTTGTTATTTGTTTTAGGTTTGTGTTTTGTGACTATGGATCTGATTTGCAGTAATGGTAACCACTCCTTGATGCAACCAAGGCCTATCAACTGTACTTTGAGTAACTTAAAGTCTATATTGTGGTGAAAGAAGCTGAACATTCAACCAGACATTCAAATTTAGCAAGATTATTTTTAATTATTTTTTTAAAATCTGAGTTACTGATCAGTAAAGTACTCCAATATTTTACAAGCATTTAATTACTAATTTTATAAGAATATTCAGGTGCTATCATGGGAGGCACTGTACCAAAGACAGAGGATGTGAAAAATAGAGTGTTTTGAACTGCATTCAGCAATTACGGGGCTGTGCACAGGACAATAAAGCAGCTGAGTACTGGGCTCTGTCTGTGGACCTAATCCATTGTTTTTCAACTGTGTCAACTCTCACTTGCTACACTCCTTGTTGACAGGTAAAATTTCTACTTCATTTACTCATCCCTTGAAACTAAGTCTACTTAGCATACTGACAGTGACTGCCTTTGCTTCTTTTTCTTTTTAGAGGCACAATAGCATGATGTTTTCTAAACATCATTATTGCATCAAACTTGAGGCTACCTTATGAGGCTGAGAATTTCAGAGACACGTTTTCTACACGGAATTCTGAGAAATGCTTTCCATTTGCTTGAATGAGTGATGACGAACTACTTACACGCATCACCAAAAAGGAATGTGACAGCTAATTAATTGTTCTGCTGCAATAGAGCAAGTTCTTTCAGTCATGAATTGAAATCTTTGTTTCTAGTACATCAGCACGTGGCAGTGGTACTGTGATTCTAAAACATTAACCACAATATTTTTAATGTCTAGGACATTGTGAGTGTTGATTATATACTATAGAACTTTATTACAAATATATATGTGAATTTTATACCATGTATGTTATACTGTACTGCATAGTGTATTTTTACATATTTCAGTTCAAATATTGCAGTTTTATGTGCAGTTAAAGCACGTGATGCATTTAAGAAACCTGCATTTATGCTTTACAGTTTTACCTGAAATGTTACCATACTTATAGCCCTCAATTCTCTTCCATTGCACAAGATTACGATAAAACCTTTCCTGTTCCAGCAATCCTTTATCTCTTTTCCAGGTGTAAGCTGGATGTGTTCAGAGAAAATAATCGGTGTTAATAATTGAAGATATGAAATAAATTCTGTAGTTGATGAGACAAAACTATGCCTTGTTTTGTTTCAAGGTTTCAAGTAAGATAAGAAAGTATCATTTTTTGATTGTAAAAGCTCAATGATAAAAAAATCTTTTTCTGATAAAGCGTTGTTATGCTGATAGACAGTCTGTTTCAATTCTCTTTCTGTCTTTAAAATATTTATCATAATGCTTTCATCTGTCTTGGAGAAGATTTTTTTTAGTATCATTATAGAAAACTCATTAGAAAATTAATTTGTATTCTCTTACCAGTTTGGAAGGTGTACAGTAAAGAACATACGAGGTCACACTAAATGTGTGGAATAGAAAGAAACACTAAATTGTTTCCTTACTCTAAAATGGTCCAAGTTAACCTTTTATCCCGTGATCATTAAGCTGTGTGGGTGGGTATGTTGCTATGGCTTGGCTAGTTTATGGTACATCAGCTGTTCTGCAGTAATTGCCGATGGATTTGCTTTTATTTCCAGTGTAGTAATACGTTCCCTCTGTGTTTTCTCTGAGGGGTGATAACGTGAAGTATTTTGATTTTTAAAGAGTGAGAGGCTTCAGATGGAGCAGCTGAAAAACAACAGCTCTCACCACACTAATTGCTTAATGGATATGTCTGAGAGGCTCTAATGCTGAGAAAAATGTCCCAGAGAGGTGGGGTAGAGTCGCCTCCATAGGAAACTGCAGCAATCCTCATATTTGAGTCATTCACTGTCAACCTGTTTCTACCACTTGAGAAACCAGGTAATTCACATTTCCTGGAATTAAGATGGATATATATTGAGAGGTTTTGATTTATCATGTTGCTTCAAAAGTTTATTATAATTTTAGTGTTTTTATTACTTTTTCCATAACTTCTGAGAGTTTACTTTGCACATTCTTTACAATACCCCAAAGAAATTTGGGCTACCGCTTGCACAGCACATATAAGAATGTTAAATGGGTTAATTTAATTTATTGCAACATTAATGTTAGGAATCTCAGCATTTCGCTTTGGTTTGAGCACAGGTTCAGTTAACAATTTCTATTTGATCCAATAGTTTCACAGCTGACTGGCAGTTTTAAACTGATGGCAAAACTCTCTTGAGATGTTCTAAATTAATTAATTTGTAATTAACTATTTTACACGTATTCTGAAGGTTTAGGTTAAAATTGCTGAAGTCTAGAGAATGTCTAGTTGAAAAACTGTCTCTACGTCTGTGGCAGGCAATTTCTGTCATCTACTCCACTGGCCTCTAAGTTTTTTTAAACTGTGAGTGAAGAACTGTCTCTCAGCCTTTCCCCGCATCCATCGGTGTAAAGGTGCTCTTCAGAATGACAGATTGTCTCCGATCACTATGTAATATTCTGATTTCTCAGCAGCTTAACTTCTTTTCCTTTCTACAAGCCCGTAGCAATTTGGTTCAACATTTGCACGCTAATAGTATAAAAAAAGTCAAATTTACATCTATTACCACAAGTAATGGTTTTGTATACAGTAATGATGCAGTAATGAACCAGTTCTGAGAGGGCAACTCATGAATATAAATAGTCCCATTTTACAAGTAATTTGCCAAGGTCAGTGGGAGAGAGGAGGGAGGTCAGAAGTAGCTCCTTAGTCACAATCACATCTGGAGCTGAAAGAAACTGTTTCTTTGTCTGTAGAAATTTGGCAGTATTTTAGGGTTGCCAGAGTTTAGATGTGAAAATCTGGGACAATGACAGAGAACTAAACTGTACATACATAGATTGACTGTGCATGGAAAGTACAATTTATCTGCACAACAACCGCTTTTCTGAATGCCCCGTAGCCTTGATTTCTGCGTGTTTGGAAAAACAACTGTTACTACAGAAATACAGGAAAAGCCATACTGTAAATGCTTTTCATAAGGCTTTGAATTTGACCAGTAGAACACAACATCTTAATTGCACTGGACATCTGGCAATCCTATGAGGTTCAGTCTGCATTTTCCTTTCATCACAGAAGAAATATTAATGCAGCAGCAGAAGTATTCTGTGCATACAGTGATTATTGTTCAAGATAGCACTACTGGCACTTGGTTTTGACCTCTAAACTTGTTTCTGCTTGGCAGTGGCTTTCGGTATTGTCCAAGTACAGACTGCTGTCTTCTCAAAGGAAAAATATTTTGGTTTTCTCTTATCTGTCAATCTGTCCACTTAAGTGGTCTCTGTTGTCATAATATTATAAAATGTGACGAACAAGTTTTCTGGGAAAAAAAAACAAACGTGTCTACAAGTTCTAAAAAGGGTGGTGCTTATGTCATTCTTTTTGGAGTTTCTCAGTTTAATAAAGGATTTAAGGAAACTATTTTGGGATTATAAAATCTTCAGGGAAAGAGGGCACTGGTTGTCTTAAAAAAAAATTAAATTAACAACTCGAGAGGACCAAAAGTTTATATTATTGCCACAAAAACCATCATAGACAAGGGACCTGGTGCTTTGTAGAAAGTATCTTCCAGCCAAAATAGTGTCCTTTTTAAAAATTTTTTTCCATAACGTATCCAACTGATGGAATACATAAAATTTTTCTGTAGTTACTGACTGATCTTGTAGTTTCACTGAACAAATATTTTCTATTTGACAGTCATTGTACATAATCAGCCTGGAATGATTCCATAAAGAGGAATCACTGAATATATGCTTGAGGAGAGAGATCATCAGCCCCGAGGTATCAGCTGATGAATAATCCAAGCATTGTGTTCTCAGGCCCCCTGAAACATTCCCACAGGTTTGAAGTTCTGTTTGGATACAGGACTTACTGCTTTCCAAATTCAAGGTCTTTTATGTTACAATTCAGTATAAAAGTGTAGTGCCATGTAGATTTGGGAAAACTAAAGTACTTTTAAATTACCTAATGGCCATGATGATATACGTCTGAAATGACAGAGTTGTGGTAAAAGGTTTTAAATGCGTTTAGTTCTTTCTGCTGCAGCAGATGAGGAGTGGTTCACAATCTGCTGTTACCTGAGCTGATTGATGGCAGGAGCAGCCTTAGCTTCCTGTGGGCATCATCTGCCCAATGCCTTACCACCTTTCTGATGAGTTCAGAGAGAGCATTAAGCCTCCTGAGTTACTTAATTTCGGGATCTCAGATAGTTTGTCAGAATGGTAGCTTGAAAATAGGCTACTTCCTTAGACCTTTCGAAGTTTCAAATAACCCTCTTCGATTTTAGTGTTCAGTAGTTGAATTCAGTAGTGCTCAGTATAAAATTGTGACCAGCATGGATATTGCAGTGTGGTATTATCCTTAGTAATATCTGACAATTTTGAATGTAAGAAAGTTTTTCAGGAGCATCATCAGGAAGGGCATTGCTAGTCTGCTTCTGGAAAGGTTCATTCAAGGATAAGAAAGCTGTAGTGTGACACATGCAGATCTAATAACTATAAGCCATCAAGTAAATTTTTAAAAATCTATTTTGGATCAATGCAATAAAAGTAGAAGAGGAATGGTGGAAGGTGGCATTGGAATTTTTAATTAAAATTAAGAAATCGATTGAAAAACCAGCCTGTAGGCTTTTTCTGTATATTTTCATACCACTGGAAATAACTATTGGTTGTATTTGTTTTGTGTTTTAATAGTGAGTAATTATATGCTCTCTTTTTTGTTTCAAGATGCAATACCTAGTATAGAAAAGCAAATAAGACAGAGAGCTCCTATTGAAATATATGTATTTATATATGTTTCAGTGGTGTGACCTCTGAAGTGATATGGCACTATCTCCCCAAAGGATCATATCTAAGAAATCAACTTCTATCCAAAGTCTAAAGTTATTCAATATATCCAGATGAGGACATGCAATCAAATTATTATAAGTTTTTCACAAAATGATATGATGAAGGGAAAAAATATTAGAAGATGCTCTAAATTTCAAAAATCTGTTTGATCTCATTCGGAACTATAGACTTGCTGTGTGCCAATCCTACTGGCGCAGTTCACAGAATGATGCAGTGGTTGAGGTCTGTAGATTTTAAAAAACTTTATGGGCCGTTACATTGTAACTGGTAAAATTTATTCAACTGGTTTTTGTTGAAATATGATAGTGAGGCTTAAAATGTGTCATTGTGGAATAAAGTTCAGTCCTGATGTAATACTTTTGACCTTCCTCAGTTTGTAGCACTTAGCTTTTCCTGCAAATGTCTTTGTTTCAATTTCTTTAAACACACAAGTGCTCACAGGAGAGGAGGTGGGTAAAAATAATAAAAATAAATATGTGTATAAGGAAAAAGAGCTTGGCGTTATTATAGATAAAAAATTTTAGAAAATAATTCTTTAGTAATTTTATACACTTAAATTTTATTGCTACATGTGAATTGTAACTTTCATCTCACTTTCCAAGTTAAACTTGATCCTTGCTCAAATGGACTTCACTACAAAAACTGAAATCTTGCGTTTTTTACAAATTGTACCAACCACATTTATATTGCATAAATATGAATTTTCTTTTCTTCAGTTACTATACAAAATGATGATTTATGGGCTTAACCTGCATGTAAAATCGAAAGTATTGTGAAGCAAAATGTAAAATTTCATGAGTGTGCCCTGGTATGGCTGGCTAGAGATGTTCATAATGCCCTTCAAGCACTGGCAGGATGTCAGTGTCTGACAGATGGCTGCTTGTTTGTTAGAGGCTCTAAAGTGGTCACTCCTCAGCTGACACTTCATGCCATGATCGAAGTAAATGACAGGCCTCAACACAGGCACTTCTGTCCTGTCAGGTTTCCTTGCCATTCCTGGCAAGTGTATACACTGTTTGTGTGAGTAATAGGAGGTTTTTTTAAAGCCAGATGTTAGGTGGGTAAATCTTGCGCCATAAAAGTTTGTAGAGTTACTATCTATTGAAATATTTTGTGAAGTTTTTGATTGGTTTTGTTTCATTACTTAAATGCGACGAATGCATTTGCAAGTGCTGACAGTGCACTTTGTATTATGGCTTACCAAGCTAAATTTAGGGTGGTACAAGTAACCAAACTGTACTGTGGCTGAGGTCAGAGATAGCTGCTGACCTCCTCTGAGACTGAAAGGTAATTGCATGGCCTCAGTGTTTCTGTGTGATATGGGAATAGAAAGATGGTGCAGTGGCAGGAGATAGACTACAGCTCCTTTACATCCCTTAAATATTCTGGGGAGGTTCCCTGACACTTTATCACGTCATTCACAATTTTGTCGTTCTAGGTTCATGCACCAGGTAGATTTAAACTGTTATACTTAATTTTTTAGAAGTTAGTAGAGCAGAAAGAACAATTCCTGTAGAGGAAGAAGTATGTTTATTCAGTAAATAGTATTGGGGATATAATATATATTTTAGCTGAGTTTCCAAAGGAAGTGAAGCTTATATGATTCTGCCTTGCAGGCAGAAAGGTGCAGGAGAGTGTTTGTGCTCTCTGTATTTGCCTGTACATCTGTCCCCTCTTGCTTGCTAGCTTTTGAACTTGTTGCATCATTTTAAAAAATTGATAAAGGTGTAGTTATTTTACTGATGATCCAGTTGGTATGAGTTTTGGAATTGTAGGTATTAATGATTTCATTGCAAACTTCTATGTGTGCTCTACCAGAGAGCACTTACTGTGGGAGAAAGACCTCAGCAGCATTATAAGTGCATGGCAACTTTAGTTTCAATTTAAAATTTTGGTGTATTGTTTTTGACTGTTCCCTTTTGCTCTTTTACCATACAATATTTCATTATATGAATTTTGCGACATTGCTATTGAATTTTTGTTTCTTAACTTTCTCACCTTAAAGGAACCCTTTCCAAAAGATTTGCTAAAATTATGAGGAACAGAGTTCCTTCTAGTAAATCTTTAACTACGTTGCAGGTACCAGGTAACCAAGCAGGAGTTTCCCTGTTGCCTTGCTATCC
Source organism: Pseudopipra pipra (assembly GCF_036250125.1). Classification (NCBI taxonomy): domain Eukaryota; kingdom Metazoa; phylum Chordata; class Aves; order Passeriformes; family Pipridae; genus Pseudopipra; species Pseudopipra pipra. Next base: position 13,078,137 of record NC_087554.1, read on the forward strand.
TGAGGTTTCTAAAGATGTGAAGTTCTGGTTCTGTCTTCCTCCTGCTGCTCCCTGTCTATTCTAAACATGTCTTGTTGAATCAAGTAGCTTGTTTGAGTAAGTATATGACCGTTATGTGGCTCTTTAAAGATGTTTACACTTTTGGAATTAAAATTTGCCAAACTAATTTTGATCTTATGATTTCTAATGTACTACTTTATTGAACATAATGATGGATATTTTTCAATTTTTTCACAGGTGCAAACAAATTGCGATGTTTTATGAATAATTCTGTCAATTTTGAGGGGGGAGAGAGAAAGTAAAAAGTAGGGAGTTGACTAATTTAGGCATCTTAGCTTTTCTACATTTGAAACTAAAATATGCCTTTTAAACACTTATTTGTGGAAGTAATGTTGGGATAGAGCTTGTAATAGAGGTATAGTTGTGTTCTTCATTTTAGACTATCTCCTACTGTAATGATGGTTGCCAAGTAGTGATACTGTAATAATATTTTGAAAAACAAACTATTCTTGCCTATGTTAAGAAACAAAACAGAGAACTGCTTCCAAATAGGGCATATTTACATGTTTAGTAATTTTTCTGTTTTGATTTTTACATTATGCACGTGGATCGGTGTGTATTCTTTTTAATAAACCTGGAGATAGTCTCCTAATGCACAGGTCCTCCAGTTAATCTGAAAAAAACACAAGTGTGGACTAATCTTTTTAGCGCTAACATAGTCTGACTGTTTCCTGATGAGAAGAAGGCCCCCAGAGACTGAAACATGCGTAGACCTTAATTTTCATATATTTTGACAATTAGTCAAACTTGCTGTGAACAAAAGAGAACAGAAAAATTAATTTGATACGATAAAACTGTCAAAACTTACTCAGGTGTGCTCGTCTTGAATCTTGCATTCTACCTGCCAAAAAATGTATCCCTGGCTGCATTTCAGTTCATCGTTGACGGGGATTAATTTATTGCATTTAAAATTATTAATTAAGAACAAAATATATGAAACTCAGGTAGTAATGTTTGAAAGAAGACAATAGAAATAATGTTTGTCCTAATTCCTTCACATAGGTAGGATAGGCAAAATAATATGACTTGTGTAAATAATTATTGACTCTCTTCTCTTGAATAAGTCCCCTGTGCTTGTTGAATGAAAGGTAGCATTATGTGAGTCTCAGGGCCTAAGCAATTATTTAAGATATTTTCCTGCAATTTAAATATTGGCATCTGGGTTTGTGTTTTTGAAGACACTTGCTAAGAAGGAAAGACTGTATGGTGCTGCAGCATCCATATGTTGTAGTTGAATGCTGAGAGTTCCTTCAGGCGATCTCATGCTCTCTCTCAGCCCTGTTCTGAGCCCCAAGATTCAAAAATGCTTGCATAATTGGGTACTGTTTTGTGACTTATTAATTGCTCTCTTGGGTATATAGTTGCATGTGAGTCAGATTGGCCACTTTCCCAGCTTGCATCACTGGCAGCTGTTTTCCTTGAGGCAGATGGCTTGTAAGAGAAGCACCCATAAATTAGGGCACAGCTACTTTTTTCAAACCATTCTATGAGAGTGAATCTGATGAGATGATGTTTCAAAGTGGTTCTTGTACACCCTGATAAATTTCTTTCTAAGTGTCTAAATAGCACATTTTACAGGCATTTCTATTTTTTAAAAAGAGTTTTAGGACGGTGCAGACACTACAGTGTAATCAGCATGAAAATGTTAAATTATATTAAGGACCATTGGTGATGCTTCCTATATGAAAGAAGGTTGTGGAAAAAAATCATATCAGAAAGAGGAAAGAACCTTAATATCCTTTATATAATGAGAGTAAGAGCATTTTTAAGGGCAGTAGCGAGGGAGGAAATGGAATAGCATATGATAGAAAACCTTCAAGGGACTACTCAAGTGTTCGAGACATATTTGTTTATAACATTTTTCTTCTGGACTTCATGCTCACAGTTCCCATGTAGAAGTTCAATAGCTAGAATTATAGAAAACTACTTCTAAGGGGTAGTATGAGACTTGTGCAATTTCCTTCTAGTTAAGAATTCTTTTATCACGCTTCTTCATCCGTATGGTCAATACATAGGTGAACACATAACACTGTCTTGGAGACTAGAAAATTTCTTGCATGAGCAGGACCCATGGACACACACAAACCCTGCCTTTCTGTGTGTCTTCTCACTGGCATAAACCAAAAGTCTAATCCCAGATTTACCACTTCTTAAAACTACACAGCAGTTTTAAACCAGAGCAGCTTTCTTCTTTTTGTGTCTGTTTATTCTTTTGTTCCCATGCTGCTGTGTTTTTTTTTTTTAAGTAAATTACTTTTAGTCTTTTCTGGTTTGTGCCACAGAGGTTCTTATCTACTGTTGACCACATCTGTAATCCTCCAGTGGATTTTAAGAATCATCTTTACTATAGAGGCTACTTGGGAGTTTCATGTCTCTGTATACGCCTTTGCAATAAGGCATGTATTTCAGAAATGGGATATTTGAGCTGGACTCAGACTCCAGGTAATAAAAGATTATTAGGAGAAACATTAATAATTTCTTCAGTGCAGTCCTAAGCTTTCATACTCTGGTGACAAACTGGGAAGGTTTCTCAATCTAACTCAGGTTCAGTTAGGGTGTGCTGTAAATGAGGGGAAGACAGGATCTGAAAAAGAGTTGGTCTCTAACGAAATTTAGCTTGAAGAAAATAGTTTTTGCTTCTTCCCTGGGGAGACAATTCTCTTAAGTTGAGCTGTGTGAGAGCTTTTGATCTGTAATACTGGTCCAAGCTGCCTTTGTACATGGACTGCTGTTAATTCTCTCTTTCATTGCTTTCTTGCCTTACTGTGAAGCACTTGGGAGCAGCTCTGCTTACAAACTAGCCAGAGAACCAGTCTGTCTGTCTCTATCATACCACTATACATAAAGTAATTTTTAGGTGTTAAAATGTTTAAATAGTGTAGCTTTTTTGGTTATGACATATCTGTTGATCCTCCTACCCACAATATTTTTAATGTTCTTGAAATGCAAGATTTGTTCACTTTACTCCTGGTGGAAAATGCTGAGGTGTGACAATGGCCTTCCTGCTCTGATAAACTGATTACAGAACTCCTCTTTGTATGTGCAAAAGATACTGTAGGGAATTGGAATATGAAGACAGATTTCTTGCTGTACGTGTTCAAGTCAGAATTAGTTTTTAAAATAATATTAATATTTGGAGGATGGGTTTTCTGTGCTCTGTATAGATGAGGTGATTTAGCACAACCCTAACTATGCTGCATATGACATGAGCTAGAGCAAATATTTAAAATATTCATTCACACATACCCTCTTTCTGCTAAAATTAACTTTTGTGATAAGACCCAGACATTATCATTAAAAATAGGTTCCAGAGTAAACCAGTTGGTAGTTATGGGATGGGTGTAGAAATTATGATCTCTTCTGTTCTATGTAATTAAAGAACAAAATGAATCCCTTTGGGCCTAATATTTCGTAAGTGTGTTGTGTGTATCCTATTTTATCATCTGCTGTTAAACCTTAATATGGCTGCTCATACTTCTTAAGTGTTAAAACATACTTTCAGCAGTTGGTGGCATAATTGAAGCACAGGGAACAGAGGCAATTGCCATCACAGAGCTCCCAGGGAAGAAGAGTTTAAAGACCTCTTACTATTCCAGGTTAAATTGGTGAGCTTTACCATTTCTGACTGATAACTGCATAACAGCCTAGGGGAGACTGAGTGCAGATTTCATTGCAGTTACAGCTTCCCTGCAAGGGGAAGTGGAGGAGCAGGCACTGATGTCTTCTCTCTGGTGAGCAGAGGGAATGGCCTGAAGCTGAGCCAGGGGTTGTTCAGGTTGGATATTAGGAAAAGGTTCTTCACCCAAAGGATGGTTGGGCACTGGAACAGTCTCCCCAGGGAAGTGGTCACAACACCAAGCCTGACAGAGTTCAAGAAGCATTTGAATAAAACTCTCAGGCACATGGTGTAATTCTTGGGGCTGTCCTGTGCAGGCCCAAGAGTTGAACTTCAGTGATCCTTGTGGGTCCCTTCCAGCTCTGGATATTCTGTGATTCTAGGATAACTGTCTTCACAGGCTGAGAAAGTACTGCACAGGTAGACCTGGAAGGATTTGAATCATAATGCTCTGGTGAAGAGAGGCAGTTGAAATAGAGGCAGACTCTTCTGTGTTCAGGTTTTTTTCTCGAAAAAATATGAAAGCAAGGAAAAAAGAAGCAGCAAAGGCAGTGGGCAATTTTCAGGTGATTTTTTTTTTTTTTTTTTTTTTTAAAGTAAGATCTGTCTTCTTCAAAATTTGAGAGATTTTTTGGTCATTTGGTTTGGTTTTTTTTTTAATTTTTCTCTGCCTTCCACTTCCTCTTGACCGATCTCTAGGAAAAAATCACTGGCAATATGCATGGCAATTATGTGATGTCTTGCTGATCTAATCAAGGCCAGCTGACTGTCCTTGGCAGAAACAAATACAAAAAAGTTAGTCAGTATAAACAGGTGGATTGAAAAGAGGGAATTAAAAAAAAAAAAAAGAGAGGTGAAAAAAGTACTGTAGAAGAAATCGTTTTCTGTTTGTCTGAAACTTTTCATTTGTTAAATGTCTTTCTTTTCAGTGGTATCTGTGACATATAAACTTATATGTCAGTGATTTTTTTTTGTGTGATTTTTTTTCCAATTCCATTAGCATAAATAGAACTTTTTCTGTATACTGTTTTTTATTTTTCCCTTCTTTCTTACAGATTATTTGCTAGAATATACTTGGAGTGAAGAGACAAATATTTGGTATCTACTTACCACTGCTTTTCAGGGGATAAGATATTGGTTATGTTGGTTATCCTTTCTTCAAAAATTTCCTGCTTGAATATGAGGATTAAAGCAGTTTAACCTTACATTATGCTATTTGCAGCTGGATAAGGAAAATGTTAGTGATAGGCATGAGTAAATCCAGCATGGTTCAAAAGAATAAATACCTTTCACTTGAAGATTTACTGTTCTCCACCTTCCCTATCATATGATCATCTTTGCTTAAGAGGACATGTAAACTTATGTTTCAAAACTGTTCTTTCAGGTTATCTGATTCAGTGCAGTAGAATGCATTCATGTGATCATCAGCTGTCACTGTCAAATTTAAAAATAAGCACTTATGTATATAGAGCAGGTCATAGAATTTTATATGACAATCTGAGGAGTCTGGAAAATGCATTTAAAATATTAAGTAATCCTTTTGAAAGAAAATAAGTTAAGGACTGGTAATTTAGAATCTTGCCAGAATATTACTCTTTCCTTATTTCTCCTTTCTCTTCCCTCAAGATGCTGCTCATCTAATTTCTTTCCAAGCAGTAATATTAAAAATTACTGGAGGATAAAGGATGGGGAAATAACTGAACTTGTTTTCACTTAGAAGTGCAATTAGTAATAAACACATTTAAATTTTAAATGCAGCTTCTGAAGGTCTCTAGCTAGTTTTAAGGGAAGTGCTAATCTCTGCAAGAATTCTTACACATCTTTTATGAATTTGGGTTCTTTTAAGCTATTGGGTCATATAATGTTTGGTTTAGAGACATATACCTTGTGCCTTTCACAGCAGCTATAGTTATGATTGTGACAGTGCCTGTCATCTTCAGATTAGACTTGCAGTTTACTCTGATCTTAAAAAGTAGGTTCTAGCTGGATGTGCTAATAACAGGTCCATCATGCGTTTGATTAGTTAAGTAAAATTGTAAGCAAGTTCTCAGCTCTATTGGCTTCAGTTTCGTGTTTATTGTACTATTTTATGTTGCATTCTCTTACTTGGAGATCCGTGCTGCTTGAAGCGCTGCTCTTCCCCTTATTTGTCTCTGTTGAACCTCTCTGATCATTTTTAGTTGCCAGCCAGATGCTTCCATTTTGAAAGTGTAAGAGAAATAAAATTGAGATGCATTGCATGAAAAAGCAAAGGTTCTGCAACTTGCTTTTCCAATGGATTTTCTAAGCATTATGGAAGATGATGTTTTAGTATGTTTCTTCATTTATTTTGTTGTGTTACTTAGTTTGCTGATGCTCAAGTATGACAGAGCTGATAACATTTTTAGTAGAGTGATATGTTTTTAGAAGCTTTTATAGTGTCATTAGATACTTTATATACCCTTTTCTGTAGAATTTGTGTGTATACACATTATATATATAGGCATGTATATGCATACATATGCATGAACATACCTGTATATAAAAATATAGACAGTCTGAAAAGGAAATGTAATCAAGGTTTTCCAAGCTAAAACACAAGAAGTTCCACCTCAACCTGAGAAAGAACTTCTTTATGTTGCTTTGGCAGGGAGGTTGGACTAGAAGATCTGCAGAGGTCCCTTCCAACCCTAACAATTCTGTGGGATTTAAAGAAAGAATCTGGGGACCTGTAGTTCAGAGATGGGTGAGAGGAGCAATTCTATAAGCAGGCCTCAGTAGGAAACTTCCCAAGGATATGAAAGGATAGTATGGTTTGATGCAACTAGGAAGATTGCTAAGATGTGGGCCCATTTTTATAATTACTTGTTTTACCTTAATATGGAGATGATATCAAACTGGTCCACCCAGCCCAGGTTTTTTATCTTTAATAATAGTAGTAGCATTTGTTTCAGAAGTGGGTTCTTTCCCGTCTGGGGTTCTCTATCATGTTTTGTCATATTATGGATTGGACCATCCTTAGGAAGAGGGTATGTCTGGTGAGCAGCCATGGACTGATCAGTCTTTGTGAAGTTCTTTAACATCTATGGTTACTTTCAGTTTCTGTAAAAACCTGCGGTAATGACTGAAATAATTTAATTATGTAGGATGTGAGAAATACCTCCTTTGGCTTGTTTTAAGCCTGCTGCCAAATGGTCTAATTACATGGCCCCCATTCACGTGCTTTTGAACAGCACAGACTAACCATTCCATAACACTGGTAACTACAGAGCATTGTAATAATCCCTCTGTTTTCCTCATGCTGGAGGGATCCTAGTCTGTGTAGCTCCTCAAAGCAGAGGCTGCTCCATATCTTTGATTTCACTTATTAGCCGATCCTTTTTTATTTCTTCAATACTTCTATATCTCTATGCAGCTCAGGCTGTGGGTGTTGCATGGATATAGGCAGTGACACTGTTCTGTCTGTATTGTTTGATGTTCCTTTTATAGTATTTAATTTAACCTCTTTGAGAATTGGGCTGATGCAAAGGACTTCAACTTTTCTGGTTGCTATTGATGTAATATTAGCCCAGCTTTCTATATAAATAGTCCAAAATTTATTTTTGCTCTCAGCATTTACTCGTTAGTGCTGAATTTCAGCAATGTCCTATTTCTATTTATTCTCACTATATTAAGATCTATTGATGCTTTTTCACAATCTACTCTATTTCATAATATCCTCAGGACTTTTGTATCATCAGTGCATGTTGACACTTCAGATGGCTGTTGCCGTTTCAATTAATTTTGAGTGGGCTGATTAAGATCTTTGAGGAAACGTCTACTGGCAATCTTTTTCTTTTTGTGAACTTCCTACTCTTATTCTTTACTTCTATGTTTTAAGAAATTGCTAATTCAAAGAAGAGCCATCCATTTCTTCCTATGTAAATGTGATTTCTTCAGGACCGTTGAGGGGAGGCCATATCAGATTTTTGTTGTGGGTTGATTTGTTTGTTTGATTTTTTTAATCAAAGTACACTGGTTGACTGGTCCGTTTTTATTGGTGTGTGTAGTCTGTTAGAAAAAGACCAGTAGATTTGTCTGTCATGGTATTGGTGTAGGAAAACCCTACTATTTTGTCAGTATTTCATTTAAATGATGCAGCTATTAATTAATTTTGTAGGGTCCCGTCCCCATCCCATCTTCACCAGTTTCTGTCCATTTTCTCTGATAGTTTCCCCATATTCTTCTGGATCCCTTTAAAAGCTGATGTTACAGCTGCTAGTTTCTGGTTCCATGGTACAAGATGCAGCTTGTCATTGGTTATAACACGGAGTACAGATTTTACTCCTTTGAAGGTTACTAGAATAACACCTTTTCTTTCATATATTGGATCAAACAATTAAATACCGGATTATTTATTTTGTCCAGTCTATCTCCTACTTTAATTTTATGTGCTTTACAAGGGTATTTGATTAATGTATACATTTTGAATGTTGTAAGTTAACTGATATGTTAAAAATACTCAAATGGATAAAAAAATTGAAATGACTACATTTCAGTGTAAAGATTGTAATTAAATGCTGTAGGAGATGTTTGTTATATGTATTAATTTTAGAATGCGATCTATAGTTTCCGTAATGGAAAAAAATGTTTGTTTTTAATCATAAGTTGCATAGCTTTCAGTTAAAAAACCCTAAACTGTGCCTTTTTAATAAAGATTGATGTTTCTTTTTTTTAAATGGAATAGCCAATTACAATGGTCTGATAGGTGTTATCAAAGCTTTTCTGCTTGTCTCATTGGGACAGTATTTTTCTAGGCAGATATTGCTGGGAGTCTCATCATCCTGTTGTTTTTCTATGGTTAAAATTCTTGGCATTTTCCCTTTTTCTGCTTTAGAAAAAAAAATCAAAACATATGCAAGTTCTAGGAGATGCTAGTTCAGAGTTGAATTTGTTGATAAGAACATAGAATTAGTCACAGATGAGTGTAGACTTGTTTTTTTAGGTTCATCTTGTTAGCAGCTATTTTAAAAACACAGTCTGACAGAGACTTCATAGGAAACACATTAAAGGCTGTAAGAAAAAGGCCGAGAAATGAAAAAATTAGTATTGTTCCCCAAGGAAAAGTTACTTTGCTGCATTTGTAATATTTGATGGATTTATGGGGCATGCTACACTGCAACTTTATTGTAAGTAATACTTGTCCCAAATGGCAAATGATATTCTCACTGCCAATGTTGTTCTCTGCAGACATTTATGTAACTTTCACTATTGTAATAATTTTGCCATAAATGTCTTGCAGTTTAAAAGAACATCCCAATGCTTTTCTGCTTGTATAGAAAAGACTGGCGAGTTATTGTCTTATGATCACTGGAAGACACTTGACCCATCTTGACCTCCTTCTTTCGTATTAGTTTCTCCATCTGACTCATGCTACCAAAATGAAAGAAAAAAAATTGTGTTGTCTGGGTGTTTTTAAGATCAACTCAACCTGATATATCATAAGTTTTGATTTTTTTTTTTGGAGAGAGAGGGTGTTTGGATAACAATTTCACACATCAAAATCATAAGAAAATCTGTTCTAGAAAAAAAGTGTGGGTTTTTTTTTTTTTTTGAAAGAGGAGTTGGATGATGATTTCACTCATCAAAATTGTAGGAAAACTCATTATAAAAACAAAAATTGGTAGGTTACTTTTACTAGGGATCAAGTCAGCCTCACTAATTTTCACAATCCTCTTTTGCACTAGAATTTTGTCTGACTATTCAGAAACCTTTGCAATAAGAATGATGTAGGCAATTGTACCTTCTGCTCTACAAATAGAGTAGCAAAGCAGCTTAGAGAGTAAAGCAAAACAGGGTAGTGAAAACAGGCTTTTGCATACAATTGACCTTTGTGTGTAGTGGGTTGTACAGTTATGTCTCCAAGTGTGGAAGAGTCCTGTGATGGTTTGAACAGCAGAATGGAACATAATATACAAAAAGGCCAATGAAGAAAAGAACCTCTAGTTTAGGAGATATTGATTGTGGTACAGAGATGATTTTTCTTTCCTTTAAGTGCACCTTTAGTTACCATATTAGCAGAGTGTGAAATTCAGCTTACATCTGCACAAAGTGAATCACATCCAGGAGGATGTGCTATTAAACCTTATTGAGCCCTCAGCATTTCACAAGAGCTTCTGGAGTTTTCAGGTATTTGGGGTTCTTTTTCCATCTTTTAAATGAAATCTGAGTTTATTCATCCCTCAGTCTTTTCATAGAGAGCTCTTTCACCAGATTAGTGAATGGTAGTCACTGCCAGAGGTGTCTGACTGCATGTTTTCTCCCTAGATGAGTGAATTTATGAGGCAAGGTGGGATGATATACGTAGCCCTGTCTGTGCTGCTAGTGGTGGTAATCAAAAGTGATCTTTTGTTCAGTTGGAGCATGCAAGATAAGCATGACATAAACATATGAAAGACTTGTCATTTTGGGGACAAGTGGATCTCCCCAAGTAGTTTTATCTAATTTAGTCATCGTCTAATGCTACAACAAGTGGGAAAGCATCATTGTTCTTTCTTTTTCGTTTAGAACAGCATCACAATGTTACTACATGGAAAAAAAATTCTACTTTCTTTCAAATCTGCTGCATTTGAGTATTTTCTCAGCTGCTTATGAAGCTGCCAAATAAAGTACTACTTATCATGAATACATGAGAGAAAAGTAAATTGGCACTTTCTGTAGAATGCAGCAATTTGCATCGCCCTCTGTTCCTGAGAGCAATCTGTATTACATTCTTCTGAGCTTCAATATTTTTCCCCCTAAGAGATCTCATCTTGTATTTCCTGGCACTTCAACCAGAAACTTGTCCATGAAGACATTTTTCTCAATACTGATTTAACTTTCACTAACACAGTTGCTCCTGTAATCAGACTCATAATTATACTTTCGCCTGTTTTTAAATCATTGCTTATAATTCTTTAACTTGAGCAGCTGAGAATGTGGCCAGTTCACTCCCCATGTATAACTTTCAACCAGAGCACTGCAGCAATATTTGCTACCCCTTATAACATCTTTAGTGTCTTGACCAGCTTCTGTCAGCTTACTTCTCTTAACTTCAGTCCCTGTAACATTTCTTTTTGGATCACCATCAAGTTATTGAAAGAAAACAACACTCATATTTGTAAAGCTTTTACCCTGTGGCAATATTGTAAATAAAAAATCCTTAAGATGACAGTGCAATGAAATGAAAAAGTGTTGCTATTCAGAGGGTTTTTTACTCTGAAGGTACTGTGCCTCTGGACTGTACTGAGGGATTTGAAAATGCAACTTCATAGTCTGAAAAAATTTCTCTGGTGCCTGAAGTCAGACGGAGAACAACCATGAACTTTAGCAAAAACAACTTGTTCAGTGGGTGAACTGCATGAAAGTATTGCTGATTGCTTCCTCACTGTACAACTTCAACATCAACAGAGTGGAAGGGAACTTTGCAAAATCTGTATTGAACTTGTGAAATGCCTTTGTGTGTGGTATTGGGTCGTGGATTGTGGATTGTGGAATTTTGTGTCGGTTCTGGGAAAGGTGATCAGAGAAATGTGAGGGTGAAAAACCTATTGACTATTGTAATATAGAAAGGCATATATGACATATAGCTCCTTTGGCTGTGTTGTTAAGGCTGAAAAAATAATCTGAGAATTAGCACTGCTTACTTAAGAATATCCTTATCTTGAGTTGGCTGCTCTTGCCATCGACAAGACACTGGATTAGTTGATCATTTGGTCTAATTAATTTGATGCTAACCATTTTCAAGTTCATGTTAATTTTTGACTGAGAAAGTTGTACAGTTTAATTTTGTGCTGCTTGTTCTAGAGGGGCACTAAGTGAGAGAGGAAAATGTAAGTATTTCTATGAGATTTTAAAGTGAAATTTGTGAGAAAACTATTTGAGAAAAATTCAGTATCTCCTTTTTTTTTTAGCTTAGTGCTGAAAAAAAACCCAGACTTGTGGTCATATGAAATAGTTTCTCTTTGCTGAAAAGAAAAAGATCTGAGATTCATTCCTATATCTCCAGTGTAATAGGTGGAAAAACACCAGTTAATTGAAAAATTTTAAGTCACTAGAGGGAGAAATTGGTTCATCTCTATTAAGTGTTTTTAATTACTACATTAAGAATACATCAGCATACAGTAAATTATTTCGGCATAAGATGTGCATAAGCACATCCTTCTATTACAAAAAGAGAAAATTTAAGGTTGCTCTCTCAGTCTGTTCCAACAGTGTGTCAACACAGCAGTAAAGGTTTTACTGTGTATAATTGTAAAATAATACCAATAGGTAAATGCAGAAAGGATGTTTTGGGAGAACTTTTGCTTTTTGTAAAATAAACACAACTTTAAAAAAAATAAAAAGGCTCTAGGTTTTGGATGACACTAAAAGTTCGTACAGAATGCCAGAACACGGAAGCAACTGTACCAGCCCAGAGCAGTAATCCACCTAGCACTACTGCTTTTCTTTGATGGTGATTAGAACCACATGCTCCAAAGGAAAATGCTTATAATGGGCAATTAAAGGATCTGCACATAGCAGGCTTTTTTTTTTTTTTTTTTTCCCCTCTGCCCTCCCTCCCCCAGTTGCCATAAATTGCTGGTTGGCCTTTACTCTGACGTGCAAGTCTGACAAAACCTAGAAGGAACAGGAAATGACCTAAGTGTGGTTTTAGACAGTTTTTTTCTCATTCTCTACATAATAAGAAAAAAAAAACACCTCTACTTTCCCTTGATAGACAAAACACCTTTTAGAACCTTTTTGAAACAATTAAACATCTTAAAAAAATATAAAACACATCAGATCAAATATCAAGCAATAAGAAAACTGTACAGCAGACAAAGTAGAAGCTGACCTGCTGATACTCCTGGGTACAAAAGCAGAAGTAACATGTCTTTTTTAAAAGTAAGCAAATGAAACAAACATATAAAAAAAGAAACAAAACCCCAACCAAACAAAAAGCAAAATCTTTTCTGCTTTCAGGGAGTAGTGTTAGCTTTAAGAATAGGCCTGACGAAGGCCTATTTGAAACTTCAGCATACAGCAGAGCATTTTTGCTCTGTTTTTATATCTGTGCTGAGGGTAAAGTTACTGAAAATAGTAACTAAACATATGAAGACTCTAAAGTCACTTGTTAAAGTTTACTTAGGTGCAGCTCTTGTGAAAGATTTGTATTTACAGGGAAGATCAGAATGCTGCGGAGTTTGGTGAAAACATTATAGTGGCCAGACACCTGCGTGTTCCGGTGTTGTTCTTATGTGTCCAGCCAAATATACTGCAGGTACTGTTTAATACAGAGAATAGTATTAACTAAAGCAATTAAGTAGAAGCAAATCTCTTTTCGTTGAAGGAAGATTTTAGACTTCTTAAAAAAGCAAAAGTAATGCCTTTCATAACATAGTGCAGTAGAGTCCGCAGCTGAGTCGTTGGACAGGGGATGTGACTGTTTCCGTCAGTACGTGTATCCAAACCTCAGAAGCAGGAAAGCACACACAGTTTCTATTCAAAGATTGTGGCTATCTGCAGACTTCACAACCTATTGGCCATTTTGCAACCTTGGATAAATAAATTGTATATAGAGTCAGGAAGTGATAAGTATTAGGATTCCAAAAATATCCTAGTTTTTTTCCTGTCCCATTTATTTTCGTGGGAAGGTTTAGTGAGTGGAGAAAAAACCATCATGATTCTAAATGCCTGGAGTATCATAGTGAGTGCTGTATTTTGTCTTTATTACAATAATCCACTCAAGTGGCTGCTGTTTTGGCCTGCAAGATTTCACAACAGAGCGTTGTCTGTGTTATCTGAATAATGCTGCCTCTACTTTGAGAGTCATTCTTTGGTTGCATCACCTTTAGTTTGCACCGAATACAACTTAACTACTTAACAACATACTGTTTTTCAACATCTACCTTTCCTACAGAGAGAGGGGAAAAAACTCTAATAAATTAATAAAACCCCTAAGAATCTAGGTTGTATAGTGCAGTGTTTGGTTTTTGGGGTCATTAAATTACATGGATTAAAAACGCTAATTGCTTGTAAGCTGTTACACAAGACTAATCTAGAAATAAAAGCAATGAATCGAGCATTAGTCTTGTTTGAAAGGCAGTCATGAAAAGAAATGGATATGTAATGTAACCTTTTTCATACTTTACAATAAATTAATTTCTCATCTAGTTGTAGAATTTTGCTTTTGAATGAGGTGAATTTGCACAGAGTTGATTTCTGAATCAAGTTGCTATGGTGTTGGTTTCATTGTTTAGTTAATTCTATGCTTGGTTGCTATGGAAATACTTATTTACGGAGCTAATGCCTAATGGTGTCAAACAGATGCTACTAGCAACTAGGAATCCTTTATATTTGATCAATGAAAGACTCAGTCAGAAGTAGAAACTCAATTTTGTGCTCATTTTTCTCCATTAAAGTTTTGGAGCATGGAATGTAATGGGTATTCTCGAATAGGACAAGTTTTATTTCCTTAACGAGCATTAAAGCACACATTGAATCTCCTGAAAAGTATCATCAGTGAAACCAAATCCTGGTTTAGGTTTAGGCAATCATACAGCAATGCAACAAATCTTAATATGGTGTGTAGCCTTAGACAGTGTGCGTGTATTTGTTATATTTGACTTTTAAGATTGATTTTTAGATTTTTTAAGCTCTGAAACATCTTTTTTTGTAGCTGTGTATTTTAAATCTCTGTGTAAGCATGAGCATTGTCCTTAGTATAAGTTTGCACAACACAAATATTTCTTGAGTAACTAAGCTGATATTATTTTGTATTTTATAAGTTAAAATATCCTGAAAACATATTTCCACAATTATCTAGCCAAACACAGTTTGAGTTCAGCATTAAAATTTAAAAAAAAAAAAAGTTTAAAAATGCCTAGTGCACTTTTCTAGTAATTTTAGTGGGTTTTAATTTGAGAAAAGTGAAATCCACACTCTTTTATCATGTTTAAGCCTTTAGAAGTTGAAAATATTCCTAAGGCATGTCTTTAGCCAAATGGAGTCATGGTATTCATATAAAGATGATCTGAAAGAACTCCACCCTCCATGGCATCAACTCTCTTCTGAAAGACACGTCTATTGCAGGCCCTGGAAACACTGGCTGTGCTGTGATAGGAAAGATAACTTTTTCTATAGAAAAATAATTAAAAACAAAACAAAAACCTCTGAAGCCCTGCTGGTTTTCATTGACTGTCTTCTTTCATTTCTCATCTGTTTTTAGTTTACTTAGACTATAAACTTCTCAGAGGAGCACTTATTCCCTTTTTCTTTGTAAAAATTAACGTGTCTTTGTTCCTGTTCCTGTTAGAGCTATAAGCTGTATTAGGGAAGGCCTCTATTACTGTTACCTTGTGTACTTTTTCAACATGTTTCTGATGTTGCTAACATGTGCTTTGCAAAAGTGCCATCCTTAAGTTTTGGTAAGGGTTTGGTTGATATTCTTGTGTTCAAATAACATGGCAATTCATCTGCAATATTTGGAAAAGTTGTTTTTATTGTTTGAGAAAACATAAGCCAAGGGCAGTATCTGATGCCTACTGTCAATTTTCCTGCAAATATCCACTTAGGGATACATATTTAAAACTCCTGAGATTTGACTAAACACCTATAGCACTGAATACAGTGTTCATTCTTTGGAACAGCAACTTTGTGGAGAATTTGTTGAGCTTTAGCAACTTTTTTAGCCTTTAAAAAAATGAGTTTTCAGTGATGCAAATTCCTTCTGTTGACACTCTTGGCCTGTCTTGAGTGACATGTTTCATTTTGACATTGATGGCTGATGGCAGCCAGATTGGAAAAGGTCACTTGTACTTTGTGAGCTGGCTTGTCTTCATTAAGCCATGTTGAAATTTATTTCAGATGTTAAATAGATGCAATTATTATAATTGACCAAGGCACGTGTGGTTTTTTTGGTTTGGTTTTTTTATTAGCTATTCTTCGAAATCCTTATCAGCTTGACAGGCAAGTGTATAAAACCAGGGAAGTGTGTTCATTGCTCTTCGGATGAAAGGGAAAGACTCTGGGTTTAGAGTCAGGCTGATATGAGAACTCCTCCAAGATGACTGGTAATTTGGCATAGATGGTTCTGGGGGGGGAGGGCTATACATTTCTCACCTTTCAGTTCATCTGCACTATCAGAGCCCAGAGCAGTTTCATTTTCAGAGGAGCTCCCAAACATTCAGTTGCTGTGATGTGATCCAGTGACAATGGACTCTGAAAGCCAAAGTGTGTGAGTTACTAAGCAGAGGTATAAGTTGCAGCTTGGAAGTTTTGTGACTCAAGTCAGTCCTAGATAAGGTGTTTCTTGATGGAGGAGGTGAGGAAGAACGTTATGTGCAATGGATTACAAAATCTTAGTATTACAGAGTACAGATCTTTCTGCAACAAGTCTCATGTTGCAAAATCAAAAGTTGCTGAGGCTCTGCCTAAGACCTAATTTAAGGTCTCTTGGTCTGTTCACATTAAGTCAAAATAAACGATATAATTTTTACTTCTATTGTAAGATC
This sequence comes from Pseudopipra pipra, assembly GCF_036250125.1. NCBI lineage: Eukaryota > Metazoa > Chordata > Aves > Passeriformes > Pipridae > Pseudopipra > Pseudopipra pipra. The sequence goes on from NC_087554.1 coordinate 13,094,304, forward strand.
AATGCAACACTGGGAATACTTTGTAACTTTTGATGATCCACAGTGATTAAAGCTTTGACTGTCTAACTCTCAACAAAAAATAATGCCAGAAATGCTGCTTGTTTAGTATTCCAGATTTAACTTGCAAGGCGTGGAGTTAGGCTAATTAAACTAAGATAGGTGGGTAGTGAGAGACGAACCACAATTCTTTTAGTGGTAAGGAGTAAATTCTTTAAACAAGAGAATTTTTTTTTTTGCCCGGAAGTAGAATTTATCAGCTGTTAACCTTTAAAACTTTCACTCTCCTTGTCCTTCTAACCACGTCAGTTCTGTAGAAGGTCTGTTAAGGAATATGCTGCTGATTTCTGTTCCTTTCTCCCCAAATTGTTTTTGTGGGGGAGGCTTTCTGGATTTGAGTGCCATCTTGTGGAGCATTGTGAGCACCTAAGGAAAGGTAACACCCCTTTCACTAGTAACCTAGTGAAAAGGTTTGCTTGGTGTAGAGATGTACCAAGTTGCAATTACCCTGGAAAAATATTCCTTGTTTGGCAATCTGCATTTTTTTCCCTCTGTGCTTAGTGGAAAAGATTGCTACTTTTTGCCTCAAATTTTTGTCAGCTCATTTTAATTACTTTGATGTGTGGCACGTGGAATGAGCCCTGCAAATGTGACAGACAGTGGCAGCCTGCTGTGTTAATATACTACACCTGTCTTCTCTCAGAAGATATGAATTCTAATTAATGGTGATGTATATTGAATTAAAGAAGAAGTTGTTAGGAAAGTACAGGTAAACTTATGTTTACTTCAAAATTGGTTTGCTACCTTTGCTATAAAATTGGTATCAGGGGCAAAGCTTAAATCTTCTGGTTTAATTGACAACAAAAAATTTTCAGTGATGAATCCAAGCGGTAAAATTTTTCATCTAAATAAACTTGTGAATAAAATGGTGCCCTGCCATCTAAAATATCAAACCATTTCTTGCATTGGAAGCAGATTGGAAGATTATTTTGCCTTGTGTATACTGTGTGAGCATGGGACACAAGATAGAGCAGTAATGCTTTCCACTGAATAAGTTCTGCTTTTGTGACTTTGAGGCTATTTCTTTATATAACAGGTCTAAAGTCAAAAGGAAGGTTTTGAACCTTTTTAGTCAAGAAGATTGACCCCTGCAATTATAGCTTATGTGAGCATGTGTGTGTGTACACATACCTGTACACAAAAGCTCCCAGTGGCTTAAAGGGTGAATAAAGGAGTAAAAGAAGTTGCAGCTAAAGTTTTGGTACAGAAATGTCCTGGATTTATAAAAAGAGGGGCTCTTTTTATTAAGAGCTCATTTACAATAAATTAATAAAATTAGCTAACACACTGTACATTTAAAAGAAAAATGAACTATTAGAAGAGGGAAACCTGTGTTCTGTCCCCTAAAGGAGGTTGCAAGATTGCGGGCAAGCTGACGCAACTCTGTGGACCATTAGTATCAAAGGTTACTAATATAACTAACAAAACTCATGTGGACAGCTGATCTTTGTTGCTGATTGAGTCAAAAGTTAATGAAGCAGATTAATACAGTCTCTGTGTGCGAGCTTAGGAGAGTAGAATGAAAGCAAAAGATTTACTGATGTCCAATGCAGTAAATAAATGTCAATCTAGAAAGAGAAACCTCAGAATGAAGATGTTGCTAAAACCAAATATGTCGTGGGAAAATGGGTATTGCCAGATAATGTTGGTTATTACCTTAATGCTTGTCAGTGACAGACTAACAGTCATCTCATAAAAAAAAAAGAGACACGGGAAGCTAGATTAATCACTTAAACACTTCAAATACTTAAATTCTTAATTCTTATTTTGATCTGCTTGCTTTAACCAGCATGAATTTCTAATAGAGCATAACTTACTCCCAGTTCAAGCACATGCTTAATGATAGATCTCTTCAGTTTTCATAGCAAGTGGATGTCATAACTATTGACTTTAAACAGGGTTTAGTGGTATCTCAGTGAAGATAACTGAAGAGAAAAAGGGCCTTTAAGTGCCGCCCTTGCCTGGGCAATGCTGACACGTCCACCTGTGTTTTTTCAATTGACACTTTCTGCACCTTCTGCTGGACAAGTGCCAGACTGGAACATTGTGTTTTCTCCATGAAAGAGCTATTAGTCTCAGAAGAACAAGAACATACATAGTTCTCACCTACAAAAAACAAAGGCAGAAAAGTACCCAGGACTGCAGAATATGAACTGGCAAGTGGGGTATTGGCATTTTATTTGTGCTCTGTAACTATGAAAAAAAAGGACAAAAAGGGTTATCTTCGTATTTGTTTAATTTGTGAATGGGTGTTGTGCAAACAGGTTAATTCATCAGAGAATAATTAGAACCTGTCAAGAAGTCACGAAGGCTGAAACCTTTTGAAACAAAACAGACATCTGACTTTCATTTCTTGTATGTTGTTTTCATTTTTTGTCAGTATAGAAGACAAATTAAGTGAGTGCTGTTGACGTACTTGAAGCTGATAGTATCTTCAGATCGTGTTGCTGACGTTCTTTTGCGGGTTTGGTGGGTTTTGTGAGGTTATTCAGAACACAGAGCTTAGTAACCACGTTCAAGCAAAACCTAACGAAACCTCCTGCAAGAAAATGCTTTTGAAATTACCAGTTTTTAACCTGAGGTAGTGGGGAGCTTTTTGCCTTTTTAAAAAGTGAATGATTTGATGTAATGCTTTCTGCACGGTATTTACAAAAATTGCTACTGTTCGAATGGTTCTGGAAAGAAAAAATATATTGCAGGTTTTAGGCTAGATTTGATTTTGTAGGCTGAGGTGAATAGATGTAGGAAAGTGCTGTCATCACCTAATTTAGTGTACATGTTAAAAGATTTAGAAACAATCCAGAAATATTAAAATAAGGCCATATAATTACTCTGTCATCAAGATATCTCTGTTGCATGCAATTTCTTCAGACTCTTCTATAGGGCTTTTGCTGGGTGACATTAGCTAAGAAAATGGCCCAAGTTACATACAAAAACATGAAGGGAGAAACATTTTTCATTACATCACATAATCAAGTTGTGTCATTGCTATTTTTCAATATTAGCATATCACCTATTACTCTTTTTTTTTTTTTTATCTTTGCAGATGATACTTTGGGATTGGGATTTGAAGCAATGGTACAAGCCCTATTACCAGGTCAGTATATTATGCATTTAATTAATAATATTGCATTGATTTTTTTTCAACTTATTTTTTAAAATTTACAATGGATAAGAGACTTATTTAAAACAGAGAATACCGTGAAAAGTTTTGACATGTTAATAATTTGCAACATTTCCCTTTGTTCCAGAATGCTGGCAGTGGAAATGGAGTTGATCTTTCAGTGCTAAATGAGGCTCGGAACATGCTGACAGACCTCCTGGCTGATCCATCTCTTCCACCACATGTGATTTCTTCCCTTCGAAGCATTAATAGTCTGATTGGTGCTTTCTCAGGCACATGCAGGCCAAAGGCTAGTCCATTCACACCATTTCCTGGTTTCTTCCCCTGTCCTGAAATAGAGGATCCTGCTGAAAAAGATCGAAAGCTGCTCAAGGTCAAACGATTTTAATTTTCATTCATGTGTGTGTTGCAATTAGAAAAAAAAAAAAAGAAGGGAAAATTCATCAGGAAAGAATGCTCCTGTTTGCATAGTAGCTTCTTTACAGAGTACCTGTGGTACCTTAAGGTCAAAAGAGAGCAGCTGTGAAAACACATTGAATGTAATGTGACAGGTACCAAAATGCAAATTCAAGGGGTTGGTGGACAGACAGATAAAAAAAGCACTGGTGTGCACCCTGAACACACAATTCCTCAAAATAACAGCAAATATAAACTGAAGATGTTATATTCTCATGATATGGAACAAACGGGGCTGTTCTTGATTCTCCCAGATTCTTTACCTAACAATTACTGTCGCCGCAGCTTTTTCACTGACCTTTTTACCCCAAGAAATTTACTCTCATGGACAGCAAACTAGCCATTAGACAGAAGCAAATCAGCCATGTAAAAGGAAAAATATTGCTTCTTTCTGTGCAGCAAATCACATTATGAGACCAGTGTTTAAATGTGCTGTCACTTCTCCATTATCTAGGGTAAATAAGTGAAAGCAAGAATGTAGTTACTATATGATGTGTTAAAGAATGTGGTGGAAAAACATTAAAATATAGAAAGTCAGCTGCAGGGCACCAGAGCTAATAATTCTAGGGTAGCCCCATATTGGCAGCTTGAGGCTGTTTATTGTGGAGGTTGGTCTGGGACATCCTTGCCCTGGATTTATATTTCCAGGAAGTGGGCAGCTGGGCCCAAATTGATCAATTTGTTGGCTTAGTACTTTGAAGCCAGACAAACTGCCTTGAGCCAGATTCAGCCTGCCTGTGAAATGTCTGTTGGGATCCATATTTCTGGGAGGGGAAAACTCACTGTCTGCGGGTTGTTCTTTGGAACATCCTGCAGAACCATTGCAGTAAGAAATTCCTTGGAATGTCACATGGATATCTGCAGAAATCAGCTGGGTAGGGATCAAAGTCATTCATCATGATTTTTCTTGTGGATTTCTTTAAAAACTACTAAGGATTAGCATATCTTTTAATTTTTAAGATTTATGTGCAGCTAGTCAGAATTGTTTGAAATGAAAACTATTCCTTGCTGAAGAGTGGTTATGAAGAGTATGTGAAATTGGAAGACTGGTTTTTCACAGCTACTTTCTTTTCCTCCTTCCTAAAAGCAACTTTTCCTTTAAGTTTGGGGAGATTTCTGTACAGAAATTTACATGATGGATAAAACAGTGCTTACCACTGTTTTAATGATTGTTTGATTGATTGTAAGCCAAAAGATCTCCCCCTATGTATATTACTGTAAGAACAAGATTTCTCTTTCTTTCAAAAACCAAGTAAGTGAGCACAAACTCCAGATTATGACACACCAAAGAAAATAATGAGAGAGTATTTCTTCGAAATGGTACCTTTCAGATTATGTTGAGAGGTTCTCATTCTCTCTTTCCAATTTGGAATATAGAAGGTCTCTTACAGATTTCAAATGAGTTGGGTTTTTGCTGAGGATTATGTACATTTTTATTTCTCTTCCCTGATTGGCTTCCAAAGTGCATTCAGTTATAATAACAGCCCTACTGAAGTTGTGGATGCTCCCTCCCTGGGAATGTTCAAAGCCAGGCTAGATGGGGCTCTGAGCACCCTGGTCCAGTGAAAGACGTCTCTGTCCGTAGGGATTGGAACTAAATGATCTTCAAGGTCCCTTCCTAATCAAAGTCATTCTATGATTCTATGGTTCTTATTGTTGCTGGTAACCAAAAGTCCTTTCATAATAACTTTGATTTCTAGCATGGTGTAAGTTTTATTTCCAGAGCAACTTTTCCCCTTTGTATAGTGATTACCAGTGACTTTCCTAGGATAGAGGGATCTGGAATTCCTTAGTCCTTTGCTACCCGTGTTTTGTTTATTCTGTGCTTCTGTAACTAGTAGGGGAAGTTCTGCATGTTTGCCATATCCCCAGTGTTCCTTCATTCTCAGAGTAGCCAGGAAGAGGAAAAAGTAAGCACAGGTGCTCTGGCCTTCTTTCCATATTGTGCTAACATGTGTACTTGGGAGTGGACCTTTCTCCTCCAGTGCTGGGGATTTTCATCTGTGCTCTCCAAATAGCATAGAGCACACAGGTTGGATTGTGGTCCACTGGCAGAGAGATCCATTCCAACCTGAGAGCACTTTCCTGTGTGTTGGCAAGCTCCTCTGGTTCCCTTTCTGGTGGGGCTGGTTAAGCACTGCTGCAGGTTTCTGTGGATGATGTGGTGGTCCTATTCTGCCTGTGCATTTCCACCTTTCTGGCTCTGACTGCACTTTTGCAGCAAAGCAAACAGAGTCAAGGCATATCCTGTATCAAGGACTCAGAGCAGTCTGATTTTTCAGGGTAAGAAACTGTACTACTTTGTTTTGACGCAGTTTCACCCTTTTTTTTTTTTTAATTTAAATATGCAATAACTTTGTGAGTCACATATGATCTCTGATGAAGGTTAAAATTGCAAAGTCATTATTTCTGACAGACTTCGAAGTGTTACTATGCAAGGTTCACCTATCCTCACACAAACCTGCTGACCTTGCTCAACACTGCAAATATTGCCTTGGATTTTTGTTTTAAACAATTTTTTCCTGACATCTTTTTTACTATGCAGGATCTAATTACACACATCATTATTATGCAGAAGAATCTCTCCTCTGCCCATCCTTCTCTCCCCTGCCCGTCCTTCCCTCCCTCTGCTTAATGGTCAGATCTAGGCATGAGTTATCAAGTGGATTGTAGACTTAATGCAGTAAGATATATACATATATTTTTAAATTTTTTTTTTAACATAGTGTATAGGCTCTCTGTGCAATGGATGCAGGCATGCCATTCCTCATTTCCAATTTCAGTTCAGAGATCCTATCCTTTCTATTAGTTGGGTTCTACTAGTTGCTATTTAAACACAGATATACTTTTCAGGGGTATTTCAGTAAGGCAGAGGTAATAGGTCCTGAGCTATTTCCACACAGGACTGTTTGAGTGCCACTGCCCCTCTTTGCAGAGGGCTTTTTGTTCAAGTAAAATGGTGATGCCCAGTGTTTGAGCTGCAGCGTGCCTAAACTAAAGCAGCTCCCAGGCTGGGAGTGGTGAGGTGCCTTGGAAGCTTCCCGAATGCTATGAGACTGCAATGGAAGTAGAGAGGGATCCTTGATGAATCAGAACTGACCCTGTGAATTCTACATCACCCTTTCCACAAGTTCCACGGTACTTGCACTATTCAATATTCAGCATCTGAGTTATCAAAATCTCAGACTACCCTGAGAGCTGGAGAGCTCTGTGGTTGTAGAAAAAGAATCCATAATCTTACAGCAAATTATTATCACTACTTGTATTAATTTGGGGAAAGAAAAAAGAGATATGAAAAATAATTGTTCTTAATAAAATAACTAGATGGCCTCTTTTCTATTTTCTTAAGCAGTAAGAGTGAATGTAAGATACCATATTTACTGTTTCACTGTAAAAAGCAACAATAAATAGCCCTTACAAACCGTAAATAAAATTTTAACATCTGTTTTTAATTACATAGATTTTAACTGTGGTTAAATTACTCAACAGGGATTAAATAGCAGGAGTAGCCTGCCAACCCCACAGCTGAGACGAACTTCAGGAGTTTCTGGCGTGTCACCTATAGAATCAGCATCTTCGAGGTGGGAACGAAGTAACAGCAAGAGATCTCATCAGGAATATAGCACATCAAGGTAGGCACTGAATGACATTTTAAGGGCAATAATAATGTTGGAACTTGGCAGCAGAAGTGTTTGGTGTAAAATCTTGTTAATTAAGGCTCCAAATTCTGCCAGTTTAAACTTGAAAAGTTAATTATATACTGTGCTTTGTAGCTCTGATCTTGAGTAGAAATCAGGTCATTCTGAGGTTAAGTGGCGTGCTCTGTCATTACAAATAGGCCTGCATAACAGTTTAAGTAGGAAACAAAAAAAAAAAAGCCGAACACACATGATTGCAAAACAAACTGGTTTAGTCTCTAAACTTGTACCCACTTCCTCCTTCTTTTTATTTAAAATATGTGTCACTCTCCAACTTCCATATACCCGTATATAATTAAAAAGGTGATACAACTTTCTTGTGTTTCATAGTCACTGTTCTGTGTGTTGCAACATTTATTATTCCTGCAGCCATCAAGCAAGTGGTAAGGTAAATTAAGGTAGTCATCTCTTCTCTGCTTGTTAGTTAATACAGTGCAAATAAAATTTTATTTTCATAATTAAGATAACATTTTGAATTGGGATTAAAATAAATGCTTTTTTTCTTTTTGTTTAATATTGTATATGAGTGAAAATTCACACATTAAGTTTTATTTAAATGTGTAAATGGGTGTGCCTTTGCTCCTGAAATCTGTAAAAATGTGTGTAGTTTTGCTTTTTTTTGTTTGGTTGTTTTTTAGTTTGTTTGGGTTTTCTTCTTTGGTCATAAGTAAAGTATAATAGATGCATTTTTAAAAAAGCAAATATAAGCTATGCTGATAATTGATAATTATTAATGGTGGATGAAAGTTTAGATACATGCATCCAAGAGTATTATATTTAATTTTGAAGTGAACCATTTAAATAATTTCGCCTTTGCAATGTCTTTTTCCGCTTTAATAAAATATGCTTAAGCCCACCTGATTAAAAGTAGCAATATGGAAAACACCCTCACCTAGAAGACATGTTCACTGTTTTATGGTTGGTGTCCTGCCCTCCAGAGTTCTTGCCAACACTTGCTCTGTCCCTGTCTCTTTGCACCTTCCAACAATTGTTCTTATCAGGTTCCCTTTAACTTCTAACACATAATCATCTCCCAAACCCCACGGGTGTTTACTTTCTTGATAAGGTTAGATGAAATAGATGCATTGGCATAGCTGTTCCTGCTGCCAAGAGGCAGTCCTGCCATTCCTGCATTCCTGGAGCACTTTGTCCCATTGACTCAGATGCTTAAATTGTCAGAAAAATAACAGCTGGCTGCTTTGAACTGAATTCTTGCTGAATTGAAAAAGATATTACATAGTGGTACTATAAATTAATATTGCTGCAAAATTTGATTTAATGTTTCCCAATTTTTTTCTACCCATCCAGACAGTACTTAAAAGCAAATCTTGATATCTACTGTTTTATTTGTATGTGAATTCTTGATTTGGCTTCTCATTCAAACACTAGCTCAAGATGAACTGACCTTCCCTAATGTGTAGTCTTCCTACACTAAATACCTTTGCAGCATTTTTATGTGCTTTAAAGTAATACATGTGAGCTGTGATAGCTAAACAATGTTACAAACAGTGAAAAGATCAATCTGTCCTAGTTTTCAACCCAAACATTTCTGAAATCTGACCAATGTGTCAAGCATCAGATTTGTTAAGGTTGGAAGGGACCTCTGGAGATCATCCAGTCCAACCCCACTGCCAAGGTAGGCTCACCTAGAGCAGGTGACACAGGAACGTGTCCAGATGGCTTTGGAATGTTTACAGGGAGGGAGACTCCAAAACCTCCCTGGGCAGCCTGTTCCAGTGCTCTGCCACTCTGAATGTAAAGAAGTTCTTCTTCATGTTGAGGTGGAACTTCTTGTGTTTTAGTTTATGGCCATTGCTCCTCATCCTGTCCCTGGGCACCACTGAAAAGAGTCTGGCACCATCCTCTTGGCACCCACCTTTGAGATATTTGTATCTGTTGATGAGAAGCCCTCTCAGTCTTCTCTTCTCCACATAAGAGAGGTGTTCCAGACCCCTCATCATCTTTGTGGCCCTCTGCTGGACCCTCTCCAGTAGTTGGATATACTCAGAAATAAATCTATGTTTATTCTTTAACTCATTTTTTGTATTCATATATTTAAACAAATGATGGGAGATCAAGAATTTTTTCTGTGTTTGACTTTTGTTTGCAATCTGATTAAGCAAGATTAAATCTGCTTCAGTAAACACTGCTTTCCCCCACTGAAGAGAAAGAGTTAGTTTTACATTAAATGTTCTCACTTTGAGTACACATATACAGTTATTTTTAATTGCATATTACATTTTTGTTTGCTAAAGGAATAAATTTGAATTTTGGAGTGAAATTTCATACCTAGAACAGCAGATGGCAGGATTCAACTATTGAACGATTCAGCTACTGAAGCACAATCTGACTTGATGTCAAAACCAGCTTTAGTTCTAAGTTTGTAATAAATCTAATAATTAAGCATTCAAAATTCATTTGAAAATCATTGTAGCAGTGTAAGGTTTTGATGGTATTTCCAAAGTAATCAATCCTCTGAATGTTCTCAGATCTGTTAGAAAATAGCCTGCTTTGTTCAAATGTTTGAGAAAAGTAGCATGTTAGAAGTAAAACCTATTGCACTTGGTCTGAGTATATTTATCATGTCATTTTAGGACTGTATAAAATTGTCTGTTGCTTTCACTCAGTACCCAGTAGTTTTTATTCCCTATAATTGACATATATTGTCTAGCTGATGTTTCTAATACTCTGTCTTTCTTGAATGGTAGCGGATCTGTGACAGGACAAAATAGCTCTTTTTAAAGCATTTTATTTAATAAAAATGGAAGAAAAACTAGGAAAGTAAAAAAATAATTCTTACTGTTTTCTTTTCAGCCAAGGATCTCATTCAAGTGGGTCTTTTGGTGCAAACTTGCTGACAATACCAAAGCAAAGATCATCTTCTATGACATTGACTCATTATATAGGTCCCAGACGAGCAGGTAAGATCATGCAATTTATGCAGCTTAGTGACATGGCACAAGACAGTAGTTAGTACATCATGTATTACAGTTGGGTTTTTTTTCATGTAAAGGTAGTACTAAAATAATATCAGCGTGTTCATGTTGTTTAAATCTAGTCTTTGTAAACAGACGTTTTTATTGAACCCCATGTAATGTTTGTTTTGGAAGGTGCTTCGCCTGGTCTGAGTCCTGTGGGTTCACCCAGTCATGGATCTGTCTCCAGCGGGGCTTTCAGCAACTGGTCACCTGTAGAATTTCCTGATACTGCTGATTTCCTTACAAAACCAAGCATTAATATACATAAGCCTCCAGGATACACATCTAGCTCCCCAGATTTTCAGCAGCAAGTTAAAACACCTGTAGGTTATATGTGTAGCAGGTACTGTAAACTCTGTTACATACTTGGTAACTTCATTTGTGTTGAAAAGAATAGAGTTAAAATGAAAAAATATAGCAACACCTATGCATCTGCTAGGCTTGAAAAAAGGGCACATGATCTCATAATAATCTGTGACTGTATTATCCAGGGGTAACTAAAGAATGGTCTATGTATGTCATGGATTTGAAATGGCCCATCCCTCATAACAGCTGTTATTTTAGAGTAACAATATTCTATGGATTTTTAGAAAAGAGGGATTTCTTACTTGGGAATTGAATTCTGTATTTCTGAATACTTTCTAAGTAATGAGCTCTACTTTATTAATGCATGCAGGTGAGTCCGGGGGAGGTGATGGTTGATTATTTAGCACAGACTAAATCTTTGTGTGCCAAATTTAGGAGAAAATACTAAGGTCACTTGGAGGAACCTTCAAAAGCCTTTTTAAGAAAAGTAGTCCGCAGATATTTTTCAGTAGAAGACATCAGTAGCAAAAGAAGAAAATTACTGAATGTTGTAAATATTTTTCATGTATTCTGTAAGCTGTGGACGGCAGATACTCAAGCCTGTTCCAACACCAGAACCAGAATCTGCAGAACACAGAGACAGAAAATCAGGTGGGATTTCAAAATAGACAAATATTTGATATCAACTTGCTCCTTTTTTTTTTCTAGGCCAGTTAACTAAAAATTTTTATATTTCTACGTAAAATTTTTCCTATATTTTAACTCATTTGCATATATTTTATTTTGTGATTTAGAATAATCAAGATAACATAAAATATTGCCTGCTTTATAGTAAGGATTTTAAAACAGGCTTCCACTCATACCTTTATAGTTCTGTACTCCATATATCACACAAGTTCTCTGCCAACTCAGCTAAACTAATCACTGAACCAATTTTTGCAAATAAAAAGTTAGTTTTAGCTTTTCTCAATCTTCAGATAAGTTTTGTCTAATCCATTTTGTCCGTTACAACTTTTTTGTTGTATAATTCTTAAATAAAATGGCTTAGAAACAAGCTGTTACTTATATTTCTGTGAATAATCTGTATGATCAGTTGAAAAATTATTAGACAGTAGTAATTCACGAAGAAATTATTGATATAGTATTTATGTGTTTTCTTTCAGGTGAAATTGGAAGTGCTAATGTTTCAAAAGAATCTTTCCACCATACAGAGAAGATAAAAGATGAAAGGAAGGAAATGATCGATCAAACACAAAATAATCTGCTTGTAAGCATGTAATTGCAAAAAAAGCTTGCAATAACTTTTATCAATACAGTATTCCTTTATAATTTCTAACTTGTTGTGAAGAGGTCTTTGCATTGCTAAAATTGCAATTTCTAAAGGGAAATGATGCATTGTTGGAATTCAAATTCTTATTTAACAATTGTTTATTTCTAGCTTGCATAAATTTTACTAGCAAATGACAAGAAAGCTGGTCATTGTATGAAGTTTTTACTGATCAAAATTGATTTGTGCATATTTAATGTTGAGAGTATTCTCAAACAGTGATCAGCTAGTATTTTCTCTCAGAAGTTCCAGTAAGACTTACAAATGAATGTTGATACAATGCAGTTGATTGGAAAAACAAATCGTTTATTCTTTAGTAAAATTTTGGATTTATATATCAGGTCTCTTAAAACTTGTTCAAATAATGAACTGGTAAAGCTCAGTAAATAGTTGGTTAGCCTATGCATGTTTTTGCTTTGTTTTATTAACTCATCTTGTTTAAAAAGAAGTAAGAAGGAAAATTTAACACAGTCTCAGAAAACGCTGGAATCTGATGCCCCAATATGGGAAAAGTCAAGCCCTTAACTGTGCTGTTTGTACTATTGATTTATGATTTTATCATGGCTGTAGTTACGACACCATTCAATAAGTTCACTAAAGTTTTATCATTTTCCTGGCTTTTTTTGCCAGCTCAACTGATAAATTAGTTTTCATTGTTATTTTAGTGATGATAAAGTATCTTAATCTCATACAGGTGGAGCAGAGTTATACATTAGAAACAATGTTATTAGACCATGATTCACTAATGGAGAAGATGAGCAACTGGAATTTCCAAATTTTTGACCTTGTAAAAGAAATGGGAGATCAGTCTGGAAGGATCCTTAGCCAGGTTTGTTGTCTTTTATTATATGAGGGAGAGTTTGTAAAGCTGTTGTGTTTATATATTTTATTTAAACCATGAAGATGTTTTGCAGTCAACATATATATGAATGCTATCTTGACAAGTAGAAGAATGATTTCTTGTGTGCTCCATCTTGTAAACCATAAAAAGTGTTTTGTCTATAGACAACTTGTTCCAAATTTTCTGAATTTTGTTCTCAATGTAAAAGTAGGTTAGACTCACAGTGACTAGGTTTTGTCATAATATGCCATTTCCTGTGAAAAATTGTCTCCTGCTTTCAGAATTACTACCTTGTTTGTCAACCATTTCTTTTTTCTTTATTTCAGTAAAATATTTCTGCCAGCGCTACACCTCTGGGGGAAGAGAAGTGATCTTTTAGGCAGTCTTTTGCCCCTTGATCCTACAAACAATGGGATTTTTTTTCCATGCTGCTTTCTGCATGTAGTATCCCTTTTATCTCTTTCTGACTTACTACTAAGCTCTTTTGTGCAGTTTCATGTTGTGCTGAAGCCAATCTACTGGCAAAGTATGATCCTGTTTGCTCTTTCCTAGCTTCTCTCATTTATCAGTGTCACCTGGAAGCTTCTCTCTCTTTCTTTATAGTGGATTAGCAACCATGGAGCTACAATAGAGCTGGATTTACTTCTGATCTGCCTACAAAATATTTCCATTGCCAGTATCTTAGTTTTCCACCCTGGAGTAGAATGCATGTAATTTTTGTTCAAGATCAGTGTTAGGAATAAGCAGCTGGAAGGAAACAAAGTTAGAGACACTTTGGTGCAGTTGGAACCACAAGCCTGCACCTGTGCTGAAGTCAGGAAAAAACAATGGGGATAATTTCATTTTTGTCATTAGACGCTGTATTTTCTTTCATAGCGCACAATATTCTGGATATTGTTTTGAATCTTCAGTTAGCCTTGTTTGATCAAATGTTTTCAGGTCTTTTGTCACCTGACTTAGTTCAAGTGTTAAGGTACAGACTAGAATGCCACAATCCACTTTGGAGTGGTGTTTTTACAGCAGGATGCTAGTACTCTGTGATCCCCATTGGCTTGCATTCCATTTTTGTGCAGTCTAGAGGATAGCTGAAACCTCTAAGTACTTTAGTGTACAGGTTTTGACTCTACCAGGATCTGTGTATCACTTCTCCTTGATATTGTGTGTATGTGTATGATTTCTCCTCCTCCCTCTCCCATCCTAGTCCTTTTGCCTGTTGTGCTGCAAACATCTGAGACAAGTCTTACTTAACAGACAATTAAAAACTGAATTTTACCATCTATTTTAAGGTTCTGAGATTGGGTCTGTGAAAGGGGAATGGTTGGAACTGGTGGAAGGAGTGATGTCCCCTCATTTTGCTCTCCTGTTCCCTTGAGCACCTCCCACACTTCGGAACCTCTGTTTGTCTCGTGTGTCTGGGACAAAAGTTGTAAAAATGAGCAGCAGTCACTTGTTTTAAAACGTTTTCTTAATATTTGCAGCCTTGTGGGGAGATCAGGTGGTTCGCTAAGTTCTATATGTAAACCATAATATATGGTTTATATACATATATGGATGTTCTTAGTACATTTTTGAAATATTTTTTCTTTTACCAACTACCTTTGTTAAAAACATCCAGAAGTGTCAAAACAAACACAATGTTGAGACGTGGTTTTGTTGATTTGATTGTTTGTTTGTTTGTTTTGGGTTTTTTAAGAGTGATGACTGCTGCCACAGTTAAGTAATTTGAATTTTTGAATAATAAGTCAGAATATACATTTCTTATTTTTAGGTTAGTAATGGAAAAAAGCATGAGTTACTTACCTGACAAAAAAATTGAGAAATATTAAAAATAATCAGTTGTGCATAAATTTATCAGTTAGGAAATAAAAGCTTTTATTATTATTCTGCATTGAGAGGATAATAAAAATCCACATTTTTGTGCTAAAAAAATAATTAAATATATCTTTATGACAGTAGCATTCCGATAATCTGTAGTGGAATTTCAGTAATTTCCATCTCTGTTGGCAAGAAAAATTTTAAAACACTAATATTTTTAAAGTTAAAAAAGCAGAATATGCATAGGTATGTTTTTCAGACTAAACTTAATTTTAATATGTATTTAGGTAACTTATACCTTGTTTCAAGACACTGGCTTGTTTGAAATTTTCAAAATTCCATCTCAAGAATTCATGAATTACTTCCGTGCACTAGAAAATGGCTACAGAGATATTCCCTGTAAGTACTATCCAACTATATTTGGTTTTTGTATATATCAGTGTATTTCCTTTACTGTGTGTGTTTGTTTAATGTTTAATACAGAAGTAGTCAGTGTCTGAGCTTAGTACATTTTTAATGAATACACTTGACAGAATTTAGAACTGATTGAATGAACTGCAGGACAAAATGGGTGGACTCTAAAACTGAATTTGTTAATATGTTGGTTGACAATAATCTCAAAGAATCTGACTGAGTAGTTGAATCAAACATACTGAATTTACTGGGAGAATATTTGTTGATTTAACAGAAATTTGGGTTAATTCCTTAGTAAAATAATAAGAAAATAGAGAATTTTGATGGTAATTATCCATCTTGCTGTTTAGGGCAGCCAAATTTATTGGAAAACAAAGCAAAAAACACACTTGCCCTGCACACCCTCCCACTCCCTCATGTCGTGGATGTTTGTCCAACTCAGGTGCTTGTAGGTATCAGATTGCCAGCCACTCCAGTGACTCACCACATTGATTTAAAAGGTCACTTGATCCCTTCCTGACTCCTAGGTAGGGTAAGGTGTGCATAGGCAATGTTTGATGTTTATCTAACTTGCTTCCTAAAATTGTTTGGTGATACATAGAGCCTCTACTAACGATTTCAATTCAAATTTTCCTTTATATTTAATTTATATTAAAATCTCACATGCATTTGGTACATTAGATTTTTTTTTCTTCCTTTTGATTATATTTCACATAATGTTTTTATTATATAATTTTCAGATCACAACCGTATACATGCCACGGATGTTCTCCATGCAGTGTGGTATCTGACAACACGGCCCATTCCTGGATTTCAGCAAATTCACAATGAGCATATAATGGAAAATGAAATGGGTATGTATTCACCTAGGTTATTTTTCTGTTTTGCTGGAGAATGTTTTAGTGAAATTATAATAGGTAAACCAAATTACTCTGGAAGAAAATAATTATTCTTATCACTAATTTTTTTTTTTTGTATTTTAATATAAGGCTGTAGAAAAATCACAAAGTTAGCACACACCGTTCAGAAATATCATGCAGTTGACTTTTAGAAAAATTATTAGATGAATAATGGTTAGGTTGTTAGCCAAGAGTACTGGTTCACTTAATAAATTTTCTGTGTTGAATGAAACCTCTGTACTCTGCCACAGTTAGGGTATTTTTAGCACTTGAAATACATTAGACTAATATTTCTTAACTTTATTGCAAAGTTAAATAGACCAAAGAAAAGATACCAAAGTATTTAACTTAATTGAAGTTCTCCTTAGTGGCTTTATTGTAAAAATGACTATTTTTGAATTCTGTATTAGGTATCACATGCAGACTTTCAGGCATTGCATGGCTATCCTAACAATAACTGCATAAAAGCATCCTTGAAAGAGAAATAGAGACTCCAAATTCAGATCTTGTGTGAAGTTACTTCCAATGAACCTTGCTTTTGTGTTGTCTCTGACTTCATGGAACTAACTTTTAAATATAAATTTGTAGCTTTTACTGAAATGTATCCTGTAAGTAAACTATTTTAAACATAGACTTTCATAGTAAATGGTTTCTATTTCAGAAAAATGAAATGAGGAAATCAGGCACACTGTTTTATATGTGCAGTAAAAAGAGACAAGATGCAAGTCACGGCTTTTAAAGGGCTGGAATTTTAAGAAGTAAATTGTGAACTGTACAGAATATGTTATTTCTCCCTTACTAATTAGCCCTTCTGCAGTCACCTTTCTTCTTTCCCAGGTTGTCCATATCCACTGATTGCACCCTATTGCCTTTTCTAAGTGTTAAATGTGTTGGGACTGGACACTTGACTGGAAGAAAGTAAAGTGACAAAAATCCTTTTGTTCTCTTTTACAAAAAAAAGTAAAATTAGAATAAGAAATTATAGTCTTATTGATTTGAAACTCTTCCAGTCTAAATGTTACTAGGATTTTTAATCCTTGCTTATTCTATTAATGCAAAAGTGTTCCTTTTTTATTTTGTGCTGATGAAATAAAAGCCACTGGATTTTTTCTTTTTTTTTTCTTTCTTTTTTTATTTTTTTTAAAGTAGTGACTTCGTAAATGAGAAACTTTGAATCTCTTATTGTGCAAATATTTTTAGCTTAATGCCTTTAGTTCCTTTTGCAGTAGTTTCTGCTGTCCCCCAAGCTTTTCCTATAGGCCTGCAAGTTCAAGATATGGGGAAATTATAGAAATTCTAAGGGAGATGCTGTTTGATCTTTTTTTGGTTGGAGGCAAACTGTAGAATGCTCTCTTAGTGCTGTCATTTTAAGGAGGCAATGAAATTCCAGGTGTGCCTGACAGCTGGAGCTCTTTAGCAGCACAACAATAAGGGGAAGGCAAAAATATGACTCTAACAGTAATGTGTAACCATAGGTACCCATGTGGATTTTCCAGTATCTGTAGTTTGGACTTTGAGATGTACACTTTTGCTAGTTTTTACACCTTCTCTTCTTTCCCTTCCATGGAACAAATACCTACAAGTGCATTTTAATAATGAAAGTCTTGGATCGTTATTGTTGTTTTCTAATCTAAATGACAACTGTACTGCAGTCAAGAGACATGGCCTAGAGGACCAGTGTCCCTTGTTCCACTAGATTGCCTTTTGTGCTTGCTGGAACATTTCTCTGAAACAGCTTTTTCTGCAGCACAAGTGTAGCTGAAAAAGAAGTGGCTTCCTCTCATGACTTCTATGGCACTGCACAGTTTTGAGGACCAAGGCAAATCTCTTGCAACTTTTCTTCAAAAGTGTTGGTTTATCTATAAACAGTAGTAAGACTTTTTCTTTTTTAAAGTATGAGTCTTTCTCTGCCAATTATTCAGCTCCTTAATTACAAGGATAACCATACTATGTTCACAATAGTGTCTGGTTGAGTAATTTAAAATGTATTACAAATGAAATACTGTTCTAAAAAATATTTTATTTTTGTACTTTCAACTTTTTTTAGAGGAAGCCAGTGGTATTGCCCCTGCTCAAGTCAGCTATATTTCTTCAAAAAGTTGTCCTATTGCTGATGACAGTTATGGTTGTTTGGCATCAAACATTCCTGCTTTGGAATTGATGGCTTTATATGTAGCAGCTGCCATGCACGATTATGATCATCCTGGTCGTACAAATGCTTTTCTAGTGGCCACAAATGCACCTCAGGTAAGACATTCTTTAACCAGAAAATTATTTGACTGTGTCTGAAATCAGAATAAAGAATATTTTTCTCTTCTATATGCCTGCTGTAGCCTGTTTAGGATCATTTGCCCAATTCAAGAAATTGAGAAATTAATTTGAACTGTACGTGTGTAATGTTTTTATTTTTCTTCCCTGATAAATTCTGATGTGTTTTGTACCTATTGGTTGTGTATGCATGTAAAAACAATTTCCAATTTACTAAATTGAAAATAATGACATAAATCAATGCAGGTTTGAGTAGGGGATTATTTCATAGAGAGCTGGCCCTAGCACTGTCTCAGCAGCTAATTCATGGATATCTTACATTTTGGGAGTCCTCTGAAATCTAATGTTACCTGCAATTACTGTGAAAACTTAGGTTCCTCTAATAATCCAATTAACTGCAGCACCTAATAAGAGAATTGGGATTTTTCAGCCTAGAGAAGAGAAGGCTCTGGGGTGACCTAATTGTGGCCTTCCAGTACCTGAAGGAGCCTACAAGAAAGATGGAGAAGGATTATTTAGAAGAGCATGTAGTGGCAGGACAAGGGGGAATGGCTTCAAACTGACATTGGGTTTAGGCTTGATATTGGGGGGAAGTTCTTCACTGTGAGAGTGGTGAGGCACTGGAACAGGTTGTGCCATCCCTGGCAGCGTTCAAGGCCAGGTTGGATGGGACTCTGAGCAACCTGAGGAAGGAGATGCTATGCACTTCAGGGTCTAAAAGGCAAAGACAAGAAGAGGTAAAGGAGAATAAAGCTGAATGAAACAGCAAATAGAAAATCAGGGTAGGGCAGGGAAGAATTGGAACAAAGAGCACTGAGGAAAAGATGCCTAAGCTGCATGGTGACATATTTTTATCTTAAGGGTGGAATATTGTCTGAGGAAGAATATTTATGATGGCTATTTGGATGTATTTTTATAAGTTAGAGACAAAAAACTTATAGTAACCACAACATCAACAACACTAAATCAGAAACTGATATGACTTGTCAGCAGATAGAGACTTTAAAATGTAATTTTCAGTAAGTTTTTAGTAATTTCTTATGCAAAAAGAGTTTAGGATATTGGTAGTTAAGTATTTCTGCAGAAAACAGTATACAACGAAGAACAAAAATAAACAACACAGACATTCATCTTCAATTTTCAAAGATATAAACATTCATTTTGTTCATGCTTTCTGAAGTTTTTCAAAGACTTTTTTAGGTTCTATCTAATTTATATTCAATTAATTAATTTCTAGGCTGTTTCATATAAACATGGAAGTTGTGAGTAAAATCTATTACTGTTTTAATATTTTAGTTAACTCATTTACAGTTAAAATGTATGCATCAGTATTAAACATAGCACTTTGAAAACCAGTGATAACCATTTCCCATTAACAACAGTTCTTATATGCTTTGGAGTTCTTTTTGTGTTTGGTTGTTTGTTAGTTTTTGTGGTTTGGGGGGTTTTTGGGGTTTTTTTTTGAAAGAAGACTGGAATTAAGGACAATTAAAGGGATATGCTTAGATCTTTCTTTGGTCCACACACACACATTCCAAAGTCTACATTTTAAGTGGTTTGTATATGTGTGCCTACAGTCTGAATGTAGCTGGCACCAAGATACTGTTGAGGGCTTGTAAAGAAGAAAAAACTTTGGTAACTGTTTGGTTTGGGTTTTTTTCCCTCATCTGCCAGTTTTGTGTCACTTTAACCCTAAAATTAGAAGGTAAAACATAATTTCCAATTTTTTTTTTGTTTTGTTTTACCTGAGACTTGTTTCTAACTAGCCATTAAACTTCAAAATATTTAATTATAACTTTAAAACTTGACTTTGTCATTTACGATCCTCTGGTTTTTTTGTTTGTTTGTTTGTTTTTCTGTAGGCTGTTCTCTACAATGACAGATCAGTCTTAGAAAATCACCACGCTGCTTCTGCCTGGAATCTTTTCTTATCACGACCAGAATACAACTTTTTATCAAATCTTGATCACGTAGAATTCAAGCGTTTTCGCTTCTTAGTGATTGAAGCAATCCTTGCCACAGACCTCAAGAAGCATTTTGATTTCCTTGCAGAATTTAATGCCAAGGTTTGTTACATTTTAGCATCTGCACTGATCTGGTCCTGATATACTCATGCTATCATTGCTTCCTGGTAGTTGTTAGCTTTAATAACTTGCATTTAAGTTTTATAATATTTGAATTTAAGTTATTAAAATGCAAATAGAGTATTTCCTTTGTACAAGTCAATTGTAGATTGTTTGTAGATTGCCTAATAAACCTAGCAGGTGTGACATAGGGGCTTACAGGAGACCCTGATCATGTCTCACACTTCCATCTTCTGAGAGATAACAAAGAACCTTTGTTTCTTTTCCTATATAAGACAAAAAGTGATACAGAAAAACTATTGCAAGTCTCTGTTGTACAAAACCTGAAAGAAACCAAAACCAAACCCACTGATGAATAGTTTTAAATTAATTTTTAAAAATGTATGTGCTTAATCCAGGTCAATGATATCAACAGTAATGGTATAGAATGGAGCAATGAAAACGATCGACTACTGGCCTGTCAAATATGCATCAAACTGGCAGATATTAATGGCCCAGCCAAAATTAGAGAGCTGCATCTGAAGTGGACAGAAGGCATTGTTAATGAATTTTATGAACAGGTGGGTGTGGAAAGGGTAATCCACTCTTTTTTTAATGATTCTTTGCTTTACCAATGGTTTAACTAAATTAAGCATAATTTCTTGTGTTAAATCTTCAGGTAAGATATTTCCATCTTCTCATTCTGAATAGTAAATATTTTATTTTTCATAGGTAGCTTACGTACATAATCTTTCAGTTTCTATTAACTGTGTTACAAAGCAAGTTCCCGGCCAATGTCGTCCCTTTTTCAGATATTAGGGGTTGTTTTGGAGGGGAGGGGTTCTTTCCATAGCATAATGCTGATAAACCAAAATTAATTCTTCCTCTGTGGGAAGTAAAATTCACAGATGTGTTTCCAGGTCAGAGAATATGTACAAAATGCACAAGACTGGAAATGTATATTCAGCTAACTCTTAGTGCAAAGACAGAGGATATTTCAAAACTTTGAAAATGAAATATTAAGAATATACATGAGTAACTAGCAGTATTAAAATGTGTATAACAATTTTAAAAAGGAACTTTGATAAGTAATCCTATCAAGATTAAGTGGGAAAAGTCTGAAAATTTGCTGCCTATTTTTATATTAACAACTTCTGTAAGTCCCCCAAAATATATTCTATATTCTCTGTTATTTTTCTCTAGTCACCTTCCTGAGGAGCTAACTATTTATGAGGCAACAATCAGGGACTGAAAAATATATTTTCAAACTAGGAAGATAAAAGTAAACAATAAAAGTCCTTTGGAGATTTAGGTAATAGCAATAATAATCTGAAGTGTTTACACTTACTGTAAGAGTTTAGTATTCTAAGTTGCTCGTTTATGAAACAAACTTTTTCTTATAAAACTATCAGGTCCATGGAAGTGCTGAAATAGATGATTATAACTCAGATTTTTCTATGAACAACTGTTCAATTTTTTTTCTTCTCCAGTTTATAAAACGGGAAAAAAGCTGCCCTGTAAATGCAGAGGAATAACAGGCACAAGGATATCTCACAGCAAAGAAATATTACGGACTATGCAAATCTCAGCCATAATATGTCTTTATTTTAAATTGACCTAATTACATTTTTATTCACTTAGTCTGTACTGTTATTTCCTCCAGTAAAAAGATACAATCCATGTTCAGGGGTTCAGAGAATTGTAGAATATCCTGAGTTGGAAGGGACCACAAGGATCACCAAGTCCAATTCCTGGCCCTGCACAGGATCATCCCCAAGAATCACATCATGTGCCTGAGAGTATCATCCAAATGCTTTTTGAATTCTGTCAGGCTTGGTGCTGTGACCACTTCTCTGGGGAGCCTGTTTCAGTGTCCAAACAGCCCCTGGGTGAAGAAACTTTTTCTAATATCCAACCTAAACCTCCCCTGACTCCACGCTGTTTCCTCAGGTCCCATCACTGGCCACCAGAGAGAAGAGATCAGTGCCTGCCCTCCTCTTCCCCTTATAAGGAAGCTGTAGACTGTAGTTCCTTGGTTCCTTAAAAGTAATTTTAAAAAAAAAAATTTAATTTTGTGAGAAATTCTGATAATTTTTTTCACTTCTTTTTCAGGGTGATGAGGAAGCAAGTCTTGGATTACCTATAAGCCCCTTCATGGATCGTTCTTCTCCACAGCTTGCAAAGCTGCAAGAATCTTTCATCACTCACATAGTTGGTCCCCTTTGTAACTCCTACAATGCAGCAGGGTTGCTTCCAGGGCAGTGGGTTGATGAAGAGGAGGAGGATGCAGAAAGTACTGAAGATGATGATGGTGCACAGTTAGAGAGTGATGATGAAGAAATGGAAGATGATCTTATTTTAAGTAAGTTTCTGTATTTCAATTGGTGCATAGTTGTCATTTAATAGATTCAGATCAGCAATGCCAGTTGAAACTGAGTAGTGCAAATTTTGTAGGTTTTTCTATTATGCTGCTTCATAAATTTTACTCTTTCAATAAAATTTTTGTTACTACCAGAAGACTTGCAACTTGAAACAGAAACTCATTGATGTCCTTTGCCATGCCACTATTTAAATACTCATAATAAGCATTCATATGTCTTGTTCAAACTTACATCTCTTCTGCAATGTGCCTTTGGTTTTCTATGTGTAAAATACAATTGCTTTGAATGTCAAACAATCAAATATGCTTATAATTTTGCAGAAGTTCAAAGAAAAAAAGGTAGACGAATATTTTGCCAGCTAATACACCATCTCAGTGAAAATCACAAAATATGGAAGAAAGTCATTGAAGAGGAAGAAAAAAACAAAACCGAAGGAGCTAAACTGCTGACTGAAATCTCATCTTTACCTCAAGCAGACGAAATTCAGGTTATTGAGGAAGCTGATGAAGATGATGAACGACAACTAGGAGAAGACAAGACGTGCTAAGAAAACTCCAGTGGTGTCCAGTATGATGACAGCCCACATTTTTTTCCACTGTGCTGACTTTAGCCTGACACAGTTTGCATAAAATTGAAAGGCCTTAATACTGTGAGAGGATTCTTTTTACTCTAGTGGAATCCCACTCCTATGCACTTTCGCCACACAGAAAATGAAACTTTATTCAGAGATTGAATATTGTATACCCTGATGCAAAGTTCTTTATGCCTTAGTTGGTATAAAATATCCTGATATAATGCTGCCTTGCTGAATATGGAACTCTTCTTTTCCCTGAGGTACCTGCAGTTTTTAAAAACGTTCAGTGACTTCAATTACCAAAGTGGCAAGAACTTTTCGCTAACCAGGAAACGCAGGATGAATCCTAATATTGTCTTGAGTTGCTTATTTCATGTTGTTTTTGAACATGAATGAGAAAAGGTCTGTGCCTATATGAAAACTATGTTACTGTTGCAGTGCAAGCCTGTTGTGGGGTGTCTACTTAGTGCAGTAGTGTGCTTAATGTAGTCATCTCAGAGCAACTGTTCAAGGACTGTGACATAAATGCTGAATTCTGATATTTGTGGTTTAAAATAAGAAAAGAAGATCCAGGTGCATCTATTTCTGATGCTTTTTATTATTGTGCATAATCTGATGTTTTATTTTTGCAGAAAATATTCAGGTTTGCAGTGGATGTTCATGATAATTCATTGAATACAAGGCCATTATCATCTGTTGCCTTGCTGTTTTGTGGTAGAACATTAAAAAACCTGTTCCGCTACTTAAATTATGAAGGAATTTTATTCTTTTAGTCAGAAGTCATGTTATATTTCCTGCCCTTACTCAGGTTCACGTTTAAAAACAAGTCAAGTACATCATAGATTTTTATCTTGCACCGATTTCCAATATTAAATTTTAAGGAAATAAGATCGTATCTCATTTATTCTTTGTATGTAAAGCTTTAGGAGAATTAATGAGGGTTTTAAAAAAAAAAAAAAAGACATTAACTACTGTTTCAAAATGGCTATTTTAATTTGCCCCACATCTTTTCTTCCATCACAGACACAGCTTATATCCCTTTCAAATTTGATGTACATCCTGAAATACACATATGGAAACCAGAATGTGAAAATTTTGTGTAAAGTTTTGAAAACAACACGGTACTGTTTTACATTTTAGATTGTTGAGTTTTAAAATAGGAAACTTGGACATTCCACACAAATGTATTATTAGGAACACTACCATTGTAGGTCTAATTTGAAAACAAACAAACAAAAGAAGGCATAAATTTAGGCTATAAGTAAGTAAGCAAGCCACAAATAAACCTAGTTTTAAAAGTGCACCTTTTAGTACTAAACATTTATATGCTGTGTAGTTGAATTCAATAAAAATCAAATGCACGTGTGTGCCATTGCTAAATGTATCTTAGCAATTTGTGTTTACATTTACATCAGTTGACTTGAAAAAAAAAGGTAACATTTCTAAGATAACCTTGAGTACATTGTATTACACTATTTTACACAAATTTTTATTCTGCTCTTTGATTGGCCAGTTTAAATCAATGAAAGGGGTTTTTTTCCATTTTTCACTAATAAGCTTTTTGTTGATCCACTTAAAAGACCACTGAAACATGCTTTGCTATTTTATATCTTCAGTGCAAAATCCCCCTTTACTGCCATTATTACTATCACTGCATTTTTTTTTTTTTGTAACATGAGCAGTGTTAAAAACAGATATTTCTGTCATTAATAAAATGTTGCACTATTGAAGCTGGCACTTATTGATCATACAGTTGTATGTCTCTTGGTCATATATTTTCCTAACAGATAATGTGAAGACTACAGAAACTCTACTTCTTTCAGTATGCTGTATTCTCAGCATTTTGCATTTAGCCTGTGGGCTTGTAGATATAAAATATCATTTTAATACTGTTTAGTATCATCTTGCTTTACCTAAAAACATGATACAAATTAGTTTGTCTAAAGTCACTATTCTATTATTTGACATGATAGGTTTCCATTTTAATTTCCCTTTAGAAATTATTATTAAAAAGATAACAAAATAATAAGAAGGTAAACGTAACACTTTATTTTTTACTAAAGCACTGGCAGCATTTATATCTTGTGAAACCTTTCCCAGCAACTTTATCTCAGATTTCCCTTAAACTCTGTAGAAATATTGAAGCAATTTTAAAATTCAGTAAGAAGTAGCAAACCTCAGTGCTTTCCCAATTAGATGTTTTTAAGTTACATAAGCTTGATTCAAAGATATTTTTAATTATGAATGTATTCAAAATTCACCTTAAAATGTCTGTTATTTATGTATGCATATTGTGGGACTAATTATTACTCTAAGAGGAAGGGGAAAAGAATGTACAAATGTCAGCAAAGGTTGGTTCAGGGCATGTTGGCAGAAGTGGATGTAACTTTAACTAAAGGTGTCTTAATCTTTCAAAAATGGTAATGGAAGGGTGTTTGAATGTTGACTGAGCTGTCATCAAAAAGAACATCTCTCCATGTAAGTTCCTACTCTTATTCTGGTAGGAACCCACTGAGAAATTGCAGCCAAATTAAATCTGTGATCACACTTCAATTCACGAAGAACACACTGAAGAACACACTTTAAACACTTTCTAATGAAACATTGCTTTTTCTTTGTTCAAGAAGTGGACCAAATTAGCCTACACTGAAGTTATGTTGATGCAGCAGATACACGTTTTATGCATAATATTTTCAGGTTTAAGTTGAGTCTCCCATATCCCCATTACTTTCTTTTACAATGTATGTCAGACTACTTGCTCCCATGCATACAGTGCATACAGAACTAGACTACAAAGTTTTCGATAAGGACAAAATTCTCCTTGTGTTTCTGGAGACCTCTGGATATTATGGAGGTACTAAACCATCAAAATGAATTACCTGGATCCTCTTCCCATGAGTTCTTCCTCCATGACAAAGTTAAACGGTGAGTCTAAGGCTCAAAATGAAAGGAATTGTGTAACATTACTTAAGGTAAGTTCAAACTAACCAAGTTTGTGTAACACCTGCTTTGCTTTGCGCAGAGAACTGTTTCTTTGTACTTCTTGCATTCAGTTTTAAGCACAGCCGTGGCAGGTGAATCAGCAAAAGGAGTCAGCAGAATTCAAGAGCTCCCTTTTAGCTTTTGGGCTTCCTCCTAGGCAGGTGTAGTCGAGGCTGGGCTTCTGGATCCTCTGAAAGCAGGCACAGAATTTGAGGTAATCTGGTGCGTGTTATTGCTCAGAGAGGTTGGAGTCTCCCTCACTGGAGAATTGAATCCTCATCTGGATTCAATCCTGTGCCATGTGCTCTAGGATGACCCTGCTTGAGCAAGGAGGTTGGACCAGATGACTCACTGTGATCCCTTCCAACCTGACCCAGTCTGTGATGCTGTGTGGGGCTAACATTCACATGGCAGAACTTTCCCATTTGTCCAAAATACTTTTGAGAAGTGTCTCATACGCTGGTGAGTGTGAGATTAGGAATCTGAGTCTCAGAGGTATGTTTTGGAGCAAAAGGATGGAATTTGCTTAGAGCATGAGAAAAAGAGGATGTAAGGATGATATAGACACATAAATATACAAAAGATATTGTGATGAGAGACTCTATTTATTG
Source organism: Pseudopipra pipra (assembly GCF_036250125.1). Classification (NCBI taxonomy): domain Eukaryota; kingdom Metazoa; phylum Chordata; class Aves; order Passeriformes; family Pipridae; genus Pseudopipra; species Pseudopipra pipra. The sequence goes on from NC_087554.1 coordinate 13,121,098, forward strand.
TCTCAAGCCAGTTCATATTCAAAATAGTATGGAAACAGGATATCCTTGGCAAGTTAGAATACTTGGATTGTTAAAAATTAAATGAAAATAGTAATGAAAACAATGATAGAATCATCAGAACTTAAGTAGTGGTGCAAGTTTTAGAAAATTGATTTTTCTGCGGCCAATAAAGATTAGATGAGAGAAAATAAATGTAGGAAGTTGATTAAATGAGGTACAAAAAGTATGATCAAGACAGTATTTATTTTGCTTTTTTTCCTCCAGTTTTCTTCAGAATTGCGTTCTGCACAACATGCTGCTTCATTCATGTTGATGTTAAGGCAAATGAGGTAATGAGTTGCTTTCATTTTTGCAATGAAGAACTTTCCTTTTAATATCTTCTGAAGTAAGCTTTTAAATTGCTATAAAAAATATACTGTAGATTCTCAGAGATAAAACTGTCAAAAGAACACAACTGTTAACTGCTCCCTGTCTGGTCTTAATTTAATAAGGCCATAAGCAGTGAGTGTATTTGCCCTCTGCTAAATGCAAATGAATAACATCTTTCAGAGGAAAGAAAGCTGATGGACTAAGCTGCTATAGGATAAACATTCCATTGCACTTGAGTTTTTAGTTGGCAGTGACTCTCCTGGCATAGTGTACATCCCCTGTATCCTTATGAATCCAACTAATAGATACAGAACTCTTAAATTAAGAATCTCAATGATTTTGTTGTCCATTTGTTGCTGTTATTTCTCGAAGACATTTCTGGCTTAGACTTGGTTAGTCTCATTTCCGATATCTTCAATATTCTAAAACCCTACAAAAAAACAGAGTAACTAGCAGTTGCTCATTTTGTTAATAGCATTAAGCTGTAGAAGGTGGTTCCAGTAAAGAAGAAACTGTTTTCCTTTGACTCTGAAACATCTGTCCAGAAATAATCTGAATTTAAATGCTACTGTGATACACTCAGAACAATGAATGCTTGAAGTATGTGAGCGATTAATGCTTACTTGGTTCTGTGTGACACTACAGACACCCTTTAAAAAGGACACAACATGAATAGAAATGTTGGACCGGAAGGGTTTTTGTTTTTGCAATCTGCAGGCCATGAGTCATCTTTTGATTTCTGTGCTTCAAGGGATCACAGGTGATAGCAACTGGTGTCTGTGGTAGGTTCTGCTGCACAGGCCGTGCTACCTGGCAGAATGTTACTGTTTGTGAAACACAAGTAAAGAGAGTAAAAATCTAGTGAGGAGAAACCTTCTGCCTTCTGGTTTACCTGTGAAGCTTCAGAAGAAAAAAAAAAGATAACATTAAACCGACTAAGCCTTTAATGGCAAGAGACCATAGTGTTTCAAATTATTCCTACCATTCACCTTGTGATTTGTCCATGTTCTAAACATCTTGCCAAAAAACAGGTGATGAGTCACTTCTGACTCATCTCTCCAGATCAGCAGAACCCTTTGCACTTTGAATGAGATCAAAATATTTTCATTTAAATTGCACATAAAACAAAAACTAAGGCTCAGCTTAAAATGCAAGTATTACACCAAAAATCCAGAGGATAACATTGACATTACTTACTGCACGTGGGGAGCAGACTGTAGACTTTGTCCCCTGTGCCAGTTAGATGTGAAAACTTGCTCCTATATGTAGTCATTCAAATGGACTTGGTTTGCCTCTTTTTCTTTTGTCATGACATTCATCCTACTAGAATTTATTAATCTCTCTGGTATTGCCAATTTATCTGACTCATATTAACTAAGCTTTCTCTCAGGCAAAGAAGAGAACGAAGAAGCCCTCCTATTTATCTTTGAGAATGGATTTTGTAATCATTTTGTTCTATTCATCATAAATAAGTCATGACCAAAATACTGTTTTAGATGTCACACCCCAGGAAAAATATCTGTCCATTAGACAGATTGCAGAATTCCAGTACAGACCAGTGAGACTGATGACATGGTCTAAAGAGAAGGAGAAATATAAAATTAATTAAAGAGAATTTTTCCCTGTCTAGAGAAAATGAGACTCAAGTGAGATACTCTAAGGTTACTTAATAAGACTGCTTCAAAGAGTAATCAGAATAATGCTTTTGGTGTTAATAGTATTTAGGAAAAGAAGTAACAGCTTTATATATTGCAAGGTTCAACATGGTTAATTTTCTAAGGATCGAGAGGGCTGTGACTCACTGAAATGGATTGTCTTGGACTATTAAGGAAGTCTTTGAAAGTAAAAAAGAAGTCTGAAAGATAGCTTTTAGAAAAACACATTAGTGGATCAGATGAGTAAACTGCATAACTCACTGAGATCCTTTCTGGACCTATTTTTTAAATGCTAGGACTAGAGATGAGATCTGACACGGATCACCTGAAATACCAATACGAAATTGTGCACAGCTATAGAAAACAGCCAAATAATAACATTGTTTTTAATGTACTGATCCTCTATTTCAGTGAATATTAAAATCTTTTCATTTACTGAGCATTTAACTGATAATGCATCTCCCACCAGAAACAATCTTTTTATTTGTTGAGGGAGAGAGCTAGAATCCTCTTGAAAAAACAGGCAAGGTTTGAACCTCGGCCAAAGTTAAGAATCTGTCTAGTTGTCGACTTGTGAATAAATGGAGATGCAGTAGCCAAAATGTTTTTTAAAAATATGATTATCTAAAGTTAGTTTGCTAAAGCTAATTATATTTTAAATATTTGTCAAGCCATATGAGCCTTTCTAGATCTTAAGAAAGTGCGTACTTATGACATTGAGAGTGTTGGACACTTTTAAAGATGATGTAATTCATATACTTAGAAAAAGAATTAGTTTAAGTGATTGGGGATTTTTAGATAATTTTTAGTGTTTAGCACTAAGTTTTATTCCCATCAACAAGGAATTATTCTTACAGTCTTTTTTCAAATTTATAATCATGACATTCATTAGGACACAAAGAACTTGAATATTCTATAGATTATACCTACAATTTACGATTAAGTAAATCCAGTATTGGTATGTTGCATTTCCCTCGATACTGTGGCAGTTTAGACCATACATTCTTTGGGAGAGAAATGATATGTCTTTACACAATGTAAAATAAAATGGAACAAAATCTGAAAATGCCTTGAAGGGGCTTTAAAAACCAATTTTCATATGTCCAAAAAACCCCAATTAAATTAACCTCCTAAGCTATATAGGCATAGTACCTATGTTTTTCCAGGAAAAAGTAGGCTTAAAAATTCTGCTGTAGTGCATGGTCAGCATAATTATTACTTTAAATGGGCTTATTGTACAAGTTGAAGAGAAGCAAAATGGCATTTGGACTTCTTAAACAGGGATGCGTGTGGAGAAAGGAAACTTAATTACCTGAGAATAACTGGAATTCTTTAAAATGTTTCATCCACAGTCATTCTGTTACGTACCTTTCATTCCTTATTGGTATAAAATCCTACCTGGATTACCTTTATTAGTGAAGGACCTGAACAATGAGGCCTTGTTTTGGTGAAGGTATAAGTCTCCATGGGGCATACAGTGTGGTTCCTGTTGTCTAGATGGTAAGGGTGGGCCTTATGTAGTTAAGCATCCAAACGAATGAACTTTAACATAAAAATTCATCTTTTTAATGTGTAATATTTTTTCATGCCTCTGATAAACCATAAAAGATTTCTTTTAAGTTTTTTAGAATGAGTGTAGAAAAGGAAGTCAGCATTTAAACAAAGCAGCAGAATAAATAGTAAATTTATTCTGTTTTCTGGTAAATTGCTATAGGCTGGTCTATATCACATGTAAAATTTTAGGCAAGCAGCCATCTGCTGCAGTAACAGTAAGCTATTGGATTAGATTGCATATTCCTGATATGCTCCATTATTTTAATGGGTTTAATCTATTTGGAATGTTACTTATCCAGAAGAATGTAACAAACGTAATATCTCCTGAAGTCTGGCAGTCTTCCGAAGGAATGACCACTCTGGGTATGGGTTCTGTCTAATTCTAATGTCATCGAGGTAGTTGACAGCCTTCAAAAATACCTAAAGGGATAATCTAGAAATGGGAGAATCTGCTGATCCTCAATTTATATTGTTATGAAAGGACAGAGTAAGGCATAATATTTCCAGAATGGGTAGTTTGATTGGATCTTGATTAGACAGTGGGTATGAATTGTGAGGCCCAGTACAAAAAAACCACCTTGGCCATGTAGCTGGTATGAAAATGCATGTCTGTATCTTCACAGAGCAATTTATACTGAGAGCTGACCTTTCCAACTCTTATTGAACAGTCCCCTGTACTTGGCTTGTTATCTTGTATATTCATCATTCCATCTCTCTCGATCAAAGGTAACTTCTGGTGTCTTCACCAGTATGATTTCCTCCCCTTACCACCCTGCATTTATCTTGAATCCTTATGTTTTCCCATTTGATGCATTGTTGCAAAAATCACAACATTTTATTTTCACTGCTTTTTTGAAGTGATTTGACTATTTTTCATTGTGTTTCTCTCTGAGCTTGCTACTTTTCTTGTGAAAGTGCTATCTTCATGACAACGTAATCTGCCTCATCTACTGCTGCTTGCACAAACCCTTAGTCTTAATTCAGGCTAAAGAATGCAGATTCGTTGTTATTTTCAGTATTTGGACAGCCTGAAATGGAATTAGATTCAGAATCTAATTGTGAACAACACACTAAATCAAGAAAAGACCTGCTTGCTACATGAGCTCAGGCTGCTTTAGCACTTGAATAGTTAGCAGGGGCTTGGAGTTCAGAAAGAACAGGACATTTTATAAGCTGGTGATTGAGATAGGAGGGACTACTGTAAAATCATGTCGTTAATTAGATGCAAATTAGAACCACAGCACAGAAGAAAGCTCTAATAACTAATTTTAAAGTTTCAGTAACAATCCAGGATTAACTATCCTCACTGCTAGTTGTATACCTGGTTCTGCATTTGAAGGTGTTCAAAGTATTCACCTCATTCCTAGTTCAAAGATATTTCATCTTGACTTCTATTTATTTCTTGTCTACTTACTGAAGAGATAATTTATCAACTTTTTGGACTCAAGTCAGAGTCACATGTTTGGTAAACCAAGCAAATGAAATATCTTGAATGTGTCACTATCCAGTATGTTGTACTGTACATTTCTGTGTATATTCTGGTGTATATTCCGGAGCATGTTCGGTCACCCAACTGATCCAAAAATTTTATAACAGTGCCAGTGTGTCCCCAAGTCTGAAGTGGAAGGGTATTAGCTTGGACTTGGTGCTGCCCTGGTATGATCACATACTATTTGGTCAATTTATAAGTCAGTAGAAGTACCTTGCAATAATCCAGAATATATTGTACAGGCATATTCTTAGTGATTTTTATGGCTTTACAGGAACACTACTGATTTTTTTTTTTTAATCCTCCTTCAGCTATAGACAACAGAACAAGGCTCAGTATTCAAGGAATGCTTGTGCCAGCACCAAATACCTATACAGCTTCCACAACTGTCAATGGTTGGACTCAATGATCTTAAAGGTATTTTCCAAGCTAAATGATTCTATGATTCTATCCTCATTCAGTATTCCATAAACAAAAGATCTTCTGGCTGAACAGTTAAAGTTCATGTTTAACTAACAACCCACCATGAATCCCAAGCTCTTTCAGAATTACAGCTTTTAATATAGATGTCCCTCATCCCATGCCTGTTTTCTGTGTCATTGGCTCATACACATATGCATTTATATTTGGACATGCCCAAAAAGGCCAGAGTCCAGAAGAAAAGGCCTTCCTTCTGTTGATATTGGATCTGGCCCACAGGGAGTCAAAAACATACTCTGTGAAATGAATGGATTGCAGTATGAGTGTATGAAATGAATATCTCACCTTTTTCACTGCTAGGTGCTGTGCTGATATCCTACCTACCAGAATCCTTGTTGAACATGATCTGAAAAGATATGAGCTCACCTTAAGCATCTTCATGCCAAGTTGCCTTGTTTGTCCTTGGCACACTGAGTAACTGGAGGTTTGGACCAGCCAGTAAAAAATTATTTTGAATGACATGTCTGTTCTCTCAGCATACAGAGAATCTACGTGGAATCTGTTTCTCTCCATGAGGTGACAACTATTCCTAACAAAACATCTGAAAATTTACCAGGTGTTGTCCAGCCATCTGCAGGCTAAAGATGGCATTGCCATGGATCTCCAGGGCTGTTTAAGCAAGATCCCTTGGCTGATGCCAGATCATGGTTCCACATAACCTAAATCATACTGGATTACAATCACTTTGCTCTCTTTTAAGATTTCTGTGGCTCCTGAGCACCACATTTCCCTTTACCCATGATACAGTGACATACCCCCACAGCTGAAGGAACAGGTTCTGCCCAGTGAAAGGCAATTTTCCTTGCAAGTTCATAGTGCTTCCAGTTCTAAACTACCATCATGAATTCAAAGAGGCAACTCTGAAAAAAAAAAACAAACAAGGAAAAAAAGACAAAAAATAAAAACTAAGGGAAGTAAAACATAGGAAAATGGTAAAACAAAGAGCACAATAAATGACATTAATATGCAAAAAATGAGGAGTCACAACTTAAATGTCTAGAAATCTTTTTGATCAGTATCTGGACACATTGTTTTAATCCAAAACGTTAGGACACTTAAGGCCAGGCAGAAAAAACTGCTGTTTAATGCTTTTTCTCATCCTTAAATTCTATACCAGAAAAAGACATACTGGTTAATATATCAACCTTTAATCCCAAAACAATGTTAAATAGCAGCCAGCTGCTATCTATGCTAGATATTTCAGCCTTTGAAAGCTCACCAGGAAATTCTGAACATCTGGCTGGCTACTGATATTCATTAATAATGAATGTTGATACAATAGAGAAATTCCAGAGGACTGGAAAATACTATTCTTATGTCAGTATTACAAATTATTAAATTGGATCATTAGGATAATTCTAAGTCAGAGGGAAAATAATGAAAAAGTTAATACAGAATGAATGTGTAGATATAACTAAAACTGATAAAGATTTATAGAAAAGACAGTTTGTCAAATGTATGTGATTACTCAAACGAGACCATAAGTTGGCAGATAATGGTAAAAGTTTGGATTGATATTCTGAGGCTTTTAAAAGGCATTTTGATTTAGAAACCAGAACGACATATAATCAATATGGTTCTCATTAAATGGATTAAAGACTAGTCAGGAGTTAGATCTCAAAATACCTCAGCAAAAGAGAATTATAACTGTCCAGCTGCATTTTGAGCATAGCCCCCTGAAAGAACTTGTTCTTGATGTTTTTTAATCCTCCCCTCACTTCAAGTAGCAATATTTCAATCATGTTTAAACCAAAGGATTGCCTGGAGTTCTTGCAACCCAGAAGGCAAGACTAGATACTGACAAAACTCTGGCTGTCTGATTTAAGAGTATAGGAAGAATTAACATGAGTCCAGAACTGTAGCTTGAACTCTTCCATGTTGCTTCATACTGAAGGCACCCCAGTTCAATAGATTCTACAATTTTTACTTTTGCATTTCACAAGCACCTAACATCTACTTGTGCAGGTATCCAGGAATGCCTCAGTCATGACTCCTAAGCCCCACTGTTTGCCAGTGTCTTAGGGGTGGTTTATTCATGGTTTTCATGGTGTGCCCCGTGCAGAGCAATCAGATTTGCGTCCTTCCTCTCTTTTTTGAGTCTTAAATCCTCTCTGTGAAAGGCAGTTAATTATTCAGCAAGTGGAGTAGCCTGCCCACCCTCTTCAGAGCATGAGGAATAAGAATATGAGCTGCTCGCTGTGGGACATGTGGGTGTGACTACCCTCAGATGAGTAAATTAATCTGGACCTGCTGCATCTGAAGTCAATAGGTTACTACGTAAGTGAACTGGTATTAGCTCTGATTCTTCTCTTTTGCTGTTTCAGAGGAAAGGAAATATTTCTGAAAACATCAGGTCAGCAGAAAAACACCAACTCCTGCCTTTCAACTTTCCTGCAGCTCCAAGTTGAAGCATTATTTGTATAAAACCCGAGGTCTAACACTCAGCCTTGTCCTCAAATAGCTGCTTGCTCAGCGCATGTTTTGTTCTGAACCTTGTTCTGAGGCCCTCTCTCCCCACGTGGCAGGGACCAAACACGCCATATTTAGAGTATCAGGTTCTCCTGTAGGGTCTGCAGGCACAAATCTTTTATCTACCATTAACCTCAAAGGAGTAGCTGTCAAGAATAGAAAATGAAGCTGGCAGAAGTCAAGAGTAGCTCCTATGCCTAATATTTGTGCTTAAAATGCAATTAAGGTGTTTCTCTCCATCCTATTCCAACCTCCCTCCCCAAAAACTCTCTGGTCAGAATGATGAGCAGCTTATTTTCTTTACTCATAGGATAGTTACATGTGACTCTGGTAACATAAACACTGCTTTTTTTCAGACTATTTAAGCAGAGATTAATCATTACATAGTGCTTTGTGTGGGAAGGCAATGGAGGACATGTGTCTGGAAATGCAACATACTGGCATAAAGTTCCTGTAATTGTCAGGAGTATGGCAATAATTGAATACTTTGCATACTTGGCTAAATCAGAAGGAAGTCATAAAAGATCCTAAAAGTGAATTCAGTTATCTGATTCACTAGAAAACTATGACCACCTAGGAATATAGAGCAAGGAGAAAGAAGGATTAAAATGCTTTAATAGACAATCTGTCAAGTCTGGAAAAGATAGTTTATTCTTGGTTACAGAAATTTAAATAGATGTCTTTTAAACCTTTTTAGCTATGAAAACTTAAAGGAGAATTATAAAGAACAGCTTAGTTGGAGTAATGTAAATGAGATTTCCATGGATGAATTCAAGTAGAAACATTTTGAACCATATTCTCCATGCTTATAAAAATATCCTCTCAAAGTAAAATGATTTGTTAAGTAATTAAATATATAAAAACCATACCAGAAGTTAGATTTAAAATAGACCCGTGTAGTGAAAACATCAGTTTTACACAGGATGTGTTCCACACTTTTTTCTGTGAAAACCAAATAAAAAGAAATTATTTATTTGTGCATAAACAGCCAGAATTTATCTGCAAGTCCTTTAAGTTGGCTTTCTGGCATGAACATGTTTAGAACTATAAGGCAAAGTGGATCTTGAGCTGCAGCTTGGAGCATTGTGCTCCACCTGACAATCCTGACCCTTCTCTTCACCGTCTCTCCGCGCAGATGAGGTAAGGCTGTGGTTGTAATGTCATTCCTAATCTTGGTTTGAGGTCTGGAATGACGCCATGAGGGAAATGCAGGTGAAATCGTTGTAGTAATGAAGTAAAAAACAGGAACATTTCCATCCGAGCTAGTTGTTCTCCAAGACAATGTCTTCTTCCTGGATTGAAAAGAAGGTTTTAAAAACACTTTAAATGTCTGCAGTTGTATTTTCACTCTTACTATGAATAAGAATGATAATTTCTGTGTTCTAAGAGGAGCTGTACGAACTTGCTGGTAGTATTGTGTAAGAAGGATAGGTGATAATTTACAATAAGAAACAGATTTTAGAGAATTTGTTGCTCTCACCTCACAAATGCCACTGAAACGAATTGTCAAATTTATTTAGATATATTAGCTACTTTTTCTTGTCTTGAAATACCAATCTAGACAGAAGATGCTTTAAAAAATTATACTCTTAATTTCAGCCTTTCCCCCTTACTATTTTATTAATTACACCTACTTCCAGTTATTATTAACTGGCAATTATTATAACTTTTTAAGGTGTATTTTTGTTAGTTTATATATAATAAGGAGCTCACCTATATAAAAGATATTATGCCAAGATTTGTGATCTCCAGATTGCATTATATTGAATATCTTTAAAATCTGTTTCATCAGAACAGAGGATATCATTCTGTCCCTTTATTGCCATCACCTCTGTGTTATACATCTCTAGATTCATGAAAAGGAACAGTGGAAGGAAGCACTCTTACCTAGCGAAAAAGGAATAAATGCATCTTTCTTGACAAACTGCCCATTGCTGTCCAAAAATCTCTCAGGAAAAAACACTTCTGGATTGCTCCAGTATTTTTCATCAAAGTGAACGGAGTAGAGGTTTGTAATGACTGTGGTGCCTTCAGGAATTGAGTAACCACGCACAACAGTATCTTTGGAAGTTGCATGAAAAATCCCCAGTGGAACTATGTTACAGAACCTCAGCACCTCATGTAGAACAGCCTCAGTGTATGGCATCTTGCATTTCTCCTCAAAGGTGGGCATTTTGTTTGGGCCAATGACTAGGTCGACCTCTTTTTGAACTTGGCCTGTTAGGAACAGCAATAAAAGCTGATGTTTATTGTGCAATAGCCTTTACATTTTAATTTCAACTAAAATATATACTTTTAAAAGACTACCGAAACATGAAGTATCTTATACAAAATATAGTAGCTTACAAACTTTTAAATTTAGACTCTGTATTTCTTGTCGAGCTAGTAGGAATTATTTCTAGCATATATACCACTAATATTCATTTAGAATGTAATTATTCTCAGTAAAATCGTGTTTTAATATAGTTTTCTTTTCTTGTGTATATTTTTATTTCTGGAGCTCTTCAAAACTAAAGAAACAAGCAAAAGGATGTACAAGATAAAGAACATTAAACACTTGAGTGAACACAGCCACTTGAACTTCCCCTTTTTTAACTCTGCTGTGATTCTTTAGAATTGTCAGAATGTAAAATCATTCACTCTAGAACCTAAAATATCTGAAAAAACACAGTGAGAATTAACAGGCACAGGAGCCAGAATTTAACTGAAAAGGAACAAATTCAACCAGAGATGAAAAGCAGCTTAGTGAAAGCACACTTGTGATGTAGTGGTGTGTCCGTGCATATTGTAAGAGTTGGACAAAGAAATTCTAAATAAATGAAAAATAACAGTAATTTTTATTTTTATCCAGATGAACTGTTTTTTAATCCAAATTCAGAAACTCATTGTATTGCAAGATCTGAGATCAGATTATTTTAGGTGAGTGGATCTCTACAAAATCAGTCAGTGCATAGCAGGCACAAAACTACAAAGTTTTCTTGATACTGAGAAACAGTATCTTGGTCAGATGCTAATTGAGAAGAAATAAGGATGTTCTTGTTTTAAGATATGAATGTTGTTTGTGAGCCGGGACAGACTGATTAGAAACTTTGATTTAAATGGATCTTTTTGCATTTGGGCTTTTTATGTAATATAAAGCATAAACACATCCTATTGCCTAATTATCACCCTTAACACAGTTTTAACTAAAATATGGATCATGTAAGTACCTATAAAATCAGATTTATTTTTTTTTAATTTTACAAAATGTGGGTTTTTTGTAGATTTTCTTATTATACTGTGTAAAGCATATAAATTAATTGGTGGAACTCAGATGCATGAAAAGCAATTATTTCTTTTTTTAAAAACTCATTTATTTTATATCATTTGGAATGTGCTGACTGGTTAAAAATGGCAATCATAGTTTTAAGCTTCCACAAAAAAAATTTTTGGCTGAACTGATTGAGCTGAAGCTACATATTTCTCTTAAGCATGTCCCTCAAATTCTTTAAAATTAGCATCTCAGATCCCATTAAATCTTGTTTTTACCTAGGCTAGAAGAAAGCTTTCCCATTTTTAAAAATCTTTAATCAGTTCATTCAGTTACTTCATCAACTAACTTAAATAGCTGAATAAATGAAAGTAAGAAAATATGTAAGAGGTTATGGCTCTATGGAGATATTTGAATAAACTTTGGTTCTACTTGCTTAGCCAGATATTTTAACCAGCTAAGCTGAATATGGGACTTAAAATAATGATAACAGCAGCAACAACAGAGCTTTGGAATCAACTTCTTTATTTAGGCTGAATGATTTGTACTGTTTATAGCATGCCAGGCCTTAACATAAGATACCATCATATTTTCACTTTCTTTTTTTCCAAGTAAAGCCGTATTTACTTTAAAAGTAAATATAAAATTTGATCTCCAATTTTAGAATTGGGCATTTTATGCCCCAAGATTTAAATTAAAAATTATTCTAGCTGAGAAAATCAGAATGTATGGAGTCATGCACATACTACCATAAGAAGAAAGTCTAATTTTTCATACATAAAGATACCTGATTCCTATGCAGAACTTGAGAGCTCAAAAGCCTTATAGCTACAGGTAGTGCTATTGTCCCTACTCTGAAATGATGATGAAATTGATGTTAGAGCAATGATTTTTGGTCAAAGTATTAGCAGTAACTGTCCAAGTTATCTTGGCTGCTCTTCCTCCAAATACTGGAAGTCCCTAATTGAACCAAGCACTGTTAAGGTTTTGACAGGAAAAGTGAAGTGGAGGCAGTGAAATTAGAGACATGACTGTTGACTTCTAAAATCCAAACTTCTGCACAAAATGTTTGGGCTCACATTCAGACACCTATTGCTGTCTTACTTCAGAGTGAATGCAACACATCTTCTTTGGTTTTAAATGCCATTTCTGTTCCTTCAGAAGTATGAATATGAATGCCTATAATGTGTAAATTTATTGTGAACTGAGGCACTTAAGATAAAAAGAAATAGTACCTAAACTAACTACAACCTGATTTACATTTTTGCTGATGTTTGTATATTTTTAATTTAGTTTATTACTTTCATATTTAATTGCATTTTCTTATTATTTATTAACAGCATAGGTTAGTATATCTGCCAACAACAGACCATGCATCACAACACTAAATTTAACTATACTGAAAATACTTAAAAATATTAAAGCTTCATAAAAATGTATTCACAAAATAATATGTTAAAATTTTGTCATGACACTTGACTTTTGATATCCTCTTCATCTGCATATAAAACAAACTTTTCACCTCTGTCCATAGTATGTTTGGTAAATGATACAATAGAATAATATACACAAACCTTCTTTTTGGTAATGACTATGGATCACTGCACGACTTTGAAAAGGCATATTAAATTTGCAGTAAGAAAGGGTATCAGTTCCTCAAAATATCAAATTTCTTACCTTGAATGTTTGGATAAAGAGCCATAAATAACACTGCCCATCTTAAAACATTTGTCGTGGTTTCTGTTCCAGCTATGATGAGTTCTCCAACAGAGAAAATTAAATTTTCTCTTGAATATGTAGATTCTGGATCATTTTCATTGCAATCCATCTCATCTAAATATGCATCTACAAAATGTCGAGGTGATTGAGGCTTCCTATTTTCAGAGACACGTTCAATGAGATCATGAAGAAAGTCATAAACTTCAGCTGCATTTCTAAACAGCTGCTGGTGTTTCCCAAATGGCAAGATACCAATCCAAGGAAAAGCATTATATAAAAATACAGAAGCACTAGCAGCTAATTCAATGTTTTCACTAAAAATCTCAATCATGTGCTGAAATTCAGTATCTTCGTAAGTAAAACGTTCTCCAAAAATAATCAAATTAGTAATGTTTGAAACAGCATTTGTTATCAAGTGCTTAAGATCAAACGGTCTGCCTTTGTATGTATCAATGGCATCAAGAAAAAACACAGATTCTTCTGAAATTTTGTGTTCAAAGGACCTTTGACCATATCCAAAAGTTCGAAAGGTATTTACAGCTAATTTGCGATGTTCTGTCCATCCTCTGCCATATTTACTGTTCAGTAAGCCTGAAAAAATATTTTGACACGTATTTTATGCAACGCTTAATTTTTTTTTCCCCCATAAGATAATAAAATCATTTAACAAGACAAAAAGAGAGACAAAAAACATTTCAGACATCTTTCTATGGAATATAGTCCAAGACTGACAATCCTTTCCAAGTAAAACTGTTTAAGAAGCATCAAGTATTTTATGAAAGGAGACTAAGGAGAGAAAATGGCTAAAGCCAATGTTTCATGTGATTATGTCCATCTATTGGACAAAAATTACATTGTTATACAGAAGACATTAGCACTCACCTCCCATGTTTGTCAGCTTCTTAAACAAGGGAAGAGACGGCCTATCGGCAAAGATTTCACTTTGATGAACGAGGCATTCTTTCACTGCATCATAGCCATTCAGTACAACAGCAGATATACCTCCGAGGTCAAGACTGAAGATCTTTGGGGAAAAAAAAGAATAAAAATTGTAAAACGCTATTACAACCAAATCCTAAGAACAAATAATGAGAACAAGCAATGAAAAGGTGAAACAACACTAAACAATGCAAAATACTTGAATAACTTTCAGTAGGGCATACAGGTAATGAGAGGTGGTACAGTTGTGGCATTACAGTAGAGTGTGTTGTGAGATAACTTGCTCTGTCAAAAGATAAAGCAAATTATCTCACACTGCATTCTGTGCTTTGCTGTGCACCAAAGCAACCAGCTCTCCAAAGGACTGGGATACTTTCACAGTCATCCAAAAAATGTGAATTTGGTACAACAGTGCATATTTTTCAGAAAAAAAATGTACTTTCTCCTAGCATTAGTAGATATAAGTAGGTATTAGTAGAAGTATGTATTTATCTAATAATATTATGTTATATACTTTATATATAAAATTTTTTAGTAAGCACTAAAGTACGTGTATTGTCTACTTTCTTAATTTGCTGAGACCATTTCCACGGGAGGGAGAAAAGCTGTATTATTGTATCTGCTTCTCTTCCCTGCCTGAGTCAAGGTAAATTCCAACAGCTTAATTTGGTTAAGGGCAGTATGGCTGAAATTCCCATCACAGACTCCCAACACGTCACTTAAGAATGGCAGACACTGAAGTGGTGTCAGTTGAGAGAACAACCAGGCTGCTCTCAGTCCTTTCTGCGTCTGAACCCGGACACCAGCTTACTTTGCACAGGCTCCCAAAGAACCAGCAGTGAGAGCCATCAGGAGAGCCACCAACCGACAGCACAGCCCAGCTAGGCCCATCTCCTGTTTCCACAAGTGGTTATCATTAGATGCTTTGGAAAAAGATGCAATACAGCCTGCAGAAGGTATAAACTTCTGCAAGATAAACAAAATTAAAATCTTAACCTAAGTTTTAAAAACTGTAACCGACGCTAAACTCAAGATTGAAATCTTATGTCCCTTTCTATACTTTTCTTAGCATTCTAAATCTGTATTTTTACCTATATAAATCTCTGTTTTTCTTCATCTCAAAGCTGTTGACCTCCACAATAAGAAATTATATTAGTCTAATTACACATTCTGCGACAACTGGGTTGTCACCAAAAGGGTTGTCAGGCACTGGAACAGGCTGCTCAGGAAAGTGGTGGAGTCACAATCCGTAGAGGTATTTAAAAGCTGTGTAGATGTGGCACTTGGGGTCATAGTTTAGTGGTGGATTTCATGTGAGGTTAATGGTTGGACTCAATGATCTTAAGGGGTTTTTTCCAACCTAAATGATTCTAGAGTCTGTGACCATTTTATTTTAGCAACCTTGACATTTTCACTGTCATAATGGCTCTTCTTTTCTATGTGTCAAGAACACATTCCCAAGAGATTTCTGTATACCATTTGTGAGTTTTGTGTACTTTGATCTAGCTTATTTATCTTTATTCCTATGTCATACATAACTTAAAAAAAAAATTGTATTTTTCCAGAGCACCCCAACTAGGCCGTTTTCAAGTTCCTCAAAATTCTTCAGGATCTTTTCTGACAGCAACTAGAACTACATACAGCATTCCAGGCAAGTAGAAAGCTTACTTTATTTGATGACACGTTTTCCTTCCTATTTCCATTCTGCTTGTCCTAGTATGTTGCTTGAAACACATTTACTTTTTTTTTTCCTACTGCCAAAACACATGCCTGCTTTTCCCCTTTAGATCTAGTTTGGAGTTAAATTTTATGATGCTTGTAAGAATACACTGCTGATGAAAAGAAAAACCTGATCTGTGAGAAAGTACAAAAAGAAAATAAATCCATTCTTACATAGTAACACTAAGGGACTGTGAGTAAGTATCCCAAATACACCACTGAAGGTACATTGAAAGTACACTGGAGGTACTTTGAAGGAAGATGTTTTCAGTGAAAATGTTGCCTTATCCCAGTGCCTGCTCTTTCAGTATTGTAATTTAGTTAATTTTAAGCCCAGGACTTGTGGATATGAAACAAGGGAGTTATTGCCATTTACAGGACACCAGTTTAAGCATTGCGCCCCCCCTAAAAAAAAAGAACTAAGAGCAGGAGCCTAAGGAGGGAGCTGCGGCGGGAGAAATAGGTGGAAATCCTTCCCGTTTGCCGCGGGCCTGTCCCGGCTCCTACGGGACGGGTCCCGATCCCGTTCCCGGCTCCCGTTCCCCGGCGGGGCGCTCCGCCCCCCGCGCCGCTGCCTCCGCCCCGGGGACACCACACCGGGAGTCGCTCGGGGCCGCTCCGGGACAGCTCCGGGGCACGTCCCTCCCGGCTGCTCCTCCCCGGGTCCCGCCGCCTGCAGCGAAGCCCGCCCCGCCCCATCCCGCCCCTCTCCCGCTCCGGGGGCCCCGAGGAGGAGGCGGCGGGAGCGGCGGTACCTGCCCGTGGATCTGGCTCTGCCGCCGCATGTAGACGTGCGGCTGCTCCGCGCCCAGCGCGGGGATGTTGCCGAGGAGCGGCAGCCCCGCGGGGCCGGGCGGGAACCCGGGCGGCCGCCGCTGCTTCAGCAGCTGCCGCACCACCAGCGTGAGCAGCAGCGCCAGCGCCGCCGCCAGCGGCAGGAGCCAGGAGCCGCTGCCCGCTGCTGAGCCCGGGCGGTGCCCCGGGTCCGCCGCCGCCGCCCGCATCGGCCCGAGCCGCCGCTTCCTCCTGCACCGCCCCCGGCCCCGCGCATTGGCCCGCGGGGGCTCCGCCCGCCACGTCAGGCGGGTTCTGCTTTTTTTTTTTTTTTGTTACTTCTCCTTTTTCTTTTTTTTTTTTTTTTTTTTCCCCCTGGAATAATAATAAACCCACCGCTGGCTGACTGTGCGCTCTACACGCTGACCCTCTGGCAACCGAGAAAAGTAGCCGGCAATTCTTCGCTCCTCGTATTAAAGTCTCTGTGGAACCTAAAATCCCCGGTTTTGAGAAGTCTTTTCCCAGAGCCCCTTCGGGTCTGCGGAGCCTTGAGCCAATAAATCCCTCTGTAATTCCCACTGGCAGATCTTTACCTTGCGGATTTCTTATAGTAGGTGGGTGGGTGGCAACTCCACATGTCGTGCCTGTGGTTCCCTGTGCTGTGCAGCCTGTCCGCGGGTCAGCCTGGCCCAGCCGCCAGCGCTGCCGGAGAGCTGCTGCGGGAAAGGGCCTGGTGTGCCTGTGCTCACAGGCAGCTGAGCACGGACGGGAATGTCCCCAGTCTGTGTGACCGAGCCGAGCCGCAAGGAGATCACATACTTAACGTGTAAGGGTTATTGTTATTCAGTGGGATGATCCCTCAGCAAAAGGGCGCGAGCTGCAGAAGAGACCGAGATATGTTACCACAGAGCTCAGAAGGCAATTCTGCTGTGCCATGTGACATTCCTGCTAAAACACTTCATAAACAAACCCAGATTTGTTTCCACTTGCACTGGTTTTGCTATTCCATTACTACTGATTTACAAGCAATTTTAGGCATAACAGAAGCATTCTTGGTCTGTTAAAATTTCTGTGTCACATTTTTCCAACTTGAGATGTCTTTTTTGTTGAATTCAGCTTAATATCTCTACATAGATTCTTAAGAACGTTCATAAGATCTAAACTGACAAAGAATTTATCAGTTATGGAACCTGGCTCTGGTTACATACTTTACGACCTAACCATCAAATGCCTAACTCTCAGTAAGTTTCTGTGATAGGACATTCTGCTTCAAACATGGTGGTACTGACCTGAGAGCACATGGAACAAAAGCAAATGTTGCACAGAAGGCAGGTGGCCAACAACTCAAACGCAGCAAAGGATGTTGCTTTGGGAGTACAGAGAGGAGGTAAGAGTTGTATGTACAACAGGGGAACAGGGATGGAAGCTAGAAAGTGACAAAGTGTAGCTCTTTGGCTGGAAAACCATCTGCAAGGGATCTGTCAGGCTTCATGGCAATCAAAGTGGCCATCTGGGTGCTTGCTGGATACATCACAGCTATGGAGTGTAGAAAGAGAAGAGGATTCAGAGCATGTATTTGCTCACATTAGCCCAGGTTGGGCAGGTTGAAAAGGATGGACAGATGTCCCATGTTACAGTAACTTTTAATGAAGGCAAGTGCAATGATGCTGTCCTGGTTTTTCTCAGCTGGATTTGATGCCTGTGTATCATCACACCCTGAAGGCTGGTTGGACTGATTGGCTGCACCAGGGTCTGTGCCGGTTTCCATGGGTCAATAGAGAAAGAAACTGATTTTCAGGTGAGAAAGACTAATTCACAACGTACGGACAATTATACAGAATTAAGTTGCAAGATGAAATTGCAGTTGATTATAGTGAGCGTAGAAACATTAATATGCCACGTACATTGTGCAGTTTATATGGTGAATGGTGTGGTGTATGTGCATATGGTTGTTATTGCAGTCTCAGTTAGGAGGATGTAAACCATTATGTACCTAAACTTCCGTCTTTGATAAAAAGAGCTTGGTACTTTTGTCCCCTCATCCTCCCTCGATAAGATGACACTTGAATAGTTCTTAAAGTATCTGAGAAAACACAGAAAGAGGTACTATTGCTTTGGTTGATTTTTACTGCCTATCTTCAATGTTCTGTTATTTCAGTGAGTAATACCCAATGTTTTAGATGATCATGATTACCACTGCATCCGTAGAAGAAAAGAAAGGAAAGGTGATTGACAGTTTTGGCAGCAAGCATTTTGAAGGGGAAACCAGGAAAAAAGACCCAAGAAGAGGGGGGAAAAAGATACAGAAGGAAAGTTGAAATATTTGACTAAAAAGGAAAGAATAGACTTGTGTGGGGAAAAAAAGGCAACAATATTTGACAATTAAGCAGAGGAGAGAACAGTCAAAACTGGCTTTACCATGGTTTTGAGTCTCTATGACAGAGAAGAAATGGTGATGTTATCCACTGTAACAGAGGAAGGGAAAGTGAAGAGCGTGACTGTAGAACAATAAAATCTATTTTGGTCAAGCCAAATGCTAAAAGGTGGTGAATCAACCCAGACTAAAGATCTGAGAACCTCTAAAGGATGCATGATTAAATGGAGGTAAAAGGATCAGCATGGACAAATATGACTGAAAGTTGTCAAAAGTAAGTGATAAATAAACCCTTGTGGACAGATGAAATCACTTAAGAATGCAGTTTTAGGGATGCAAGACTCCAATGGCTGTCCAAGGGCAGGATTCCTTGCCAGTTTCTGATTGATCTTTTTTTTTTTTCTTTCATTCATTCATTCCTTCAGAAGTGTGTGGGCAGCTTGTGCTGAATTGCTTCTTTGGGAACGTTTTACTCATCTTAATCATGGATGATCAAATGAGCAAACTCATAGGATGAATAAAGGTTTTTTTATTTCAATTATAAAAATGATGGCTGAGTAAAGAAACCCATTAAAGCATGTATCTTTATTAAATTCTAAAACATTGTAGTCATCAAGTTTTACAATTACTTTGCATTGGAAATTCCGTAAGTAGAAGTTGGAGACAATTAAGTAACAGGAAATGATTGTGTTCCTGTCCTCTCAAGAAAAGTAGAAAACAATTATTTGGCTTCTTATTCCTTGACTACACATATATAGCTTTGACTTTTGAAGAAACATACTGACAGGTGTGGCTGTTCTTTCAGTACAATACGAAGATCCTGATGATTATTACACTTGGGAGAAAAATTAAGTGGTTTCCAAGTTCCATTAAATACCTCACAAACTTATGTTTAGCTACAGTTTGAAACAGTCTTCAGATTTTTTTATTCTTCGATGTTGACATTGTTGCTGCATTCTAGAAAACAAGGTAAACCTTTATCAGGTAAAAGTGTTTCCATTCCTATAGTAATGTCTCTTATGCAGTGAAATCATGACAATCTTTATAAAATATTATGCAGGAAAACAACTTCTCTATAGCCATAACAGTAAAGGTTTTACTCCTTTCTTTTGAGGGTGGAGGGGCAGGGAAAAGAAAGAGATCTGTACAAATGCATGTAAAACAGGCGTGCTTCTCATAGAAGAAATTAATTTCGTAAGCCCACTGACGAGTTTAGAGTCACGTGCAGATGTTATCTATTACACTCACAAAGCTCTTTTTAACCCATGTCATCATGCTGAATGATCACCTTATATGTTACAATTACCTCCTGAGCTAAGCCTGATAGTCTCATGTAACTATTGGTTCCCAGAAACTCTGCTTTAAGTAGAGTAGCAAATATTATGTTGTAATAACATTTGCCTTCACGTACTATTTACCAGCACTGAGAGAAATCTTTTTAAGTCCCAAATTTAGCTGAAGGCACAGGCCTTGCACAGGTTCCTTTTTTAAAGAGTCAATTAAACAGCCAGCTGAGAAACAAGTGCACTCAGTCCTGCTCATATGGAGGGCTCTACTGGAAATATCAGGATGTGTAGCTGTAGTACCTAACAATGCCAGGACAACTGCGTGGTTCTGGAAGGGACTGAGGAAAATATGTTTACATACATACACACACAATGGCTTCATCAGACCTCAGTACTGCAAGACAAAGAATGAAATGATGACACAAGATCTTCCACTCTTCTTATATCCTGTAAAGAATAAGCAGGGATTAACTTGAGGACTTAAGACACAGTTTCTCACCATACTTTTGCTGACGTGCTCTGATGATATATAAGATAGTATAGTAGTTGTGCAAGCAATCAAATAAAAGTTTTATAACTCTACTATTGCTTAACAAGGTTAGGTTTCTGTTTTGAGGCTGTTTGTTCAACTCTTATTTTCCCTGCAGAGTGCGTAAAACTGAAGTGGAAATAGGTGCTGATTTTGAAATATTTTTGGAGTGAGCTTTTCCTCTGTAGTTCCTTGATACTACCCTGGTAATGCTGCAAGTCTGACCCTGGCTCTGTTTGGTGAGCTGCTAGGGGTTCTCCTTGTCAGCCCACTGGAAGTGCAGCCTGGAACAGAACTGGGTCTGGCCAGAGCATGGATGAGTTTTGCCAGTTGTCAGAGGGTGGGAGCATCTTGCCAGGTGTCATGAGAGAGGGTTGGAGCCTCTGTGAACCTGCTCCAAAACTGAGCTGTGGCAATGCAGGACAGAAGATGATGCAGTCATAGCCAGCTTCCTTGTGGTCTGCCCCTTCTGCCTTGCCAAGCAAACTTCAGCATAGGACAGTGTAGCCCAGTTGGTTTTAAAAAATTTTTTTCACACTGGATTTTGAATATATAGAGGGAAATTGCTGCAAAACCTACAGAACTTTATTTTGCAAGGTAGGAATATTTCAATGAGATTAAACCAATGCCACGGTGATCTTCTGTTTAAAATGTCTTTCATAAATCAGTCTAGAAGCTTTTCTAAGGCATTTTGGAGGAAAGTTTTCTTCCAGAGTGATTAATAGATTTTTCAGTAATTAGCTCAACAGCAGTTCCACGTTCTCAAAAGTACGCACTGAAGCAGCCCAAATTCAGATTTAATGTCCATTAAAATGGAAACACTTTAGTGTTGGGTTTTATATCAGTGTTCTAGTTCTCAGGAAAGTACTTTTATAAAAAAGAATATTTCATTTTGGGGCCAATTCAAACCAAACTACAAGATGGATAGGTAAAATATTATTCGTGTGGATAAGCTTGATGTGAGCTTATGCTAAATCTGAATATGGCTTTTCAGAGACTATGAGAGCAGGATTGAGCAAAGAATTTAAACAGTTAGGGATGCAAGCTTTGCAAAAGCAATTGCATACAAAAGTTTGGATGATCAGTAGTGTTATGTTTCAGAATTTAAGCCAGTCTCTAGTTATTAAAATTACAGTATCACAGAATTTGGAGGTGAAAGATATGAAGAGAGCACATGTTGCCGATTATGTTCCTTCCCCAGAGCATCTCACCTGTATGTGTCATTCCTGACAGATGTTAGAGTAACATGCCATAAAACCCTCCACTGAAAGACATGCCATAACTACAATGCAGCCTATTCTTGCATGCCATTATTCTCAGTTGTAGAAAGTACTTTTAATGTGTGGTATCTTCTTTGTTGCCTTTTAAGACTATATATATATATATATAAAATACAGTACCAGATTGTAGATTGTTATTGCTTCATGGCAAGTATTTATATTTTTGTTATTACATTTCTCTGTAGTCTTTCCTTCTGTTAACTGTTTCCCCAATCTTTGAGTTTGTTTCCCTAAATCATGTTATGGGATTTCTGATAATTTTTACTGGCATTTTTCTGGACTTTCTCCAAATTGCCCAAGATTTTTGAGGTATGGCATGCTGTCCCAATTGGAGTACACTAGCAGATCTAGATCTTATCAGCAACAAGAAGAGTGTAAGGATTACCTCATGAGCCTTAAAAAAGATATTCCTTCTAATATACAGCTTGCTTTTACAGCAGCATAACGTTGTTAACTCTGGCTTAGCTTATTTAATTTTCTGCAGAACAGGTTGCAATGAAGTGTTAGAATGGTAGCTCAGCAGGGCTCACTTTGCCCCATGGGGCTTATAGAGTCTTCTTAGGTGGTAATCAATGTTTGCTGACGGTTCATGGAGACAGAATCCTGAATTAGAAAGACCAGGCATCCACCAGAAACTCAGATAAATAACTCCCTGGCTTCTCTTTGTAAAGAAAGACCATGTGATTTTTAAAGATGGCTTTATCATGAATTATCCCTATCTACAAAAGCTTAATTAGGTGATATGAAGGACAAACTTAGAGCAGAAACCTGAATCGTGCTCATCTCCCTTGTGAAGAACTTACTGGGTCTGTAGATTGTGGCATCACCAGTCTACCCTCTCCTTTC
Source organism: Pseudopipra pipra (assembly GCF_036250125.1). Lineage (NCBI taxonomy): Eukaryota > Metazoa > Chordata > Aves > Passeriformes > Pipridae > Pseudopipra > Pseudopipra pipra. The sequence continues at coordinate 13,143,830 of NC_087554.1, forward strand.
TGTAAAGTCTGCTTTTCTCTGCTATGAACCATTATTGGGAATGGACATTTTATCTCTGCAGCTCACAGTCTTGTCTTTCTTGAAGAATTGTATTTTATTATTGAACAAAAATTGCAACAGAATAGATAAATGTGTTATTTTTTTTTAACAGCATGTCAGCTGGTAACATTTAAGAACTTCACTGCAGTGTCTGTGGCTTGTTGACATAATGGCAATATTTACAGTAGATGAAATGGCCACACTTTCAAATGCATTGGTTGAATTATATCAAAGAGTATAATATTGTAAGAAGTTGCATCTAGTGTAGAGAAAGTCACTTTAAAATAACCCAGGTTTTTCTTATTCTCTACAAATTTAAACAAATTTATTTGAAAAAGAAATTCCTTTTACTTGGAGCTGTGGGTTGCATTAGATAATCTGATTTCTTAAAATAATAAAAAAAATCTAGTAATTCTGTAGCTCTTCATTTCATCTGTTTTAACTTATACCCATTGATTATTTTACCTGATATATTATCAGGCACTGAAGAAAGCAGAACAAGTTCTTCGGAACAGATTGTCTCAGTAAATGCCTTACTTTCCTAGTGCAATACTGCAAAATACCCCTCTCTGCTAGTTTTTCCATGAATACTTAACCTCTAGTTTTGGATTTATCAAGCAACAGCAGACCATTATTCTGTAAAAATCCTGTATCTTTTTTACAGCTTCAGATACACAAACTCGTCAACTCCCTTTCTTCTCCATCTTACATACAAGAGAAGAGAGATTTGCAAAAAGCAAATCTATCTGGGGAGACCAGATGACATATAGCTGTGGGGGAAAAATAGGATAAGCATTCCAGCTGGGAGTCCCTCCATTAGCGCTGGCAAGGAGCAGCCAAAGTGCTTGCCAACATCCAAGTGCTATATCATCTATACGTGCACAAAAGCAGATCTATTGGCATTCGTACCTGTTGGTTTAAATTTACGTTTCTTCCTGTGAAAGCTTAAAGTGGAAATGTTGGCACCTGAAATCCTGTAATCACTGCATCCTACAGGCTCCAGCCTGGGACGGAGTTGCACTGGCAAGAGAAGGACTTGAACTGACTGGAATCAACCATAAAAAAAATTTAGCTTTTTCCTCCCTGAAGGAGTAAACTGAAATATGCTATTACAACAGAATGGTCTGGATTTTTTTTTTTTTTAACTTTAAAACGGGAATATTCTATTTGGAGAAGGAGTACATAATTCTGCAAAGGAAATGTGAACGATTAACTGTTAACATGGGAAGAGAAAAGGAACAGTGGAATTGTGGAGAGAGAGAGAGAATAACTGTCAGGCTGGAAGCCCAATCATTTAAATTCCTACACTTTATTTCTGCTGGTGTAACTGTATAAATCACATTAAAACAGCAAAAGAGATGCCGAGCCGTTTCTTTAGGTGCTGCTTAATGCTCGTAAATGCAACTTCAGAAAAAAATACTTTCAAATCAGAACGGGAGTCCTGAAATCGGAAGAGATTTAAAATCAAATACTTAAACTCCTTCTCCCTGGGGATTTCCGAGATGAGCATACGTGCGAGGGAGCTGCCCTTTAAAACGAACTTTCAAATTTGGCTGTGCCGAGGGGAGGAGGAAGCCTTCTAGAGATCATCCCTCTGTGAGGGCTGCAGCTACGAAGACGTGTTAGGAAAAAAAAAACAACAAAAAACCCTAAACCAAAAAACCAAGAAAAGTGGTTTGGGCTGTTGTCTGGAAAAAAAACAGAATCAAGACCTCAAAAAACTAAAGGGCTTTGCAATCGTCGTTCTGCAAAACGAGGGCGTGGAAGCGTCGCAGCGCCCGCCGGTGGCCACCCCCGCGCTGGGAGGGGAGGGAGCAGGGGCGGCCAAGGGGGGCTGGCACCCCAAAGGCTGACAGCGAGGTAAAGAATAAACCCTCACCTCACGGACAGCGACCCGCCTGTGGTTTTCTGTGTGTCAGTGTTTCTTTCTAAACTTCCCAGCTAAAATCGCATCAATAAAACATCACCCGCCCCGCGGCTCTCCCCAGATTTTTCCGGCGAAACACCCGGCTCCAGCTGCCAGGAGTGACCCGTGTCTTCGGCTTCTGCAAGAACATAAACGAGGAGCCGCCGGGATGTCCCCAGGAAAGCTCCCCGTCCATTTTGACAGTGAAACGAGCGATCCAGCCGCGCTGGGCACCCGCCCCCGGCGCGGCCGCGCTCAGTGCGCGGGGCTTCGCTCGCCACCGTGTCACTGCGGGCGACAGCGGCACAGGCGTCACCCACCGAAGCCGCCGGCGGTGTCCGCAGCCGCCGGGAGCCAGGAAGCACCAAGGCAATGCAGGGGACTGAGGGCAGGGGCGGGGACGGGCGTGGCCGCGCCGCGCCGGGGGTCCCGGGGACTGGCCGCGCCCCCCGCCCGCCTCCTCCGGCCGCGGTCCCTGTGCGCCCCCCGCCCGACCCATCGCCCGCTGCCGGTGACTGCCGGTGCCATCGTCCTCTGCAAACGCCCAGCAACTTCGGGCGGGCAGGAAAGGCGCTCTCGGGGGACGGTGGGAGCAGTATCCGCGCCCAGGCGCTGCCGAACATCCCTCCCGACCCGCTTCTCCCCCTCCCAGCGGTGTTCTCCCACCCCCGTGCCGCGTCGAGCCGCGTCTCCCCGTGGCCGCCCCCGCCGGGCCGGTACTTGCTGCGCCTGGGCAAACACAGCACCCGGGCAAACATCCTGCGCAGGCAGGTGCGGTGCCGCCCGCCGTGACAGAGGGTGCTCGGCGGGTGATGCATGGGCAGCGCGCAGCTGCCCGGTAATCCCCGCCGGCGGGGTTCAGCGCCGCGCAGCGCGGGGGCGATCCCCCCTTGCCAGGTGCCTCTTCCGTGCACGGAAAGGCGCTGCACCTGTCCCTAAAGTTGTGTGATGGAGATGGTGACGACAATGATGATGGTTTCCTTTAGGACTGCGGAGTTACTAGGCGGACCCGTCCCGGGGTGGGGGGCGGTGTGTGCGCCCGGCAGGGCACGGCACGGAGCGCCGCTCGCTGCCGCCGCGGAGCTGCTCGCAGGTGCCAAGCGTCCGTCGCTCCGGTGAGGAGCGGCGGGCATCGGCCGCCAGCGCTCCCTCTTCTGCCGGGGCACCGAGGGTTCCCTGGGGTGCACGCTTCGTGCGGGGATCAGCGCTGGGGAGGCGGCGGCCGCGAGCACCGCGTACCCCAGGGCACATCTCGCCTGTCCCCGCCAGCGCGGGGCCCCCGCCCGCCCTTACGTCGCTGCTGTCGGGGCACCCGGGCTCCCCGCTGGAGCCGCGGCGGCTGCCCGGGGCGGGGGGGGCGGGAATTCCCGGGGAGGGAGCGGCCCCGCTCTGCAATGCGGTCCCGCTGCTGCAGAGGTCGCCACGCGTGAGCGCTCCCGCGGGGGAGCGGCAGGAACGGTCCCCCCGGCGCTCCCTCGCTCCCTCCCTCCCTCCCTCCCTCGCTCCCTCGCTCCCTCCCTCCCTCCGCAGTGCCCGCCGGCGCCTCGCCCGCCCCGCGCCCGATTTTTGTGAATGGGACGCGCGGGGAGCGGGTCATGACGTCACCGCCGAGCCGGGCCCTGGCGCCCAATGGCGGAGCGGGGCCCGTCTCGCGGCCGCGGCGGTGATTGGCTGGCGGGCGCGCGCGAACGCCCACGCAGGCGGCGGCGGCGGCAGGTATAAAAGGGAGCCGGCGGCGGTGCGTGACAGCGCGGAGCAGCGGCGACACCCGCACCGGCAGCACCCTCCTCTTCCTCCTTCTCCTCCTGCCCGCCGCACCGCCGGTAAGCTCCGCGCCGGCTCCCGGTCCGGCTCCCTGCGCGGGGCGGGTCGCGGCAGCCCTGTTTCTCTCCCGGGGTGCGGGGCCGTGATGCCTCCGTCCATGTACTTGTGCCAAGGCAGGTGGGAGGCAGCTATTCCGCGGTCTCTCACTTCCTTTTACCGCGCCCACACGGCGTGGAGTGTACGGCCGGGACCGGCACTCCCTGCAAAGCGGTGCGGCTGCTGGTCACAGAGCCGTCGGGAAGCGGGGCGTCCTTTGGAAGGTGTCTCGTCGTTCCCGTGAGCCCCGTCGAGTATTGGGAGCTGGCAGAAATGAAGATGATGTTCTAGCTAGGATGTGCTCCTTTAAGTCCAGGGAACCGATGCTGTGAGAAAGAGATGTGCATCTCAAAGCAGCTGTCTTCAATTACAGAATTTTTTTTTTACAGATTTTGTTCTTATGACTGATTTTTAACTTATCTTTTTTTCTGGTTTCAGAGTAGAAACATTTATTAAAATTAAACTACTTAGTTCTTATAGTGTAATCTGGAGTATTAGTGTGCTGATTGCCAAGAAGCAAGTATCTTCAGGTAAAGTGCTAACAGGGGCACTTCATTCTTAAAAATGTTAAACGCTAAACATTTTTTTCCCCTTGTGGCTTGTATCCTATAGCTATCTGTTCATGTTGGACACACTGTCTATGACATTGTGTGCAGTAGCTAGAGGAATGTCTTTTCCATCAGTTTGGGGGGAAGTGCATTAAGCTGAATGCAAACAGCTGTACAAAACTGCAGGTCTGAAAAGCCACGTTTTTCTGCCCTGTAATAGTGCTAAGCTATCTTAAAATTTTGAGAAAACCAAAGCACAATAACAATAATCAAAATAAAAGGAAAGGTAACATAAAAAAAATATAAGCTGTCAGTATTTGTGCTACTTGTGGCTAAGAATCAGTGACCTCTTTAGTGGAACTTGCAGGTTTGAGAGGGTTGGAAAACAGCCATTACTTGATGTACCTCTTTGTTGTAGAGAGGAAATCATGGTTATGCTGAAGATTTCATCTTTCCTTGCTGTTTATGCCTTGGTTGTGTGCCAGATGGACAGCTTCCAGGCAGCCCCAGTCAGGTAAGAAGCTGGTCCTGTTACTGAGTGCTATGTCTGAATGGTATGAAAACAATATTCTTTAGAGGTCTAGGAGGGAAAGATACTGTAGTGAAGGAGAGATGTGGCTGCTTTTTATGCTGTGTTTGGCATTGTGGCTTTTTGATTACATCTGTAAAATGCCTAACGCTGCGCATGAGGGTGGCTTGCATATTCACATCGGTGAACGACATTGTCAATGACATGCAGCACAACGCATGTCAGACCCCTCTCTCCTGCGTGTACCTTTCTGCAGCAGCCTGGGTTTTATTCACCCTGTTGTGCTTGCCTCTGCTCAGACCTGGCTTGGAGTCCATAACGGATCGAGTGACGCTCAGTGATTACGAAGCTCGGAGGTTATTAAATGCGCTGGTGAAAGAGTTCATACAGATGACAGCAGAAGAGCTGGAGCAAGCCTCTGAGGGGAACAGGTAAGGACTGCAGTCCTGGGCAGGAGAAAGGCAATGGGGCAATGTTACATGTTTGAAATTTAGCAAAAACCATCCTAGCAGATGCTTTGCAGGTTCAAGATTTTTTTGTTTTCTCGGGGTTATGGCTAACTGTGGTCAGCTAACTGGTAAAGGATGATACTGCAGAGACATGCTAATACCGGTGTTGGACGATGTCTTCCATCTAGTTAACCTGCTTCTATCTGTCTTTTACATCTGAAAGTGGAGGGCGATTTGATCTTGAATGAGTAGGTTGTGTAAAAATATGGCATCAAAAGGTATGTCTTCTAGTGGAGAGTTAGGGGTGATTCAGTCACTCTTGGATTCTCTGTCATGAAGGTGCATGCTGTTGTAAGGCATGGAAAGTCCCTGGCAGAGGGGATGTGTTCCTCCTAATGCACGCAGCATCACTCTCCCTTAGACCAAAGGCATGCAAGAGCATTTGCATTATCCTAACAGGATTTGCATTGCAATGCATGGTGATGTATGAGAGACTGAACAGCATGCTGGAAGATGTGGGAAGTTAAGCTTCCTGACCTCTGACTATGAGCATCCAAAAAGGCTAATGAACTTGCTTGTCAACAAAGTTGGATTCATTGAAAAATAGTATTTTCCTTCTGACTGCTTTTGTATGAACTTGCCTTGCATGGGATGTGATGCAGAGGGTTTGGATTTATTTTGAATTAATTTTTAAGTTAACTAACTGTAGATTTTTTTTTCTAGGGAAGAATGGCATGAATGTGCATGTTTGAGGTTACTCTTCCTTTGGCATGTCTTTATTTTTTTCCCCCCTGCAGCCTGGATAGACCCATTTCCAAACGCTGTGCCAGTCTGAGTACTTGTGTGCTGGGCAAACTGTCTCAAGAATTGCACAAATTGCAAACTTACCCTCGCACTGACGTCGGGGCTGGAACTCCTGGCAAGAAACGAAATGTGCTGAGTGACCTGGAACATGAACGCTATACAAACTATGGGGAACCCCTAGGAAACAACTAGACATGCTTATTTCTCCCCCTCTCCCTTTTTTTAACTTGATGCATGTGGATCTAACTTTGATTGCTAACTTTGCTATGTTCTTTTGATTCTGTTTTCGACAGAGAATGTTTGAGATGGACCTAATGTTAGGAAGACAGAGAATATAACATGCATACCAAGCTAGGGAAAAAAATAAATAAAAATGATCAGCACTGCCTTGACATTTCAAATGATTTTCTTAGACACTGATTAAAAAAATTTTAAACAAGGCTCTTCATTTCTGGCTGCTAAATATAAAAGTAGATTCTTTCTTTTGTGCTTGCCCATGCACTTGTTCAATAAACCTATTTTTCTATAAGGATTAGATCTGCTTGGTTTAATAACTTGTTTTAGAATGTGAGATTTATAGATAAGGCTAGAAAAATTTTGTAACTTGTCTTAATGTTCAAGAGAGGCAATGATAGTAATTTCTAGAAAAACTGAAAGAGAACTTAGAAGTCAAAGTTATACATATACATTGATATGTAGTGCTGTAATCAGACATGCATGCAATCCTCTTGGTAAAGAACCTGAGAAGCAAAGAATTCAGGGAAGGCTCATGCATATTCATTCAAACAAACTAGAAATGTAATCCTGTTTAAAACTGGGTACTGAACACGTCCAGGTAAGAATTTTGTGTTCTTTTCCTTTTTTCTTATTTTACAATAGGTCTTTGCACTAGTATATTTAAAACTTGTGTACCTTTAAAATATTTATATTAATTCACCTACATTATATTATCTTGAATTAAGGATTGAATTAGTTCTGTTTCATTACTGCATCTATCTATCTTGTAATTCAAAAAATTGGCATTGGTGTTGCAAACATTCTTCATTGTTAACATTAATAAACTGTCTTGTGATGGTTATCTGGCAAAAATCCCTCCTACTGCAAGAAAAAGTCAATGCTTTAGTAGAAAATTCTTCAAGCAAGGACTGTATGAATGAGTATACCTTGAAGTTCCCATCTAGCAAAACTGTTAGCTGCAGACCGAACTCTTAGCACAGAACTAATACTGTTGAGGTCTGTGACCTATTCCCATGGTGAAGTGCTGTAGCAGACAAAGGTCTAATTGCAGGAAAAAGAGGTTTCCCTCATTCCCATTAAGTACCTGGAAGCAGTATTTTTATGTGGTTCAGCCTCTGAAAGCAGCTGGTCAGCTGCTGTGCATGTACAGCCCTATCAGAGTCACTGACAGACCTCCTGCAGTCATCAATGATGCTGGAATTCCATGTGCTTTCTGGGTGTTATGGAGCATAGGTGTTGAAGTGAGAAGTGAAAGATCAGTGCCTGCTTCTGCCCTGCAGCAGCACCACAACCAAAATGCAGATCTGAACTTTTGGATGAAGCAGAAACTGGTTAAATGCTCTAGATCTGGACCTCCTTGGCACCTCTCAGTGGTCATGCCTAGCTGGAGGCAGGCAATAGCTCAGGTGTTGCTGAAAATGTGGGCTGGCTTAGTCTCCAGTCCAACTGTCCAGGAAAAGCAGGGCTTGGCCACCTTTTGTAAAGTAAGCCTGACATTTAGAAAACTGTAAAGATGCATCTTTTAGCACTTGTAAGCTGTACACACAGAAGGTGACAAATGCTCGCTGCGCAGCAAGCCTGCTTTTTCTGCTATGGAAGAATCTTTCCTAGTCATAGCATCCTTTACTGATGTTCTCTTGCATGCAGGGTGTGTGCTGTGGGAACTAACTCTTCCTTTTCCTTCTGAAAAGCAGTGTAACAGCACAGAAGCGGGCGTGCAACACGGCGACCTGCGTGACCCACCGCCTGGCAGACTTCCTGAGCAGGTCAGGGGGAGTGGGCAAGAACAACTTCGTACCAACCAACGTGGGATCCAAGGCCTTTGGCAGGCGAAGAAGAAGCGTTCAGCTATAAAAAGCTGTGTGATAATGTGAACATGGTAAATGCATTGCAATAGTCGGAATCCCATGGTGCAGGTAGCCTGTGCCATTACCCAAGTTTTAGTTTTGCTGCACGAGTAACAGACCTACAGTGGTAACCTCTGAGAAAGCAGGGCAAGTAACAGTATAAAGAAAAAATGTTACAAATAGAGCAAAGGCATGTTTGGACTGTGCAGAAGAGCTTTTGTAGATGTCCTGCTTGGATAACTATCTTCACAGAACATTAACTAAACACAACAATTTGGTTGCAATTATTTGCTTATTTTACCAGTAGCATTTCATTATCAACATATCAGTAACTCTGATTTTCTTTCTTTCAGATTGCAATGAGACTGAAAACTCGACTTTAATTTCTAATGGAAGCAGCTCTTCTCCATAAACCAAGACAACCAAAAAGAAGATTAATTTTTCATCCTAATATTGAAAATGTTTTATTTAATACAAATGAAAACACTTCTGTTATGTATAGTACAAGAGAATCTAGTTATTAAAGTTAAATTATTGTATATTCTTTTTATATGCAACTCTATTTCAAATAAAATGTGACAGCATCTATTATTTATTTATCTTCCAGCTTATGTGATCCATGCTACTTATCCTGGCCCTACTGCCAAATCTCGGGGATTATACTAAACTGCTGCCTGGCAAGGCATGTGTATTATACAGTGTGCTGTGCCTTGATGTAAAACAACTAACCTGATTGTACAGTATGTTTAAAAAAAAAATCACTTCAATATTGTATGATTTGTGAATTTACGCAAAATTAAAAAAGGTATTTTAGATACACTTGGATTGAGAAACTGATTTTTCATTTGGACCCACTTATGGAAACATTTGGCTCTAAGCCAACATCACTGCAGATCAGCTAGCCCATTGATCTGCTCTGGCATTATTAACTATAATACTAGAATTTGAGTCAAAAGTTCAGAACAGGAAGAATAGCTGCTTTTTATATATATTAAAAAAACCCCGCAAACAATCAAAAGACACGACTTAGTAAGGCTTCTGCTAGAAAAATAAAAAGAAGCTACAGTTACATTGAGTAAAACCATGGAGACAAATTTCATCATATGTGGTTTAAGACTAAATATTTTTATACAGGCTGTAGTTCAGATGTAATGGCCTAACATACTCTGTAGATTTTTGTGTAAGGTCAAAAAAGTGAATTAGAAAGGAAGAGAAAAGAAGCTACGGAAATGTACATTTCTTTGAAGCAATCCTGAGACAGAGTCTATTTAGGGATCAGGGATAAATAATTAGAGTGAGTGGAAAAGAGGGTAGCTGGAAGCATTCCATGGACTTGTAAGTAGTGCTGCCAACTTCCTTCTTAAAGCTGCTGCTGTTTCACTTTAGTAGCTGAGTCAGATGTCTGTTTAGATTTGTTTCACGCTTTACAGCCTGACCCTAAAATCTGCTTCATCAATTCAGATGAATCCCAGAATGAGTAAAGGAAGGGACCACAGTGGCTCATCTGGTCCAACCTCCCTGCTCAAGCAGAGTTGTCCTAGAGCACATTGTACAGGATTGCGTTCAGGTGGTTCTTGAATACATCCAGTGAGGAAGACGACTCTACCTTGCTGTGCAAAGTAGAGGTTAAGGCTCTCACAATATCTCTGTCTGTCTCTGCTGCAGGTGTAATAGCAAAAGAGAAGCTTGGTCAGCCCGATGTAGAAACAGTCAGTAAGGCCTTCCAGTGACGACACTTCTATACCGTGCTCGGTCGTGGCTATGATTTTACTCCTCTGGGAACCCTTCAGCCCTGGTAAGTCAGTGTACAAAGTAGATCTTGTAGGAGATATAAGCCAGTTTATAGGGAAAAGTTCCAGTGCCTAAATGGGCAAAGAAGGGATGTTCAGGCTTGGCTTTCAAATTCGTTGCCCAGAGGTAGTCTAGTGCTTTTTTTTTTTTTCATTTTTCCCTGAAGTATCTGAGTTTGGCCGTAACTGGGTGTCTTATACCTGCATGATGAACCACCACACTATCTTCGTGCAAGGATCTGGTTGGGTTAGACCAAACTACCAGTTTTGGAGCCTGTAAGCATTCTCTACCATGTTTCAGGTATTTTTCCCCATTTTTCTTTACACGAAGTGGGAGGTCATATGCTGGGGTCACCTGGCTACCTCAGCAACACCAACACGTTTCCCTGTCACTGCAGATCCTCTGGGCACAGGTGGCAGTGTGTCTCTTTTGTTCCCTACCACAGCACGTAACATAATATTCTCCAAGATAAAACACTAAGCACAGTTATTGGGATGAATACATGTAATTTAGTGATTCATATTCAATAAGAAGCCAGGCAGCATTCCTAGACCCCTGCTGGCTTCAAAGTCTAAATGGTCAGGCAGATTATTTTTTCCATTTACAGCCATTCTCTACTGAGAGACAGCTGAGACTGCTTTGTGTAATTGAATGGCATCTGTAGTGTCCATCTAGTCTAAAAACTGTTAGTCCTTCTTTTCACTTTAATGAAGTTATAAGTTTTTTCTGTCAGACAAAGGGTTTTTCTCAGGCTAACATTGTACACCAAAACACAAACCTTTCATGTAAAATATTATAGTAACCTTAGTGCTGGTTTTAACATTGTCCTGGTTGTAGAAATATCGGATGGAACTTTTTTGTTTAGATTGTTGTTTTCTTTTTCCTTAGGAAGAAATAGCTACTTTCCTGTCTCAAGATCTATTCCTGTTATATCTTCTGTCTCTTTTCTCATCAGAATGTCTGTACAGAAATTCAATACACTCACCTATACATATCCCTGTAAAGGACAGAGTGCCAAAGCACTATGGAAGCAAGGGTGAATATGAAAAAAATTAAGGACCTTTACATCCTTTTCCATTATGTGAAGCGATAGAAACCCTTCACCAGGAAACTGAGTTGCTCATTGCTGCTTTCAGAAGAAGCAGGTTGTTGTTGAAACAAGAGAGAAGCAGAGATGTAAAAACTAATTTTTTTTTAAATTTTTTTTCTATTATTTTTATTTTAAGGCAGAAGACATGGTAGAAGGAATTGCAGAGACTCTAGAGGGTTGTCAATCCCTTCAACTGACTGTGAACAAGTGGACGGAATTGTTTCCGTTTTTAAAAAGTGCCGTTCTGAGTAATATTACCCAAAATTATCAGCTCTTAAATAAACCCTAAACTTCTACCCCAGGAGCAAATCTTGTTTGGAATTAGCATTTAATAAGGGAAAATATGGTTTCTAATGTACTTATCTTTCCATTTTAATTACATTGCCATTCTAAGCATGCTTAAAGCAGGTGGAAAATACAGTGTTAGTGCAATATCTGTAAGTGGCATCAAATTCAAGTTACTTGGTATTCAGCCATCAAAGACACTACAGATCAGTCACTCATGAGTGTATTCTTGTTTATGAGGCAGTATCATCATTACTATAGTTTTGTTCTGATGTCTTCAGATATTTGTCTGTTTTCTTCAACCACTAGGGTTTTGGGTTTTTTTAATCCATGCGCAAATGAAGGTTTTGAGAGAGTACTTTTCAAGTAAACAGAAAAGGGGAAGAAATTTCCAAGAAAGAAATATCTGAGGATAATTTATTGTAGATTGTATTCATGTAGCTATAGAGTTTTTAAATTTGCAGACTGTTTTCTAGTGTTTTGGTTTTCCTCTACAAATATGGGCACATGGACCACATGGGCCCAGGAAAGGTTATGAATTTTGCCCAGTTCTCTGCTCTGAGCCGATGGCAGGTAAAAAAGCACCATCTTGTGCCAAGTGACAGTGAGAGGAGGGCATCCAGGGATCGTTCAGATGCTTTGCCTTGCTGGTGGGTGCAGCTTCCAGCTGGACATGAGCAGGGGCAGCCACTTGGGATGATGACACAAGGCAAACTCACCTGCTTGCCTGCTGTTGTCATGAGCCTCCAGGTCTGCTGTGCACCACATGGGGCATCAGGCAGCCATGGGCCAGCTGGTGCCGTGCCAGGTGATGGATAACAGGAACTAATATCAACATGTGTCCCCACAGACCTTTGCAGCTGCTAAAACAGAGAGGCAGGAGCTGTTCAGCTGTGTGCTTCTTGTCAAAGGGCAGGTGGTCTTCTGCTCCTATATCTGACTGAGTTTTTGATTCAGGATCATTCACCAGGACATCACTGCACAGATCACTAGAGCATCATTTTGAAATAACCCAACTGGACTTTCACTGTGTCTCTCTCCAATATTTAGATCATTTTTTTTCTCCTTCTGTTAGTGAAATTTAATTCATCTTCCTGAAAGCTTCCATTATCTGCAGTGTGAGAAAGGAGCAGAGCTAATGCTATTGCTTCTGACACTGAACACTGCCAAAAGCAACTTATAGCAGGCAGCAGTAAATTTTGCTATTGGTTATCTAATCCAGTATTGTCATGCCTAATTAGCAGATTGAACATCTCCACAAGGTGAATAGTTTAAAATGTGCTGGAGAATTTGGGTCTGTGTGTTTTTCTAGACTGAACTGTCTCAAAACAGGTGAACACTGGTTAGTGATAAACTGGATGTTTCCAGCCTGGCTTCACCCATGTTGAACGCTGGCAGCTTGGTTCCAAGCTGGCCATGCTCAATGCTTCTGACAGTCAGTTGAATGCCCTGGCAGCTGGAAGGGGTCTGCACAGTGCACACATTCGCTGCCTCTATTGTTCTAAAATGCACCCCATCCTTCCCCGGTTCTGTACAGAGTTATCCTCTACTTTTGCCTTCTAAAACTGTTCTTTATCACAGAAAATGTCCCAGGAGTATGGTAACTAATTTTTTTCCTGCAGAAAGTAAATAATTCCCACTTCTAAATTATGCCAAGCATTGCAATACTTTCTCTATGAGATTTCTGATCTCTATGAAATTTCCCATTCGATGGAGTAATCAGAATCATTGCAACATTTCTCTTTTCTTTCTATTCTTGGCTTTATCATAATTCTTATTTTCACCAATTACTCTTTTGGCTGGGACTGAGCTGGGATTCCAACTAAATTATTAGTGTCACCTCCACGAAAGCACATATTGCCTTTAAAAGTCTGATGTATGCCTCTGGGCAGGTTTTTTCCACCCCTGTAATGTGTGAGAAAACACTCCCATTTGCATTACACTCATATTGGCTGTCCACAAAAGAATGATTACACTCTTGCTTATTTAGCTTTCTATTTATTTCTGTTGTTTTCTTCTCCTTTTCAATGGCTTTTCCTAACATCTTGTCACATCAGCACATGAGCCAATTTGACATTGCATTAATCTGTCCAGTGTCCATGAACTACAACATATATCCGTTTGGCTTTCCAACTGCTCTTTGAGAGCCTTGAAGCCACTCTCTCAGAGGAGCCTGCATGGCAAGGAGTGTGGTCATCTGCAGGTGACAGTCGTTTGGTAGAGACACAGGTACAACAGGCTTGAGTAACCCCGGCCAAGGTTGTCTTGAATAACTACTTTCAAGATAGCCAGCAAACATGAGCACTTGAGATGCCAGCAGCTATGCTTAAGAAAGGAAATTGCCTTGGGATGAAGCAAAGGAGAGGAAGCTATGGTGGCTTTAAATGCTGAACAGTTTGTGTGATTACAAAGTGTGGATGCAGAAGCAGTGCTGTTTGGGAGCTGCCTGCCAGACACCTCAGGTGTTCCTCTGAGAGGCCACCTATCATATCAGAGCACAGAAGGTGGAGAGGACAGCCAGATTAGTGTTTTCAGTATGTTACTTTGTTCTTCTCAACATAGCGTTTTGTGCCCTGCCAAGCACTGCAGGTGTTCTCTTATCTCAAAGTCCTCTCTGTCAGTCAGCTCAGAAAGGCTGGATGTACCTGGTTCTGGGGGCTGGAGGGTTGGTTTAAGGCAAGTTGCTCTAGGGCTGCCAGGTGCCTCAAAGGCAGGCTGTGCCCCAGCCCTTTCACAGGGCAGGAAGAGGGATTGATATCTTCTGCTTCCCCAGGCTGAAGCCCCAGCCTTGCCCAGTGGCCGAGGCGATCCTTTTGGCCCCTGAGAGAGAGGCGTATAAAGGTTTCATCCTACTGCATGAGCTGCCCATTACCTGGCATGACAAAACTATCATAGCCTGAGAAGGAACGTAGCTCTGTGCTTCTTTGCTGCCTCTCACCGGCTCCCGTCCTCCCACAGCAGCTGTGACCCAGAGCACTGGGCGTGCTGGAGGCTGCCTACTCCTCCTCTGCTAGGGCTGAAGGAGATAGCTCATGGACCACAGTTGTCCCCTTCCTGGTAGATTCCACTGACCTCTATTGCTGCACAGCCAACAATTTTCCTGTACAGCTTTGCTGCAAGTCAGAAATCATAATCATAAGGAACAATTTTCTTTTGCTGTTTAGAAAACCAGAGATTTTGCTCATTTTTTGTTTGCTTCCTCTCAGGCTGTTTCTGCTGGTATTGGGTTTGTGTGGCAAGGTTTTGGTAGCAGGGGTGGCTTCTGTGAGAGATTCCCCTGCAGCCCGTGATGCAGACCAGGGGGATGCACAGTGGAGCAGTTTGTGAAGAAGTGCAGCCATGAGAAGGACTCATGTTAGAGAAGTTTGTGGAGGACTGTGTCCCATGGGAGGGACCCCACTCCAGAGCAGAGGAAGAATTTGAGGAGTCCTGTACCTGCAGAGGAAGGAGCATCAGAAACCACATGTGATGAACTGACCAAAGCCCCAGTTTTTCATCCCCTTGTGCTGCTGGTAGGGGAGGAGGTAGGGAAATCGGGAGTAAAGTTAAGTCCAGGAAGAAGAGAGGGGTGGGGGAAGGTGTTTTTAAGATTTGGTTTTACTTCTTGTTATCTTACTCTGATTTGATAGGTAATAAATTAAACTAATTTTCACAAGTTGAGTCTGCTTTGCTCATATTGGTAACTGCTGAGTGACTTCTCCCCATCCTTATCTCATTCCACAAGCCTTTTGTTTTATTTTCCCTCCCATGTTCAGCTGAGAATGGAAGGGAACAGAGAGGCAATGGTGGGCACCTGGAATCTAGCCAGGGTCAACCCACCATACTGAAGGAGCATCCTCATATGCCTATTTGGAGTCTTTATACTTTCTTTGCAGCTTTGCAAACACTTTGAAAGCCCAAATCTATTATGTCGGACACATTAATTTGCCCATTATTCTACTGACGTGTCTGAAATGTTGTCATAGGTCTTTACTGTGTCTTATTGTGGAGGGAGCCAATTATTCTAACTAGCATATGTCCCTAAAAAAGTTGCATAGATAGTTTATAATTCCATTTTTAGCTCATGATATAATCATGTTTTTATATGGAACAACATCATAGTTACTATTAGTACTGGGTAGCAATGGCTCATTATTGCAAATGAATTTGAAGCAAGTGGATTGGGGGAAGGATGACAATCCTTTCAGTGTGGTGACTTCCATGAAGACAGGCAGATTTTATCTATGAAATAGGCTTAGTAACTTTTAGGTACTTTTTAACGTCCGTCCTTCCAGACAGGCTGAAGAAGACAATGTTGCCAGGAATGTTTATGAGTGTGTGTACATTTTCCAAACAAGGTTTGGAAATACTCTCCTCATAGGCTGGAACAGTCTTCTTTATCATTTTGTGGTTAAAGATACTATCTAAGAGTTAAATTAGTTATGAAAATGAATATTGATTTGTGTTCTTAATGTAATAGAAGCAGAGAATTAAATAGAAAAAGGAAATAGATCTGACCTTTAAATGCTGGAATTGCAGAGTTTAGATGAAAACTGCCTTAGTTTTGTTTTGTTTTTAGAAGATTTACAGATAACAGATGAGAGATCAAACCATTTTAAACACTTGATGCATATTGACAATGGAGGCAAAGATTTTTTTCATAAACTTTATGCATTGGCTATTATTAGTTTAAGCTTATTCCTGGTAAGGTTACACATTTCAATGTAGAAAAACTTTTCTTTGCATTACATGAAGCTGCCTTTTGCTTCTCTTTCCTAACTCAGGTTCTCAGAAGAGACAAAATATTTTTATTGTACCCTTTTCTACTAGACAGTGGCAGAACCTTGCTCCTCATGTGTCAAAGCAGTGGTTTTATAACTTAATATTTTAAAACCAGATGCATTTGGTATTTAACTTACTGATATGTCCTTGTGACTGAAGTTTTTGATAGGATTGGTGTCTCTATTCTGTTATTCCAGTGACTCTCTGAAAGATGATGGAATACCACCATATAACAGCAGTATCTCCAGCTGCAGC
The DNA here is from genome assembly GCF_036250125.1 of Pseudopipra pipra. Lineage (NCBI taxonomy): Eukaryota > Metazoa > Chordata > Aves > Passeriformes > Pipridae > Pseudopipra > Pseudopipra pipra. Next base: position 13,160,231 of record NC_087554.1, read on the forward strand.
AATGGTAACTGAAAACCTTATCCCTGAGTCCTGTCTCTTGTTAGCACAGGTTGCCAAAGTCTTCCACTCACAGAAAGAACAGCCCAGGTATCCTCAGGTTCCATAAGACCTTTATCTCACTGTAATCACCAATATTTCCTCTCAACAAAAGTTTTATTTCTTATTTGTGTATCCCTTGCAACATTTCCAGAAGCTATGTTTTAGAGGCTGCCACTGGTGCCTCTCTAATGGTGTGGCAGGTAGAATTTGAGGTAAAACCTCTACTCTTTCAAAAGTTTATAATTTAGCAGGTGAAATACACTTCTAGTTCAGTTGCTTGTGATAATATCATAGAGCCATAGAATGGTTTGTGTTGGAAGGGGACCTTGAAGATCATCTAGTTCCAACCCCTGCTATGGGCAGGAACACCTTCAACTAGACCAGGTTGCTCAGAGCTCCAGCCAACCTGGCCTTAACAATTCCAGGGATGGGGCATCCACAACTTCTCTGGACAACCTGTTCCTGTGCTTCACCACTCTCATAGTAAAGAGTTTTTTCCTAATATCTGATATAAACCTACTCTCTTTCAGTTTGAACCCATTCCCCCTTGTCCTGTCACTACATGCTCTTGTCCATTTTTCCTGTGGGTTCCCTTCAGGTACTGGAAGGCTGCTCTAAAATCTCCCAGGAGCCTTCTCTTCTCTAGGCTGAACAATCCCAATTCCTTCAGCCTTTCCTAATAGGAGAGGTGCTCCATCCCTTTGATCAACTTGGTGACCACCCTCTGGACTCACTCCAACAGGTCAAACTAAAATTTCACTTGGTTGTTTCTCACAGCCAGCCAACTTTAAGCTGATCATGCTCCATCAGCCTCTTAAACTGTGCAAGAAAACTGCTTTCTCCATCAGCCTATGGGATCTCTAGCTATGGATGCAGGATTAAATTTTCGTATGGGTCTATTCACTTCTCCAGCCAAGTTTTGCCATCTAATCAGAAATTCAGCCTGAAACCTGATGGGTTTCAAAAGGTACAGGCTTCAGTGTACTGACTAGGAAAGCCTGCAATTTTTGTATCAGGTGACTTTTGCTCTATACCATATAATGACCTTATTTAGTGTCCCATATCTCTCACAACTCACTATTTTCTCAACTTCTGTATATCCAATTCAGTTGGCATTTATCTGGTGAGCCAAATATCTTTTACAGCACTGACAGAGTACTTTAAATTGATATAAAGTGTACCTATAAAGCCCATTTATATTGCCACAGAAGTATGAAGTGCCTTTAAGATAAAAAAGAATCTAGACTTAACATTTTCATGTCTTCGGTTCTGTCTGAGGTTAAAGTTATATCTGGCAAGAAGACAGGGAAAGGCTAAACTTTCTGTTTTAGCAAGTTTTCAGTGACTGCATAGAAATGAAAACTATATAAACCTGCTTAAGTTAAGGGATTGATTGGTAAATACATCTTCTAGAAGCTAGAGGGCACAGGAGCCACAGAAAGTCTCTGGTATAACTCAGTTACCAAGAGGTGTGAGTGAGTCAGAGTAACTTTTGAGTCTTTTCACATAAAATGGCACTTGCTACTCAAGTTCAAACCAATTTTGTTCTCTCTCTAAAGAGAAGTTACTGAAAATGAGAAATGTCTTTCTGGATTTTTTTTCAGATGGTCTAAAGGAAAATCAATTATTTGAATTGCTATTGGTCTAAATGAAGATGTTAAATATGCTTCCCATTTTTAATCCAGATTAGTTCAGTAATAAATTTATATTCTGCAGGAGCTCCTATTATTAACTGATAAATATTTAAATGGAAAAAGTCAAAGGTAAGTTCACAGGCATAGGAGCATTGCTCTTAAGCGTAATAACCACAAACTTCAGATTTTCACTTGTCTAGCTGGTCTGGTCAAAGTATTTGATAACTTTTCTTCACCCCTACACAGTATCTCTGTGATAACGAAGTCCTACTGTGTTTTATGTTACAAGCCACATGTCTATTAGAGTGATACCTGTGTGAGAGGGACACTGGCAGATTTTTTGCTGTATACACCAATCCTTATTTTGTTTGCATTAGAGAATAAAATTCACAGGCCTTGCCCTAAATATGTAAGAGGAACAGAGCATCCTGACCTGCTCTTGGAAGACCTCCCCAGATTCCACTGTGTTTTGTTTTCAATTCAAATTAAGCCTGTGAGAGAAAAGAACTTTGCCACAGCAAGTAAAGAAGATGCATGTGTTGATTAATTTCTCAGGTCAGTTGACTTTCTCATTAACAGAAAATCAGAGGTACTGTGAGTTTGTAGGACTCCAGCATCACAGAAAAAGATTCCCCCCAGCCTTTGTGAATTGCTATGTTTTCCACGGGTTTTATGCCTAAAGCCAGATGAGTGCTGAACCCTGGGATGATATTGCAGTAAACAAAAAAAGACTGATGGAGTAATGAGACTCCACTGAATTATTCATTGGGTTCTAAATGATGCAGAGAGAGTTATCACAGTGAACAGCCCTGAACACGAGACCAGTGCCAGGCACAGCCCTGCCTGTGCTACGCACCTGACCTGTTTTTCCAGGTAGGCATCCACAAAAATGAATGTCTTGTATAAATGAGCTGGAACAACTGTGTTTGGTAGCTGTCCAAGAAAAAGAATAAGAATTCATCTAAGAATAATCAATCTAATTCCAAAAAAAGCCTGGTTAAGTGCATGCTCCAGTGCAATGGACATAAAATTAAAAGCACATTCAAGGACTTTGCTGCAAAGCAATGGACTTCTACACATCTTTAAAGAGAAACACATCTTCAGGCTTGTTGGCTGAAATCTGATGATGGCTTATAGTAAATATCACACATAACTGCAAGAACACAGAGTATGTCAACACAGAGTGGTTTACAAAAACCAGTGTGTACCAATAACACAATTTTAGCACATGAAGCATTTTCCCAACTGGCCTTTGGAAGCTGAGGAACAGTACAGCCTCATCCAAAAGGTAGGTATCTTGAGATATGGTACTCCCACTGCTGTCATGGTTTGATAATTATCAGTGATGTGTTAATGTACTGAGTAGGGAAGTTAAAAGAGGGTGTCCAGCACAGAGAAGCTGTAGTAGAGAAAATTGTGATAATAAGGTCAATTGTGTTTATAAAATGAACTGGCCTTTCAAATAAAAAAGTATTTGGAAGTTTATTTTTGATGGTTCTGTGAAGGAGTTTCTTCTGAAGCCTGCCAGTAGTGGTGTGAGTGAAGCATTGTTTCACTCTACAGCTCTGGAAGAAAGATCACATTGGGGGTGAGGGGAAGGTAGAAACCCCTCTGTAGAATGAATTTGGAATCCCACCCTCCCACCTTCCCAAAAGAATGTTTTTTCTTCAAAACACTATCACAAACTTTAGTGGAAGCATTAAAAGGTTCAAAATTATCACACAATAGTCTGATTGCTGGTATCCACTCATGGCAGAGAACCACTGGCAGGGAGAATCATGCTGTCACTTCAGATTTGTTCTGGGCTTGAACGTGGCAGTGATGACAGGTGCTGTAAGAAAATAGTGGGTGATATCACGGGCTTTGAGAAACATGCAGTGTCACGAGGGCTGAGGAGTTATAAAATACTGTTCATTGGGTGCCATCTGTGCTGCCTATTCAGTGAGGCAGAACCTTGTAAAAAAAGAAAGAGTAAAAGCGTAGAAGTCAGGGCAGCAATTTGAACTGGGCAATAACGAATCAAGGGAAAGCTGGTATACTCAGGCTTTCCTCTATGTGACTTTGTAACATAATGTCTTTTTAACACTGTACTATTATAACATCCAAGTATATATTAAACAAGACAAAATGGGAAGATTTTCCAGAAAATCTTACTTTGGGATACCTTGGCAAAACCCTGATTAAACTTCTTGTTTCGGGCCACAGTTCTTGTATGGGTGGGAAGAGCACGTGGAAAACTTACCTTCTCTGCAGAGCTGTCAGCCTAGGTCAGGCTGTCAGAGAAATGAAAAATTGGGTTTCCTCTAACTTTCTCTAATGCTTGTACAGCATTAAGTTGCTAGAATAAATCCAAGAGGGAGGCAGAAAAGGAGAAAGGAAGCTCATGTTTTCTAGTAAGAAGATTAAGAAAAAACTTGAGTGGTGATTGTGCAAGGACTTTGGTTGTGTCTTGCTGTAGGCACTGCCCAATTACTGTGGGGGGCAAGACAGAGCAAAGCCTAAGCAGGGACTGAAAATACACACAATTGAGACTATGTAAAAAGTAAAATAGGAGGAGATAAACTGGAGAGGGCTAAAATTCAAACCTTTAATTCCAAGAGAGAAGATTATTCTGCTTCTCCCCCTTTCAATTTTTGGGTGGCCAGTCCTGACTACCAGCTGTATGGAGGAAGAAATGTGCCCTAGTCTTAACAGAATTTGGGATGCTGTTTAATCTGCATTGTTGTGGTTTAACCTGACAGGCAGATAAACATTACACATCCACTTGTCCCATCTCCCCCTGATGCCAGTCAGATGAGGGAGAGAACTGGGAAGAAAGAATAAAATTTATGAGTTGAGATAAAGACAGTTCAATAGGAGATAAATGAAAGGGAAAATAATAACAATCATAATGATGATAAAAGAATTAGAAAACACAAAACAAGTGATGCTCAGTGCAATTGCTCACCACTCACCAGCTGATGCCCTGCCAATTCCTCTGCAGCAGCCCCTGACCAGCTTCCCCCCAGTTTCTGTATTGACCATGCCATCATGTGTTATGGAATATCCCTCTGGCCAGTTTGGATCAACTGTCCTGGCTGTGTCCTCTGCCAGTTCCTTGTACACCCCAGTCTCTGTGCTGGTGTGGTGAGAAGCTCAAAAGCCCCGGACTTACTCAAACACCATTTAGCAACAACTAAACTGTCAGTGTTTTATCAACATTATTCGCATCCTATATCCAAAACACAGCACTGTACCAGCTGCTAGGAAGAAAATTAACTCAATCCCAGCTGAAACCAGTACATGGATGAAATGAGGAAGAGAAAAAAAGGAAATCCAGGCTCAGCAGAAAGAATAGTTTTCGTTGAGTGAATGCAATTGCAGGATGCAACCACAGCCAGTAGCCAGGGATAGAAAAGAATGTTGGTGGTACCCTTAGGAGTGTTAAGGAGCACCGGTGTCAATGACAGTGCTTACTGACCAGTCTGAGCCCTTACAATGAGAACAATTAATACCAGATTCCTACGAAGGTGGTGGAATTTGCCAAGCATCCAAAAAACAACCAGACCATTTTCAGGTCCTGACTATTTCCTAAAGAACTGCTTGACCCCAGGGGCCTATAGCAGCCATGACAATCTTCCTTTGCAAAGCCTCTTAGAATAGTTCCATTCAAATACAGACATAATTACACCTCTCCTCACAATATTATATTTCAAATATCCTCCCAGTAATCAGAATCACTGCAGTGTGTGAGTGAAGAGCTCCTTTATCCTTACAGCAGAAAGCATACGAACTGTTATGAGCTAAAGAAGGTTTATAATGGGAAAGGCTAATAGAAAAGGCTTTGAGGCATCATCACAGTCATGAAAAAGGCATGACCAAATCTGAGTCTGAGAGCGAGTGACAATGCTGCCCCTTTACTAGAAAATGCCCCAATGGAGAGTGACCGAGAACAAGAATCCTCTGCCTCCCCCGCAGAAAATCACAGCCACAGAGAAGTTGTTGTATATTTCAGTTTGTTCCCATGGTTTTAATCTTCTAACTTGCTCTAATTATTCCTGTTCAAGGCTGATTTACGTTTGGCAACTTAATGTTAAAATAAGTTCCCTTTAACAGAGCAACACTCATGCTTGTAGGCAGGATGGGGGGAATATGACGTGTTCAGATGCATTGGGAAGCAGTTTTTTGGCAAAAAACCCTCTCTGATACTGGCAGTGTGCCTACAGATTTTTCCTTATTTGCAGTAGGCCCTCAGTTTTCTGTCTCCCCTTGATGAAGAGCAGAAGTGTTGACCTCATAAGGGATTCCTTCCAGTTTATTTCCCAGGGTTTTTTTGGTGCTAATGCATAGTTTATTTAACAACTGAATGTTTTTTACATAAGCAGTATGTAACACAATAGTAAGCCCACAAGAAGTTTCAACCAGCTGTTCAGTGTTATGCTGCAGCACTCAGAGCTCTGCTTTCCAGAACAGAGCAGGAGTTCTCAGCATCCTCACTCTGGGACAGTCACTTCACAGGTGGGAGTGGGAAATGTCTGACAGCTGTGTAACTAGGAAAGTCTGTAAAACCCCAGCATCTCATAGGAACAAAATTTCCCCAAGTTTTATCAAAATCAGCATCCCAGTGGCTCCCTACTAAGGGAAAAGCAAGGAATTAGCTGCTTTCTTCTTTCAGGAACTGCTTGTCATGTGGAGATGAGCTCAGGGGGTCTGTTGGAAGCAGAGGAGCCATAATGGATGTAATACAGCACATGGCAAAGAACTGAGAGCAGAAAGTTTAATAAACAGCATGGAAATCTGTAGGAAAACAACCTTTGCTGGTTCTGCTGCCTGTAGAGATGCAGGCTTTGCAGTTTCTCTTTGATGGGTGTGTGTTCACAGCACGGAGGTGGGTCAGCTGGGGGGGTGACAATTTTTCCAAATAAAAAGCAACTTGTAGTGGTGGTTTGATCATGGAACAGAAAGTGAGACCACAGAACAAACAAGTGGTTGAGGAATAGGAATCAGAAGTCATAGCCAACTGACTCTAAAGGTCGGACTGATGGGTCTGCTGTCACCTACACACAAAGACACACAAGCAGCATCCAAATTGTGTTTCAAATGGAGGAAGAATTAGTAATGAGTGAGCTCTACACTTATGAGTGTTACTTCAAGAAACTTCGCTGAAAGTCTGCAAAGTTTGTGAACTGTAACCATACACAGAAACAAAGTGAGCTGGCTTGACTGAAAACCTGTTATTTGCTAGATTAGCAGTTTGCAGAGATATGGTTTAGCACTAAGTGAGGGTTTCTAACTAAAAAAAGAAAAATATTGTTCAATAGATATTGATTTGTCTGATTATATGCAGGGTCTATTTAAAGTGGAGACTCGTCTACTTTAAAAAAGAAAAAAAAATTGTAGTGAGTGTGTCCGAGTGCATTTACTGTTGGAAGCATTGGATTCCCATATATTGTTCAGTTGGTTTTAAAATGTATAAGAAGAAATGCATTTTTTCATCCTAAATTGTCTTATCTTTGATGAAGTGTAGGTGATCCCATGTTATATCTCTGGTGCTATCAAAGTAGCATTTGACATAATGAAGGAGATTATACATGTCCCATGGTCATTAATATTTCTGAGGAGAATAACAAAGACTTTTTCTGATAATTACACTGTGGAAAGGGTGCTGGTTCTGCATGGCAAAATGGGTGAGCTGGAGCAGTAGCTCTGTGGAAACCATCCAGGAGTGTTTTCCTGGTCCCACTAAGTCTCCATGAGTTGTGGGGACAGTGGGAATTTGGTTTCTTTTGAACCCACTAATGAAGAGTGGCAAATGACAAATTCCTGCTGGAATTTTTTTCCCAGTTTTCATTAACCTCTGTATGGATATTATTTTAATTAAAATAATCTTGACAGCACCTATGAAAAAGTTGTGGGGGTTGTAACAGTAATTAAATGTGTTGTCAAAAATGATAAGCAGCCTGGTATCACAGGAAGGAAATTAACACTCTGACCAATAATGAAACAGTAATCTTAATCCAGAGGTTTTTTCCTCTCAGAAACTCTTTAAAATGGATGGATTTTAGAGACCAGGCAATTTTGGAACAAGACAGTTAAGCAATCAGTGCCATAAAACATCTCCATTTTAAAAGTCAATGTCATACTGGTGTAATAGTGGCTGATAGCCAGTCAGCAAGAAATGTGATGTTAATTAGACATTAATAGTGCAAAATCTTGAGGATTTTCCTGCATTTTGGATATCAGAATGATTGGGAATTGTGTTCAGCATTAGGTGCTGGTGGTAGTGGAGTTTAACAATGATCTGCATCAGTGCCAGCTGTTTCTTTGGGTTGTCCACTGCAGAGAGAAGGTGCAGATATGCTGGCAGGCTGTTCACTGCTGTGGGAAAGATAGGGTTTGAGAGCCTTGGTGTCTAGGTTATGTTACCACAAGTCTTTTATTGCATGGGAGCTGTGCTGAGCACAAAATACATGAGTATTTTGGTAAATTACAAACTCCCTAAATTACAGTATTTTGCTCATCTTGAAAGCACTGTTTGTCCTTTAGATGAACTGGCATCAGATTTGGGCAGGCACAAGAAAAATCAAAACTTCTGTGCTGGTGCAGACTGGAAGGCACCATCCTCTCCCCCATCGCACCAGGCTCAGAAGATGCAGGTGAAGTTGCCTTGGGTGCCAGAACTGGGTCGTTCTGCCCAGCATGCTCACAGGGGTCTGGTGAGAAAGGCTGCCCGGAAAGGAGCAAGCTGTAAAAACAGCCACAGTGTTACTATGGGAGAGGGTATCAGGAGTCTGAGCTAAGGCTTGGATTCAAATGGCTCCTTGGTAAAAGAGAACTGGGAATAGTTCATCATCTAGTTCATCACCAGAGCTGATATGGGCAGGCTTGTAGGACCCAGAAGTGGATGAAGCTGTGCTTATTCAGAAAGTCTGAGGGAAAAATGAACCTGAAGAAAGTTTATGGTTTCCTGGGCACCCCTCCCTGAGGTAAAGTCTTCTCTATCTGTCACCAGTGAAAGATTTGCAGGTATCCTTGTATCTAAGGATTAAACAGAGAAATTCAACTCCTATGTCAGCAAGAAAAGGGCTGGCAAGTTTAATAAAGATAATCCTGCCTTATCCTAATCCTGTCTTCCCAAATGTAATCCAAGCAGAACTGCACCTTAGCAGTTAGGGCTCCTTTTGCCCTTCTGCTCCATCCCTGAGCTCCAACTTGTGCTTCTCTCCTTCACATTTTCTTGTCCCACTCTTAGCAAATATGAGAATTAAAGAATGGAATGGTATCATGTCATGTTCCTGGTTAGAGAAACCTGCACAGTAATGTGCCTGAGATGTTTCAAAAGGAAAGCAAGTTCCTAGTTCTGCTGAAGCTTTAATAGCCTGTTGTCTTTTCTGGTAATGTGTGGGTACCCATCTACAACGTGCAACTGTCTACACAGAGGTTTTTTTAATCTCCTTTTTTCATCCCTAAAATTAAAACAAGTCTATTTATTCAGTAGAAAGCTGTATCTCACAAGAGCTGTGATCTGAGGAAGAAGAAAATAAGTAGCAAGATGTTAATGGAAGAGCTTATTTCTTGCTTGCTTTGCGATAATGTCCAGCAGTGTAAAAAGACTGGATCCCGTTATTCCAGAGACTAATTCAAAATGTAGTAAGAGATGTCCAAGGACATCCACACTGTAAGGGAACTTGAAACATCCGAGCAAAAAAGCAACATGTAAGTATGGAGAACAGAGGGACAGCAAGTGCTTCTTTTCTTCTCTGTTCAAATATGTACTGTCTGTTCCTCACAATCCTCTAACTTACTGCTGTGGTTCTCTCATGTCTTCTAGTGCATGTGGATGAAGGCTTTGACCTGAGGGATGGTGACAGCCAGGACCAGCTTACTTCTTGGACTAAGTCAGGAGGGAGCTTTCTACACTTAGAAGTAGCATGGAAGGTAACCCAGCAGGCAGCAGTGGCTGTAGAAGCCCTAAGACAGGCAGGGCAGGGCATTCACTCAGTGAGCAGGACCCACAGACTGGGACTCAGAGCTGTAAACAAGACTAAAAAGGGGTATCAGTGCATAATGGAAAAGGGCAGCGATGGAGGACATCAGAGGAGGATTGATGGGAGCAAAACAGTAAGTGTGAAAGGGGCAATGGGTGAGGAATTTGGAGCAGAGAGGAGAAGGCAGCGGAGACAAAAGTTCAGCCTCCTCGATGATGACAGTGTTTTGTGGAATTGAACTAAAAGCTTCCCTTGTGAGGAAAGTCTCGGGTCTGAATAGCTCAACGAATCAGTAATGATGTTCACTGAGTTCCAGTGTCACCTTCCAGACTGAACGTACACAGGAAATGATCATACTTTCTCATTGATATAATAAAAATAAAAATTAAATCCAACAGAAGTGAAACATATAATTTCCAAAGTATTTTCCTACTTCACAAAGCCAGAAGTTTAAAAAGTTTATTTTGTAAGACAGCAATAGGCAACATGTGAAGTATTTCTAAGGTAACAGCTGTGTCGAGTAAAAACACTAACATACCAGACATAACATGGGTGGTAAACCAAATTTTTAGTACTCTGAATAATATCATTAAATTTTTTTACTGAAATTATTTCATTAAAAAAGATCAGCCTACATATGTTGAAAGTTTGGTGTTATCCCACTACTCCTGACAACAATGCTGTTTTCAAAAAAAAAGTTTTTACAATTTTCTTCCAGTAAAGCACATCTGGATTTTTAACCTCGTTAAAAGTTTTCACTGTGCTTTTAGATCAGACTGTATTGTAATGGAATTGTTATTTATCTCCAGATTCATCCAGTTCCTCCTTTCTGGACTGTCTTACATTTATCAGGGTCTGTAATTACATTCCTCTACTAGCTGACCACTACAAAAATTGAAATCCTCACCACAAATCTGTAAAAATGTTTCCACTTGCATTGGGAGACAAAAATAGAATAATTCCATGTCTTTTTGGACGGATGCCTAGCTGAAACTATGCAGGGTTTGACTGACAAGAGGATGTAGTCTTTGCTGAGAGCACTTTCTTTAAGGTTCTTTTTAGTCTTCAGGAACATTTGACTAGATGAATGAGGAGAGGATTTATGCTAGTTTCCTTTCATTTTTGTTAACTTTGCCTGCTTTTTTGTAACTTTTGTCTCCTGCAACAAAATCTTTTCAGCTCATCGGGCTTATTGAATATATAATCACAAGCTGGTAAGTAGTAACTTCAAGAGTTTTGGTTTGAAATGGCACTCTATTCTTTTGTGTACAGCTGTGCTAGAAGACTAAAACCCCTTTGTGCAGATAAGCAAAACCAGAATTATTTAAATGCTCTGTATTTGCCAGGGTTATAACTGTAAAGTGTAGTCTTTCAGTAGTGAATAAATACAGTTAACACATAGCTCAGCCTGCAAATGCAGTGGAGAGACTCTGAGTAAGTTCAGAATTATTTTGCATCTGAGTGATCTCTCCTCACTGTGCTGCACGGCACTTTATCCGTTTCCTGGGGAATGTGGACGGGAGCTTACAATGCACAGCAGGTAATTGGCTGCTTCAGCTGGAAAAGCAGAAAAAGGATATTTGTTGGTATATGCAGAAAGAAAATGAGGGCAAGTGGTAATTACTATTGGGTGATAATATTTGTCCATAGTCTTCTGAGCTGTCTGTGAAATTAAATCTATACTGGTACTTTGTAAGGGTAGTGAGTGTGTTCAATGAGAAGTTTAAGCAGTTGAGCAACTTTTTCTGTCAATGTATTTTGGACTGGAACTTTCATATGCTTTGAATGTGAAAAAGGAGGTGAATATGTATGTGACAACATGGTTTTTCAGAATGCTTTCTTCTGCTGCTCAAGGCTTGTGTTTCTGTGTCTTAGCACACATTCTTGTGTTGTTGCTTATTTTGAACCATATCTTCACTTTACGTGAATGGTCTTATCTGATGTCTATGGTAAGTGAACATACCTCAGCCTTTAGGAACTCATTTCTGTATTTCTAAAACTTGCGTACGCTGAGGCAAATATTTCCTCTTGGAAAGGGAAAGCTATTACTGGGTTAGACACTTTTTCTCAGTTGCACATGTGGCAGTTTCTACAGACAGACCAAAAAGATCTGTAATGGTATATCTGTGTTTTTTGTTTAAAGTGGTTTATATCCAGATGGGGTGTGGAAGCGTGTTGGCAGTGTAAAGTCAGTTGTACCAGGTTCCTTCTAAAATAAGGCCATTTTCATAAAAACTTTTTATTCTCTGCTTTTTCTATTCATGCTTTCTTTAACTAAATGAACCATGTAGTTTAAAGTCAAAGCTGACAGATACTAGAATAACATCAAATCTGTTTTAATTTTCAAAATATTGTGTAAAACCCCACATATCTGAGGTTTGATAGTTCAAGGATCTTTGCATACAGGTAAATATGCATGGTTAATTTTGCTGGAATTCATTGACACATGAATATAGTATTTACTTCAAAAATCTTTTGCAGTTTCATGTTGCAGGACTTCAGTCCTTGGACAGTTTGATTTTGTTTGCTGAAAATCTCACAAAGAACCATGCACACTGTGTTGGAGGTTGAAACTGTGCTGCATCTGTAGAAAAAGACAAACAAAATATTTTATGGATTTGGTAGGTCTACATGGCTGTATGTAGAGAGGATACTTGGAAGACTGAAAAATAGATAACACATTGTTAGCAGTTTACAATCCTTAACAAACAAAGATTTGTTTCCTCCTCTTTGGTAAAGATGAAATCCAAATGTTTCTTTGCTTCTTTTATACACCCTTGTACTCTTTGAGCTGGCTTTAAATTTTCATCAGTGTCATATGAGGTAAAATATGTATTAAAACATTAAGGAAAATGGGGTTAAGACATGCTCTGTCTAATAAAAGATATTAGTATTTTTTGGCAGTCATCCTTTGGCCTATGTAATTTTTTTTCCAAAGGGCACTGACATTGCTCCTGGTTTCTTTATGACTATCATTCTGTGTGTCGATGTGCTTTTTACCCACTGACCTTTTTTATTTATTTTTTTCTGAATGCCAAATGCTTAATGTGTCATTTCTGGCAGAAATTTCTGGTGATCAAAGAGAAAATAAAATGGGCTTGAAGAAAGTTGCTGGAAAGGCACATACAGGATGGCACAGGCATGTAAAGCTCTTTTTTCCTCCTGCAGGAGTTGCATACCAGTCTTCATACCTACTTAATGAACACAGGAGGAAGCACATATTTTTCTTGGGCCTGGAAAGCAAATGTGGTCTCAGAGTGCAAGGTTTACTACCAGTATAATCAGCTAGAGTGGCATGAGAGACCGCGTGCCAACTTTCTTTTGCCTCCTGTGTACCTGGCCCAATTAACTCCATTCTTCATTCTTCAGTCATCTCCCCAGGTAGCTACCTGGTGTTAATGGGCCATAAAATGCATGGCACTGGTCCATATGGAAATGTTTTGGGGTGTAGGGGGTGTCTCAGCCCTTCATGGGTGTCTCTGAGAGCGTCAGAGGTAGAAGTGCTGTCTGAAAGGAAATTCAGAGGACATGTACCTGTACCCTCTCCCTGATTGCTGGAAGAGACACTTTGAATAATGCAGGTCACCAGATGAAAGCTAGATTAGTTTGGGAGAGTAAATTAATGGCACAGAGGACCCAATGGAGTGAATTTCTGTTAAGCATAAAGAAAAGAACTTCAGCTGGGATTAGATACTGTTGTTCTTATCTCTTAAACAAGATTTCTTCCTTGCTTCTTCCTGCCTGCTTGCCTGTCTCTGTATCTCCCTCCCAAGCAGGGATTAACCATAACTTTTCTAATTGGACTTCTAAACGGATTGTGCTTAGTTACAAGTCAAGTAGCTCAGTTCTTTCCCTGCTATCGCTCCTGTGTTTTCTGGACTCTATCCCTCTGTCTGCAGAGGTCGATGGAGTGGGAGGTAGCAGGGGACAGATGGTCTGGTGGAAAGACAGTCATTCTGCAGACATCAGATTGCAAAGGAAAAGCCCTAGGAAGGCCTGAACTTCAGCAGGTGAAGCTCTGCAGGGAGGGAAAGCACCTCGTGCTGTGAACCCAGCAGAAGGAAAGAGATCCACAACTTTGGGGTAGGCTCATACTTGAAAATGCATTGAAAATATTTTAGCAGGCTTGTGACCTTTAAAAGAGATTAGACCTAGTTATTAGTTCATTTCTACCTAAGCATGTTATTTGAGTGAGTGCTCTATATTAAGTGTGACTAGTATGCAAGTGGCTTTTTTTGGTATTTCATAGAAATTGTGCAGAGCCAAGGAATGTATTTGATTACCTATACCTATTCCTTGGGGTCTTCCATGGATGTGTGCTCAGGCTCAGCATATTATCCAGAACATCAGAATTAAAACTGTTGGTTGAAATTGGAGTGGATCAGAAGAGAAGATCTGAGACTCTGCAAACCTTTATGGCTAAGCCAAACTTCTCAGATCCTACCTTTCTTCTGTGCATATTTCTGAGTGTACCTTTGACATCCAGGCACTCCTGTATGGATCTTGTTAGCATAAGGAAGAGGTGTTGCCAAACAAAAACTAATAACCTGGTAACCAACTCAAATCTGCTTGGAGTGATTTGAAGGAGCACTGAAAATTGGAAATTGGATTTCTGACTCATATTTTTCTGGGAAGGTTGTGACATATTGGGATAATACACCTGCTCTGTGTCACTCTTAGTCACCTAGCAAATTTATAACATTTTGTGAATTTAAACCTGTCCAGGTCTCCTGTCATACAGGAAAAACCTGTGGCACAGCCAGAAATGGTTGGGAAACATTTCCTTGGGAGCTCCTGTGGAGACACAGGGCCACTTGTGCCATGTCTGGTGGCCTAAATAGTTGTAATTTCCCTCCTGATTGTAGAGGAACCATTCAACAACACATTTCTCTTCTTACTCTTTGTGTTTGGGAGGAAAAGGGTTATGTACTGCTCTGTATGCCATGCCTAGATCTGAAAAGTGACCACAGCATTCAACAAACCAAATTAATTACCTGATGCATTTCAGGAGTCAAAAATTTCTTCCCAAACATGCTTATTTTTGTACCTTCATCTTCAGTTAGATCAAGTCACAACAGTCAGGTTTTGGTGGTCCTGAGCTCTCTCACATGGAGCTGCACATGATAATTTCTGATGTCAGAATGCCAACTCATCAAAATTGTAATAATTTAGAGTTACGGAGAAAACTTTTTGGTCAGACCTAACAGAGATCAGTGAAAAGCTACTTCTAGAGAAATTATGCTGGTCTTATATGCTCACAACCCAGACTCTGTCACTGTGTCACCCTGGTAGAGCCCTAATGTAGTCAGTAGAGCCTTATTAATTTGACTCTGACCAGGATAGGCCAGAGTAGTACTTAAAACTCGTAGTTTTAAGTAAGTCATATCTACATGAAAGAATAATTAAATCTGGGACCTTGAGTCATACAAGTGCGACTGGAGAGGACTGAAATTACAACCAGAGGTGCTGGCACCTGCCAGATTTAATACAGTGACCTCTCCCTGCAAATCAAAATGCAGCTCACTGAGTTCTAGAATTGTTAGGAAAGCTCAAAACGCCCAGATGGTGATGGGCCGCTTTCAGCCAGAAACAGCTCACCCTGATTCTTTTTGAGTTCTTGGTTAGGAAGGACTTAAAACTACTGCAGGAAGTGAGCTGAAATATTCAGAGTAATAGTTTTCCAGAGGGAGCTGTGCTGACTGAGGTTGAACTCAGCACTTTCAGCTGCTCTTCTGTTCTCTCAAAGTGTGAAAGGAGAACAAACTCACTGGTTGTGGGGTCTCCCAAGGAATGGCTCACACCAAAATCATTTACTATCGGCCTAGTTGAAGCATTTTCATGTGCACCAGTACTCACATCCTTGATTTGTCTACTGGGACACAGATATACCGCCCTTCTCAGTGCAGTGGAGTCAGGGTTAGTAAAAATGTGCTGCTTTATTTTCACTGTTGTAATTTCAGGAGAGTAAACACGAAAAGGAATAAAAGTCAGATCATCTGAGCATTATGGGCTCTAACTCCCGTTAAGGATTTGCCACGAGAAGGTGGTACACCTTGCCTGAGACAGGAATTCTGACTTTGGGCAGGGCTCAAACCCCCATTTCTATCCAGAGCCATGCAACAGATACACCCTCTCTCACCAGCTCTGTGACTCCCCTTGTGAGGATGTAATCTTCCTTCCCCAGATTTTGCTGTGGTGCAGTGGCTGCCAAGGTCCCAGTGCTGCAGGGAGGTCATTTCCAGGGCTAAACACAGGGAGGCAAAAGCTGGAGTGCTAAACAAACCTTGGTGAAAACTGATCATCTCTTGGCTAAACTCTTAATTCCTTTGGCCTGCTGAAGGTCTGCTGAGGGAGCCAGAGAACTCATGCAGCTCTGCAGCCAGCTGTGTGTGCCTGGTGCAGGAGTTAAAACTCACCAAGACAGTACAGCTGTGTCTTTCATCTCCTTCACTTTAAAAAAATGTGTCATTCCATGTTAATTATCCTTTTCATATATGTCAGAATTGATGTATGATTCATAAATAAGAATATTTTACGTGTTGCCTTTGACACTGCATAAGTCAGGCAGTGACATGGCACAGACTGTATTTACAGAGCCCGTATTGCAGGCGAGACCTGCACTGGGGTCCTGACAGCAGCATGCAGGGCTGGTGACAAGGTATAAAAACTTAAATTCAAAAAAGTGTCTTGGAAGCATTTCTCCAGAACAGAACATTTTGCAGGTGCTGCATTTCCAACCAGTGAGGCCCGCATTAGGAATAGCTTTTCTGTTAGCTAATTTTTGTCCTTAAGAGAAAGCTGCTTCCTTCCTCCCCTCATTTAATTCCTTTGCTGTTTTGACCTTCACCTGTGTGACTCGCTCCCTGAAATCCTCTCGGGAGGATCAGTGTCAGTTCTAATAAGCCAGCTGTCACTTTACACCAAACAGAAAGTAAGTGTTTCATTTGTTAAATGGGCCAGGAGAATACATCGGCTTTTTCTACCATCCTCAGTTTTCTTCTAGGGGAAAGTTACTTTTATGTGACTGAAAGTACACAAAGCGGATTTGAAGCTGCAGATTTAAGTGTCTTGAATGAAGACTGTTATGTAAGGCTTTTCTTTATTTATCAGCTGGACTGAAATGTGATCAGCGTTACAGCACAGGGTCTGGGAGCAATGAATTTCCTTGTGTTTCTAGTAAGAAGATAAGGGACACGCTGCGTAAGGAATGCACTGGGAATTTTTCTTTAGAAAGCTGCACAGGAAGGCACAGGAATAGTAAGATTATTGCACTGAGCTCTTGGCTGCTGATGCAGGATGCAACACTGTTGTTGGGAGTTTTGCCATCGCCTTGATTGTGAGAAGGATAGCTTTTCTCTGTCACAGCTTCTCTTGTGTTTGTTTATTGCTTCCCTTCTGCTGCTGTTTAGTGCTGACAAGCACAACCTGTGCTTCTCTACCAGCTTGCACAGGTGGGTTAGATTTACGTTACCAACCTTGGAAAGTATTTAGGAGTGGCTGTTGAAGGGGAACATCTACTTTTTTCTGCCTTTCACAGAGAAGTTGGTGTTTGGACTTTGCATTCAGCAGCTTGTGGAGCGTAGTTTTTAAATGGTGCTTGACAAACACGAAGACAGTGCACCTCACTAACTAATCACTACAGTGGAGAGCAATTTGAGACAGGAAGAGAAGGTGGCAGCTCCAGTGCAAGAAAGGAAGGCCATGGCTTTTTATCATGAACCAGGAGATTGTGTAAGTATGGCTATGGTTGTTTCTGTGGATTTGACTCTGTGGTGTGGTTTTTTTAAGCTGAAAACAAGACAGCTTGTGGAGTAAGATGATGATGGTGAAACATCAAGCCCTGGCTCTGCACTTAAACTCTGAAGCCAGACCATCTTCTCTTGTAAAGTAAGGCCTTTTGGTGATGCTCCTGAGGGCACTGGCTGCTCAGCTCTCAGGGCAGCCGAGCCTTCTTGCTCAGTATTGTTTGGAGGTATCTCCACAGCATTGTAGCTATATCCCACAGACTCTTTCCTCTCTATGGGCATTACCTCATGAGCTCTTCAAACTTCTCCTGTCACTGCTGTTCCATGGGAGCCTTTGCCAACAGAGACTAAGGAACAGCAAGCTGCTTAGTGCATGTTACAGGAGGCTGCCCAAGCTTTACCATGGAGATCATCCTTTCACCTTCTTGGCTGCAGAAGTAGGGAGGGCAACTTGTATCTTCTGGGCATTTAGTTTGTCCTTGTTTCATGATCTGCATAGGCTGGAGGCTTAGGGTCAAAAATCTCTCTTTGGTAGCACCCTAATTTATGCTCTGAACTAAATGTTTGCAGTAACTGAAATAGATATCTATGAGAATGATTTCAAGATACTAAAATATAGTTAAGTCTCCAATATACCATCCATCAGGCTGAGTGAGCTTTTAAACTGTGTATGTATGACAAATATACATCTTCTATTCAAGTATCTTTCCATGTGTCAGGAAAGGCCTTAAAAATTTTAAATCTAGAACCCCGTGCTTGGTCTTGCTCAGCAATGAGCACCCCTAAATTGCAAAGAAGTGGTTCTGTCTTTGTTGGTTAAGATTTTATGTTGGATAGGGGTGTATTTGATATTTAGGAGTGTGGTTCTCCCTCACACCCAATCCTCTTGGTCACTTCAAACAACTACAAAGGCGGAGGAGGCTACCTAATCTTTAGAAAGAACGAAACAAAAAAGCACCACCAAAACTTCTGGCCATAACAATACCACACCCTAAAAAAAGTACCCTCTGGCCCTTAAGCTGCACAGCTTTGAATAATTGACTTTCTCACCAATGGCTCAAGTTTGTGGCTTTTCAAGTGAATGGAACCAGAACTTACAGAATCATTGTCTGTTCAAGCCACTGCCCATGTGGGAAGCGGTGCTGGGATGATGAGACAAAACTTTCTGTAAGAAAGGAAAAACAGATAGCTTCATTTACAAGAGATCTAGGATTAGCTTTATTTTAAATATAAGTGTATATATAAGTGTATGACTATACAAATTTATATACAGAAGCAACAACAGGTAACTGGCCTGTAAAATGCATAAGCAATAGATGTCTTTCAGCATGCACTATCTGGATTTAAACTTAGAAAAACAAAGAAGATTTTTTTATGGTTAAATCTCATCATGTGAGAGAAGTCAAGTAACTGGTAGACTTGGTGTAAATCCTTGTTGCTAAATTTGGAAAATAGGCAACATGGAATTCAAAAGATAGTTCAGGCTTTTTATTTTTGATAAAACTTGGTCTGTGCCCCTCCCTATGGATGTGGACACAGCTACTAGTTAGGAAAATGCAATGTTCCCTTGTGTAGGTATAAGGCTATGCAGACAGCTCTATCAGTATGCTCTGAGAGTAGTGAAACTGGACAACTGAAAACTTGTTGATGTTGAAACAAATTGTGATTTGTGAACTCAAGCTCTTTTCTGAACTTGAGATTTCTTCTGTGACAGTCTCTGTCCTAGAACAAGAAGCCACAGCATGATATAGCACATTTTACGTACAGTGAGTGTGTCACAGAATTTTATCCTATATATAGGGGGTTTACTACTTATAGTCTGCGTATATGAATTAATAAAATACAGGTTTTCTTCTTAACAACTTGTGATCCAGATAGGGGTTTAGGGCCTTATCTTGGGACATTACAAACACCTTGGAGGAGGAGATGTAAAACATCATCATGCTCAAATAATTTTACTTTAAATATTCTCAACTTTCTTGGCTCAAACACCACCTTACTCTCATCACTCACATTAGCCTTTCTACAGTCCAGTTGCAAGAGAACTTTCTTGGCCAGAGAACTGCCTTTCTCTGTTCCATGTGTCAAGGATTAGCTGGTTTAGTAACTTTACATTTCCCTTTCCTAGCTGTATTCCTCTGAAAAGTGCTGTTGGTAGGCGCCCATAGCAATCACTGAGTACGATGGTCCTGAGTGCCCTGCTGCAGAGGTACCAACTTGTGCAAAGAAGTAGAGCTGTTTCAAAATGAGTTACCTAAAGAAAAAAAACAAACAAAACCAAACCTCAACTGGCTGGACAGTCAACATGAGGTGATTTGGTGAGGAAATGAAAATAATTGGTGTGTATTTTTTTAGTACAAAGTGTGGTTTTGGAATTAATAATGTCTCTGAAGGTGGGATAAATCTTAAGTATGCTTCCTTGTAAAGTGTCCTCTAAGCTTTTGTTGCTATTTTGTTGTCCTCTACAAATGGAGAAGCAATTAACTGCCTATGAAATGCAGGATTTGGAGAGAAAACTTCACACCTCCTGAACCTGTTTAACTTTGAAAGTGATACTGCTTCTGTGTGGCTGTATGTGCTACATGTGTGAATCCACCTTTGTACTTACAAGCTGCAACTGAGTTTTTGCAAGCAGGGATGGACATTTTTGTTGATTCCCACTTAGAGGTTGGTTTCCTACACCTTGGAAGAGAGGGCAATTTTAATTTTATTTATTTTTTCTCTACTCAACTAGGTATAGGCGTGCATGTTTTCTGGTGTTTTTAAAGGGGAGAGTGGAGTATATAAAACAAAAAAAGCAGCTTGGCTTATAATTACTGTGTGAGCAGAAAATGTGTTCCCAAGTTAGGATTAATATAGCCAACACCTGTGAGCTTGTTTCAGTCAAACAGCAGATGCTGTAAATTCCTTAGTAAGTAATTTGGAGTTAATATTCTTCTTCTGAGTGCATAGATCTGTCCTCACCCCCACTTTCTTTCTCTAAGCCCCCGAGATCTACTTTCCCTTTATGTCTCAAAAATGACGCCAAGCACCCACTGTCTGTCAATCTAAAAAAGTGTGCAAATTCCCATCAAGACTTTTAGAATAGCTGTGTTCAGTGAAGATTGTATCCTGTTGGATCTGTTAATCTCTAGCAAAAGTTGAGTTGGGGTTTATACAATTATTTTCATAATATCATGCAGGACCCAACGCACGTTGCAGAAAGGTCAATGATGAAACAGGCCTGGGTGCCACATGCAGGTCCAAAATGAGGTAACAGTAAATTGTAGTGCTGGTAAGTGTCTTGTTGGTGTTGAAGGGTGGCAATGTAGTAAAAATAGAGTCTTTGTTTTGGTCTGAGTGTCATTGTTTTGTGCAGATGTGAAAGCAGAGAAAAGATGTGCTGTAAATGGCCAGGACTTTGCCAACCTTTTAGAGTAGTTTGTTCATAATAAAGTATAAAAATGGTGAAACAGTTTGGTCATAGTTATGAACATGCCACTACTGCATTTTGTTTTTAAACAAAAATAGGACAAATATGAAAAATGAGGATGACAGAGGTGTCTCTTCCACTTGGATCATTTAAGTTTCTAATGTTTCTGGATCCTCCATACTCCCTTCATGATGACCACTGAAAATCAAGCTACCATCTTAATTTTAATGCTGCTCTGAGCAAGGCAACAACCCAGATGAGGTTCAAAGAAGATTGATAGAAACGTCCTGGTTGTATGCACAACTCCTCATCCAAACTAAAGCCAAAGATGGAAGGATGCTTTCTGAGTGCTAAGGATTATGTGTTTTGTTACTGCACTAATAGACAAGAGCGAGGAATTTACTTTCTTTATGAAGTAACTTAACCCAATTTTCTTTAGGAACTTATTTTAAGACAGAAAAAGAAAAACAAAAGCCTCTTTCTA
The DNA here is from genome assembly GCF_036250125.1 of Pseudopipra pipra. Lineage (NCBI taxonomy): Eukaryota > Metazoa > Chordata > Aves > Passeriformes > Pipridae > Pseudopipra > Pseudopipra pipra. The sequence continues at coordinate 13,181,512 of NC_087554.1, forward strand.
GAGGTGAAAGTAAGAGTAGGACTTCAGAATCCTATAAATCACTTTGTGAAAATGATCCTGCTCATGGACTAGAGATCTGTTCCAGCTCTCACCAAAAATCTACAAACACAAAAAAATGACCTTCTGATGACAGGATGTAATCCAGATATTGTTTGACTCAAGAATATTCTTTTTTCTTCTCACAGTTTCCTTGTTTGTTTCCATGGATAAACATGGCATCTAAATGAGCTGCTTATAAAAATGTGCATTTTCCTACAGTGGGGTTATTTCGCAGACATCTGGTGGCAGATTTTGGAGCTATTTCTGTGGAGAGGCTGACAATTGTGCCTCAAGAAGAGACAGGAGAATAGTTTGAGATTAATCAGGTTCCCTATACCTTGAGTTGCCCTTCGTGGTTTCTGCCTTTATGATCCTAGTTGGCAGCTTTTGCACTTAATGGTACGTTGTATGGGATAATTTTGGCTTTTCTCTTGAATCTTGTGTTTTTAGGACACAACATAGGGAGATTGATACAAATAATTCCTTCTCCTTATTTGTTTGTATTTTCAGTGGAATTCTAACTGCAGTTGTCAAAACCTGAGCACAACAAGCTACATCACAAAATAATAGAAATTAAAACATTTATTATAAACAAAACAAAACCAATGTTTAGTATTGTGAATCTCTGTACCATTTGCCAAAGGCAGACTGCAGTTTAACAGGCTTTCAAAGTAGAAATGTTAAATCAATCAGACCTATTTCTAAGGAAAATAAATGTAGCAATTCTTATCAGATGAATAAATTGTTCCTTTAGAATATTGTTTTGCACCATTATTGCTTCAAGTAGCATTTATGTAGTCTACTAATGAAAGGTCTCTGTAACAGCTAACACACCAGGTACAAAAAAGGCTCAAAATTCCCAATTTCTTTCAAAAGTGAATACAGTGTGTCAGAAAGGAGAGGAGAAGGGAAAGAAGAATAAGAAGCTAGAACTTTTTTCTTTTTTAAATAATAAGAACAGTGAACTATCCTGGGGGGAAAAGTTCCTATGAAAGGATAATATATAAAGAGTTTTTCACACTACCTCAAGTTTTCTTTGTTAAAAATATATTCAAGTTTTCTAGAGTTTTTTTTCAACTTAAAATACTTTTTTTTCCTCTCTTCCTTCCCCCAGCCTGGGTAACTGCAAAATAAGTTGAAGGAATGAGCACAAGGGTAATTGGTTTAAAGAAAATGAGATGGGGATGCAGAAAATTGAATAATATTGCTAAAGAGGGAAAAATCTGCTTGAGGGAGGCAACTGACCCATCACAGTATTGCAAAAGTATTCTTTTAGCTTCCAGGTTGTATTAACTAAATTGCTTTATTAGCTATTACATATACTAAATATAAGTAACTATAACTCTAGATTTTGGAGAAATAATGAAGTGTGACTTTATGTGCCAAGTCAATCTGTTCATTACTTGTTATGGATCTGATTCCATAAACAAAGTGCCCATCGGTGGAGATGAGATCATATCTGAAATGCCAGATGAGCTCTGTAACGGTTCCAGGTCTCTGTAAAGCAATGCCTGACTCTGCAGTGCCTGCCTCCCTTTGACCTGGCTAATGGCTGCTACATTTGGAAAGAATATTTCAACTTGGTGCCTGTTCCTCTTCTTTTTTCCTCCCCTTTCTTTTTTGCCTTCTCAGAAGGACCAGGATCCTCATGGAGGGGAGGCCTGTAGTTTGGCTGGCTCACTCTCTGATTTATTGCAGCTGAGATGCTTCACAGTTTCTGGTAAAAACAAAAAAGTGCATTTGTGTTAAAGACTTTTTATTTTTCTTTTGATTGCTGTGGAGTTTAACTGCCTCAAACCGGGGCCAGACTCTGTTTTCTGTCTCGCAGTTAAGTAACTCTGGCATTTATGATAGCCTGCAATTACTGTACAAACTACAATTTTTCCATTTCAAAAGTTAGCATTTCTCCACTCTTGCAGCATTATCTCAGATACCACAATTATGTGCATCCTCAGGAGGAGGAAATGGCTGTGGCACATCACGTACTGTGGTGTGGTGAGGGTAGGGAAATGTGTTTTGGGGGTTTCTGTGATAAGTGTTCTTATGAAACCAAATTTTCATAAGTGTCTGACACAAAAATTTAGTTCATTGTGCATAATGTGATACCATTCCTAAGAAGACTTCAGGTCTGCTAATCATTGTTAAGTGTTTTAAACTTACGTGTAGCAAGGTAATTACGAGATAAATTGGAGCAAAAAAAAAAAGTGAATACTCAAGGTCTCATTTAGTCTTGGGCCCTCATGAGAACAGATTCCAGGAATCAAGAAGGACAAAAATGTTTTTCCAAGTAGGCAGTGGTCTCAAAGGTTAAAATTAAAACTGATGTGCAAGGAGACCACTTCCTACAGGAACTGCTAAAACAGCAGATTGGCTGTGCCAAACCTGGGAAAACTGTGCTGTGTTGGATTTGTTTGTTCTGATTTGCTCTTTGGCTTTCTGGAATTTGTAGAGTTCAAGCTGAGATATGTGGTACCTAAAAGCAAAGCAAGAATAAATCCCTATCTTCCCTTTTTGTCAGGGGTTTGCTATTTATTTTTTCAGGCAACGTGCAATCTACATATGACACAGTGCAAGTGGGAAGATGGGTTTCATCATTCTCTGATCTCTGATTAGCTGGGTTCCTGATGGCTTCAGTGTTCTGGAAACCGAGGGATATTTGCACGTGGATTTGGATGTATAAGATCTGCTTCAAAAATAGATGCAATTTTAACAAAACCTTACACAAGAGGCGTATAAATATTTCTGCCTTTTGCCAATGTATTAACTAGGGATTTTGAAAAGCTATGTCAATCTGTCTTTTGCCAAAAGCTGTTGGAGGAACCATGTTGCAGCCCTTTAAGTCTGACAGCTTTCTACTCTTGTAGAGCTACTCTGTCAAGCTAAATGTTTTTAATAAGAGACTAACTTTTTACAGGGATGTTGATTAATTTTTTATTATTCAAAGGTAGTACAAGATAACTGGTGGTTTATTTTTCTTTCAGTTAACAGAGATGTAACAATAACCATGCTTTGATATCAAATGCTTTGATATTTTAATGTACTGGGATGACCACATATTTCAAATTTTGTTTTTTATTCTTTCATGACTTTGAGATGGTAAACACTTGCTTCATTCTGCAAAAAAGGGTAGATTCAGCTGAATTTATTGTTGAACAATATAGTGTTGATTTGTGGAAGAAGAGACTAAAAGTAACAAGGAAATACAGTCCTGAAGCTTGGCTGACACCACTGTTTGGCAGCCCACCTAGTATATGAAGGCTTGTCTCCTCCTCAGGGTTCTTTGGAGCTCAGGACAGGCCTGTCTTTTATTCAATCTGCTTGTCCTGCTCTGTTCTGTGGCTTTGTTCACGCTTGTGTCTCACCTGGTGGAGGGGACACTGCAACCCCTTCCTGCTGCAGCACCACTACCAAAGACCTTCTCTCCCAAAGACCATACACAGTGTTTTATGTGGCTTCTGCTGTAATAAATCACATAAGGCAGCTACTCAGGTAGAGCTTGCAAGAGCTGACTTTTTTTGTCTTGGTGGTGGTTTGAATAGTATTAGTACTCTGTGTCCTTCTAGTATTAATAGGAGAAAAAACAGGCTACAATTTAAAACTTATATTTTATAATGGCTCTAGTGCTGTCTTGAAAGATGAGATTCAAAGACATTGATTTGCAAATTCATTTATACACTTAATGATATATATATTTACATGAAAAGTAGTTAAATGTGCAGTGGTTTCTCAATATATTTATAAAAATTCAGTGGATGGCCAGTTAATAGATAAATTATTCATAAAATGATGAAAAGGTATGAACGAAAGAAGATTCAGTTCTGTAGTTATAAGCAGCAAAGCTGCTGATGGGTATAGAGAGTAACTCCTGTGAGGAGTGGCTGAGGGAACTTGGGATGTTTAGCCTGGAGAAGAGGAGGCTGAGGGGAGACCTTATTGCCCTCTTCAACTACCGGAAAGGAGGATGTAGCCAGGTGGGGATCATCCTCTTTTCCCAGGCAACAAGTGACAAGAAAAGAGGAATTGGCCTCAGGCTGTAACAGAGGAGGTTCAGGTTGCACTTTAGGAAGAATTTCCTCATGTAAAGAGTGGAGCATTTGGAATGGGTGGAGTCACCATCCCTGGAAGTGTTGAAGAAGTAACTAGCTGTGGCACTTAGTGCTCTGGTTTAGTTGACAAGGTGGTGATTGGTCAAGGGTTGGACTTGATCCTGGAGGTCCTTTCCAAGTCTAATGATTCTGTGATACATCTGTAGTCCCTTTAATCTCTTGGATGCATAAAAGCTCTCTTGGAAGCATTGGAAAGTTTTTGCTTTTGATAAACTTAGCACAAGTGTCTAGTGTATCACTTTTACACTAACTTTGTTTGTCTGAGAAGGGGAGTATGGTACCAGGGAGGACAGTAACCTCCAAAGTGTTACTAATACAATCAGTTATTGCCCTTCTGTACAAGTACACAGTGTGTTTACTCCTCTGTCTCCTATTCTCTGTTTATATTTCTAAGCAAGAGAGGGAATTACCTTTAACTAGCCAAAGAAGTAGCTTTGTCCATTTTCATAGTCCTTTGGAAAAAAAGAAGGCAGCCGGATATGGCTCTGATTTAATGGTAGTGGGGTGCAGTCCCTCCTCGAACTGAGCATTGTTTTGTAATATTGACCTGCAAATGGATGAAAACCATGGCATGAATACACTAAAATATAAGCAAACAGTGAGAGAACTCTTGATAATGTTTATGGTTTGTCCAAAATAAAATATTCTTCTGAAATAAAAAGGATGCATCACAGAAGAGGACTTCAGTGAAATTGTTTGAATGCTGAGCAGCTGGCCAAAGTTCAGTGCAAGTCAATTCTGTTGACAGTAATACATCACAATTCAGTGCTGATCAATATTGGTACATTGCAGTCCTTGCTTATGGCATGACAAAAAAGGCTATTGATAAAAGGAAGCTTTGGATATTGGTATAAAAACTTTTGCACCTCAGTGGATGTAACTGTAGCTTACACTTTTCTGCAATAGCACTTCAGTAGTCCAGAATTCAAGGTGCCACTAGAAATTATAGGCAGTTGTGTCATTAGATCAAGGTATGTTTTTCAACATTGCAGTATCAAAATGACCAGAGGCTAGCTGAGGAAAATGTGCAGATGCTTGTCAGCCACCACACTGTCATCCCCACAGTGTACTGACACAGTGTTCGTGTACTAAAACAGTGTTGTAGTCTTTGCATTGTCCCTTATTACTGAAAAAGACAGTAAAGAATGAAACAAACTTACATATAATCAAAAACAGCCTCAATTTGCTGTCCTTGCTTCTTTTTTTTGTAAATGATAAGCTGATTTTTAGCTGAGTTTGTGAATTTTGATATCATTGCCCCATGTTCAACTTGTTATTATCAAGATCCTCTCCACTTGTACTATTTTTCCTACATGAATCTATGTAGTCATTTGCAAGACTGTTGTTTGCCTACAACTACGTATTTTTGGTACTATTTCTTCATTGCAACACACTTTTAAAGACTTGGTTGCTATGCACTGTGTTTCTAGTATAAAAGCTGGGAAAGTCTGTACAGCATATTGCTTTGTCTCTTACTTTATCATTGGGAATAGATTGCCAACTATCTCTGTACATCTAATTTGTCTAAAAAAAAAGGCACTGGCCAAATTTTCCCATTTTAGAGTTATTCAATTTACCCTAATGGTCTTTAACTGAGAGTTATGTTCACACAATAGAGGATAAAATAGACTGAAAACTTTTTTCAGAGCTATTAAATTTTTGAACTCAATGAGTTCCCATCCAGTCCAGAAAATACACACTTCTGAATGTGTCCCATATGCATGTAAAATCTGGCAACTAGGAGCTGGATTTCTTGAGGCTGTTGGAAGATAAAGGAATAGCATAAAGAGAAAAATGAGGAGAGGAATGTGATTATTTCTAATCTACAGTGATTGAAGGGCTAAATGCCAGTTGTGTCCAAGTGACATCATGTCAAAAGCATAACTGTGCTGAGGCAACTTGTAGGAAGCAGCCTTCTGCATCCACTCAGTAAGAGCACCTTGCTAGATGATATACTGATGATATTTCCTTCTTTGAGCTTGAGGGGAAACAAAACCTTTCGATTACTCAATTTTGTTCTAGAGTACTTTATTTTTAAAAGAAATTCACCCTACCCCCCAAAAAACTCAAACAACCCCCCAGGCCTTAATGTATTTAAGGACATACTTTGTAGCTAAACATTGTTAAAGAGCCTGATGCCTATGCTCACTGTGAATATGAACATGAAAGGGCTGAGAAACCTGCATTGAAAACCCTTGCACTGAGCTAGACATGAAGGGGCAACCCAAGGGAGTTTCAGGAAGTTCCGTCTGAATATGGAGAAGAACTTCTTCACTGTGCAGGTGATTGGACACTGGAACAGATTGCTCAGAGAGGTTGTGGAATCTGCCTCACTGGAGATATTGAAGAACTGTCCTGTGCCATGTGCTCTAGGATGACCCTGCTTGAGCAGGGAGGTTGGATTGAATGACCCACTGTGGTCTCTTCCAACCTGACCCACTCTGTGATTCATTTCGGTGTATCTAATTGACTAAATAGGCAGGACAGAAAGGCAAACAAATAGGAAAAATAGTTCTCTGCTCCTTAAAATTTTTTTTTTTTTTTTTTTTTTTTTTTTAGGATTTAGCATAAGCCTATAGTCCAACAAAGCACAAGCTTGCTTAATTGACAAAGAACAAATCTTAATTAAATAATTTGGCCTTAAGTATATGCTCTATCTCTTCCTGGCTAGACATACATTTTGCAGAATCAGAGTATGAGTGAATCACTGGGCTGTGTAAGAAACAGGGACAGAATCAGACTGGTGCTCTAACCAGAAAACCATGTCTGTCCTGAAAAGTGTGTCACTTCCAAATGAACTAGTGAGGGTAGCTGCTGGTAGAACTTAAGGTGGACGTGTTGTGCTACCACCCCCTAAAAGACATTTAAAAAAAAAAAAGTTCTGAGTGTAAACAGTTGCATGGGGGCTATGTTCTTTTCAGTATTGTTCTTACTGAAAGTTTCTGTGCTAGAGTTCTTTCAGGAGTTGTGTCAAAGGCTTAGAAACCACTGTTACTCTATGTATTTTAATAGCAGAACAGCAGCTGTGCTGAGACAAGCCTCAGGTGACCCATGCACAAACCATGGAATGTTTGGAGAGGTTAAAGGCAAGTGCCAAAGGAAAACAAACTTGATTTCAGTGAAGATTCACAAGCAGCTTAGCTGAGAAGTCATGAGGTTGCTGGCCCTAATGTAATAAAGGACTTAAGCAGGTGTATGGTTTTAAGCATGTGAGGTTTTTAGTTTTGTTTCCTATGAACATCCTTAAGTACTTAGCTGGATTAGGATTCTGGTAAGACTGAAACCCTGGATATATTTGCACATTAAGCAGCATAGGTTATAGCAAGAATTTCTTTCGATTTTCAGTTTTTCTGTAAATTCTGTACTAGAGTTATACTATTTCCCTTTTGCTGTTCTTCCTTCTTGTAGTGCTTGAAAGAGTTCACTGGGTTTTACAACATTTAAGATTCTACATTTTCCTGCTATTAGATAAGCAAACGTCTTTAAAGAGTTTGGGGGAGGGGGGGAGTCCCAACCAACAAAACTCGCAAAACTAAAACTGATGGAAAATACTCCTCTTACAGAGCGTTGAGGCTGTCCATAGAAAGATTGCAGCCTTGTCAAACAAGTCATGGCAGAGTAGGGATTATTTGAGTTCTGACCTGCAAAAAGAAAAAAAAAAGTAAATTTGAGAGCTATATTTGCACTTAGCATGAAGGCAAAGATAAAGCACACCTAGGAACAGCTCAGCTGAGCTCAGTTTATCTGAGCTGTAAGAACTCATAGTTAACAGCAAACCATCATAAATGACATATTAGTTCTTCTACAAAATAAGTGTATTTGGACTTGATTCTGCTTGTGTCTCATGACTGCATTACACACCTCTCTGTGTCTCTGCAGTGATGATACCTTTCTCATTTGTGAAGTTTCTTCATGCTGTTTTTATATATTATTGAAGTAGGAATTGGGAGACTGGACGGCGAACGCTGGATGGATGCAATGAATTTTTCAAGGGGTGTTGGTTGTTTGCCAGAACTAGCCAAATTAAATGGCTAATAATAATCAAATGACTTTTCAGCATAGAACAACATAGCTTTTTTTTCTAGCTGATGAGAAGAAAGCTGAACCAAGGCTGGGAGAGCTGGCATGATTCAGGCAGCAGAACCTGGACTATTCTTGCCCAGTTTATGCTCTTATAACTTGCAGATTTTCTCTTGTTCTTCTAAAACAGATTTTTACACATTGATTATGGGTTTCCTTTGGCTTGAAGGGAGGGATAATACAACAGTTTTTCAGTGCAGAGGGGGAGTGTGTTCCAGCTGTAGGTTCTCTGTCTGCCTGGCTAATGAGTCTGTCTGAGGTAGATGAACTTCAGCAGTTTCCAAGACTGGGCCAGTGAAGAAACCAAAGAGGATGTGATTTCAGAAAGAATTTTACTTAATTTTAAAAAAAAAGTAGTCTGTTGCAAATAAATGCTGTTCTTTTGGAAATGAGCACCATTTCTGCTCTTTCTCCAGCTGGATAGATTAAAAAGTTGGAATTACAAAAGCATACCCAATAAGCTGGCTCCCAAAATATGATACTAGCTGCCTCAGTCACAGCACAGACCTGACTATTATTTTGAGGTTGAGTAGGTTTTCCAAGGGCTGAATTGACCCATTCATTTCTCTTCTAAAAATTCCATTTTGGTAATGAAACATGATCTCAGCTTTCATTCCTAGTTCCAGTGGAAGTAAAAGGAATTGGGTCTACTTTCGGTCTTATGTCAATTGCTGGTGAAGGCTCCAGTTTAATAGTATCTGACACTCCAGCGGTATCCAAATTTTCAGGTTCCAATGTTCACAAAAACCATAAAATAAGTAGAGTGGTGCCATGCATCATTCCTCCCCTTCCTGGTGAGCCTATTAATTCAGTGATGGTAAAGCATCTTGGAGCAATTCTTTGACGTCAGCTCTCCTAGTGTGTCTTTGTTCAGGTTACTGAAGGGGGAGCACATGGGAGGTATAGCAATGTCTTGGGCAGTATGTATGGGGTTTATTTATTTTTTTGGGGGGGGGGGAAGTGTCTTCACTCAATGCAGTATGAGATGCAAGGTGCCTATGCAGGGCTAAAGCATTTAGTACTCTCTGACTCTCCACTCTGCAGGCTGGCAGTGTGTGGAAATGCACTTAACAGTCCCACAGATAGCTTGAAAAAGTGGCTTGTAGGATAAATGTCTGCTTGTTTATTAGGGTGGATTAAAAGACAGGAAAGTAAATGTCATGTCTAAGTACTAAGCTGTGCTGCTATGCTGTGTAAAACAAATTGAACTTTACATCTATATTGCATTAGTGCACTGCCTTCTTGGTTCTTGATTTATGGTTTTGAAAAATACTTTTAAGCCTTAATGTGAGCATTTCTGTAGTTGCATAATTAGAAGGAACAATTTATCCTTTAAAAATGAAGGGATTTTTCTTATTCACTTTTTGGTTTGTGTCATTACTTTTTAAATTTCATGAACTTAAATGTGCTTGTAACTGTTACAAAATGATCTGAACACCACATTCAAAATCTCAGGCTTTTACTGCAAACAAACATTGCCTTCATTCACAGTGATAAGCATATCTGTTCTTTGTTTTCTTTAAGTCAGACCATTAATTATGGTACAGTTAATATGGTGTTTTACTGATCATGAAATGTCAATTGGTTTTAGTCAAATGTTTTGTGTGATCGAAGTTGTCTTACTACACAGCTCACAGTAAATTATTCCTAAAGGTTTTGGATTAAGTTGCAAAATTTTTGTAAAAGCAGCTAAATATTTTTCTGTTTTATGTGAAAAATCTTCAAATTATTTTGATTTTAAAATTATACTTCATATACCCTAGTTAATAGCAACAACAGAAAAGATTTTTTTGAACTAGCTTGTTATTGATAAGTTCTTAATATTTACAAAATTTAAATTATATATCCTGCAGAGACCTTTATGAATCATAGTTTCATCTTATGTGCTGATCCTACAGGAAAGCGGATTTTCACTTACTGGCCCTATGCTGCAAGATAAAAGCAAGTGTGTGGGGGAAAGGAAGTATAGGATTTACCACTGAGTTTTTCTGTGTGGGGCAGTAGAACCCTGAGACGCTGCCTTTCCCCAGGGATAGTTTGCTGTGTTGCATATGCTGAGTTCTAGTTCATTTCCTCTTCAGGACAGAGAGGAAAAAATTCAGAGAAAGTACAATATCTGGAAATCTACATTAAAAAACTTGGGCCACAGCATAGTGTTTTAAGATTCCAGCTCTCTGTGGCAAGGGGAGTGAGCCGTATTTTCAGCTGGCATAACCTGGCACTGCTCCATGATTGCCATCTCTCATTGGCATCTGTGTTGTCCTCCAGTAAAACAGATGATGTTGATTCACTGTAGGTTATGTTCCTAGTGAACCTATATTACAACACGACGTTTTGATTCAGAAAAGTGATTTTTCCAGTTCATATGTCAGATGTATGCCTTGTGTTACCCTGGAATCCATATATTTGACCTAGAAAATAAGTGTTTCCCAGATTTAGAAAAGATGTATTTTTTTTGTTCTTATACTTTCTGTATTTGAAAATGGGATCTCTTGAATCTGATCTGATTTCTTGAGAGTTATTGTCCTTCAACATCTGCTTCATGAGATCTACTGGCAGGTGGAGGAAAAAAACATTTTTGAAGATTTGTTCACTAGGATAAAATGGTCTGTTCATCATTAGCTGTCTTCAGAAGACAGATGGAGTACCATCAACAGATTAAATAGGTGGAAAATATCTATGCAAGAACTCTGCTGCAATCAGAAACAAAGCTTTAAAAAAATATTGTGAGAAAGTCTTTGAGGGCTGGCTGGGTTATACATTTTCCCAGGCGCTGCAGTTGGGGAAAACCAGCCTGTTGAGACTTAAGCACATGAATAATTAAAACTTGGTCAACTCATTCTCAAAGATCAAGGTCTGAGTAATTTGCAAATGTCAAGTTTCTTTATATAAGCAAACTACTCTGTCAAGCACACACTGCATATAGGGTTTGAACATGCCTTTTCAGTCCAAGTGCAAGGGCGTTTAAAGTGTTTGATTGTACTAATACTGGACTGACCTTTTGGTATTTTGTTTTTTCCACCTCCTGTTTGTTACAGGCCAGGTAAGGTGTTTAAGGATTGATGCCTGATTGTGTTTTAAAGGCAACATTCATTACGAGTCACAAAAAATCATTTTGATATTGTGTGATGAAGCAGGCAGATGAAAGGGTTGACGACAATCCTTGCCACAGCAGTGACAGTCTGAAACATGTGCTCTTGCTTCTTGAACTTGTGTCTTTTTCAGTACCAGTTTAACATAGTAAAATTTAAACAGAGTAGGCAAAAGGCAGCTCCTAGGAGTCTGTAGCCACTAATACCAGGTCAAGCTGATGACTGGGGTTATATTGTCTTTAAAAAACATGGTATTTAATGACAGTTTTTGTCTTGGAGCCTGAAGAGTTTATGTATATTGGATTCTGGAACTCCTGTTTCAAAACACAGCATTGAAATGACAAATTTACTCCTTGCCTGCTGGAACGGGCTTTTGTTTTGGTTTCTTTCTAAGCTGTTTAGAACTGAAAGAAAATGAAGATAGAAGAATACCTAACCTGTGCTGGAAACTTTGGGTTTTTTGCTGCTTCTGTTAGCTAGACAGTATGATGTACTACATCAAGGAGCAGATGTTCTAGGGATTGTATTTATATAAATGCTTGAAGTTTTCTGCCAACACTGTGATGGGTCATATTCAAAACAGTGCAGGCAAGCAAAGTCACTGTTATCTCTGGGACACTCTGTTTCCCAGAAAAGCAGAGCTAGATGTGCCAAAGCAAATAATAGTGGTGAAGATGGTGATCTGGCTGCTTTAGTCCCTCCACACACAATGCTTGCATGTTTACATGAAATCCTACCAGAAAGGTCTGAGCGGTTGCAATAGCTGTACTGAGAAAAGAAAGTGAACTTGAAACACTCTAGATGGTGATTTTTTGCATATTTGATCTGTCGTGTCTTAAGAAACATGCTTACCTTTGATTTTCCTAGATCTGATTTCTGACCCTTGCAGTTTCTCCTTACTCTCTCCCACAGTCTACAACTATTCTGCCAAATGAAAATAAAAAAGTATACTAACTACACTGAGGAAGTGGTTTCCTTGGAAATGGTGACCATATGAAAGCTATAAATGCTGATACCAAAACTATAGTTGATTGTACGGATGTGGGCCATGTAAAAAAGTAAAATGGGTTCTCTTTGCTAGTTAAAGGGAAAAATCTTGTTGTTGCTTAGGCTTTTTGCCAAGGTGCAGCTAACTAAGATTATTTTAGCTGTGTGATGTGTGAGAGCTTTTTATCTCTTTCTTTTTTATATAAGGCCCTTGTAGGAACATGTCTATGAACAAAAGCCATTCTGATTTCATATTTTCATAGACTTGTAACTGAAAAGGTGAGTGCATACTTTGACAATTGAGCATGGGACAGGGCTTCCAGTGCTGCCTTCAGCTGTGAGTTGGTCCTGCTCAGCTCCCTGACACAGCTACTGTGGTGTCCAGGCAGACAAAAGGCAGATCCTGCTCTTGCTATTCCCATTGCAGTGCTAGTGAGTAGATTTGACAGCTGGAAGTGGTCAGAGGAGCAATTGCTGACAGAAGAGTGGGATGCAAAACTCGGGAGGCTGCAGTGTTGGTTCATGCAGAGCTCTGTTCTTTTCACTTTCTCCAAATGTCCACGAAAACCACCAGAGACCTTCTTGCCAGCCCTGAGTTACAGTACTGATCTACTATGAACATGGTGTTGGTTCTCATCCTGAGAAAATGTAGATCTATGAACGTGAGATGGATAAAAGGTTGGAGCTGGATTTCTCTAGAAATGTTAGAATATGGCCATGGTGCCTGGCACTGCTAAACACCAGTAAGTCAGTGAGCTGCAGAGCTTTACACCCTTCTCTCAAATAGAGATTTGCTGTTGAAATTCAGTTATTCTTCTTCCTTATAAGGTATAAACCTTGGTACTTTTATATCCACTTTATTTCTTTTCACCTGGGACCTTCACTTTGATGTAAGTTGCAAAATCAGTCAATCAATATGTTTCCTTTAAAGGAAAAATCAGGAATGAATATTCAGCTGTAAAAATGCTCTGGAGATTGATATCTAATAGAGATGAAATAAAAAGCAGAAGCTGATTAGAATTCCAGAAAATAAGATATTCATCTATTTATAGGAATTTGAGTCTTCATATGCCAGATTTTGTAATTTAATGCTGAGAACATCCTTGATTTTAAGCACTTCTGGATAAATCATTAAATGAAGGAAAAGTAAAAGCAATGTTAAAAGAGCCAAGTTACGTTGATTTACAAAAGAAAAATGTAGCCAACATGAATTGTCTGGTTGAAGGATGCATGAGTAAAATGGAACACTGTGCTGTGTCTGAGATGTGCTCTCATCATTGTTGAGGCATTGCCCCATGCCAGGGACTTACTGTCTCCAACACAGACTGATGTGCTAAGCTAGAAGCATAGGGTGTAATAAGACTGTTTCATGGTGGATCTTCTTTTGCTCTTGCCTCTCCCATTTCTAGCTTCTAAGTTTATGACTTCAGAGAGCATTTGTAGGATTTGTGAAATGAAGATGACCTCTGGCCACTGAGAAAATGTAAAAAAAAAAAAAAAGCTGGACTTCCACTTCTATGGAGATGTATTAAACAGCTCCTGACATTGTGGGAGACCTGGAAAGCCTCAGGGACTTGTTCTACCTTGTGTTTGGTTCTATTAAAAATACTCTGTATATAATTTTTTAAATCTAAACATGTACGAATTATGAAATTAAGGGCTGTTATAGGGTGACATACTCAGCATCTCACGTGGAAATATTGCCTGTTCATTTGTTAATCTAAGTATTGCTATAGCTAGAAAAGAATGTCAAGGGTTTTGAGGGGAAAAAAGCCTCAAAAAAAAGCTAAGCAAAGCTTGGTGCTCTGTGGGCAGGGTTGGACCAACTAATCACGGTGCCATTTTCTAGCTGATGTGTGCTCCTGACCCGTAATTTCTGTGAATTGTAATGTTGATGCAAATACAGTGCACCCGCATAAGGTGGAGGGAAGTTGTACTGTGTTTTGGTACAACTTCACTGTGGTCTGCCTCTTGGCAAGGGGTGTTCAGGTGCTTTGTAAATAATACTTGTAAATCAGGTCCCTCTGTAGCAGTTCATGTCCTTGTGCACATTATGGACAGGACACAACATGGACTCCTGCTCGAGACAGAAGGGGTTGGCAGTAAATGGGGATGAGGATAAAGGAGCTGTGTGCTTCAACATTCCTGTCCGTACCATCTGAAAGGAGATGATGTCAAGAGACTCATTTTAGGCCAAGTCATTCCTTCCAATAGTCACTCCTATGTTTTTTTGGCAACAGTATGGCCACATTATCAGGCCAGCTTGGCTGTGCTGTCACTGCTGGTGTGAGTGGCCCACAGAGCTGAGCTCCCACCAAGTGCCTGGACAACTAATGCACCCATTACAGCTTGGCCCAGGGAAAGGCAAATGAAGAGCTTAAGGAAAACTGAAGTGCAACATTGACTCCTTCTGCCTCCTCCACTTCAGTGCCTCCTAACTTTTTTCCTACTTCAAGAAACCTGTTCTGAAAAACTGCTCAGAAATATGTATATTTTATACACTCACTATTCCTTATTCAATACTTATTCAATACTCAATATTCCTTATTCAATAACATGGTGTAGTTATGATGTGTTGCAACCTTACTGAGAATGGACCTTGAATGTCGCAGTTCCTTTTACCTCTCCTGTTTGGCTATCTGGAGTGATTTTGGGACTAGAAAAAATACAAAAGTTAATTATTTGATGTGAAGAAGTCTATTTTAGCCAATTATGTTATTAAAAATGTAGATCCAAATTTACATTATCTGTAGTTTTTTTCATCTGTGATTTTTTTTTTTTAATAATTTAGGCTTACTGGGTGATTTCAAGTGCCATGAAAAGTATTGTAATTATTCTTCACTCTTTACTAGATGAAAGATTAGCTTGCAATCTTGTTTAAATCAGTGCCTTTCAGGCAGGTAAAAAAATAATTGGAAATTAACTGTGGAATGTTTCAGAAGATCGTCTCATGTTTAAAGGATATAAGTCCAAGCCAATTCCTTGTACACCAGAAGGAATGTCAGCAGATATGAGCATGTTTAGTCTGCGAGCAGGAGGGTGGACAAGTAAGACATTGTATGAAGAGGTGTAGGTCAAGCAGAGATGGCCACCAGGGACTCAAATATCAGTCTTGCTTTTTAAAGTCTAGAACTGTTATTACTATTCTTGTATTACTACAGCATCTAAAAAGTATTTCAAAGGGAGGAGGGTTTTGAGTTTCTGCAAATAATAATGGAGTAATATTTGGCATAGCTTAGAGTCACTGAAAATCTGGGCTAAAATTTGCTTAATATATTTGGTTTTGCTAGAGCTAGAAATTAAAGTAATAGATATTTCATAAGAGGATGAAGGCAGCTAGTATAATAAGGAACAAATATTGAATTACAGAAAATAGGATCTGGAGCCATAGAAATGCAGACCTCCCTTAGGAATTCAGGAATTGTGTTTAGGAGGTGTTTTGAACAATCTGGCCAGCAATTTTGGCTATAAGGCACCAAATGACAGTTAAATTTATAATAGTCTAGTTATGGTAAACTGGTCTTTTGACTAAATTCATCATTACAAGCAGCCAGCCTGAATTCCTTGCTCATGGAAGTGACTGAATACATGCTAAGAGTAAGAAGGGTTTCATTGTGCCAGCAGCTTTAGAGGAATTGAAAAAAAAAATAAGAAAAAGAATAGTTCATTCAAATACATCCTTTGAATACAGATGCTGGCTACACTTGTATTTTCTGTAGTGTGTTGCTTGCAGTCCCCCAGCAAACCTTCACTTGCTGGCATAGGCAAGTACAGCTCCCATTAAGCTCAGCAGGAGCTGTGCTTGCTGAACTTGGCCCTCTGCCTGTAGAAAATTAAATGTGTTGGCAGGTTAGCCAGAGGATAGTGTTCTTCTATTTGGGATGCTCGGCACTTGTTCTGAGACATTCTGGGCTTGTGGAAGACAGAAATTCTCCAAAATCAGGGCTAGTGAGGAGGGCTCAGACAAATTGCTTCTTCCTTCTTTCTCTGGGTGTTAAATGCTGAGAGGCCTGAGAACTGTGTGAAGCATTTTTACTGGCAGGCTCAGCATGCACAGTAGCCTTTCCTGCACTGTGGAACTCATGTTGCTGTCTATAATAGTGAGAACTTCTCATTTACTTTCTTTTGTGAGTTGGGGGTTTTAGAGGGGACAGCCAGGTCATGGCTTCATGCTTTTTCCTCCACGTGTGGGTGTCAGACTAGAATGTATACAACAGGGATTGTAACACGTGCTCATGCACACCCTTCAGCACCTCGGAAAGAACAGAAGAATGTGTAAAGGGATCCTCAAAGACTATTTTTGTGTTATTGCAGTATGATCATTCTCCCTTATTCTGGGCTGTGTTTTAGCCCCAGCCTGCACTTCTCTAACTTGTTCTTTATTTGATTATTCTTCTGAATCCCCCGTTTCATTTGTGAGGGCAGCTGGGTTGTCCTATCCTGGGATTTCACAAATTAGAAATCTCCCACTCTCCAAATGTCTTGGGACACTGAGTCCTGTTTTGGAAAGTGAAGTAGGCACTTAGCAGTATAAATCCCATTACAGATAAATGGGATTCAGAATTGCTCACGCCTAACTTTTTATTTAAATGGAAATTTTGTATCCTTCTAGCATATGGTCCTGTTTTGTTTTTTTGTTTGTTTGTTTTTTTAAAAAAAGGGATCATTTTCTGTTACTTGAAATTGTGCCTAAAATAAAGCAGTTGTATGAGATGCTGGTTACTAACATTCTTGCACTGTATGATGACTTACTTTCAAAGTTGACAGAATTATATTGTCTGGAGTTACAGCACTTCGGTATCTCTTAGAATGCTTAAAATAAAAATCTGATGCTGACAAGCATTGTGGAGTATATTTATTCTCTTGCTGTGGACTAAACAATTGATTCCGAAAGATTAAAATGCCCCACCTGCCTTCTTGCACACTTCTGTTTTGCCGTGTCAAACAATATAAAATGAATACTGCACTTCCCTCTATCTAATTGAATAATTTACTGTAAATAGCTGTCATTTACTTTAGAGCAGTAGGGGATCATTAGCCAAATGGATGTGAGTAAGTCATGCCTTTAATGCGTTAGAGGGGCCTAAAATGGAATCATCTAAATGGGACCATCAATACAGCATGCTGAATTAAGTCAGAGGCACTTAAAGCTTTAAGTCCTCTTTCTTGTAAATTACATGCTTCCTGGGCAGAAAGGTAATCAAGAACTTGCATAAAATATGGCATCTTTGTTTCAAAGCTTTATTTTTAATGAATAAAATAGTACAATTTATATGACATGATTGGTAGGTATAACTGTGTTTTGGATTTCCCTCGTTTTAATTACATCCCTTCCTTAATGATTGAAGCCTTCTTGCTTGTAAGCAGCTACTTGTGCTGACTAATACTGGCTCTGTTCTGTGAATGAGTAAGATGAGCAGGTAATAAATATGTTTTCTTGACTTTTATGGGCATATGACCTGACAATTATTTGCAGAAGCTGATATCTTGTATATGCAATTTTAGAAAGGTCCCAGTCAATCTTAACTCCTGA
Organism: Pseudopipra pipra; assembly: GCF_036250125.1. NCBI lineage: Eukaryota > Metazoa > Chordata > Aves > Passeriformes > Pipridae > Pseudopipra > Pseudopipra pipra. Next base: position 13,199,349 of record NC_087554.1, read on the forward strand.
ATGCACAATATGTTTTTGGCTTCTTTCACTGCTGAACTCAGTGGCAGGACTGTTGGGTGCTTTAATGCATTTGTTCTTCTCATTGACTCCTCCTGGCCCCATCTAGTTCTTCCACTGAGTTTTCTGTTCTCCTGGAAAAGGTTGGTCTTCCGTTAAATCAGAAGCCAAACTCTCAAGGGCATTCCAAGAGGAGAATGCACTACAAACATTGATTGTCTTGAGGTGAGAAAGTTGATTTAAAAATTATTGCAGTTAATTTTAAATTTGGTGATATGTATTATCTATAAGAATTTTCCTTTTAGAGTTTACTTAGGTCTCTTCAGCCATTCTGTGGCTTCTGAGCCACAGTGACTTTGTGGGAACAAATGGCACGTGTTTTACAAAAAGCCAATTCCCATCTGATTTTTACTTTGCAGTTTTATTCTTCTAATTTTTTTATGGGCTCTCGGATGTTAAGCTTCCTCACCTATTTTTCCATGTTTCTTTCCCACTGGATTCCCCTCTTAATCACCTCCTGTCAATAGTCAACCACTTCACATTTTTTCTAAAATCTATTTCTGTGCCTTAGGCATTCCACTCTCACATGTATGTGGTCTTCAATTCCTAGAACTAAATTTGGGCTGATGTAAAATCAACTTGAGGTTCAAGGCACACCTCCCTGTCCCCACTGCAGGTATAATCTGTAACTGCACTAAAGAGATTTGAAGAATTCGATACACTATCACTTCAAAATGTGGAGAGAGGTTAAATAAGTTCCTGTGTAGTTGTGAGGAAGATGGTGACAACCTTTGTTGTGGAAAGCAGGATGATGTCTGTATTTTCATTCCCTTGATGTAACCACTGCCCTGTGTTTCCTGTAAGTGATTTTTTTTCCACCCCATCTTACTGAATTTTTTATTTTTTTGAAGGTAAATTCATCTTGTGCTTTGAAACTTTTCAGAATTTGCTTATGAACTGCTTTCACTTTTATTGGATGAGTCATGAGTAGAAAGCTCTGTCCTGTAGATCTACCATGAGTAATGCTTAACATTTTCTTGGGTTCTCTTTTAGAAGACTATTAAATTAAAAGAAGAATCTGTTTTTTGATATCTTAATGGAGAATTAGGTGGCTGAGTCTCAGAACTGATTTACATTTAGCACTGCAGTAATTTTAATTTTTTCCTTGCATGTACATGTTGCTGGTCATAGCACTCTATCTTTAAATAAATAAAGATACTTTAGTTTTTGGGACTGCTGTACAAGTACTCATTCTGCTTTTGGAGACAGTTTTCTCATTGATGTCTGTATTGACAGAAGCTACCAGAGCTGGACAATGTACACAAGCTTCAAATGCAGCCTTCCAGTCATGGTAAAGAATATAGTTGATAAGTGCTTCCAGGATTCTGTTCTTTAGCCTGAGTACTGAGAGAGGTCACGAGGTATTTCCCTAAAACCTCTGTTCTGAGTCTTGTCCAGATAATGTGTATCTAAAGAAAAACTATGTACTATTGGAGCAAATTTTTTTACCTGACTGCTCAGGTGGCAGATCCTTCCTCTTGGATGCCAAGGCACTGGCACATCAGTAGATAAGTATTGGAGATACCTAGCAAGTTATTTGACATGCCTGACCCTTAAGTATTTACTGGTATAATGGAAGTGTAATTGGCACAGGCAGTTCTTTGGGTCCAGCTCATGTAAAGGTTGGATTGTTGATAGCATCTCTAAACTTAGGCACACTGAAAATAATGAAAGATGTATTTTCAGGTAGAATGTACACTCTGTCACCCACAGTGGTTAGGGATGTGTCTGTTTTCTTCCTGAGGCCAATTATTGCCTTCAGTTACGTTGGCAATGTTGGGAGATGACGGGTGTTAGGAAATAAGCAGTTTTCTGAGGCTGATCATGGAAAATGGAGATGTCTGAAACTCTTAAATGTGAAACTATCTCTAGAGGAGGTAGGTGGAAAGATGCTGGTAATTTAATAGCGAAATGAGATCTCTGGAGGGATTTGGAGTTTGCTTGGCTACTTCTCTAAATGGGAGATAGTCTCCACAGTCCACATATCACAGATAACAACCGAAACAAGTCTGAATGAAGACTGAAGTTTTCAGGGCAATGGATCAGCAATGTGACCTCTGCTAAGTTTTGGTGCATTCGCAGCTGAAATGGAAGTTCATGGAGAACTTTTACATTTCTTTGTTCTTAGCCAATCTCAGGTGTCTGGAGTGTTAGTAGTGCAGAGACTTGCATTGGAAAGGAGTGAATAGACTGCTTTCCAAATGTGAATCTAATGTGTACCTGTCTGACCTGCAGGGAAACAAAGTTCTGTGACATAGTCATAAATAACTGCAAAGCTCAAGCCAAAGTTGAGGATAAAATCCCCATTGGTCACTGTTATATTTTTCTATGGGGAGGAAAAATGAAGTCTGGAATCTGAGCACTCCTAAGCCTAATGATTAGGAATTCATTGAATTTGGCTGCTAATAGCAAAATCTTGGCTCTAGGACCTTTATTTCCAGCTAATTCCAGTATATCTGTCTCTACTTGCGCCATCACAAACTGTTACAACTGCATGATAATAAAGGGAAATATTTATCAAAATGTTAGCCCTCTTCTGCAGTGAGACCTGTGCTGTTTAAAAGATAATTTTTCTTTCCTTTCAACATCACTTTTTAGAAAATCATGAGGACAAACAATGCAGCCATCCTGGAACAGGCTGTGTAGCAGTTCATTGTGTACTCAAAACCTGTGTGCCAGTTCCTTGCGTCATGGGTTACCGGACATCAGCTGAGGAGCACAGTCAGTTACTATAGTTCAGCTGATAAATGAGAAGTTGTTGAACTCCTGTAGTTTGCTACATATTGGGGAGTTACTGATGCGAAAGAAGACATAGGTCATAACCTGTACGCCTTCCAAATTTGGAGGTTTAGTAATTAAAAGTAGTGACGCACAATCACTTTTTAAATGAAACTTCACAGGTCCCTACTGAGTTACCATATTTGTAGGAATGGCGCCATGTAATGCAGAGTTACAATGTATATTAGTAAGTATTGTTATAAACTGATAGGATGTGCCTTTGACTGTACAGCATGGCTGGGTTTTAAACAAAAGACAAAATCCAGAAGGCCTAACAAAAAGCCCTTGTTGCTCTACATTAATATTTTTTGTCCTTGTACTCAGTGCAAGTGGCAAATACTGGGGCTTGCTTTCCCATTTCCACTGAATCCTTAGTCATGCAAGTTTTTCACTGATAGACATATTTCTGGAAAAGAGCATTCAGTTGTGTTCTCTCAGGACCATTAATGTTGCAAGCTCACAGGTGTGCCATAGTTCTTCACATGTACATCCATCAACATCCAAACTTCACTTGCTAACAAAAAATACTCCTCTCCTTATGTTTCTTATTGTTTTGGTGCCTGTGCTCCCTTCATTGGCCCTTCTGCACTAAAACTTCAGCCTATGAATTCAGAAAGGGGGAAACGTTAAAAAAAACCAAATTAACAACATCATCAACAAAAAACACAAACCCCAAAAGTGCCAAAGAAAACTGTGTCCTGCACAAGGCCAGGAGTTGGACTCAATGATCCTCATGGATCTGTTCCAACTCAGCATATTCTATCAACCACATTGCAGTCTACAGTCTCCTCATGAGGGGAAGCAGAGAGGGAGGCACTAATCTCTTCTCTCTGATGAGCAGTGACAGAACCCAAGGGAAATCATGGAGCAGTGTCAGGGGAGGTTTAAGTTGGATACTTGAAGAAGGCTCTTCACCCAGAGGGTGGTTGGACACTGGAACAGATGAACAGATTCCCTATGGAAGTGGTCACAGCACCAAGCCAGCCAGAATTCAAGTTCAAAGCTTTGGACAATGCTCTCAGGTACGTGGTGTGATACTTGAGGCTGTCATGTGCAGGGCAAGGAGTTGGACTTTGATCTTTGGGGTCTCTTCCAATTCAGGATATTCTATGATTCTAACAAAAGCATTACATCAGGTAATACCACTTGAACTTTTTTTTATTGGCCTTCTGGAACTCTGTGAAGGCTTGGGAGTGCTCATGACAAAAGGAGTGAATGCAGCATGTTTACTTGAAGTAGGCTTTGCATTTCCTGCTCCAACACACAGCTTTGATCTCTGGTTCAAATCTAATGTGTGTAGCCTTTAGCTGTGCTAGGAGTTTCTGGATGTTCTCTGCTCATGTTACACCTACCCCTGAGACACCAAATACGGGAATAATCCTACAGAGCAGTTTTGCCTCTAGCCCTGCTGGGGATTCCCTGTCTGTGTTATTGCCACAGCTTTTTGGCTCCTCCACATTTTTTGTGCGAAGGGCAGAGGAAGAAGAAAATGTCTGAGTGGATACTCTTTGGCAGTGGTTCAAAAATATAAATGCAGTATTTTCTCCTTATGAACAGGAAAAAGCCCACTGCTGCTTTATTACTTGTTCTTTATGTAGAATTATAATGACTAGGCAGTATAGTTCTGCTGACAGGCTCTCTGGAATTGTTAATTGGAGCTTATTAAAGGAAAAAAGCAAGAAATAGAAACTATACTCAAACTTTGACATATGCTTGATGTTCTTGCTTTTTATGTATAGGTAATTTCACAGCATAGTCAGACTATTTCCCCCCCCCCCCCCCAGCTTTTAGGAAATTTGACAACTAGATTTGCTGTGTCTATCTAGAAGAGGCAGGCTTGAGGGTAGAGTCTGCAATCAGCATGAAGATAGCCTAGTGGAGGGGAATCATTGTTCAGAGAGTTGGAATCCTTGAAAGTGTGTAACTCAGCCACATGTTCTCAACATGTTCCTTGGTGTGTGTTGGTTCATCTCATGTACTTGTTGTCCAGCTGGATCTACTGCTCTTGCCTTTCATTGAGTAACCTTTTTAGCAGGCAATAACTTTGATCTCTCTTATCTACTTTCTTCCATTTTAACTTTTCTGTAGTTCTCTTTGTTTTTCTTTTCCCCACTGTGTAGAAGAAAGGTGAAAAAATTATGCTGAACTTCATTAATAGAAATAGCAAATTTATTAGTAATTCAAGTAGAGAGGTGGTTAGTTGACTAGAGACAGCTACTCTTGGCCTTTTGTGATTGTGTTAAATTTTAGACAAATGTGTGTTTAATCTGTACTGATATAAAGCTGTTTTTAAGGTTTTCATTGTTATGACAAAAAAAAGAGCAATTTGATATTAACTCTGTGAAATGATAAACTTAATCACTGCTGGGAAATATTGTGAAAATACCACCACTGTTTACCATGTAATGCCTTGTGATACTTCCAATAGAGACTTGGCTAGTGTGGGCTATGACCTGAGTTAATAATATTGTTTTGCTCATCTCTGTTGAAATGTCAGTTGTTTTTTTTTTTTTTCTTTAGAGGAATATCAATGCAAATAAAAATGTCTTTGAGACTGCCTGTCTGACTAACTGGAATGGATATTAAGATGAAATCTTTTCATAACAGAAAATGGATTGTACACAGAGATGTGCAAATATATTATTGTCATATTTCCTTGCAGTGAGTTCTTTGTGTAGGTCCTTATTCTTTTCCCTTTGAAGTTGTTAAATACAGTGTCATCTTCTCTATTTACTTGTTTACAGTATTGAATGCTGGAATATTTATTTTCAATCTGTACTTGCATCATGTTTAACTTTGGGTAAATCACTTAATTGTTTCTCTATTTCCTGCCTCAATAGGAAAAGGATTTTTTTATCTCTCTTAATTCTAAGAACCTTTTGGAGTTTTTGAAAGTTTGTCAGAGAAATAATGAATCTTGGTTGCAATGCCATTACAGTCGGAAGACTCGTGCTAATAACAGAAAATTGTGATATTCTGGAGGCATTTCTTATGAGCAGCATAGTCCATACTTGTACAATTGTACATTTATACAATTTAAGGTGAAAAAATCCCCCCCTGTTTTCCTTTGTACCCTACACAATGGCTGGTTGAAATAGCAGCTCTTTTATTTCTGATTTCTCCAAATGGATACTGGGACACAAGATCCTGCCTGCTGTTGAGGAGACAAGATAAAATCCTTGGTGTCAGGGTAAATGAGACCAAAGCAGGGGAGTTTCACTTGAATGAATTTACTGCCAATCAACACAAAACTTGGATCTCTAACACCAGACTATCTCCAGCACAGACAGGACACAGTCCTGTTGGAGTGAGTCCAGAGGAGGGCTACAAAGATGATTAGAGGAATGGAGCACCTCTTCCATGAGGAAAATCAGAGAGAATTGGGATTGTTCAGCCTGGAGAAGAGAAGGCTTTTCTGGAGACCTTAGAATAGCCTTCCAGTACCTAAAGGGAGATACAGGAAAGCTGGAGAGGGACTTTTTACAAAGGCATGTAGTGATAGGACAAGAGGTGATGGCTTTAAATTGAGAGCAGGTTTAAATTAGATATTAGGAAGAAATTCTTTACTGTGAGGATGGTGAGGCACTAGAACAGGTTGCTCAGAGTAGTTGTGGATAAAGCCAGGTTGAAGGGGGCTTTGAACAACCCGGTCTAGTAAAAGGTGTCCCTGCCCATGGCAGGGGGGAAGTGTTGGGGAGCCCCAGCTCTGGCCTCAGCTGCCCTTACTTTCCGGGAGCTGTGGGAGGTGGAGGTGATACCAACAGTGGTTTCCTCTCAGTCCCCCCCCCCATGGAGGCTACAGCCTCAGGTCAGCCCTGGGGCTGCAGACCCCTCCCCTGCCCTGGTGTGGAGTCTGGGCTGGATTCTGCTGCTGGTCTTGTGCTCACCTTGGGGCTGTCACCTCAGGTGGGGACTCCCCTTGTAGGCAGGGTGGGGGCCCTGAGAGACATGTCCATGAGATGCTGATTTTACAGCTGATGTGTCCTTGATTGCTGCATCGTGTCTAGTCTTGGGGACGTGGGGGGAGAAAGGAAGAGATGGAAGGAAGTTGTTTTTCTGCCTGATGGCAGCTGGGCATCTTGGAAGAGAAAGGTCTGGTGCCACATAGAGGCCACAGGTGCAGGAACTGCCAAGGCTGAGAGCAATCCACATGGAACAGAGCTGGTCTGCAAACCAAATGGTGAAAGCCTGTTTTATCCATTTCTCTTTGGAAATATCTTTGAACCCAAGTGACCAGGAACAGGGATGCCCCTGTTGTTTTTGAATTGAGACTGGTGTTGGTGCAGGTGATGTTGAAGTGGCTGTTTGGTTTAAGGAAATAGGAAAGCCCTATGCCATCTGTCAGAAAGCAAGGAAAGTGTAAATATCAATGAGTTGTACCCCTCAGAGTTTTATGGTATCGACTTGCATTGCTGCTCCTCTGAGAACCAATAAACTCTTTCATATGGTGATTATTCTGCGTTGCATTAAAGATAAAATATAGCTCTAGAGTGCACAAACTTGACATCTATTATTCAGTTCCTGAACCTCAGAAGTAATTCTTTTCTAGTGCAACTGCCTCTAAAATGCTGATTTCTAGAAATGTGACCACTAGTCAGTTTGTTCCCAAAATACTGCTATCTATAGAAATTGGGGTGCCCCTTTAGGAAGGGGAGATTTTAGAGAATTTGATAAGATTAGAAAAAAAAAAAGATGCCAGGTGATAATTGTAGTGGCCTGTTGCCTATTATATTTTTGAGGGGGATTGGGAGAAAGGAAGTCATAGAATCTGTTATGCCCTTTTCTATCTTCTTACATTAAATATTTTCATAATGTAGTCCATGATAATAAACTCCATCTTTCTAGAGATTTTGGATCTAAATGGGAAATTTGCCAAAGATGTATTGTAAGAAAACTCATGCCTTGGCAAAAGGACTTGTAAAGTGTATGTGATGGTAGATCTTCTCCATTCCTAATCTTGGAGAAAGCTGGATTACCTGGGTAAACAGGCATCTATGCTTTCCCTTATGATGCAACCAGAAGTTGCTGATTGCATTGCATATATTTTCCAAGTGTGTTTTCATGTGATCCACTTACTAAAATACAGGTATGAAATGAGCAATCCAACACCTCTTGCTTTAAAAGCAGGTTTTGCCTTGTGATGATCAAAAAGAAAAAATTGTACGTGTTCAAGGAGGGCTTTAAAAACAGGAAGTGGTTTAGGGAATTGAACTCTGTATGCAGAGGAATAGGACTGGCCTCAGATTTCATATTTTCTTTACTTTGACCCTCAAGAATCTACACAGAAATGTTCCTCATCTGTAACTTTCAGGATGACCTACATGAACTAAAGATTTATCAGCTTCTCCTCTGGTATAGGTGAGTAGAATAAGGCTAAAATGAGAACTATCCAGAACACAAAAGAAGTAGCATAAACTCCAGTTTGTGTGAATAACTACACTTGATGGAGATATAGATATATACTTCTCCCATACATATAATATATACTTTAAAAATATTTAATGTAATAGAAACTTATGATTAATATATAATAAAGTATGAGTTTTTTTGACAAATAAAAATATAAGTGAATATAATGTAGTTAAATAAACAGAGGTTAATAAGTATGTATTACATATATTTTTTGTATGTATATATTCAAGGACAGGTTAGATGAGGCTTTGAGCAACCTGAAAGCATGGAAAGTAATAATGAAAGGTAATAGAAGGTGGATGGTACCTACCTAATGGAAAGTATCCCTACCCAAACCTGGGGGGCTGGAACTAGACTATCTTTAAGGTCCCTTCCAAAACAAACCATTCTATCATATCTTAAGAGGTATTGTCCAAGATAGAGTCTTGTTTAAAATGAGATCATCTCTCTGCAGAGGGCAAAGATGGGAAGAAATATGCAATAAAAATCTCTGTAACTGAAAATTAATTTACCTTTCACATAGTACTTGAAGTGTAAGGCATAAACTTTTCAGCAGTGCTTCCTCTATGATTATTGGTTCTGCAAGAGCAGTTACCATGAATGAATGCCATAGGTAGTGACTGTTCCCACCTCTCTCTCCCAGTTTTAATTTGGCATTCTAGGAGTGTGGCACATAGATCTGCGTATATGATCCCATGGTAATACAACGCATTTTAATGCATCATTTAAAGGACTCTTCATTATTTTTGCTCCTGGTTTTATGGTTTCTTAGATTTGTGACACCCAGCTTAATTCTGAGTTGGCTTTTACTATTGTAATTAATTAATGTCTGTAAAAGACTCTTACAATGCAAAATGACATGGGATTCTGAGACCTGAAATGGCTAGTGTGGAAAAACTTCTGATGGTCTGGGTGTGTTGCTGAAGGACAGAATGTATGCATTTACTTTCTGACCTATCAAATAAATGCTGTCAGAATTTTGCTCTTAATTTGATTTGTGGCATTCCATTAACAGTTTTTCTGTGTACAGGAGAATAATAACTAATGATTCCCAGACACCCAGAATTGTAAAGTAAGGGCAGGCTCTGTTTGGCAGAACAGAGGTGGTACTTTAGTACAGACAGGAACTGTTCATATTAATCAAGTGATATCTTGTCTGAAATGACTTTTAGCTAATAACTCTTATTCTTAGGTTAACCATATTGGTTATAGGCAGCATGTTCATCTAATTCAAGTGATTATTAATAATCAAAGGGTAAGTGTGTGGATTTCTGTCTTTTTCTGAAAGAGAAATGATGCTCTTGATTGACCTTATTTTAAGACATTGTTAGTGTTGAAATTATGATAGGGGTTGGAAGGGGAGTGGAGAAAGTTCATGGATTTGCCTTTTGATTTCAGCCTTTATAAAGGTGGGCATGTGTGACATGAATGACCTCAAAAGTGTGAATTTAATTATATGAAGTTTCAGGGCTTAATTATTAAGGACATCATTTTGTGATAAACAACTTTAGGGCCATCAGTAGTAGAAAAAAATGAGTCACATTTCACATGTTATCATGATACTTTTGGTCATGAATGTTGTTTCCAACAGAAGCCTGACTGCTGAAATCCTCCTAATTTCTAGCTTGTTAAAGATAAACTAACATGTTAAATGATGTAGAAGAAATTTAAACTGGGAGATTTTACAAGATTTTACAATTTGTTTACCTAGCAGGAGTAACATCTTTTGTAGATTGTTAAAACACCATGTGGCACTGTAGAAGCTGCTCTCCAATGGTAAACAAACTTGAGCAAGAGGAGGTTCCCAGCAGGCAGTTCTTGTAAGGCAGGAGGGGGTCTGTTGTTGTGGAACAAGTGTGTTAACAGGTTGCAGCTGCATCACTCTACTAATGAGCTGTTGCACAGCTTTCACAGGTGCTGCCAAGCCTGGCATAAGTCAGGATGAGACTCTTCCTTCTTTAACTTATGGATGGGCTAGTTTGGCAGGTTTTTTAGGCTGTTTTTAGTTCTCTGTGTCAATTGCTGGCAAGGCTTGGTGCTTGTATATAAGCAAGTTCCCTCTTCCTGGTTATGTGGTGTTTGTTTATTTCTTTACTTATTTATTTATTGGTCATGAAGACCACATCCTCTGCTGACACTGCTTTTTCTGCCAATAGTGCTTACATGCTGTTTCAGGTGTGATGCTTTGTCTTCTTATGAAGCCCAGTTCTCCGAAAGAAGCTTTTGGCTGACTGTCTTAGATGGGATTGAAAGGATGTTTGTGATCTGCTTATCTATATCTATCCAATAAACACGAGGAAATAACATCTTAAAATCTGATCCAGTGTTAATACAAAAATGCAGGACATAGAGGCAGCTGCCTTGGATACATCTAATTCCACACGCACACCCTGCTATCTGCCAGAAGAATTAAAAGTCATTATTTACAACTGAAATACAAGTCTGTGTACAGACATATATTTATGTAAAATCCAGTGTAAGGTGTTAAATAAAAGGCCTTATAATAGTCCAATAATAAAATTGTTATTATTTCAGTGTGTCGTTCAGGCTTGTACCAAAATCACCAATGTTGCAAAATACAAGTAGTGTTATTTTTTCGTACAAGTTTACCTAGACAGCATCTCTGACCAGCTGTGGACCTATTCAGTGGCCACAGAACCCACTGGAAAAACCAGACTCTCCTGCAGAACTCTACTGATGTTACCTGTTAGTAGGCATATACTTAATAAATGTGAGTATGTAACATCTACATGGTCAGCTGTGGGAGAGGACATTCCTTTTAGGAGTGCTGACTAGAGCTCAACACTGTGTTGTGGACTTGAGTAAAAAGCAGCATCAATTAAACAGAAGAATTCATCAGTCCTCTTATAGTCTTTACCAGGAAGTACAATTCTTGGTCTTACCCAGAAAGATGAACGAGAACACTGAAAACTGAACGTCTGCCATTGAGCACAATAATTGCCCAGCATGTGGTGGAGCCATTCCAAGCAGGACGAGGAGCCTGTACCATAACAGTCACTGGTTCTCCAACTTCTCTTGTAGTCTTGGGGGTATTGTGGGTCCTCTGGCAGACTGCCAAGTGCTTGGAGAGAGCATTTTCTCATGCTGCCAACATTAACTTGGGATTAAAGGTTTGAGCTAATATCTAATCATAGTCTTGAGCCAGACAGTCTGGTTAAGATATTGTTGTGTATTTTGTTATTGTTCCTGGGGCGTAAGTAACCTCTAAGTAGGAGTTGATCATGTTTTTAGAGGCTCTCAGACATAATATAAAAATGTGTTTTGCGGGAAGACAGCATATAAAAACTTGCATTTTTGTCAGGTTTCTAATTTATAGGGAACAATGACATGCAATAATCTAATTTATGTCTGTGTACATTATGTCACTGATCACAAGTAATGGAGTACAAGCAGGTGGCTTTGATTTGTATGTTAGAAATTGTTAGTAGGCTGAGCTAATGGTGAAGTAGCTTTAGCTTGCCAGAGGGAAGCTGTTGATTTAGTGTTGGTAGCATAAGAAGGTAAATCCCAGTCTGATGCTGAGCAGAAAGAGATGGCCAGTGTCCATGAAATCTGTTCTTCTGTAGGTTGAAAGATTTATTTTCTTGGTCCTTTATATGATAAGATTCAGGAGGGGAAACTTCATCTTGGAAATTAAGGAAATTAAGGTGTTCAGCTTTGGTTAAGGGTATCGCCTCCAAAGGAAGACAGTGATAATTGTGATATTTGGCTATTTAGAGAAAATGTGGTTATATCATTATTTCCATTTGGTAATCTTAAATATCTTTGAAAAAGGGAAAAAAGTCTACTAGTGAAAATAAATGAAGATAGCTGATTTATTCCAGTTAGTGAAATCTTTCCATCATATGCTAAGTGCTTTGAATAACAAAGCCCAACAATAAGCTTGTTTTTCAAATCTTTGTGTGCATGGGAGCAGAAGGATACATACTAACATTTGCATGCTTGGGCACATGAATTTTCAGTCACAGTCTATCTAATACCTGCAATCCTTTTAAAATGGACAATTCAGTAACACTTAAACTGTCTATCTGTTTTTCTGAGTGTTGGTTTTGGGATTTTTTTTTTTTACAGATTCTTCTCCCATGTTTCAGTCTTTTAGTCCATACATCTTATTTCCAGGAAAATCTGGAAATCCTGTAGGCAGGGACACAGCAAAGCAATCTGGTGCTAATAGTGGACAGAGTATGTGAACACATTATGTTGATTGTAATACTTTGAGGTACTCAGGACGATGTTTGTGAGATCTTGGGGAAAAAAGCAAGGACATGCATTAGTAATGAGATCAGTTTGCTAGGGAAGATTCTGAGGACCACTCTGTGGCAATTAAGAGCAATTTGGAGTGGCAAATATCTTAAATGCTGGCTGACTGCACTTGCAGAATGTAGCCAATAATCAAATAGCAGAATTTCAGAAGCAGCTACATCAAAAACATTCTGCCTTAGTTGGTGACACAAACAGCAGTAATTGCCTGTGTAAAGTATTTTCTTCAGGAGTGAGATTCATTGATCCCAGTTTTTTCTTCACATCTAAGAAACTGTAATTTCCCCACTGTTCCTGTCTCCTCATCCAAATTAATTCATCTCCTCCTTGTTCTTCATGAGTCATAGATTCATCTTTTTCTTCAAATATTTTGCATTAGTTTTCTGTGACCGTGTGGGTGAGTGCAAATGACTTCACTTCTTTTGGTAGAATAAATCCTCTACAGCTTTTGTTGCAAATATGCATTGATCTGTAGTAGGTAGTGTAAGATGAGGCTAATTAAAAGAAGAGGGAAGGAGACAGCACTCCTTCCTTTTGTGAAAATGAGGAATCTCTCTCCACCTTTCCTGTATCTTTCCAGTACAGTTAATGTTTGGATGTACCTCTTGGTAAGTGGGTATGAAGGGAAAACATGGAGGAAGAGTGTGTAGCATTAAAAATGGATTAAAAAAATGAAATTGTTTAACATGGATGGGATTAATACTTTGGTAGCTTAGACATCAAGGACCTTTCTGTAAATGTAGTACTAAATGATCCTGAAATCATATGAGCATATGCTCACTTGCAATCTTCCTCCCAGTAACATGAAGAATTACAATAATACTCATTAGATTTTTTTCTAGAGTTCAAGTTAGTACAAAATAAATGAGGCTAAATAATAACTCAATATTAACTCAGAAATGTTCAGCTCAGATGGCTCTGACCTCTGCAGCAGTCCAGGAAGTTCAGGAAATGCAAACCCTATGTTGCTTGTGCCATGGAATGTACTTAAGGCCCTTGGTTATCTGCTGGAGTTGTGAGGTAGTCTGTGGAAAAGAAGCTTTTTGAATTGTTTTTAATGAGTTATCTCCACAGATGAGTAGGGCAATGCATGAAGAGGCCTGAGTTTCCCTAGCTTTACTAAATAACTGTTTTCTTTCTAGATCCCAGCCTATGGGGAAGTGCACATAAGAAGAGGATAAATATGGCTTTTAAGGGCGAGGATCACTTAGATTCCCTTTCATTACCAGTTCAGCGGTAAGTGGTGCATTCTATCATCCAACTTGGAGTGATTAAATGCCTCTGAGGCTGCAGCTGCACTTTCCTTTGAGGACCCAAGGATGTTTAAAATCTCATTTTTAAACTCAGTAATAGGTAATGTTCCTACAAAATGTTGAGAATGAATGTGGAAATCTGAGATGTATTTCTTGAGGCATTTGCAAATTTGTGTACCTGAAGTCTGGTAAATCATGACAGTGAAGATGCAGCCATCATTTTTAAAGGATGACCATGTTTGCAGTAGAGATGTGATTGTGTTTACTGGATCAATTCTTTGTTGTGATGGAAATCCCTGGAACTTGCTGCTCTCTGTGAATACTGCTGAAACTGTGAATATGAATCTTTTTAACTTGGTTGACTTTCTTCTGGTGTAGATATGGAGGTATGGTAATAATACAAAGGCTATAGTACAATCTCTCCAATCTGTGTTGCCCATTTGGGAGCAGAGACACTGGTGATTCTGCTAATCAACAGATTAAGAAAAATAAAATTTATCTGTTGGTTGGCATCTAGTAGCTGTATCTGAGTAATATAGTTCTGTTTCTAGCATGTTCCATGAAAAGGAAAAAAAATGAATACAATAGCTTACAGTCTTCATATGTGGCACAACTGTGGTGGTTTTGTTTTTATTTTGGGAAAGGGAGGATAGGTGGGGCTGCTGAATGCAGAAATAAAATCAGAAATTAAAAGGTTTTGAATTTCAGTCTTTCTTCCCATCTCCTTTCTTCAGGTCACACTGCAATTGTATATCAGGAACCAGTTAATTATGATAAAGAATCTCAAAATGTGATGTTCTTTGTTAGTAATTTGATATTTCTCTACCTGTCCCTACCTGAGTCTTCCAGCAGATACTTTGGTAATGCCATTAAGCTCAAAATCACAGTAAAACCATGTGAATATATTCTCCTTTAGAAGAAACACTATATGGAGGAACATAGTTTGGGGATACCAGATTCCAGGACAACTGTTACTCTTCATTAGATGTTAGCTTAAACTTGCTTTGGAAATAAGTGAGTCCTAGAATCCTGAAGAGCCAAACATAGAGTGGACTAGCATAAGTAGCAATGAGGTGTCGTATTTTACTTATTACTTTAGTTTTGTTCTGTGGGATGAAGCCATGGAAGATCATTTCAGACACAGACAGTAGTGAAGGCAGGCCAATGACTTTCCCATGGAAATTCTCAGGCTAACCAAGTGGTCAGATAAAGGTTAATTTCTTGGTGATAACTAATGGGTTTCACAAGCTGAGTCCTGGATCAAAAGCCAAAGAAGCTATTATAGCCAACTGGGGCAGTGAAAGACTCTTATAGCAGTAGAAAACTATCTGCACAGGCCCTGTGGGTGGCCAAGGGCTGGTCCAGGCTGGTGGTGGCAAGATTGTTTGCCCATACGTAAACGGAGAAATTAGCTGGAGGCTCTCTGTGCTAGCAAATGGAAATGTGGAGGAGGAATAATGCACTTAAAGGTAACAGCAGCACAGAACTGAAGAGCACTGAATTTTGTAGGCTAGCGACTTCTAGAAAAGGAAACTGCCTGTGTGCAGTGTTCAGGGAAGAAAAGCTCTGCCATGCTATGTGAACAAAGCCACACCATCTCACAAGGACTCTGCACTAAGATGTAGCTTAGCACAAGAAGTGACTTGGAGAAGTCCCATGTCGCAAGCATTATGTTCTGACAAACAGCTCGACTCGGCAGGGCAATTCTCTATAGCAAGATTTGAAATGAAATAAATGTTCTCCCCCACCCCTAATAAAATATGAAACTCTTATTTTTGGTGCCTCTTTTGAAAGAGAATCCTTTTTTCTGCCAATGAGGATTATTTCAGATAAAACCCTTGTAACAAATGGGGAGACTGAAGTTGACAGTGGCCGGAGAGGTGAAGACACGGAGAAGGCCAGAACTGAAAAAAATCTGTTTTTACCCTAAGAATTCGGCAGAAAGAACACAGTATTGGGTAGATAATAAAGTTCAGGAGTTGTACAAAGTGTTTTTCTTGATTATTAAAAAACCCAACAAAACCCACTCCACATAACAGCTTTTCCAAAGAAATGGAATTTTTATGAGATTATGCTTTTTGTCTGGGTTAGAAAAAGGAGTGATATGACCCCTGTTTAAAGAGGATTTAAAAAAATTTAGTTTTCAAAATAACAAAATTCAAGTATTTTTAATTCATTATTGTTCCTATATGCAAGCCTAGGATGTATGCCTGTCTCAGGATTCCAGTTCATGCTCCTGCTTTTTGAGAAAAGGGGCTTGAATTCACCTGAGAGTCTGTGCTGTTGTGTCCTGTCACAGCGAAAATCTAACACAAATTCAACTGAGGGTCAGTCCTGTGTAGCACCACAACTGTGTCTTGCCTCACATTTAGGTCAGAATATTTCAGAAGTAAAAACATCCTCAAGCAAGAATATCTGTATCCATAGGAAAAGTGTACCATACGCATGGAAACAGACTCCAAGTGTTTCCACAGCAATCATTAAAGTCAGAAGTTATTGTGGCTGTGTAAGGAATTTAGAACCGGGGCCTTAAACCAAGTTTTGGTGCTGCGTGAACTGTTGTTTACACTCTTTCCTCAGATTTTATGGGAAATTACAGCTTGTATTTGAAAGTCTCTAGAGTACTGAGTCACTGTGTTAATGGTTTTCTAACACACTGGCAGACCTACTTTCTGTAATTGATATCTAGACTCCTATAGATGCAGTATTTAAAAGTATCCTGAGGAAAAATACAAATTATTGTTACAGAAACTTTATTTTCTATTTCAGTGAGTTAGGAACTTACTGATGGTTTTGTCTCCTAGGAAAGAAAACAACTGGCAAAAGGTCATTTTTATAAAGAACTAATCTAGTTACTCTCCAAAAGCTGTTAGTCCTATGCAAAGTATTTTACATGGTCATAAAAGTTACCTGTTTCCATCAGTGATAACCAGTTCACTACAGCATGTGAAGTGTAAGTGTATTCCTTAGAGGTGCACACATCCCCATTCTGAAGTAGCTATTTTTAGTATAGCTTTTGGAAAATGTCATTACCCTTTCCTTGTATCTTTATATTGGTATTGTTTTTCTGTATTTCTGGTAAGCTTTTACCTTGGCTTTTCTATCTGGAATAAAACCTGTTATGTCCCTGCCCCTCTTCCAGTGTAACAAAAATTCATTGAACTTTCTGTGTTCTGTAAATTAAAGTTGTAAACTACACAGGCTTTTTTTCATTAAGGACATGGTTTCTTATACTTTCCACATTGGATGGTAAACTCAACACTTGGAATGCTGAATCTAAAGTCATTCAATAAAAGAGAGAATACTCATAACCAAAAGTGAAATAGGATGCTGTTTTTACTTCTTGAATTATGTGTTCTGTTCAGTGTTGCAACTGTAAGAAACACAGTATAATTAGACATTTTTTGAAAATAAATGAGGGTCTTGTAGGGAAATTAGGTAAAAAACCCACAACCAACTCCCCCCCCCATTCCAAAACCAAGTGAAACCAAAATGAAGCAAACAAAAACAAGCTGAAGAAAGACATAATCTTGCTGAAAGAACTTGAAATATGGGCTACTCTTGAAGTGGGCAGAGAATTTATCTTTCTAATCTCCAGAAATGCAACACTGCTGGTCTGTTTAATCCATTGTCTAAATATGTTTACAACTTCAAAAATTAAAGATGTTTCTGGAGGTTATAACTTAAACTAACATACAAACAAAGGGCAATGTTAATCATTTAAATGGGATGTTTTATTGTTGTTTATACAAGGTCAATACTTTGACGACCAGGAAGATGCTTATATTTGGTATTAATTGATGTTTTGACAGATGATATTTGTCAAAAGTTGAAAGTTGTGACTTGAAATAGAAGCAAGAGAAATTCCGGATTTTTTGTACTGCAGGAACTGCATTTATTCTACTTGTTTCTCTGCCAAATCAGGATGACAAACTTGTAGAACTTTATGGAACATATGGACAGATGAGACGAAAAATATGGAAGTCTATAATTTATTTTTTTTTCATAATGGAAATTACTTTTCTCATCCAAAAAAACCCCAACACTTGACAAAATAGTCCCAGTAATGAATACGTGGGTTTAAAAAAAAAACAAAAAACAACAAACCAAAACGTAAAAAGAAGAAAAAACCCCCAACTTTGTAAAGTAAGATAATTTCTACCTGTATGAGAACTGAACTATTTCAGGGACCATTCACATCACATTTTACTTCTGTTTCTGGAGCTTTATGTGGACTCCATGCTGCTGGAAAGAGATGTTTTGAAAAACTGACTTTGAGGTGTAAGACACATGAAGAGCCTTTCAACGTATTTGATACATGTTCAGATGGGGCTCTCAGGACAACAATGGATCTGTTGGTTTCTATCCCTAGAGCGTCTAATATTTCTCAAATACTGGGTGATTTAATCCTAAGAATCAAAAGCAGGGAGGTTATGTTATTCTATCTAGAAAATTACTCTTGACCAGAACTGCACAAGTAAGGTAGGTTGGCTTTTTTTTCAACTAGCCAATGGTGTCTTGCCCCTTGTATTCTGTAGGCCATGGGAATCTGTAGGTTTTGATGCTCTCTCTTTTTCTGGCCCTGAAATTTGGGCAGCAAGTCATTTCGTTGCATGTCAGTTCATTGCAACATTTCCTGTTTGGTTATCTACCTATTTTCTTAGATGTGAAACCCTCAAGTGAATGATTTCTAGGGGTTTGACTTCTGTGAGTTAACCTGAATAAGGGTTATTCTCTTTTATCTCACTGTGGTCTATTCTTTTTTTAACCTTCTCAGTTCTTACCTTTCTATTTTGAATCTGCATGACTTCTGTAATTTGTTACCATCTTTGTTCTCCCAAGATTTGCCTCATTTTTTCTTTTTTTTTCTTTTTTTCAATACCACTTTAAGTCTTCAAGACTGTACTTGGATTATAATTAATCATAAAATCATGTTTAAGTACAAGTGTTTAAATACTTGGTCTGATCAGTGATTGTATGTCTTATACTTTTTGGACATCTTCTGTGTGAATTCTTTGTTTCATGGTCTCCTACAGTGTCTGCTGGCAATAATCAAGGGCTTATTCTGTATTTCTGTCTTCTCTATATCTGTGAACTGAACTTCCTGTCTGACAAACATTCCATGCCAAATAGAAACAACATTTGTATTTCGTTTTTGTATTTTAGAGGCTGCTTACTGTGCATATATCTTGCCCTGCTTATTAGAAACCTACATTCCCTATGATCAGTTATATTTGGATGATGTCAGGAGCTTGTTTGTTGCGGCTCTTTGAAAGCATTCAGATAAAGACTGTAAGAAACTCTAGAGAAAAAGAAATGCATTGTTACTTGTAATATAAGAGCTGGAGCAGATTTCCAGAATTTCGAGTTCAATGTACTTACATGGCTCTATGAATCGCTGCTCTATCAGCTTTTGAAAACTATTTGAGAATTGAATGCTTGCTAGGGAATTGAAAAATCAGTGGCTGTAGGAATAGAGTACAGCAGAAAAAGGGAAGCTGCTTTGCTTTGCCAATAATGCAATAAAGTTACCTTCCGGTGACAAGAGATAAAATCAGTTATTGCAGAGCTCGAGGCACTAATGATGTCTCATTTAATGACATTGCATTCTTTTCCTTTCATTCAGTTTACATTATAGCAATTCAGCAAATAATTTTACAGCAACAGAAAGGGAGCTCACCTTACTACGAAGTATTTCTGATTTTAGTGATTTATATTCTACGTGTAAACAAGCTGAAAGCTGAGTAGTTTGTGGGAGTTTTGATGGTGGTAGTAAAACAGATTTGTGTATCCATATGGTCCTTCTGGGAAGGATCTTCAGACATTCTATCTGACTGAGGCCAAAGGGTGATGTTAGTAAACCAGCAACTATTGATTTGCTATAATTTGGTGGCATTCATGAGGAATATGAACTCAATAGCTTTTTTTTTTTCCCCCCTTTGAATCCATGGGTAAGATATCTCTGTTCCTATATTCAGGATGTTAAAATGTAGATCAGCACTTAAGCTTGCAAAAAGCAAAAAAAATTGCATTTAATTTGAACTTTAGGCATTTTTGGGGTCTGCAAGCCTGCCAGAATGCAAGATATTTCCCAGCCTTTTCCTTATGATTGTTTTGTCACTATATCTTTATATTTAGTTGTATAACACACTGTAGAAACATATACTCCTTCCCAGAACTGTCCTGTAAAATATTGTATGTTGAACTGTAGAAGTCACAAAAGAATTTTGGCTTTTAACTTAGAGGAAATTTGAGTTTGTCCATTACAATAATTGTGAAGTTACGGTGACTTTAAAATGTGAGAAAATTGATGAATTTAAACAATCTGTTCAACTGGCCTCTCTAGACCTTTTTTTCATTAAACTTGGTATTTCATATTTGTGGCTTGCTGTTACTTGGAACCTACTTTTGAAAGATGGAGACCATCTTTCATCCCTAAAGACAATCAAGAGTTTATCCTGAATCCCTCTTCTCAGGGTCAGTAACATGTTTCAGAGCATGTGGCACACAAGCACTGTAAAAAGGTCAAGCAAGTGCTGGTATGACCTTTATCATGGAAGAAATTTGGCTGATTATTTTGAGAATGAATATTTTTGAGACGTGGGAGTCTATAGAAGAGACTCTTCTTTTGTGTCTTAGGGAAATAGCAGTCCCTATCTGCCCAATGAATATCTTGTGTGTGGGACTTGGCATCCTTTTCAGAAAACACCCTTGAAGTGTATCGGAAAACAGTGACAGAACTTGCCTGAATGTTAGGTTGCCTTACCTGCCAGACAGAGGTGATGCTTTCTGACTGTCTTCACAAGTACTGCATGAAATTTTCATCCTTACATCAATTTAGTAATCCTGCCAACTTTACACCTTGCAGCCAGCTTTTCTATTAATTGTTTTATGGCTTTGACTCCATGGTTTGTGCCTCTCTGCAAAATTTTACTGGTGCTAGCAAGACCTTTTGAAACCAGTGAGATGTTGTTTGTGGTCTGTTATGTTTACCTGCATTCCTATCTCCATCCTGCTTGTTTTTCTGTAGCACACTTTGGAAGAGGTATTGATCAGGTTTACACATCTACTATCACTCCTATTGGAGTACTCTGTTTCCAGAAGACATCTTGCTAGTTGTTTATGTGTTTAAGGTTTTTTTTTTGCACACAGAAATCTTCTTTCCTGTTTGTTAATCTAACAATGTGAATGATGCATTAATTGACACAAATGCTTTGATTTCTTTTAGTCTACCAAATGTTTTTAGTGCAACTTGATACTTGTCTGCTTTGTGAAGTCTTCTAGCCAGGATTCTAGAAAGTTTGGGATATATTAACCATACTGTGAAAAGCTCATGGAACTTTTTAAATTGTAAAGTAATTGTATTTTGTCATTGTCTGCCTATTATGATAATGATTTATACTTTATATCTTCCTTAGCATTAACAGTCTTCCCTTCTAGTTCACAAGTTGTGTCCCCCAGCTGCCCCCCCCCCCCCCAAAATAAAAAAACCAAAAAAATTGAAACTGTATAGTTTTGGTATAATCTCAAGTAAAGTATCTAGGCATCTTGCATTTAGCATATCTTGCTTTTTGCCATTCAGTCTTAGGAAAAAAAGCTCCTAAACCCCTACCATAAAGGTAAAATAGCTCCTTTGAGTTGCTCTGCAGTAATGTTGTGTTGTTATGACACCATATTTCAGCTATGGACACCTGGTAGGAGCCGTGTTCATGACTTCTGTATTGTCCATGAGAGCTTCCTGACATTAAACACTACTAAACCTGAACTGCAAACTCTTTGCATTTTCCCCCTGTGAGTTGTGCAGGGAACTTTTTTGCTGCACTGCCCGCAGTCCTTGGTGTGCACCTTAAAGAAGTTATTTGGATTCATTAACAAATCCTCTTCCTGCATGGAAGAGTTTGCAAGTTATATGGAGTCTTCAGGAAGGCAATGTTAAATAATTCTAGTGGTAAACAGTACACCTTACAAGGAAAGTGTAGTTTGCTTTGTCTAATTTTTGACCTGTTTACTTTCCAGGTCTTTCTGAACTTTGCAAATCATAGTAAAGACTTTTCTGTCTTTCACAGAGTCATAGAATATGTTGAGTTGGAAGGGACCCAGAATGATCGAGTTCAACCCTTAGCCTTGGTGTTTCCATATAAAATATAGAGTTGTTACTTATTTGTTTTGCGAAACTACTGAGACACTTTGATTTGCTATGCAACTTTGTGCCTATCAGGCAATCTGAATTTAGTATTCTTGCTGGCAAGAATAAAGATCCATAATTTTGTCTCTCCTTTTAGCAGTTAGGCCATATTGTTGTTATCACGTTGGTAATGTAGCTGGAATTGTTCTTGTTAGCCCTGGAAGGCAATTAAGGAAAAAATTCTGTCTTTTGACTTCAGTATATCCAAAGTATCTTTCTTGTATAAAATGCAAGCTGCTTTGAAGCATTCCATGCACATTCATGTTCACTGTGCTAAACAAGAGGGAAAAGGACCAAGAGATCTTTCTTAACAGGAATACACATCTTCATGGAACTTGAAAACAAAGATCACACTAATGAAGGGATCCTAATGCTCAAGGAATCAAGTTCACTGAATTATTGCCTTATTGTGAGAGTGTTGCCCTCTGACTTTAAAAGGGCAGCATGGTTTGTTGGAACTTTAATTTTGATTTAACATTACACATCATTCCTCCTGATCCACTGCTGGTTGTGATGCTGATTAATCTTCTTGCCTTAAGCAAACCACTTTCTCTTCCTCTGTTTTTGTGCTCCACCTCAGCTGAGGAAACAAAGTCCTTACTAGCTTACCTTCACAGGTTGCTATTTAAATGATACTTATACAGCACTATGTTATGAGCTCATATGCCTTGTTATGCCTGATGTGTGTGCATCATTCTACTGCACTGTGCCAGGATGGCAGTGTTGAATATTACCTAGCAGATGCTTTCAGTAAATTTGGGGTATGTTTCTGTTCACAAAACCTAACTTGTTCCTTCCATGTGTTAACATTTTATTATCCTTTGCACAGTGGTGTTGCCTGGCAAGTGAGTTCATTAAACTCTCTTTACAAACATGGTTATAACAGAGGATGATGAATAAGTACCAATATCTTGTTATTTCTGAGGTGTTTTCCCACAATCCAATTAAAAAAAAAAAGTGATCTCTTCATTAAAGATATTTTAATGATCTCACTATGATTTGTTTTCTCAGTTATTTAGCACAAATACTAAATACAGTATTTGTCATTTCAATTCACGTTTCCTGGGAATTTCTTCCTTATTTAATTGCCTGGTTTCTCTTAATCTGGTTTACTGCTGCCTGGGGATGGTGGGAGGATCTTGTAATCAGTTGTTCAGTAACCTGTAATGAGCAAATTTGAGAAAGCTAGCAGGACAGTGCTGCAACTTTACAAATGTGGGGTTTTTTTGACAAATAGTATAGTGATCTTAAGAAATGTGCTGGTTGGTCTGACCCCATTTCTAGTCTCATTAAATTCGGTAGTGTCTGTTAGTGGCTGGGTTTCTCAGCTTATATTAGGCCTGAGGGATTTGGAGTGAAATGCATACAGGAGTTTAATATTAAGATGAAATGTGACTGTTAGCAATTCCAAGTTTATTATTTTTGCCCCTTACGGTATTTCAGAGAATGTATTAAATTGAGTGTGTATATACCTGTATATATATGTACACACATTTTTATTTAGGGCAATATGCCTAAAGGCCAATATGCAATATTTTACTTGTTTTTAAAGAAAAAACTTTTTATTATGTTGCATGTGTAAACTATTCTACATGTACTTGAATTTTGTGTTTTGCTATTTGTGGGTGCTTTATTGTTCCAGTTCTTTGAGGGGTACAATGGAAATACAGAAAACATCTATATCAAGAACATAATATTCTGACAAACTAAAGCTATGGAAATATTTTTCCAATACCTTAAATGTCAGCAGGACTGAGCTCAGGATAAAGATTAAACAGGAGCAAACCAGGGAAAACCAGAAAATTATTAAAAGAAAAAGGAAAGAACTAGGCAATGGTATCCAAGCAGTTGAACTTATTCAACGGATGGCAAGATAGTTGAAAGCAATCTTTTAGGAAGTGTTATAGAACCAAAAATGTCTTGTTCAGTATCAGCTGTGCACACATCAGTGCTTGATTTTGGAAGTTACCTACTTGGCATTTCAAAATGAACTTTCTAGATGCAACTGGACAAACATGATGCAAGAAGTAAGTTACTTTGCTATGGTAATGAAAAATTATTTTTCATACTACTTATACAAAAAGTGCAAAATAATTTGGTTTATCTGTAGTTTAAAAATGAATAAATTGAAAAGTAAAGAACGTTCTGTGATTGTGAATCTAGATTTTTTACCTAGACAGGAAGCAAACATGCATGGTGAGATATTCTATTAAATTTTTCATTTTAAAAAATATTCTGCTGAGTTCAGAGCACAAAGTGTACTGCTAACTGGGAGAATTAAATGTTAACTTTCAACCACATTCATTGTCTCCCAGTAGAGTAACTGCACTGTCAATGAACACAGAGGGGCTTCTCTGAGAGTACTGTCAGCCTGTGACCAGGAAGCCTCAGATATTCTCATCACAGATGTTTTCTACCTTCTTTGCTTTTGTAACATAGCTGAGAAGCTTTGAAAAACTATCCAGAATGTTACCCTCTTTTTGGTGTGAGTATCATTTAGAATTAGGTTTTTATTAGATGGGAATTAAATTGGATCATCTTCATCGAGAGGAAACACTTTATATGTGATGAGGAAGATCTTTGTTCAGTATGTGAAATTACTGTCTTGATAACTATTCACTTTTTCACCTTTTGATTTTTTAGTTTTATTTAAATCATAGAAATCAGGGAATAATTTGTTTTGAAAAGAATCTCTAACTTCATCTCCAGGCTATTCTTTTTTTTCTTTTTTTTAAATGATATGTGTAAATTTGATACATGTATTATATAATATATTAATATATATTTCATATATCTACATACGTTTATACAATGGTTTTCCAAAGTTTGGAAAAACAAAGTTTGTATTAACATCAAAATCAGTTTGACAACTTGCCTCTGGGATAGGCGTGTTGGTGGAGATGGTGGTGGCGGCAACATGGGATAAAATCAAAGGACAGGCAAAAATTGGAATTGGGAAAAAGTGAAATCAGCAAATGATACCTATTCAGATTGTTAACCTTGTTCGTCAGGACCCCAGGGTATGGGAAACATAATTGTCTGCCGGCTGACTTATAGTCCAGGCTTGAATTCTGGGCCAGAATTTTCTATGCTTTGTGCCATCGATGCAAAAGAACAGTTCTGATTTTAAAAAAAGGATAATTTGCTGTCTGTTTGTTTTTTTTTTTTTTTAAATTCTCAGTCTCAAAAGTAGTTCACTTAAATCAAAATAGTACAGTTAAAATTCTAAGCATAAAATCTGACATGCTGGCCTGTCTTCAAGCCTTAAAGGAAGTAACCTTATGAGTATTACAAGTCTCCAGCCTGCAGCAGTTGAGTGCTTTATTCACAGGTGTTTGAGTTGGGTTCTCAGTTTTCAGAATACCTTGAATTCCTCAGGCTTACAGATTTGAAGTAAGAGTCTTTGTAAGTTGCTATTGTTTAACACTTTCTTTTAGTCCAGTGCACCCAGGGGGAACTCAGGAGGGAGAAATATGGCAATGTCTCTTCATAATTTTTTTAATTTTTTTTTTTACGACAAGTTAGCTCTATGGCTGAACCATTATTGAGAGAAGTTTTCCATCTCATTTAGAAGCAAACAAACTTTTCTCAAGCCTGTCTTCCTGTGGCACAGTCCTGATGTGGAGGTGTGAGGGCTGAACCAGGAAGCGATTAGATGGGAGCACTGCTGGTTTTGCTGTGTAGAGAGTCTAAGCCCTATTGCTCTTGGCTAAAATAAGAGCAACATGAAAAGCAGTCAACTGCTACTGCCAGGGGAAAGTAAGATATTTATTTCCCCAAGCATTTTGTTCTGCTCTGAAGGGCTGGAATTGTACTGAACTTTTTCTGTAGTTCAACTGCTGGATGAGAGGTTGATCTCGGTAATTTTGAAAGTATATCTTGGTAAAACATGAAGGCAGTCCAACTGACTAAATTGCTACACAGCTGCCCTGCTGCAAAAGAGGGAGCATTTCAATATGTGCTTTGGCCTCAGCATTGTTCTACTGTAGTTTCTGTTGCTGCACGTTCAAGGACCTCAGTAAATGCTCAATTCAGCATTTTTTACTATTTAAATTAACAGCTCAATATCAAGTTACACACCTCTTCAACATATTCTACAACAATGACAAAGACAAGAATTTGCATTTTTAACTTAAATGTCTGCCATGACACGAGAGGCAGGGACCTTGCTTTTTGTTTGCTCTTGCTCCTTAGTTTGGATTTCAATGAACCAACCCACACGTGTGAACCGCAGTTCACCCACTGAAGACCTTCCACAGAGAGGCTCTCTAAGTCAGCAGAACAACCAGCCTCGTGGGACAGTTAAGTGCAGTTGTAGCATCCAAGAGCAGACATGCCAGCAGACCACAAGTGGAGGATGTTTGCTGGCACGCAGCATCACTGGTGCTTTGTGTGTGCTACAAGGACTGTGGGAAGTGAGGTGAAAGCCAAAGCAGACTGGCAGCTGCTGTGTCTGCAGTAGGGTCACAGCTGTACTGCAATTGCGTCCCCTCTCATCTTTTGCTGGTGCCAGGTAGGATGAATCAGGTCCATGTCTTCATGAGATGAGAAACTGGAGTAATAAGTCTTCATTATTCTCTTTATAATGGTAGATAAGAGTTCAAACCATTCTTCCTGCTCTCTTCGTGAATTTTCCAGCACCTAAAAGTGATACTGCTCTTTGCTCAACAATTAAATGTCACTGTGTGTATGTGTGTGCTTGTGGAAGAAACAGTGGTTTCTTTGTGGAAAAGAAGGTTTTCGGACAGTTCTGATCTTTTTCAATTAAGATTTAGGGCAGCATTTGGTTATCTGCTTTTTAATTTGACACAGTATAGGGATATATATGATATACATTCAATACACACTCTGTTCATAGTGCAATGGCACAGAAAATTTGATTTCAGTTTATTATTCTAGAAAATCTGTGCAGGGTTTTTGTTTCCAGAAAGAAAATTGAGATTTCTTCCAAATTGTATTTAGGAGAAATAAAAAGGCTCCATGTGTTTCAAAAGCTTATTGCATTCTCTGTTTGTTTTTTACTTCTGTCTTTTGTAGGCATTTTTTCAGTGATTCATCCTCTTTAAGGGTTATAATTTATTGTTTTTACATATAACTCTCTTTTCTGCTGTCCTCAGTGTGTGTCAAGGAATGTCAAGACAAAAAGCATTTTGTCTGCATGATGCTTTTGACAATGACACTCAAGCTGAGATTTTCTCAGAATTGCTTACAAAGAGAGGTTATAAGGAAAATCAAAGCTATATGTGGAGTTTGTCACCTCATTTGTATTAGAATCATAGAATGGCTTGGGTTGGAAGGGACCTTAAATATCATATGGTTCCAACCCACCTGATCATGAGCAGGGGCATCTTTCACTAGGCCACGTTGCTCAAAGCCCCATCCAACCCAGCCTTGAATACTTCCAGGGATGGGGCATCAGCAGTTTCTCTGGGCAGTCTGTTCCAGTGCCTCATGACCCTCACAGTAAAGAAATTCTTCCTAATATCCAATTTAAACCCACTCTCAGTTTGAAGCCATTCCCCTTCGTCCTGTCGCTGCATGCTCTTGTAAATAGTCTCTCTCCATCTGTCTTGTAGGCCAATTCAAGTACTCAAAGCCTGGAATTAGGTCACTTAGCTTTCTACATACTTGTTGTAATGCAATTCTCTTTCTCCCTCTATTCAGCATTTCATTTGGACCCCTCTCAACGTGTGCTTGGACATATGTTCATGTTATAAAATGACACAGAGGCCTCATATGAAGACCAGGTGAAGCCACCTTTTGCACTTTTCATATACCTCCACACTGATCACCTGTTCCATACTCTGAAAAAATGCCTTGGGAAAATATGATCACCTCAGCATTAAATAAATCAGGAAAGAGAAAACGGATATGCTGAAACATGTATAATATTTCACAAATGTAGTACAGGAATCATACATGCTTCCTGCAGGTATATTAACCTTAGTTTTATTTGAACCTATATATAGCCTCCAATCACTCTTGCACCCAGCATAGAGCAGTGCTGCTTCCCAATTTAGGTCTTTAAGTAATCTATAACTAGAAGTGCTCTTAGTTATTTTTTATATCTCAAAGAGCATCAGTGGTGAAAACAGCCCATTATCATCAGAGGTCTGTATACATCTCTGCAGCTTGTTAGAACAAGTTTTTCTACTTCAAGAAGATAAATGTGGTACAGGCTAGCTTATTTATTACAGTAACATAAGAGAAGACAAGTTAGGATTTCAGGCATCCTTTTATGTCAGAAATGGTCAAATCTTTTGCTAATAAGCAGCAAAGTACTGCTGGTATTTGCCTTAAAACCGTTCTCCAAGCTTTTTTTTCTGTGTGCTTTTAAGCCGTGGTGCTCAGAATGCTGTCGCTGTCAGGCACCTATGCACAGGGTAGCCAAGCGGTACACTGAGCCATATACTTGTGAAGAAGTTGTGAAAGGGTATCCTATCCAGTGGTAGTGTGACTTAGAGATTATTCAGCATGGCCTAGAAAACTCCTTGGAGAAACTCTTTTGCAGTTCTCAAGAAATATGAAGGTAGAAAGTTGAATGAATCTTGTATGAGTGTGCAAGATGATTATTTCACAGTAGCTCAGGCCTGCAGATTAAATGAAGGGAAATAAGTTGTTGTAGGACTGTTTATCAAATCTTTGCATTTGTTTTTCTCAAAGCTGAAGTTGTGCAGCAAAATGACAGGAATTCTGAGTACAGTTGGCTGAGAAATGGTTCTTCTGTTTGAATATTTAGGATTTTACCTCTATGTGAAGATAATATTTCTTGTTTAGTCCACTTAACTATTTGAAATCAGCAGAGGAAGGTCTTCCCCTCTCTGACAGCTTCTATTTCATAAGACCATCCCTTAAGTATATAGGTATTGATAGGCAAATGGTTCCAGGAGAATCTAGCGCATGAGACTAATGTTAGAACATCAAGTAGCTGAAAGATGGAACATGAGGTTAAAATGTGTTAAAAGAACAACTTAGTGGTCTGATTGAGCAGGTATATGGCCACTGATTAACCCCTCAGGTGCTGGGATTTTGGCTAGCATTGGGTTGCATATGTGTGCACTCTTCATTGTTAAGTCTGATACATAAAAACTGATCTGATTAAAAAAAAGGGAGGGGAGGAGAGGCTAGATTAAGAGAGAAACAACATAATTGCTCAGAAAATGGCCAGCCACTGCTATATCTGATGTGTGTTTGATATTTGATATGTAGTCTCATGGATGTAATAGTTATCTTTCCTTTGTACGAAGTATCATGACATTTGGTTTAAACTGTGTGTATATGGACACAAATAAGATAATTAATTAATTGGCATATGCCCTGTTGTGATCTCACTCCAGCTATCACCAGCCATCCTTTAAGGCAGCTGTGAAGTACAGCAGAGTTTTAGTTCCAGTAAAGTTATGCTTGATGAGAAATCAAACCATGTATTTAATAAATCAAGGGTTCTGTGAGACAAAGGTGATATTTCCTGATTAGAGGAAGAAGATACTGTCCCATGTCTCTCCAGTCTCAGTGGGACCAGTGACACTTATCCATGTTGCCCTTCAAAGCCTCACTATCACACTTGGACTTGAATAGTGCAGTCTGGGATATCTCAGGTCTTCAAAACTTCTGAGTTCAGGTCAGATGTCTGCAGGGTTGAGGGGCTGCAAACAGCTGGGAAGGGAAGAGAATAGGAAAGACATAAGCACACAGTTTTTGTTGTCAGTACTCATCTGATAAAATACAGGCAGGAGACATTTAATCAGGTTTTCACTGATTCAATTGTAGGAGTAAATTTGCAGCATGTAGCATTGACTCCCCTCCACCCCGCCTTCTGCATAGAGAATTGAATGTTATTTGAAAGTGTGAAATTGTGGTGAATTGCTGTTGTTTTGCTTGCTCCTTCACACTGTTTCCAATGCCTGTTTTTTTGATCGTCCTTAAGTATGTT
Source organism: Pseudopipra pipra (assembly GCF_036250125.1). Lineage (NCBI taxonomy): Eukaryota > Metazoa > Chordata > Aves > Passeriformes > Pipridae > Pseudopipra > Pseudopipra pipra. Next base: position 13,229,248 of record NC_087554.1, read on the forward strand.
CATTGGCATTTCTTTTCTGCTGGCTACTGGAAATGGGTTGTCTTGTTTTGGCTTTTGTGCATAGCAGTAGTGAGAAGCAAGAAATCAGGGGCATTTTCTAGTTTGGTTTTGAGAACAGAGGTACTTGTCAGTGCCTTTTGAAGAGTGTACCTATTTAAATTATAAATTTCTGGAATATATTGAAGAGGAATTCTGGATCTTTCCCCAGATAGGAATTGTATAATTGGATCTTGTCTCCTGATTTTGTGAGAAAGTTTCAGCTGCTTTGCTTTTTGTTGGATAATCTCCAGTCTAAGAATGAATTCAGTTAAATGAAATTTCTGCAGGGGGAGGGACACTAGAGAGGGAAACTACATTTCTCTCCAAGTTAGAGATGGCCCGAAATACACAGTGTTGATCCTGTTTCAAATGTTTTAGATTTATTGTCTGGTTTTCAGGACTTTGTTTGAGCCCTTCCAGAAACAGGTGTCAGGTGAGGTGGAATCTGAATTGCACAACTTTTTGCTTGCAGTCGATGTGCCAAGTTAGCGCTGAAATTACTGCCTTAGTTTTTGTATTAGTGGTAGCTACAGAAATGTGCATCCTGCTTGAGAACAGGTAGACTGAAAAACTACTGAGCACATGCTTTGAAAATTTTATGAATGATGAAAACTTTTAGTAAAGCCACATTGATTTATCTTTGCACTCCAGAAACAGTAGAACATAGAAATCATGTAAAAAACTGGATTTACTTTATTTGCTTCTCTATACACTGAAGTCAGTTAACTTGTTTTCTGGTTACATGGTGGCAGCAGAAAAGGATTGTTAATCAGACACATGAAAAATATACAGAGATTTTTTTCCTTCCTCTGAATTCCTTACTCTCATAGTGACTGAGGTAAAAGAGAATATTTATTGAATAAGTAATTTTTTTTTCACACAAGTGTTTCCTGTTTGTGAGGAAGTTCTGTTATCCCACAGTAACTTATATGAAACAAATTTATTTAGTTAAAGTGGGTGATGATAACAGAGTTAATATGATCAAACAGTTTCTTGCTTCCATTTCTGATATATTTTCACATCCAATTTGCTTGCTGTACTATGAGATATCATAAAGGATTACAGCAGGACAAATACCTAGTTCCATTTATCCTTTAATTGTTTTTTTTAATGCAAAATAATGTACTCACATAAAATATCCATTTATTTATATTTGGTGCCAGAGGCTAATTCAATGAACCTGGGATGTATTATTGAAAAACAATGGTGTTCACCACACTTTTTTGCTCTGTTAGCTGTTTTTCAGATTCTTTGATGGGCCACTAAGAGTTTATTAATGTTAGTAAATAATTAAGAAGGGATAATTGACTAATTTTTGCGCAATGACACCAGAATGACGCTTTTTTTTTTTCCGAAAACATCATTGTTCTGTTTTTAATGCACTGCAGAATGTGAAGCCTGCACACCCTTATGAATCATGGATAACTCATTTGTGCCAGGGTTTCACTGACAGTGACCCAAACCCTCCTCTTGTTAAATGAAGAGGAATAAATAGATATGCTGTCTCATTCTACTAACTAAGAAGGGGGAAAAAGGAGCAACCTTTATTCTGTCTTTTCTTCTTGTCATCATTTGTAGTATCTTCTCAGTCCCTGTAAAAGCCATTCGGTTCTATCCTCCGGGGTAAGTAATTCTTTTCACTTGGTCCCTTGTGAAGATGGAGATTGACACCTGTGCAATGGGGCTCTTGTCAGCAAGATTTGCTCTCTCCCTTGCTCCTCTTTTACACCTGATATTATGAGTTGCTGTGAACAGCAGCAAGGTGAAAAGTCCTCGCTAATGAATTATTTCCAAGGAATGAGCAAGGGTGAGGATCTGCAGGACTCCTCACCCACTCATCTTTATTTTCACCAGGAAACCAGACTGTTGTCGTTTCTTCACCTCATTTGCTCTTTTGAAGAACCCTCCTGAACTCTTGTCTGTTTCAGGTCTTGGAATCCATTTGCTTTGGATTTTATATTTTAATGAGACTGTTCTACTTCAGGCATTCTTCACACTTTAGCTGTTGTCCCTCATTCAAAAGCAACTCCTATAGTAGTAAAAATAACCATTCATTTCCTTTCTCCTTTTCCTATTTGGTCTTCAAAACTCCTCTCAGGATTGCTTTGGAAAACTTAGATTTTTGCTTTTCTCCACTACTTCTGTTACAGTAACATCTGGAAGCTCCAATCAAGATCAGAACACTGTGTGCAATGCTCAGAGCAAAAAAATAAAGTGTCACTTCACAGACTAAGCAGAGAAGAGAGACAGAGTTAAGCAGGAGACAAAGATGGCAGGAGGTGATAAAACTTCTCTAAGTATCAGTAGGAAAGCGAAGAGTAGAGCCCACCTTTTTGAATTTCTACTTGAGTCTGTCCACGAGATCACTCTGCTTCTCTAAGTAACACTATTGTGGCTGGAGAGACGTGCAAACTCAAAGCAATTCAGAAAATAGAAGTCTGGCTGTGTACAGCCACCCAACACATACGCATAGATAAGATGGGCAAAAAGAGAAAAAAAGTTTGTATCTCTCTTTCTGATGTGAAATAATGCACAAAACTTACAACCTTAATCCAGAGTTGTGCAGAAAGCCTTGTGTGAAGAGCACATTATGTTATGGAACCTGTGTGTTCAGTACAGACCCCTGGAAAGATGGTGTTTGTATGGGTGCCTCAATTGTTTTGGTGGTGGTTCTTGAACAATTCTGGCCATCTTGGTGCAGTACTCAGTGCTTATGCAGATTTCCCATCACATGTGTTGCATTTCTTCTTGAAAAATAAATTCTCTGAAGAATATTGCTTATGGAATGGAAAGAAGTAAAACTTTTGAAATAATCCTATCCAGTTAGTGGTTGTACAGCCCGTGCTTTGCATCTGAAGTGTTTCTGAGCATCCCATGGTGTACCCTCCAAAACCTGAAAGTTCAAAACATGCACTATGCATTCAAGTATCCATTAATGCATTCAAGGAGTGAAGATCCTGAGAACTGGCTCAGTTGATCAGAGAATGGTGTTAATAACGCCAAGACTGTGAATTTGATCCCTGTATGGGCCATTGCCTTAAGAGCTGGACTTGATGATCCTTGTGGGTCCCTTCCCATTCAGAATATTCTGTTATTGTCTCTTTACTGAAAAGTGTAGAAAAATCTATTGATACCAGTGAAGAGAGTATTTCCTACAATTCCTTTCCAAAATTCTATGGTTTTGAGACTTAATATTCAGTTTAGGAATGGTTTGTAGTGGGGGTCCAAAAACTACATGATCCCAGTATGGGGTATAAACTGGAATAATTTATTGAACGTGAGAACACAATTTAAGGGTCTTGGGGGCAGGACATGTTAATGAGGAGGACAAACTCTGTTAATTAGGGAGTTACACAAGTTTTACTGCAGTTTAGCCAATAGGTTAATATTTCTCTCAACCAATATTACATAGGGGGAAAGGGATTAAAGGGGTTTAGAAATGGTCTCATAAAATAATTTCAAAAGTCCTTTCTTGTTTCTGCTGGAGCCAGGCTTAATCCACAAGGTTGAACTTTTACAGGTCTTGTGAGAAGGGTCCAGATCCTTCAGATCACAGGATTTTTGTCAACCCTTGTTGCCCAAGGTTTATGGCTCTTTTCTGCAGATATTATATTTTTGGGATCCTACAGTTTGTCATTTTCACTTAAGTCCAGTCATCATTAAACATATTTATCTTTCTTGCCAGCACTGAATGACAGTGTAAGATTTCATTCTGAACAAGCAACTCTGCATTCCTTTTAGCTAAAAGAAACATAGTGCTAAACTGTTATTTCCCTGCTTTCCAGTAAAAATGTCTATAGCATTTCTCTAAATCATCTTTCTCTAAGTTTCTATAAATTTAGCATAGTAGAGTAAAAGTGAATTTAGTAAAGAGTAAAAAGCACATCCATAGCATTGTTTCAAAAATGTGTTCTCTATTTCAATGGTGTTTTTAGTTCAGTTTGTAACAATAATGCATGATGCAAGAATAATGTGAGAGTTAAAAGACAAAACTCATTTGGTTGTAAGCAAAAAAATTCCGAGAAGTTTATTGCTTTGCTTTAATCTGTCTTATTTCATTAATGGAAGCATAGGATTTATAACAATAAATAAAAAAAGGAAATTTTTAATACATTAAAACACAAAGTCTTTGTTAGTGGAACAAAGTAATTTTGAAGGTAAGGGAATCAGTGTACTTATAATTAGAAGTTTTCCTGCAGTTCTGTCCATGTGGATATAAGTGCCCCCATGTAGCACAAAGGGCCTTTTTAGGGAATGCCACTCCTTTCCACACTTTCCCCAGGACCACTGTGTCAGTCTCTTCTTCTTTGCTGTGCTGACAAATTGCTTTCTGCCAATGCTGCCTCCAGAGCTTGAACAGCGCCAAGATGACCAAGGAAAGGACTTTCCACATTTGCTGTCAGATCTTTCCAGTCCCAGTTCAAGCCTTCCCAGAGCCTTCTGTCAAGGCTTGTCTTATTCTTAAAATTCTTTATCCTTGAATCTTTCCCTTAGAGAAATACACTCTAAACATCCTCTAAAGAATTATGACTGTCACACACCCATGCCTGATCCAAGTCCACTGAAGCCAGAGGTGGAATTTACTTTCAATTTTAAGGAGTATTTGAACATAATACATTCAGTTATTATGTTTTAAATTGATGGTTCACAGTTACTGCTTATGCTACAGTCCTGAGGTATCCAAAAACCTATGACATATTACATTACAGTTATTCCATAGAAATATATTTTATAGCGAGGTGGCTCAGAATTCTCATTTTCAATTGCAAAACACTGGAATAATTTGTGAAAATGTTTTTTCCTTAAATATTTTATGACAAAACACACTGCAATCATGAGCAAAGTCTGATGGAAAAAGTGGTAGCATAACCCAAGTCCTTGTTTTGAAAGGAGGTTTGAAACGAAGATATAATGTGAGTTTGGCTTTTCGTTGTAATTTTTGAACCTGCTTTATTTGTGTTTAAACCTTCATTTGATATCAGAGACTGGCTTTGTTAGGTTCAACACCTGCACAAATGGAAATGAAAGGCAGCCAGGAGCATCACTGGTCAAAACCATCTTGTTTTGACTCTGACAGGTGCATGGAAAGAGAAAGAAATGTGTCTGAAGGAGAAACAAAACACAACTCAACTTACAAAAGGCAGGAAAATTATTCTGTTTAGGCTGCTGAATTTGCTACAAAAGTTTCGTAGTGACTCTGAGTGTAAAGTAGCAAAATATAATGCTTATATCTAAGGGGTGAGAAGAGGTGGAATAAGAGGCAATTGGAAATGAAAAGGAAGACATTCTAGTAAAGAGTAGTTAAGGTTTTGGAATCAGGTATGGAATAGGATGCCAAAAAATGAACTTGCCAAAGGTGCATAGCAGTGAATAATCTGCTAACATTCTCTAGGATATACAAAGTTACCTTAACATTTTCCCCCTGAACAAAGGAAATTCAGGGGAGATTATACACATGGCAATTTACTAGTAAAAGCAGAAACCTAGTGATTAGACAAAAGGTAAAATGTAGTTCATTTGATGGGGGGAAAAAATAGGAGAAGGATCTATGTATGCTGGTTGATTGAGATGACTGCGACTGCATTTGCTGCTAAGATGCGGTGATGAAGGCAGGAACTTTGGTCTTAGTATGGATGAAGTGAGATATTTCTGGAGAGAAGGGTGTATTAATGTCACTGCAAATTACTGTTAGACTTCATTTGCTATCAGGCATGATATCAAGTCTTTCAGTAAAAAATTAATTTTACAGGAACTATAGATCTATCAGACTCTTTAGATCGGGGGACAGGAAGGCAACAGCTTCCTAAAAGGAACCTGAAGAATTTTCCTTGTTAAGTCTTGTAAAACAGAAGCTGAGAGCATGCTTTCTAGAAATGCATTTAAAAATTTCATTTAAAAGGAAAGATTAAACCAAATAAGAATGAAATTACTTTTAAGAAATTTAAATTAGATATAAGAAACTTCCAACCATCAAAGCACAATGATTCTAGAATAGCAACTTAATAGAAGAATTCTGAGCCCACAATAAATTATTTTTTGAGTTGAATTTTAAGCCATTTATGAACAAATTTTCTGACCTGATTGCTTCTGGTATCAGAAGAGTCAAATTAATGGTGTAAGATTTAATTTTCAGTTCCTCTCACTTCTACAGAAGTATAAAAACTTGTGCATAAATATTGAATTTGTTTGATTGAAAACTGCATTCTTATTTGAATGAGACCACATAAGGTATTTTTGCTAACTCATTCCAGTATCTGTGACACTGTATTGCTAGTTTTCATCTTTTTAACTTGTCTGTTGAAGGGTTAATGTTCTGATGTGAATCTTAGAAAAGCCCAACATCAGGCTATCCTTTTCACACCCCTTGTTTGACAGTTTTAGCTAGAGCTGCTGTGTAATAGGTGTGAATGAGGGTCTCCAAATTTCTATAGTCTCCTGAGTGATACTGATCTCATAACTCCCTGTAAAATGGTTGTTGCTTCCTTCATTAAGTAATCCGGGCTTTACTTAATCAGTAGGGTTAGAACCTTAAATGAGTAAATAGTAGAAGGTGAAAGGCTAATGCTGCTGCTCATAATGCATGTCATAACTCCTTTGGAAAGGGGACAGAGAGCTGTACTGTTTGTTATTAAACTACAAATTAAGGCAGATTTGGAGGAAGAAAAAAACAATGTTCAATGAGGCACTGGTGCTATTTTCATGGACCCTCATATTAGTCTCCAAATGAGTCCTTGCTTGCGATTGTGTCTGAGCATTTCCACTGTCTATGGCCCCAAATTATGTTCAGTGTTGTTTTTCTCCTTCTCACTCTCATTTCTAATTCTCCCTCCCTGCTAGGTGTTTACAAGGACTTCTCTCTCTTGCAGCATATTGTTCTTATAAGGCTATGAGGAATACTGTCCTCTTCAATTACAAGTGTAGCCTGAGTATCATGAAACAATGAACTAGGATGAACTCTCTGATTAATATCTTGAGCACATTCTCTCCTGTTGCTGGCCTTGTTGACTTTACTTTTTCACAATGCAGGAAACATGTCTAGTTATTTATAGGAGTGAAAACTATGTGCATTCTCAGTAATTTGCAATTTAAATATATGCTGATGATAACATCCCTTCAAGATTATCAATATACTTCACTCACCACGTCAGATTTAAACTTTTGCAAGAATCTGAAAAAAGGTTCTGGGTAGATCTTTCGTGGGATGTTCCACGAGGCAATGCTGTTCTTCTCACATTGGGCTAAATGAAGTCTAAAGATATGGATTCTGCCATTGTACACAAAGTTAAGATTGCTCAGCTTTCCTGTTTTTTAGAGAAAACAGTTTTGTGTTTTTGCCCTGTGATTTGCAGAGGTCAAGTCGTGAGATCTTTTATCTTTAACAGCGCTTTTGTCTTTGCCTTGGAGAATAGTTCGTTATTGCAGGACCTAACATCAGATAGAGGGAATGCCTACTTCATTTGGCTCATCAAAGGGAATTTACCTGAGAAATGAAGGGAATCTGAAGGGAATCAGCAGAACAAATAATCAAGCAACATACTGAACAAATGAAACAATATGCTTCATAAATCTGTGTCAGAAAAGTTCTTTTTCCCCATCTATCATGTCCAAACTGTAGAGTGGCTAAAATTGCCTGTTTATAAATCTGGTGGATTCCTTAAGTTGAATCAAAGCTCATTAAGTCTGATCTGAGTTCATAACAGTTTACTAAATCTGAATATACCAATATCACAGGGTTCAACAAGCTAACTGGTTTTGAAAATTTTGCTCAGTTTACTAGCTTATAGCAACACTACAAATGCAATAATATTCCCTGCAAGTATGAATTAAGGATACAGTACACATATAAATTCAACAGACATATTTCAGTTGATAATCATTGTTACTATATTAGCACACTGTTTGTTCAACTTTGCCTGAAAAGTGGCCGATTAACAACAGCCTTATACTGTCATTAACTTGCTGATAGCGGGGCTTTTCAGTGTTTTCCTCCTTTCTCTCAGGAAATCATATTCTCTTTTACAGTGGTCTTTAATTTCTGTGAACTCAGTGGTTTATGTGCTTGTTAAAACAGCTACTGTCTTAGCAATTTAATTTACTAGGCACAAAAGAAAAATTCTCGAAACTACTTTAAACCGTCTCTGACTATCCCTTCAGTTGATGGAGCCTGGGTAGGACTTGGACCTACTCAAACTGTACCCATGTAAAAAAAAATTACTATGCGATAAAGTTATAAGTTTATCCTGGACTTTACACAAACTAATCAACAAACTGAGTTAGCCTGTGATTTTCTTTTTTTTTTTTTTTTTTTTTTTTTTTTTTTTTTTTTTAGCGTGACTTTGTTCTGTAGTGTGCCAATAATTCCGGGCTGGTATAATATTTCCAGATATTTTTAGAGGGGCAACTTACAATGAGGATTTCTCAGAAAAACATGAAGATCTGAGAATGACATAGGTGCAGCAATTAACACTAAATTATTTACATGACCTTTTAAACAGGTGTGATATAGTAAGTTCACACATCATACCTTATATATTACAAGTGTTTATAGTGTTTTTACTTTCCTTATAGATTTTTCTGCATTGGTGAATATATAAGATCTGACAGAATGCAGTAGCCTGACCACAAATGTTTAGTTCTAAGTTGTTCATTTGATATCCCTGCAGTAGTTGGATGGATGCTTGACAAGGCACAAGATATTTGTAGGTTTAACATATTTTCTCTGTAGTAGCACTGATTTTCACTCCATCCTCCCAGAGTGCAGATGCCAAAGTGAATTTGGTGGTACTGAAGTTTCAGCAAAAGGCAAAGAGGGACAATTGTTGTCTTCAAGTCAGGTGAACACACTCATAGATATCAGTTGCTAGAAAGGTAACAATATTGAGGTGTCCCTAGTGGACAAAAAACTTATTACCACCACTGTAATATATTTGCATTTCATTTGTGATCTTTGACTAATTCTAGTTTTGTTACCAGTATTTATTTATTCTGCCCATTGGCATGGCGTTTCCTGAGACTAGTGGTCATGTCTCTATTACTTCTGCTGCATTTCTTTGTAGTTTAAGCCTACTCCTAAATTACATGGAAATGTTAAAAATGTTAAAATATCAGTGCTAGCTAACAAAGTTCTGCCTTCCATAATATGCTTCAGGAATAATACAGTTGGCTGAATACAGCACAACTTTCCCGAAGTTCTTTTGTTTTGAGAAATATTTCAGGGCTGTAGCTTGAATTACCTGTTACTGAATTTATTTGGGGAAGATGTTAGACTTTAGTAACTGTAACATTAAGACAAATTAAAATACCATTTTAAGATAGCTTGTTAACTCCTTTAAAGGCTAGGAACTAACTTGCTTTAATCACTGCATTCTAAAGGCTTAAATAATTCATACTAAACTTAGTTTTTGTCACAGTGAAGTTGATTGCTAGTGTTCTACTGGAAAAGAAGTGTGTAAAATTAACAGGAAAAAAGAACACACTGCCACATCAATTGCAAAACTGAAGTATTCATAGGATGTATTATCTTAGGAATGATTTACAAAGCAAGTGCATTCACTTAAAAAATGAATCGGATTCTCAGCTATCTTACAGCTATTCTGCATGTTCTAAGCTAACTCTATACAATTTTGCTAAAATCAGTGCAAATACAGTATCATGTATCTGCAGGGCTCTTATGTGATTAATATTGTGTAAAGTAATAGGGGATAAATAAAAGCTGTCTCTATGGCTCTTCTCTACATCCTTCCACTGAGAGTTGAGTTCTGCTGTCCACTGTATTGATGTGGAAATTGGCCCTGAGTATACTGCATACCTATGAATAATTTGAAAAAATGAATTAGAAAAAAATTAGAGATTATTTATGTTCAAAGAGGGGGCTAAATTCATTCAAGAAGTTGTTTGTTGCCAATTAATTACCTACCAATAATTAGAATAATAAATTTGAGCACAGTTGTAAGACTTGGCATTGACTTTCACCATCAGCTTATCTGGAAGCTGTACAAAATGCTATCATTAGTATTGGTAATAAATCTGTCATATTAGGTAAAAATGGATAAAAAGGCTGAGAAGCCTTGAAAATATAATTTGACTGAGCAGAAGTCTTTACACTTTATAAATATGATCATTGGAATTATTCATGTGAATTGATCAGCTCAGACTTCAACACAATGTTATAAAACAGGAAACTTTTGCACTTAGTGAAACTCAGTGTTAAATTGGAGGTATAACTCTTCTTCATTGTAACACTTGCAATTTAAAAAAGAAGTGTATGTGCTGCCAGTAAAATTGTGGTAAAGCACTTCCAGCTGGAAGTTTAAACAAATCATCTGGTTATTAACTCTTCACTTTTGTATTCCTGTAACGCCGATATGAGATAGATCAATCCTTTTGATGCTAATTCATCTAGCCTATCCTAAAGACCTTGATTTGATTTGTTAGTCAACAAACTACTTAAAAGATGATAGAAAATATTGAAAAAAAAATTAAAAAAGAGAGAAATGCTAGTTACACAACTCTGAATATTACTTATCTCTTTTTAGAAATTTAAAATAGGAGTATTTTTTTTTATTTGAGTACTTCTCCAGGATGAAATTTGCCTGAAATGTGTTATGTAGTGCAGAAATATTTGTATGGAAAAAAAGTCTGATCATCTTTTGAAGCAACATACTTTTAACATGCTGTTGTTCTAAGTTGGCCTCAGCTGGCCGCACCAGAAGATTTTGTCAAAATAACACAATTTTAAAAAGACTTTGTTTTTTGTCAAGCACTAGAATTCAAGGTATTCAAATTTTTAGTTACTCAAGTTCAGTTGAGTGCTCTTGAAAACTTCATCAAATATTTTACAACCTCAATTAAAATAGAATGACTTGGAAGAAATATTGGAGACTTTCTCTTGAATTTTTATTTTGCACTGAATTATTTTTACAACAGTTTTTACATTAAATGCTGCTTTTATAATGTAGAGTCTAGATAAATTGCTGTTTTGTCAATATGCCATGATGTACTAAATTCAGGAATTCTAAGTGGTGGGGAACTACTATCTATCTATGTAGCTATATATCTTCCTTTCAAGAAGGAAACCCTAAAGGTGCAGGATCAGGCTGTCCCCATGTGCCAAAAGATGAGCCAGTGAGGAATAAGACCAGCCTGGCTGAACAGAGAACCTTGGCTGGAATCAGGAAAAAAGGTGAGTTTATTACCTCTGGGAGAAGAGAGAGGGTAACTCAGGAGAACTACAAGGATGCCATGAGGTTATACAGGGAGAAAATTAGAAGGGCAAAAGCCCAACCAGAACTTGATCTGGCTACTGCTGTAAAAAAACGATAAAAAAAAGTTCCTGTAAGTACACTGGCAACAAAAGGGGAGGGGATGGGGAAATAATGACAAAGACTGAGGAAAGGGCTGAGGTAACTAACACTTTCTTGCCTCATTTTTCAGTAGTAAGACCAGTTGTACTTCAGGTATCCAGCCCCCTGAGCTGGAGGACAGGGACAGGGAGCAGAATGAAGCCCCCATATTCCAATGGGAAGTGGCCAGCAACCTGTTACACCGCTTAGACACACAAAAGTCTATGGGTCAAATGGGATCCACCCAAGGGTACTGAGCGTACTGGTAGAAGTGCTCACTGAGCCACCATTTACCAGCAGATTGGGCTATATGGAGAGGTCCCAGTTGACTGGATTTTAGCCAGTGTGACACCCACGTTCCAGAAGTGCTGGAAGGACGAATACAGGGAACTACAGGCCTGTCAGCCTAACCTCAGTGCCCAGGAAAGTGATGGAGCAGATAATTTTCAGTGCCATCATGTGGCATGTACAGACTAAGGGGGGGATCAGGCATGGGTTCATGAAAGGCAGGTCCTACTTGACCAACCTGACCTCCTTCTATGACAAAGTGACCCGCTTAGTGGATGTGGGAAAGGCTTTAAATTTTGTCTGTCTGCCTGGACTTCAGTAAAACCTTTGACACTTTTCCCCAGTGTTCTCCTGGAGAAACTGGCTGCTTAGGGCTTGGATGGATGCATTGTTCACTTGGTGAAAAACTGGCTGGCTGGTTGGGCTCAGAGAGTGATGGTTAATGGAGTTATATCCAGCTGGCAGCCAGTCACCAGTGGTGTTCCCCAAGGCTCAGTATTGAGGCCAGTCCTGCTTAAGATCTTTATCAATGACCTGAACAACGAGATTAAGGGCACCCTCAGGTCAGTTTGCAGACCACACCAAACTGGATGGGAGTGTTAATCTGCTGGAGGATAGGAAGGCTCTACAAAGGGATTTAGAATCCAGAAAGGCTGGATTAATGGGCTGAGACTGACTGCATGAGGTCAACAAGGCCAAGTGCTGAGTCCTGTCCTTGGGCCACAACAGTCGTAGGGAGTGCTACAGACTGGGGACAGAGTGGTTGGAAACTGGCTTGGCAGAAAAGGACCTGGGGGGTGCTGGTTGACAGCAGCTGAACACGAGCCAGCGATGTGACCAAGTGGCCAAGAAGGCCAGTGGCATCCTGGCTTGGATTAGCAACAGTGTGGCCAGCAGGACCAGGGCAGTGATTGTCCCCCTGTACTTGGCACTGATGAGGCTGAACCTCGAGTCCTGTGTTCAGTTCTGGGTCCCTCGCTGCAAGAAAGACATTGAGATGCTGGAACATGTCCAGAGAAAGGCAATGGAACTCATGAGGGGTTTGGAGCACAGGTCCTATGAGGAGTGACTGAGGGAGTTGGGGTTTTTAAGCCTGGAGAAAAGGAGGTTGAGGGGAGATCTTATTGTTCTCTGCAACTGCCTGAAAGGTGGCTGTAGCAAGGTGGGGGTCAGTCTCTTGTCCCAAGTAACCGGGACAAGAGAAAATGGCCTCAAGTGGCCCCAGGGGAGGTTTAGATTTGAAATTAAGGAAGATTTCTTCACTGAAAGGGTTGTCAAGTATTGCAATGGAGTCTCCAAGGAAGTGGTGGAGTCACCATCCCTGGAGGTATTTAAAAGCCGTGTAGATGTAGCACTTAGTGACGTGGTTTGGTAGTGGACCTGGCAGTGTTGGGTTAATGGTTGGACTTCATGATGTTAGAGGCTTTTTCCAACCTAAATGTCAGGGTCTCTGCCAGTTGAGATACTGTTACTCAGTTAAACAGAACTGTGGAGAATCACACCAGCAAGGTCTCTTATGCTTGAACCAATCTTGCTTAATGTGTTGAACAACCTGAAAAATGGTTATAATAGCAGGACAACACAATAATGTAAAATGCTAAATGAAATTATATGCTAATGAACATAAAGTAGTGCATGTGAGAAGGGAAAGGGAACTGATGAAAAATTTCATTGTATGTATAGAGTAGAAAACTCTACATTATGAATTATCACTCATGGAAAAGATTCTGAAATCAAAGTAGATTTTTGGTAAGGTAAAAAGGTAAAAATCAAAGAGCCCTCTGGAAAACACTTTAGTAAAAGGGAAATTTAATTTAAGAATTGTTGGAAAATAGGGGCAGTGCAGAAAATGTGTTTCAAATGTATAAATCTATAATTTGTCTGAATATTGTATTTGTCCTGTCCTTGCCATCACATCTTAGGACACAGGGATACTGGAAATGAGTTTTTTAAAAGGTGGGGAGAGTAAACGAATGATCAGAGGAGTGGAAAAATGTCTGTATGGTGATTGACTAGATAGATCGAGTTTCTCTACCTTGGAAATAAAATAACCTAGAGAAGATAAGGTGGAGCAAATGAAATAATGAATTGCATGAAGAGAGTGAGTGCAGAACTGTCATTTCAGTATCTCTTAAAATATAAGAACTAAAGAATTTGTGTTTATATGTCCAAGCAAGTTTAAAACAAAGAGTAAGAAACACTTTTTTTCATACAAAAAATAATCAAACAATGTGAGACACTGCCACTAAATGTTGCAAAGGCCAAAAGTTTAACTGAGTTCAAAAAGGGATTAATGGCTACTTTTGTTTCATGAATTGTAAAAACATCCTGCTCAGACACAACTTCTGGCTGAGGAAGTATCTAAACCACTAATTGCCAGAAGATGGGAAGGAGGGGTTGCTAAGCTCTTGCCACAGTTCTTATAATCTTTCCTTATGCATCTCCTAATGGGCGTGTTGGGACCAGGATAATGGGCTAGACAGATTGTGTTGTTTTGTTTCTTTTTTTTTGGTCTGACCTATTATGGTTCTTTTTATTTTGTAGGTGTAGAATTTTTTTTTCAGTAATAGGGAGACAAAATGGAAATTTTCAACTTGTTTTTTGAGTTCAGTAAGTACTGTCTGGAATAAGATTCTTAATAGGTAATTATGAATGATCACACTTTTCGCTTTTCTTATTTTAAAATATAAAAAATTAGTCCAAAAATTCATCTATTGCACATTTAGGAAGTTTTTCTCTAAATATAGGGAGATGTGGATGACGGTGAATCATTTATATATGTCATTTGAGTGATAATGTTGTATGTCTAATTTAAAGACTAATGTGTCAGAAAAGCTGAGATAGTAAGCAGAGGGGGAGTTTTCTGTGGCCCTTCTCAGAAAGGATGTGAAGGGTGTTATTTTTGCTATTGTTGTCAGTTAAGGAATACTAAGTTTCAGTGAAAGAATATCCTAAATTCTACAGTTGTACTTGCAACAATTAATAGGAACAGAAGCCAACAAGGAGAGTTTCTTTAACATTTGTATTTATTTTTTTTTTACAGCTCTATAATCTTTTTTTCTCCTCAGAGTGAATTCTGGCTTTTGGGACCAGAGGAAATATGAATGATTTTTTTGTTGTTGGGGTTTTTTTTCCTTCACTAAGCTTCTTTTCTAGTTTTTTTTATGTGAATTTATAATATAGAAGTTTATTTCTATTTACTAAGCAGAGGTTTAATCAATTATCATAGTGCACTTTAGAAATGAAAGATACATTACTCTGCGTCAAATGAGTTTATCCTGATCCGCACGCAAACGATGCACAACATTATAAATCATGGTCTCAAACTTCTAAAGTTGTTGGTTTTGTTTATTAGGAAACCTTGCTTCAGATCCAAAAAGGCAATAAGAAAGCATGAAGAAAGTGGGCCTCAATTGATCATGAAATGCAATTACGCAATATTCAAAGCTGAGTGAAATAAAGACGTTAAATAGCAGCAGCCCGTAAAGTTTAAAATTAAAAGTAGTTTCATCAAATACCGTGAAAAGGGAGATAGGATCAATGAAACTGATCTCTTGTATCTTGTTTGCTGTCAATTTACATGAAATGATACTTGAGGTCTGCTCTTTTTCATATGTACGTAAATACATTTTGTTTATTTATGGAATATTACTGGAGTGGTCTGGCAGGAGATTTCTTGAGTTCGGTGTATAAATGGAAGTAAAAGAATGAAAAAGCCTTCCATCTGGTCATCCTTAGCCTAGCTAATGTAATTGCAGATTTTGTTCTAAGAGTAAAGTTTAATATAACAACACAGAACTTTACTATTGTGTTGCTGAGTTGCAATGAATCAGTATCTGAATTAAATGACTGGGAACTATAATAAAACCATCTTTTTTGTCCTATCTGGTATAGTATTATTTAAAACTGTAACTTGTATCCAGAAGGTAGACAGCAATCCACTACTTTGTCAGATTATCTGTAGGATACCAATAGAAACTTGAAAAAAAATTAAATTCATTTTCTGTTGCTTTTCCTGAATCTAATTTCTCCTTTACCTTTTATCTTCAACTCTTTGGAAACCCTTAGTATGGTTGGAGTGAGGATTAAGGTATTTTTATTAGGGTCTGGGCACCTTTATATAAGAAAAAAAAAATTAGACACCTCCATCTCAAGGCTCTGGGGAATTTGTGCTCCCTCACAAAGATGAGCTCAGAACAGCTCAGTACAGCTTCTGCATTGGGTACCACGTTTTACTAGCTGGAGGGTGCAAGGGCACAAAATGCAGGCTCAATGCCCTTGTGTCAGGGAGTACTTATCAAGGAGTTTTTCAGCCTTACTGGTTCACATCATATTTGTTGTAGTGCAAAAATGTGGTTTGGAAGTTAGATATGCAAATTGTGCAGAGCAATGAGAAATAAGGGGTAAGGTACAGATCTGGTGAGGAAGTAGAATCCAGCTGAGATTTAAGGGATTACGATATGGCAGAAACAGATACTGCTGGCAGTATTGTTCACTTGTCTTGGTTTGGCTGTGTAAGTTTGCGTGAAGGGCTTTGGAGAGATGCTGCAAGGTAAAACTATGTTAAGCACTTCATAGGCAAAGTGTCTAGATAAACCTGACAATCCCATAAACAACAAGCAGACGTACTCATAACTTTGTTCCTTCTCCATGTTAAACGTACATCTGAATGTACAAAAACTTTTTCCCTAAAAAGTGTAGTCTAAACTTCTATTTACTACTGATTTTTCAGAAATAATTTTATAGCAGGGAATGTGATGTAAAGGTGATTAGAAAACCAGAACCTGTATTTGGAATGAAAAGCTAAACATGTCGCTGTGTTACTACAAGCCAATTGTTCAATTTTTTTTGCCTTTTGTCAGTCAATTGTAACCTAGTAATGGATACAGCTGTATGGTGTTGCTGGTGGTTATTCTAAGATTTTTTTTTGCTTTACCTCATTCTTTCCTCTCTTTCTCTGCCTTCTAGCATGCATTTAATCCAGGTGGACTCTGTTCAGCGTTGGATGGAAGATCTGAAGTTGATGACAGACTGCGAATGTATGTGCATTCTCCAGTCCAAGCCCATCAGCATTGAGAAGGATGAACAAAATGAACTTATGCTTTCCTCACAGTATAGCACTTGTGATAACTTGCAGCTTCTATTAAAGAGAGCTTGGATCATAAGCACAGAATTGACAAGGATTGCTCAGAAGCTGGAGAAGAATAGGTGGCAGAGAGTCCACAGCATGACAGTAAGAGTCAACTGCCATGTGCGTTCAATGATAAATGAGTACAATACTTTCACCAGGAATCCTTCAGAAGAAATGCACCAGGTCTGATGCTTTACTTGATATCATGTTTCTCTTATTTATTATTATTATTATTATTATTATTGTTATTAATATTATTATTACTTGCTTTAAACAATCTGTAAGAAATCCTTATATACTGATACTGGTCCCTGGTTTAAGACTTTCTAATGTCTTTTTGGTGACGGCCATTTTATTGAATTATTCTGGATCCTATTTTACAGGCTTGATTCTGAATGTTATTAATGACTAATGGTGTTGAAAAATGTTTTGCTTTTGAACACTACAGGACTAAAGTATGTCGGTACCCCATCTGTGAGTTCCTTTGCATTTCCAACATGGAAAGTGCTACTTTTTTGTAAACTTCAGTTTTATCTCTACCTGTTTTATTCAGAAAAATAGATAAAGAAGGTTCATGTGAAATATTATGCTTCTGGAGATTTTTCAATTAAGAAACAAGTATTATTTATTTTTGTAAAGAAATTATGTATATGGGTATTGCTTTAAAACCACTTTCTCTTTCTCTCTCTGCAGTTTGAAAAACTTTTAATAGACAAGTGTTCAGAATTTACAGCATTCACAGAAAGGTAACTTAAATTTTGTAATTGGAATATTAATTTTGCTGGTTTATTATGCTGTGGAATTTCTAATGAGAAGCACAAATCCACTAACACCCTCAGTTGTTTGAAATAGGCCCCTGTAGCTCTGCAAGACTTTCTACATACTAGTTTGTGCTGGGTGAAGTGAGTTGCTTTTATCTAAACTGCATCTTTATGAAAGATGGGATCTGCTGCTGCACAAAAAGCCTGGCATAGATGCGAAGCTTCATGCAAGTGGATTTTTCAGGACTTATTGACACAACCAAGGGAGAAAGTCTGGCTCTAAGGATGTCAGCAACAAAGTGCCCTTCCAGTTCTGTGGAGCCAAGATTTCAGTTGGTGTGAAAATTTAATATACACATATCCATGTATGTATATCAAACCAAAATAAATACAGAACCCTTTAAATTGTAGTTGTAGGTTTACTCCCTGCGCTCTGGAATGCTGAGAGTAGAAGATAAGAATCTCTATAATTCTTCTCATGGTATCTCCGCTTCTGAAGTTACCCAATCCCTTCAGCACAGTTCAATCACTCTTTTTGGATTTACTTTTAACACTATGCAAGTCATTTTGCTTTGGGGGAAGACACCATCTAAATATCAGGAAATAACATTTTTTTGAGCACTATTTCTTTTTGCCAAACCCACACAGCTCAGACTTTATATTCTACTATGAGACACACTGATTTAATGAGAGCTCTGATCTCAAAGTGTCTACCCTGAATCAGCCATTCCCCTCCTTGTCTTTTTAACAAAAATTTGATATAGGTGGGTGACAGACAGGTAAAGCTGAAAAGGTTTACCTGTGTAGGTAAAGAGACTGATCAGCCAAACTGTATCTTCCATTACAGTGGCCTGTCTTGGCAGAATATGTTTTAGCAATTCAAATGAATGTATTTCTGTGAGGAAATATTAGTTATTTCATTTGAATTGTATAAAGTTTTCCATCTTTATCTCATTTCTTCAATTATAACCAAACATCACTGGTTACAGGATAGTTATACTAATTCTGTAAAGTTGCTTTATGTAATCTTTCTGCATAGATGGACAAATTTTACTTTTGAGTATGCTTTTTAACTCATCTGGACACACATTCGTTTCTGCATCCTTATTCTGCTATCATTAAACTATGGCAAAAAAGGTAAAGAAATGAAAATTATGGAAAGCCCTTCGATTACGAAAGTTGGATGGATGTGCAGAGCTGCAGTTGAAATACAAACATCTGAGAGCAACTAGAACTGTCATCACAAGTGGAAAAGAGCAGTTACACTATATGAACACACAGCATCTGCAGCAAAATTTGGCCTGCAGTCTGTGAAGTTGTTATACCAAAATTATTCAGTAATGTCGGCTATTGTTTTTTCATGGTATACTTACTATGTGCAGATAAAGCTTTGATTAAAGTCTGGAATGATGCTAATGACACAAAGACATTTTCCTTTCCTGAATTCCCATTATATCCCCATTATTAACACAGGCCTCACCTCTGACAATGAGGTCTGTTTCATCTTTTTTTCCTTCACCCCTTTCCTTTCTCTTTCTTTTCAGGTGCATACAGACTGAAGATGAAGAGATACTGAAGTCTATGAAATCTTGTATTAATGAAACACTCACCACCGTTGCCCAGTATTTTGGCCAGTTGATAGAGCTGGTTTTAACACATGAGGCACAGGTGAGTTTACATTAAAAAAAAAAGTATTCTAAAATGATTGAATCTTGAGGGAGACCATCCACTGGCGACCCAAGGTCAGGTTGGATGGGGCTCTGAGCAAACTGATCCTAGTGAAAGGTGTCCCTGCTCATAGCATGGGGTGGAACTAGATGTTCCCTAAGGCCCCTTGAAACCCAAGCCATTCTGTGATTAAGAGGAGGATTAGAATTACAACTCCCAGTTTTCAACAAACCCATGATCGGTAATTCAAATATGTTGCAATGAGATTTAGGTGATTGTATTCTCAAATTCTCCAATAAACTCAAATCCCAGACAAAATGATCTTGTGACTTACCATGTTGCTTACTTTTCCTCATGTCTCTCCTTTCTTGCAAGCTAACTTCTGGACAATGTCTTGCCAATAAGGTCTTTGGAAACTCCTTCTCTTCCTTTCATACAGACACTGCTTTCCTTTAGAAACCTTGGAAAAAAATTATCTCCTGCTCTCAGTAATTCTCATTAAAAACTGAACTTTTAAAAATATATATATATATAGCAAGTATATTATTGCAGCACACTTTTTAAACAATGCATGTTTTAGACTCCAGGAAGTAGTGATAAAATATAGTGTTGTGTACAGGTTATACATTGTCCAGAGAGGTTGTTGACTCTTCTTTTCTGGAGATATTCAAGAGCTGCCTGAACACAATCCTAAGTAATGTGCTAGGGAACCCTACTTGAGCTGGGAAGTTGGGCTAGATGACTTCCAGTGTCCCTTCCAACCTTACTCATGCTGAGATTCCAATTCTGTGAAATACGCTGAATAATTAGTCTGAGATTGCAAATGTATTCATTTTTTTTTCTGCTAGACCATTCTTGAAATAGTACCAACCTGCAAGCCTAACCAATCTATCATGACTTATACTGTTTTCTTTCTTGAGATCTCGGTAAAAATCCCTTTGCATCCCCTAGTCTTCCTCATTTATGCCCAATTAATTTGTCCCTATTTTAGAGGAGATGTTAGGCTGAAATTTTTTTGTTGTCCCTGCAGAAAAAGAGGACAGGAGAGGATTAGTGAACATGAAATAATTAATTAGTATTTACTAGAGTGCTAAAACTGTGTGGTATTGGTTAAATTTTAACATACCTTGATGCGTTAAGACGTCAAAACAAGTGATTCTTTTAGAAATATCCCTTCTAGTTTTAGAAGATGATTACTAGTAGGTGACAATCTCCAAAACACATTTGCAGAATTGCAGTCCAATTAACAAGCTACTCGCTAATGTGCTTTGGTTAAGAATTATGAGAACCATATGAAATGTCACATATGAGTTGAGGTGTGTAAATAACTTTGCATATTGCAAATTCAGTGAGTAGGTGGTTGTTGTTTCAGTGCTTAGGCTTTTTAATCTGAAGAACAGTTATTCACTGCTGATATTCCTGTCTTTGGGCATCTCAGCATCTGCATGAAATCCCAGTCCCTTTTTCTTCTAAGGGAGTGGAATTATTACTCCACATCATCTCATTTGTATTTGTGGGGCTGAAGGACTTGGATTAGAACTCGTTAATAAAAATAATTTTAAGAACAGTTTTCTGAACCATTCAGCCAGCCTATGTGCCCACTTCTACCATAAAAACACATTGTCTGTGGGTAGTTTGTTGCTCTGAATCAGACTAAGTGACTGTGTGAGAGGTCAGAACTTTCAGCTTACATTGTGTAAAGAGCTTTCTTTTCTAATCAGTGTATCAGGATTTTATTCAGCATAGGTTCATATCCAAGTGTGAACTGTTAAACTATATTTTTTGTGGAACATTTTTCTAATGCTAAAGGTGAAAGAACAGAGCCTCTTAAAGGGAAGGTAATTGAATTTTGTATAAATAACAGTATAAAATGTGGTATGCTTCCTTGCTCTTCTTTTAAAGTTGGATAAAAATGCTTACCTTCTTCCTCCCAGCAAATATAATTAGTTCTTCCTCTAATGATTCTATTTTGTTTCAGAAAGAGTAAAATGAAATAAACTTTTCTATGGAGCTTCAGTGACACAAATGCAAAAGCAATATAATTATTTATGAAGATAAAAATATCTAATCCATTTCATGCATTGGAGAAAACCCCCTATATTTCTTTATGAGAACTCCCCATATTGATCAATGACATTTTCTGTGTAGTCTGAGAATAGTGATGAACCCAGAGGCTTAAAGAGTAGTGTAAGAAAAGGTATAGCAATATTCCTCATAAATAAGGTGGCAACCTTGTGAACAACTTTTACACTAAGCTAAATTACTTGTCTTCTGAAAATTCTGGTTCAATTTCAGGCAAAACCCAATAATAATTTACTAAATATCTGAAGAGTTCTTTGCTGAATTCTCAGACATGAGCCCATTTTCTTGCCCTGTAAATATTTATTTTTAAAATATCACTATTCTTGGTTACACCTATTCAAATGCAGTGATAAATGAGTTAGTGCTACCAGTTTGACTTGTCCAACTTTTCTTTCCTTTCTCTGGGTGAGAAGAAAGATGATTAAAGAACTAGGCTGTATACTCCATCTTTTCTTTAAATATAGAATAATAAAATAGAATCATAGAATCTTCAAGTTTCGAAAAGACCTCCAAGACCAGTGATCTAACACAAATGCCTTTAATTGGAAGTAAGTTATGTTTATTATGTTATGTCACACAGAACCTGCTGAGACAAATAGAGCTGTCAGACAGTGTGCACGTCACCGAGTCGGCGATCAGCAGTTTGTTCAGCCTTACCCAGGAAGGTGCCCATCTGTGCCGTATCATAGCTAAGGTAAGGGCATATATGGAGTGATCCAAAGAGAACTGGTAGTACAAGCAAGTTATTTTGCTTAACACAGTAGTGGTTGCAAGTTTTGAAATGTACAGTGCAAGATGAAATTATGTATTTCAGGAGACTAATAGTCTAGGTTAAAGAACAACAAAGTTTATCTGAGAAAGTATTTTTTTTTCTTCTTTTGCTGCTTTTGCAAGCCTTGCTTTGCAGAGTTTACCACCACAACCATCTTATAAGAAATGTTTTTTTTAAAAGGGCCACAGCCCCTCAATCTTTAATTTAATAAAGCCCAATAACTGTGCAAACATCTTCAGCAGGATGGCAAGCTCCAACAGGCTTCTGAGCATTGCTTCAGTTACAGTTGTCTCTGTATCACCTGAGGTATTCATCATTTGGGAACTTTTTTAATGTCCCTCCGGATAGTACTTTTTAAGTACCAGCCACGTAAGTAGAGAGAAACTTTACAATTGGCCATGCACATGGCTGACTATGCAGAGAAACAGAAAGACCTCTTCAGCTGTGTGTACAGAGGATGTTAGAGATATTATCAAAGATGTAAATTTAGAAATATTTTGCATGCATTATTATCCTTTAACGAAAGAATATCATTACAACTGCTTCTGTCAGTGTGTGTGTTCTTTTTTACTGAATACTTGGTGCTAACTTTTGGTACAAATGAATCATTCTGCCAAAATCAATGATACTGGAAATCTCTGAAGAGTTTGCACCTTTGAGGACACTTGGATCTTGGAAAGCGAGAAAGGTAGGGACATTGTGTGATGCCGAGGATAGGATAATCACAACAACAGGGTGTGTAGAAAAAAGAAAACCTCCCTCCTTAAGCTTCTGCTTATGTAGTGGTGTGCTAATTCCTTGTCCTACTCAGAGATGAGGTTGAACAGCAACATTTGATTAATTTGACTTCTGATGTGCCTTTAGGTGGATATTTACATTATAAAAGGTACTACTCTGTTCTGAAGGCTGAGGATGAGGTAGGCTCAGAAACGTTTAGTGGATTCTGGCAACAGCCTGAGAGGTTTAATTTTTTCTAAATTGGTATTTGAGCTCCACTCAGTGGTACCCAAAAACAATGTTAAAATGTTGAGTACTGAGGAACTGCAGAACTAGCAAACTAATGAAAATTGATGTAGTGCTTTTTACAATTTTGTGACTTCCATAACAGTTTAATTTAGCAGAAGTGAAGTCTCACCTTCCATAAATTACTCAACTAATATATTGCTGAAACCTGGATGTGTCACAGGTTTATAGCTGAGGAAATGCATCCCCTTACGCAAAGAATCCTGAGTGGTGTTTACTGTAATTTGTTGCCAAATTACAGCTGTGATTGAATCACCTGTCCTGTGTGTCTGTCTCCCCTGAGCACTGCAAAATGCATTTGTCCTGACTCACCCTCATCCTTCGCCCCCTGTATTTTCAAATTCAGCCACTTGAATAGTTAGCTGGAACAGTAAAAATGCAAGGTGATTTGAAAAAAAATAAACTAAAAAAAAAAATCTGAAATTGCATTCACTCATTATGAGGGTGAGGAAGGATTAAAGTCATGCAAAGATCTCAAAACCTTCCACAGATACTGTAGTTCCCTTGAGAACTGTCATATTATCCTTGGTAAAAACTAGCCAGAGAAGTGGAATATTTGTTCACCGTGAAAGCAAAACTCAACAAATTTGTTCATGTAACCTTGAAGTCTTACTCTCCATGACAAAGTGTGATCTTGTGGCACACTGTTGTAAGGTTTTTTTCTTGCCCTAAGCTATAAATTACAACCCTCAAGTACACCAAAATCTCTAACATGCAAAAAAAGACCCACGATAGTATTGTAATGCTCCGATATTACAGGAACTGATTTCTCTCTTTACATTTTGGTAAGGGTTTCAGTCTTCTCCCTCCTTCTCCCTCATACCCTGCCAGTATTTTACAGAAATTAAAAAAGGCTTTGAAATGCTCCCCTGAGTGTTGAAGCGTCACCTATAATTTTATTTCACCTGGAGGTATTTTTTGACGCTTTTTTTCAGCATGTAACTTTGTAATCTGCCATGAAAGAATCATGTTGCTGACTCACCCTGGCAGCCAGCTAGTAGTTCTCACTAGCTGTCAGAGGTATAAAACCTGAGGTCTCTAACATAAATAAGTAGTAACAAGGACGTAACGAGAAAATTAGCATTACTTGGAGCAAACAGATTATACATAGATTTGGCTTTTTAACAACCAGAAAGGAGAATTAGTAAAAAATCTGTTCCAGAGTTGTAATAAATAAATGCTGGGATATATAGTTATAAAGAAAAAAGTCTTTTTTGAAAATCCATTTTACCAATGATAGGGTCCAATACCAACTACTATAATGAACTGGATGGTGCAATAATAGTCTTGTAAAAGAGAAAGAAGCACAAATGAAGATAGTCATACCTGCCTATCACCCCTTTTAGAGAATGCTTGACTGATTTCCTTGTGGCTGCACAGCAGCTCACTTGCTTTGAGAAGCTTCTAATGCATCTTCCCTTACCTTTGTACTCCAGTTCCTTTTCTAGCAAGTATTTACTATGAAGGTCTCTTTGGAGATCATCGATCAAGATAATTACAACTGTTTTCAAAGGTTTGATGAGAATTTATTGCATTTTGAGTCATTTCAGGCTGAAACTGCAAAATATTCCCTTAGAATTAAGTGCCTTTTCCTTCCTCTCTTTATTCACTCAATTCACTATGCAAAGTGGGGCTTTTCATACACATGACCTCTTTCACATACTGTTGGTGATTGTGTTCTGGGTGATTTTATCTACTGCTAGCCCTTCTGAAAAGCATCCCAAGGATATCCCCAAAAACTGAATTCCTATTAATCCCATATATGAAAGGAGTAGGTCATCAGGTAGTAAAGCAAGTGCCTCTCTCTTCCTCTCTGCTTCAGAGTCTGTGAAGCCTGTCCCAAATGAAACTTGAGTTACAGCAAGAACAGCATTTTGTGTGTTGTTTGGTCAAAAACTGGAAATACCAAAAAGTCTGCAAAGGATAAATAAAAGCATACTTTATATATATTGGGAACTTTTGGAAAAGTGCAGGTTGATCCCCAAAGCAAGCAAAACTCAGTACTGTTATGTGTCTTTGTCTGAATGGTACTGTTTACTCATTTGGCCAATCTATGTATATCCCTGTCAGATGGAATAGTTTGACATCACTGCAAAAGATACAGGGGATGAAGCTTAAAAAAGCTGAATAAATTCTGAGAAATGCTCTCATCCCGGTGAGGGGATTGATTTTGACAAGCCACAGAATCAGGCTCAATATTTTCTACCTATCCTATATTTCATTTACAGATCTCTAGGTTCATTACTCATGATCAATATTTTACAGCTTGGTAATGGCACACAAGGCACAAAATAAACAGTTTAGGTTTCCTCCAGATGAATGCAGTGATAAATCACTTCCTGTCCATCAAAGGGAAAAGTAGGGCACCCATTTGTCACACAGAAGGCTTGAAGCAAATGTGCCAACATTGCTTGAGCT
Source organism: Pseudopipra pipra (assembly GCF_036250125.1). NCBI lineage: Eukaryota > Metazoa > Chordata > Aves > Passeriformes > Pipridae > Pseudopipra > Pseudopipra pipra. The sequence goes on from NC_087554.1 coordinate 13,254,772, forward strand.
TTACTAGTATTGTCCATAAACTTCTACTTATTATGACTGCAGCAAAGATTAAGATCATCTCTGAATTCGTAGAACTGCAGGAAATTTCAAATCAATAATGAAATAAAAAAAAAAAACAAACTCTAACAAAATCATTACCTTTGGCTTGGGGATGATACCGTAACAGCTTTTTTCCCCTATATTTTTTACAGATAATTTAGTTACTGCTTGGGTGAAATACCAGTATCCTTTTGTGGAAGGAAAAATATAACTGAACCTTTTTTTTTAGTGTACTGCCTCTTTTTTAATTTAAAGACTCAGAAATATCTTTCTGCAATAGGCTATATATAACAGTGTCAGATATAAAATAACTCATACAGATACATGAGCACTTCTTACAATTCCAGAAATAAGTTTTACTTTTAGCAAACTTCAGTAAGCTTAGTGTTTTCACTGATGTCAAAGAAATTCCATATACATATGTAAAGGCATGATATAAAACTTCCATCTGAAAAATATATTGTAGTATTAATTTTCTCTAATTCTATATAAATTGGTATAAATTTTTTTTAGACTGAATAGAGGGCTTTGCTTGCTCTATTATTCTTTATTGTATTCAAGCAGGACTAGTACAAAAGTATAGAATTCTGAAAATGAGCAGAGTTTGAATTGTAGCCTGGAGATTTTAAGTCAGTACAACTTGTTGAGCTTTCAAATAACAAATGGTTGAGGAACAAAAAAATATTATTTCTATTAAAAAAAAATTAAACAAAGGCTACAGAAACAGACTTAAGAAGAAGGGTGTGTTTTATAGTTGATCTATGATTTCAACTATTTTTTAATTTACTGCTGTGATCTGAATACTTTAGTCTGAGATCTTTGTCTGTAATCAGTATTTGAAATGCTTTTCTCTCCATTATGTGTCTGGTCTTGCATAATATAAGACACCTGTAATCTACCTGAAAGCAGAACTTTTTGAAGTGAAAAATAATTAAAAAAATCCCCACCACATGAAGTGCATATGTTGTTGGTACTTATTTATATCTTTCCATTTGTTATATGAACTTTACTAACACAAGCTCTACTGGAAATGTTTAAGGATAACTAATATATACCCAAGTCTCTGTCATTATTGTTGCATTTAAAGAAAAATGCTTAGTAATGCAAATTTTATCCATTAGAGGATGAAGACAGGAGTTGTATCTGTATAGAACTTGACACATATTTCTACCTTATTTTTTGTAGCTCTTCAACCACATGACCTTCTCGTTCAAATTTTTAGCATTAAGTAAATATTGCATGGAGTTCAGAAATATAGAGGAATGGGAAATATATGCTAACAAAAATCTGCTTTATACTAATACATTATGGCTGAACTATCACTTAAATGTCACTCTAATTGCCACCTATTGATAATTTTTTGTAATTTTCACATGAATGTCAAGTTTAATTTAAATGGAGCTTGTAATTGGTAAAAGTCAATCACTTAAGCATACCTCCTACTGAGATTATATTACTTTTTCATCACTTAGTGTACAAGCATTAATCAACTTGAGTTCTCTGTGTGAGCTTAACATCACTTTGGTGTTGTTATAGTAATTTGGATAAATTACTAAAGGAATCTGCCCCCCAGCCTATTCTTGGTTAAATACTAGGGAAACATCCAGTGCTGCTTTCCTGATTTTTGTTTTTCCCCTGCAGGAAGGAGGTGTAGTCACTCTCTTTAAGATCTGTCGCCAGGATTGCTTCAGATGTCTTTATCCCCAGACACTGAGAACCTTGGCATCAATTTGCTGCGTAGAGGAAGGGATGCACCAGCTGGAAAAGGTAGGCACTTCAGTATTCTTTACTGACTGCATCATAAAACAGAGAAGTGCTGTCTTTAATCTCTTCTAGGAATTGACAATATGGTGGTGTTTGATACTGATGATGCTCCGCACTATGCTCACCTCTTCTGTGCTGAAAACATCTTTGGCCTTTACAAAATTAGCTGCAGCAGTAGCATTATTCTATTATCCTTTCACAAATAAGGTTTCTAAGTGGGGATAATTTTTGTAAAACAGATAAACATGTTGGTGACTATGTCAAAAAAGCTAGAGAAATTACAATTTCTGGACTCTCTGGAGTGTTTTTTTAGAAACTCCATTGTTTCACATAATCCTTAAAGGAGAGAAAGCTTTATACCTCTTTAAATCCTTTGGTGATGCTCTGGTAGGGCAGCTGCTTGTGGTGCTGAAGCAACTTGTGAGAGTTATAATTACACACAAAGAAGTGGGACAGATATAATTGTTAGCCAAGCAAAAAATGTGTCTGCTAATCAGCAGCAGGTCTCACGAAAGCCAGTTTTAACTGGGATGACCAACATCAAAACATTATCCAGATAAAATTATATCAACAGTTTAGGCTCCATTCCTTTCTCACTACATACTGCTATGTTTTGGAAAATGAACACTTCTGGTCACTAAATCATGATCTCATCCTTTGTATTTCATAAAACAGTCATCTTCCACAGCTGAATAATGGTCTCTTCAAGTTAATGATAAATGATTTCAGTGCCACTTTACATTGACGTATCTTGTAATTTACTGCCCCAAATTCAGGCAAACTGTGACAGAACATCTGAAGCAAAAAGCAAGTCTCTGAGCTTACAGTAAATGAAGATGACTTAAATTTTTCTTGACATAATGCTGTTTCAGACTGACACCAGAATCAGTCTAAAAGGATCTTTCATTATGTCCACTATAATAGAGGAATTAATAGAGTTAGAAATAAAAAAGATTGATTTATCTCACCTGGTCCAATTCCTGGCAGCATCAACACGAGTTTAATGTGGCCCATATCAAAGCTGATGAAACAGGAATACTAGAAAAAGTGATAACTTTCAAGATCTCTCTTTAATCTACTTTACTGTTGGTCACAAGTTAAATTTATCAGGGTAAGCTTTACCACAATCAGGATTGGAGCAGGGTTTAAAGGATTTTTAACTGAAATCCCCACCTTCAATTCTTAAATCACCTCTTGGCAAAACTTAAGTCTGCAACATGAGGGCCTGGACATTAATCCTGTTCACCTGACTGAACAGACAGGTTTATGAAAGGAGATTTGGTTATCACACTGTCAACTTCTTTGCCCAAAACTGTGTTACTGAAGATCTGTATGTTATGTGGGTCCAGTACACAGTACAGTATGTTATGTGGCCTGGGTTTCTGTTGGGTGAGAATGTGTGACTTCATATGTCAAAAGAAACAAAGACATTTTCTCTGCGAGGAGGTTAATGTGCCTCCAAGTGCTCATGGATATTAAACAACACAGGCCATGTCAACCATATGTCATCTGTAAATAATCTATCAGAATGTGACAGCCCAGGTTTGCCAATTCAGATTGCTGAGAAATGATAGTAAGCAAGAAGGTTTCACTACTCTTTGTATTCTCTTTTCATCCTTTTTGTACATTTATTTAGATGCAACAAGGTATTCTGACACAGGGAATCAATGGAAAGTGCATGTTTCGGATGACCAGTATTTTGATGGGAACAATACCCCAGTTTTTTATTTTGTCTTACTTAAAAAAGAGAGGTTTATTTCTTCCAAAATTTGAAGTACTCTTTCAAAGAAAAAAAAAAGAGGGTTAACAGTATTAGTACTATCAGTTAACAATATTATCATTACAAAAGTTAGCATAGGACGTTTTATTTGTCAGAAAGAGTGGTTTCTATTATCCAACTGAGTACTGGGTGCTAGTGAAGCATTTAATTTGCTCTAATGTGAATATCATTATGCCACCTAGTGCATTAAAAGATCAGTGCAATTTGAATTTGATTTTTTAATGACAGACACTCCATAAAAAAAAAAAAAAAAGGCTTGGACTCCAAAAGATTCAGATGAGGCAAATCAAGATAAAAAAACCCACCAAAACCACACAAGCCCTCCCTCTTCTATTTTTCAATTAGAATTTACAGCCGTTAAAGTGCTTAGAAGACCACTTAAAAGAAAGCATCAAGAGCTATAATTTCTAATGAAACATTTATCTGAGAGGTGAACTAAAATGGGGTAGTATACTTTCTGCAGTAATTGCAGTGCTTAATTACTAAAGACATCGGGAATATTGTTTATTTATCCAGTGCTCTTTGATCTTGCCAACTCAGTGGCAAGAACATGTATTAATGTAGGTGTTATTTAGAAAATGAGCAAGGAAGTCCGCAGTTCACAGGAAGCAATCTAAGTAGAGAATATCTTAACTTTTTAACATCTATCTTTAGATACACCTGAGTATTTAGCTTTCTTTATATTTATATTTCTTTATACTTGGTGCAAATTTAATGTGAATCGGTTTGCTGGGTTTGCACCATTTGTCTTGAATTGTTTTTTGGATTATAATATGGAAATATTGTCCTCATATACTAATAAAGGAAAGTAACACAATGTAGAAAATTGCCTATTATAAACAAAAATATTTCTTTCCATTTAAAAAAAAAAGACAAACTTGCTCTTCCCATTCACATATATTTAAATATATCACACTTGAAAAAGCCAAAGCCATTATTACTTTTTTTATCATCTTGATAAACAAGCTGATCTTTGCTATAATTGCAGTGAAAAGGTAGTTGTTGCAATGATTTTTTTTTTTCCTCACTTAGGTGAGTCTAATTGGCTGTGTGTACAATAAAGCAGAATCAGTAGGTTAAAATGCTAGTTTAGAATAGTTGTTATTTCACTTGCAAGTACTTTACTGAATTTTGAAAAAGTACTGTTACTTTGTTGTATGCTGAACTATAGAGCTCCAGGAACTCAATAGTAACAAATTAGTCAGGTAATTAAAGTAGAAAAATAGTGAAGAAATAGCTCATTTCGTGACTGGGAACTGTGTAAATAAATGTTCTATGTAAGCTGTTCTTGATAAGTGGTAATTTTGGAGCTTCAAGCTGCTTGCAGATGTCTGGTTGTTTGGTACACTTTAATTTTGTAATCTCCTGTGATAGCAGCAGGATTGAGATCATCGTTTGGTCTCCGCTGTCTGACCAGTCCCACTTCAGAGAGGAGTAGAGAGATCCTGGAAAAGCAATCAGAACACATTATTCCTATAGCTTCCCATCCCTGTACCCAAGAGAACTTTGTCATCTGTGTCTTGTGGCTTTTGAGCATGCAAAGTTTTCAGGGGAAAGCTCACTCCATCAGAAAAGATGGGTATTCTTGATTTAGGTGTTCCAGAGTTTAAGCAGAGACAATGTGTAATACAGGTAGTTGGTAATATAGAAAATACATAAAATCTCCTTTCAGAAGAACTGAAAGGAGTCTGTGGGAGGTGAGCACAACTGAAACTGAGGGACAGTATTAGTGCTGCACATGCAGGTACACATGTTGGTGTATCCTGCCCTGAGATTAAGGACAGAAATACAATGATATATTGGGAGATTGATTCTGAAGACAGATATTTGTTGAGGATTCTGGAGGGTAGAATATCGGAACCTTTATGAGTGTGCTTTGAAAACTTAATTCACCTCAAGGGTTACCATATAGGAAGGACTGTTGGAGTCATAGAGTTGGGATAGATTATCCTATTTTGTGAAACTTAGGGTTCAAAAAACTAATATTGTGATCTTGATAACATACATCCAGCAAATTGTGTTAGGAATAACTGTACCTTAAATACTGTTTTCGTTATCAAGACAGACATAAAATCTAACAGATACTGTTTTCAACATGAAGCAACCTTGCCTGGAAATGGGGTTTCTGTCTGACTACAATCATACATCTTTAGCACATTTTTTTGCCTAAAGCAATTCTTCAGCCTTTTTCCTTCCTGCATTTGCTGACATGCAGCCTCATTAAAGTCTAAAGTCTGTGGCAGTTTCTCTGCCTCAGGTCTCTCCGTACAAAGGCTGTTGGTGGTGGTGCTAAAAGGCATGGATTTCTATTTTTTGCCCTACCTGAAGATCAGTTGTGTGATTTTTTTCCCTGAGGCTTCTGCTACAATGAACTTCCAGCTTCAATAAAAGAACTGCAGAGCTAGTTCAGAAATAAATAGCAAACAGACAGTGTAATGTACTGCAGTTTTTACTGTGCATGTGAAACGTTATTACATTAAAAATATTCAGCTCAGCTGAGACCTAGATCAAGGCTCAACTGCTACAAAAATGTAATGATTATACAAATAGTCATTCAAGCAGCTGCCTAAATATTAACAGTGTGCAGTGTGTGTTTACTTACACTACTTAAACTACTCCAGAAAGTAAGACACCTGGAATCAACTCATTAAGAGGAGATAATCCAGAGACACCTGTGACAACAGTTACTTTCACTAGTAAACTCCTCTTTTTAACAAATGACACAGCTTTCATCAATGTGCTTTAAGCAAAATTGCCTTGGAATAGATTATAAGTTGCTTTGAATGCTTAATTTAAAGCACATTATATCAGATTACCTCCAGGAAAAGAATCTAAAGAAGGGTGAAGCAAGTACAAAGTGTACAAATTTCGTGGCTGAGAAACTATGAATTTCACAAGGACTTCTTAAACATGAGTAACCTAAAAATTTATTATTCACTGTGAACCCAGCCTGCTTCTCAGAACAACCATGATGTTATACACAATAATAATATCTGCATGATGGGAGTGCAGTCTGTCAATGATACCACTGAAAAAAACAAGCTTTTGTGGGGAATTAAATAAACTGTTTATTATAGAACCTGCAACCACAACTTTTTCCTAGCTTTTGAGCAAACGGGTGTTGATTACTTGATTCAACTCTAACCACTTTGAGCTTTCAGTTTCAAACATTACCTTCTATCAAAAACATGGAGTAACTTTGTTTCAGATGAAGTAATCTCAGCTTTTAAAACCACTGAAGTTCACTTAACTGTAGGGTGAGACAGAAGTGATAATTAGGTATTAGGAAGAAATTCTTCACTGTGAGAGTGGTGAGACATTGGAACAGGTTTCCCAGAGAAGTTATGGATGCCCCATTCCTGGAAGTGTTCAAGGCCAGGCTGGATGAGGCTTTGAGCAACGTGGTCAAGTGGAAGATTCCCTGCCTGTGGCAAAGGGGATTGGAACTAGATGATCTTTAAGATCTCTTCCAATTCAAACTATTCTATGATTCTATGAATTATAGAGAGGGCTCTGATTATGAGAGCTTGAGTGGTATGAGGGTACAGTCTCCACTTCAAAGGGTGAACACAAAAGTTAGCTGGTGATCAACAGGTTTCATTGTCACAGTATGTGAATGCTCCACAATCATGAATGTTTTAATTTTCATAGTACCTGGTATATGATGGAAAAAAACTTCGTACTATACAAGAGACTGAAATTTTTCCTGATCTGAGTGAATTGTACAGTTGTCTTCATATTTTGTTATTCCAAATACAAAATATTGGGGGAAGGAAAACATTAATAATAGACTTCTAGAAAAGGTATTTGAGATTGCCAGCAACTAGGAAGGAGAAACCCACAGGCTGCTAGATTTAAAAGCATGTCTATAGGTTGTTTCCTTTTTTCAAGAAGTGCAATAGTGGTGTGTAGCTTTCTGAGAAGCAGTGAAATGTTGATTTTTATTGTGGCAAAGAGTGGTTTGTTCACAAGACTTTCAGCAGTGAGAAAATCTCAGAAAACACAGAGTTCTGTCTCAGCCTGTTAGCCTTTCTCACTCCTCAGAGAAGAGCTTTGTGTTAAAGTTTCTTTTTTTCCTGTATGAAAATTTTTTATGGCCAATTTTGTTAGTTTCAGAACAAGAGATTAGATGGGCTTATAAGATGATAAAAATTGCATAGTTATTTTATTCTAAAAAGAGTTGAATTCAAGAACTCAAATGATTCAGAATTTTTTAAAAGAAAAATATTTTAAAAACTCTAAAGTTTTTCAAAATTTAGTTTTAATTCATGGAGAGACAAATTTCATGTTGTTTTGTTCCCTGGTTAAGACAGGACATGGCTGGGCAATAACAGAAAAACACAGGGCTCTTAGAAGTCGCTAGAAGGTGTTAAGTTGTTAAGGAGCCCTTCTCTTGTCTCTTTTCCATAAAAACAGGCAAAATGCAGTGTTATAACCTTTTCTGAGTTTTTCATGTGTCATGTTGGCAAACACATTCTCAATGATGTTTTATGAAGGGGAATATCATTCTTTCACATTCCCCAAAGTAGTTCTGGTTTGCAGGAAAAACCTGTGAAGCTTCATGGTTGGGAAGAGACCAGAAACTGACTTTCTGCATGCTTAAAACCACAGAGCACTGTGTGCTAAAAGCATGTGAAATGATTTAGGTGGATAGGGACCAAGTGATACATTCCTCTTACAGCCCTTTGCCTGGGGAGTGAGCTTTTCTTCTGGTTTGCATAATGCACTTCTTTCCATTCTAGAACATTGTTTTGGGTCATTTTCCATGGCTGTTTGTAGCCAGGCTTTGAAATTGTGATTGTGAAGTTATGAACAGTAAGCAAGAATGGATAAAAAGACTTCTGAATTTTGAGAGAGAAGGATAACCTTTTAAAGACTAATTCTGGCAACTTTTGCCATGCAGTGCAGAGCACACTCTAACTTGGTGGCATTGATAGCTGGAGCTGGGAGCTCTGTCTCACTGCTGTCACTGGGTAATTGTGTAAGTCACATGAGAATTAAGAGCTACAGTGAGAAAGAACTATAAGTCAACCTTAAGGAATAGTGTGGGGAACAACATTTTCAAAGCTGCTTTTCACATAGCCTTTTTGACAACCAGGCATATCTATTTCAGTAGCTGAGTTTGTAGCACAATTAGATAATGTGAAGTTCTAGGCTTGCAGCTCTTTAATTTACTGGACACTTTTTATCAGTAAGACTGTTTAATTAATTGGCAGTGAAAAATGTGCTGGGTTTGGCAAATTACATTTCTGTCAGAGCCTCTGCAAGATTCATTAAATCATATCTCTGAGTGCAGCAACTGCCCTTCCTCAACTGCTGGCTTTGTATATATTAGGTGGTGTTTCGAGTTTTACCTCCTGACTGCATAGCTCTGTACACATAATTAGTAAATGCAGCCTCTTTCAGCACAGTCCCAGGCAAGAGTAGCAAGACTTCTTAAGTCATTGCAGAATCTGACATCTTAGATGCAACAGGCTGCAGTTCTAAGGCAAAGTGCTTTGGAAGTCAAGGAAGTGACGTATTTCTGAATACTGAAAAACAGTGTGAAAACATGTTTAAAAAAAACCTTGACCACTGCCCTCACCTCTCCCCTCAGAAACCTCACAACAACAATAACAAAAGGAAAAAAAACTCTAAACCCAACAGGGTAGTTAAATTATTCAGTGTCATTTGGTCTGCTGAAAACCTTCTACCAGTTACACATCAGACTAAAATTTGTTTGCTTTATGGTGGTACCTACTTTATCATGGAAAGAGGAATGCAAGGGGTTTTTTTTTTTTTTGTTATGCCTTATTCAGGAGACATGGAATTGAATAAAGACAGACATGTTAGTGCAAGATTATGGTACATTGCCAGTTCTCTATAGGAAAAAAGTATACTCAAAATGCTTTGGCTGAGGTCATGGCCATTATTTCAATTCTGTTAAAATGGCTAACGAAATTACAATTGTGTTGTTGTAACCCTGATGGTCTAAAGAGATATGTATCAGCTGCTCTGCTAAAAGATATTACTTCTCCTTACAAACCTTCCTTCACTTAAATCGTATTATAGATTTTAGAAGAGGGAGAAAGGAGCCAGCAAGCATAGCACTAAAGATAAACATTTTGATAAGAAGGCCTGGTTAAGGAGTTGGTGAATATTTGGCTTTGGAGAAGAAAGATTTCTATTGTCTATCAGTAGATCCTCACTTAGATATCTGGCCTTACCCAGATTCTGCAAACATATACACGTGCACTCAGCCTTAAGCATGTGAATAATTTAATTTAAAAACAAGAGAACTGCCACCTGTTAAAAATGTCAACAGATATGCACATCTGTTGGTCTGTTCATGGCTAAGGTTTCCTATTGCAGTAAAGTTCACAAAGTTGAATATTCGTTTGCTGACTACCGTACATGTAGTGCTGTGGCACAAAGCAAAACTTTCAGAGTCAAATCAAATAAGACCTTTTTAATCAACCTTGTCTACCTTTTCAATAGAGTGAAACAGGCAGTCTATGTACAGATAGATAACACTATCTGTACACTGATAACAAAAGTGCTGTCTCCTAACCCAACAACAAATGCTTTAAGTCTTTTCCCTTTAGTGTGAATCCTTCCATGTCACTCAGATTTAGGCTTTGTGTTGTTTGCCCTGTGCTTAAGTGGCATATTGCTTAAATGTGGATCTGTGATAATGTGTCCACATGCAAAAATTTGAAAACAGCCAAACTGGCCCTGTGTGGTTTGGGTTTTTTGTTTGTTAGTTTGTTTGTTTGTTGTTGTTATGGTTTTTTTCATGTTTCAGCCAGACCTAATCAGGAGAAGGCATTGCAGTGGCATTCAGGTATCATCAATGATGTTCTGGCAGTAAATCTTGCCACTGCTCCGTTGTACTTTTTTTGTGGCTCCAGAACAGTGTTCAGCAGAGTGAGAGCTGATAGGATTATGTGTACTTTGGCACTTAGTTTCCATACAGGATGTAGTCACTGAAGGAGGAGCAACATCTCATCTATCCCTCAGCTCTGTCCTTTTATACACTTCAATTTTTTTAATCGTGATGCTGGAGAGACTCTACAATCTTTTTTCCTTCTTCTGTTTTGAAAAGACAAGTTTCATTGAAATAGATTTTGAAAGTTGAAAAGGAGAGTCCTCAGACTTTGCCGGGTTACTGAGGTGTACACTTGAATGTGCAAGATCAAACTGCAGCAGTGCCTGTAGGTTGCCATTCCTTCCAACTTCATTTTGAAAACTTGAGCTGCTGCCAGGTTACCGTTCTGCACTTGTTTGGCTCCCATATAATTTACACATGGTTTTCACAGTCAGTTATGTTAGTATTTTATGCTACCTATTGATTTTGTATTTCGCTAAGTATTTTATTTAAAGCACTCCGAATAGCTTTAGATTTATGTTTCAAAAGTCAAGATGTTAAGAGAATTTTATAAATGAAAAATAATTTGGAAATCACCAGATGATGATTTTTCTATAATGACTTAAAATATAGCCTAAAGTGATGACAATGATCAGGGCAGTGAATGATCCATGAATGACGTCCGAAGGAACAGAAGCCAACGTATCAAATGACAGGTGGGTTTTCCCTGCCTAATAATAATAATAATAATAATCTATCAAGCAAATTTAATTTTAAGATGAAAGAAGCAGCTTACTCAGCTCCTAAACTGAAGGCAGAGATTAATGAGAATCAATTGAAGCATTTAAAAAGAGTGCAAGGGGAGAGCTATTTTGGACCTCAAATATTCCTCTTGTCCCTCATAGAAGCAGAAAATTGGAAAGAGGTGGCCTTACAGAAGGACCTAACAGATGAGCTAACAGAGTAGCTTTCATACTCCTTTTCTCTTCACTCAGCAGGAAGCTGTTGCATCTCATATCTGCATTTGTATCTATATGTAAACACACGTATTGAATGTGCTTACGTTGCGCTTATTAAATAGCTTAGCTGTAGCCACGATAAAGTGTGAGGAGAAATAGAGGTGAAAATGCTTGTAAAAGGAGATAAACACATTAGATAGCTCCCCTCTACAAAATTTCTGCTAGATAAGTTATACTAGTCTAACCAATCCATCCTACTGCAGACTTAATGACTCAGTATTTTTAATGATTTTTCTGGCTCATTAGAAAAGGTCCAAAGAGTTTACTGCTCAGAGCTTCCCTTTCTTGTCTGGCTGATCCTTGAGTTCACCTAAAACCCCACCAGTTTCTGAGACCTCTGCAGGAAGAAGAGCTACCTGCAGAGATCTGGTTACACAACAGGGATTTAAACACCTTTGGAGCTTGAGAATTCAGTATTAACATTATTTTCCCTTCTAAGGCTTCTGTCAGGTTTATTTTCTTGCTTAAATTAACTATGACTCTTGGAGTTTTCTAGTGCTCTATACAGTTTCTTGTATATCTATTACTGCTTGTGCAACACTGACTTTCAAAAATGTTAGCACACGTTTAATTTTGGAGGACTGAATTCTCAGATACACATGACTAAAAAGAAAAATGACAAAATAGTTTCTTCATTCACCTAACTGAAATGATGGAATTCTTCACTAACATAAAACTACACTTACAGAAGTACTGAATGACAAAATCCCTCAAATGTGAAGAATTATTTCTCCTGGTTCCACGTGATTTGTATTTCTTTTCTTTAGGGCATGCCAGCTGAAAAGAGAGTATTTTCCACTTGCTGGAGGTTTTAGCTCATCCATAAACGACCTGATGTCAGTCATATCTGAGGATAACATGATGGAGGCTGCTAGACAAACTGACTGGCTTATTCTGATCTGGAAATAAATATTGGTCATATATTGGGATGACAGTCAGGACCTGAGAGCACTGTGGAAAATTGGTTTCCATCACAAGAGCATATTGAGTTAACTTCACATCTAGACCACTTCCTTGGGCTTGCTTTTTGGCAGTAGATCAAACTAGCAAAACACATAAACCTCAGCTTATGCTCAACTTAGACCTTGACTTTTTTCCAAAACCACTTTTGTAGTTCTTGTATTCTCATGAGTGTTACTACCCTTCCTCCAGTTCAACACAGGGCTAACAAGCCCCTTGCATCACAGCACTTCCCAGTGTTCACACTTGCTTAGGCAGTGAGGCCTTAGGCAGAATTGCTGCAACACAATTTGGTGCAGGTGTGAGCTGGGAATCTTTTTAGCTGCAGACAGTAGTAAGGAACCTCTGCAAATTGGATCCCAGCAGGGCTCCCAAAATGCAAAAGGTCTGGATAGTGTCGCTGAGAAGGAAATTCACAAATTTGCATTTCGCAAATTTTTATTATATGCATATACATTTGCTTGTGGGTTTTGCTTGGTTTCACAAAATGTTTGCAAAATTATGGTCAAAATACATGGTTCAAACCCTCTTTTCTCTTTCCTTCTCTCCAGTACCTATCACTGCAACAAAGTGAGAAAACAGTTTACAAAACAGGGGAAAAAGTACATGCAGGAAAGTTTTTTTTTATGGTACCAGCTTTGACCAGTTCTAGCACTGGCTGCTATTAAACTTTCTACCAGTAGATTTGTTTGGTTTAAATGAGTACTTAGCAGTTTAACTTTACCCTTGAAACAGCATTATAGAAACAAAAAGCTCTCTCAGGGTTTTCCTGTTGGTAATATTCTGACTCTGCTGCGTGGACCAAAAAATAGCTCTTACTGGAGCTGTGTGTTTTCCCAGAGCCAGTTGTAAAAAAGAAGTGGAGGAAATCAAAGCCAGTGTAACCTACTTGACTAATTAAATGAAACTCAGTATCCTTTCCTTGTGACATTTTAAGTCAGAGCTGGAATTAATGAGGTAAAGCATCCTGCATATGCTTCTAACAAATCCAATGAAGTTAGTTGCTTAAGTTTTTTCTTATCTAAGGTTTGTAATGAGCTAAGAGCTACCATGTGGCTCAGCTGAAGCTCACACATGATATACATGAGTTTCCCTGTCTTTCTTAAAAAAAAAAAGTGACGGTTAAATAATAATTAATGGCAGATGATGTAGAGACATACTTGTGTGTCAGTATAACAGGGTTTTTTGCTTAGACTTGTTTGCAGGAAACCACTTAAGTCTGGCACTCTACCTGATTTATACTAAAACTTTCATGTTTCATAAAAAATCTTCAAAAACACTTAAAGAGCTGTTGGAAAAACAATCGCATCCGGTAAAGATAATAATCCTGTCAGCTAAACAACTAACGGCACTGCTTGTGTATTTACCTTACCTGCACCTTACTTCTCTTGCCCATCGTTAAGTCCCCAGACAGTAGCTCTTTCAATGACTCTTCCTTCCCTTGCCAGTACTGTCTGGACCTTTTCCTTTCCGGAGGGCTTTCAGTTTGTTCATTTGCAGTCCCTGGGAATAGATGAGCAAGCTTTTGTATGGATCAGGGCATACTGATATACAAAAGCAGTCTCAATTTTCAGGGATATTCTGCTGCGTGTGATAGAGTGGCAGGCTTCCTCCTCCAGCTTGTGTTTTGGTAGGCAGGGCTGATATAAACTTCAGCTGGACACTTGAGCTGGGGTTTGGTGTTATTCTTTAATTTAGAAGTAATCTCAAGTCCTTAAAATTTTCTCTTAGACCTTATGCATAGCTGATTTTTTTAACACTGCTAGCTTTTAGACTTCAAAAGTTTGATCTGACCACTGTCTTCAGCTGAGATGAAGAAGGAATCCCTATGGGACCCACATATTGAATTAAGAAGACAGAAGTCCTTCCAGTTTTTATATGAACTCATCTTTGTCACTTTGCTCTCACCAAGAAGCCGTGGAAAAGGTTTCACAATAACTTGAATTAATCACAGTCAAGTTCTGCCTGATCAACTTCATGGCTTTCTATGATGGGGTGACTCCCCCAGTGGACAAGGGAAGAATGACTGAAATCATCTATCTGGACTTTTGTAAGGTCTTTGACACTATCTTCTAATTCTGAGAATCCTGTCATAGTGGATGTGTGTGCACCTACTCATACTGTGTATATAACTGCCATAGGATCTTATTTTGCTGCCATCAAGTCTTGGATTTTTATTTGAGATCAACTGTTACTTTTAATCACAAGAAAATAATTATATACTTTTACAATACTAAACAAGATTAGTGAAGTTCCAATATTTGTCTTTTTTCATACATGTTTTATAGTAACCACTTTTAGAGGTGTTGTAGGCCTTGTTTCCTAAGAAAGCTCGTTGTGACTTGATATTTCTTGTGCAGATTCAGTTATCTACCATTTTGTCCCTTAAAACATGGGCAAGTATTAGCAATGTTTTGGGTTTTTTAAGTGCTTTGTTTAGCTACAGTAATGACTTCATAGAATTTGATGGCATATTTAATAGAAAAGGTCAACCTCTTCAGCGACAGAGTTTCAACAAGGCTTCATGGGATGTACATAACAGCAGACTTGTCCTCCTTTCCAAATCCAATTTTCTGAAGTATTCATGCCACTAATGACTCATTTTTGTGAGCCAACTAAGCCCACTTTTAAACAAACAGGAAGACTCTAGGACTCTGGTAGAGATATAGAAGTGTGGCATTATGAAGACAGTATCGAAGGAAAGAAAAATTCATTTAGACCAGCAGACTTTGGATTAGGCGTGAACTGTTTGTTGGATAATGAATTGGCTGGATTGTCACAACCTGTGAGTAATTGTCAAGTGCTCAATGTATGGATGGAGATCAGTGACTAATGGTGTCCCTCAGGAGTCCATATTTGGACCAGTCCTGTTTAATATCTTCCTCAGTGACGTGGACAGTGGGATCAAGCGCATTCTCAGCAAATTTGCAGATGACACGAGTTGTGCAGCTGGCATGAGGGATGGGATGCTATCCAGAGGGAGCTGGACGAGCTTGAGAAGTGGGCCCATGTGAACCTCCTAAGGTCCAACAAAGTGAAATGTGAAGTTACACACCTTGGTCAGGGCAATCCCCTGGTATCCAAACAGGCTGGGAGATGAGAGCGGTCCTGCAGAGAAGAACTTGGAAGTATTGGTGGATAAAAACCTGGACATTCACTGTGTGTTTGCAGAGCAGAAAGCCAATCATATCCTGAGCTGTATCAAAAGAAGTGTGGCAAACAGGTCAAGTTAGGTGATTCTCCCACTCCACTGTCATGAGACACCACCTGGAGTACTAAATCCAGCTCTAGAGTCCTCAGTATAGAAAAGACATGGACCTGCTTGAGTGGGCCCAGAGGAGGCCATGAAGATGATCAGAAGGCTGGAGCATCTGCCCTATGAGGACAGGCTGAGAGATTTAGTGTTGTTCAGTCTGGAGAAGAGAAGGCTCCAGTGGGACCTTATTGCAACCTTTCAATAATATTTAAAGGTGTTTATAAGAAAAATGTGGACAGATGTTCTCATGGGCCCTGCAGTGACGGGACAGGGATAATGGATTTAAACAGAAAGAGGGTAGATTCAGACTAGGTGTAAGGAAGAAATGTTTCACAGCAAGGGTGGTAAAACACGGGCACAGGTTGCCCAGAGAGGTGGTACATGCCACACCCCTGGAAACATTGAAGGCTAAGTTAGATGAGGCTCTGAGCAACCTGCTCTAGTTGAAAATGTTGCAGCTCTTTGTCCCCATCTTTGGACTAGATGACCTTTAAAGGTCCCTTCCAACCAAATCATTCTACTATTCTACAATTCTAACTTTTTCTCTAATCTTGCTGAAGAAGAAAACAACTTCTTGTGCCAGCTGGACTCTACAAAGGCAAGATATCTACTACCAAAAGACAGAGCTCATGATATAGCCTACTTGTTAACTTCAACAGCTGTAAACAGTGACATCTTTGTAGAGCAGAAACTGTCTTACTACTTTTATTAGTCCCTACACTGTTCTTCTGAGTTACAACCAAGTGTCAGTATACCAGCTAAAGGCACTCCTATGTCCCTCAGGATTTTATATCCTTTCCACCCACCTATGTAAGCATCTGTATTTTGTAAGGAAATGTGTATCTTTTGTGTATATCTTGAATTTTTAAAGAAGCCCCTTTCTGAGAAGAGTTTGTGACAGCTCGATCCAACTGAAAGCAATGCAGAACTGGATGATCATGAAGCTGAGTCCTGTGACACTGGAGACCTTGTCACATGAAAATGTACAAATGGAGCTGTGCAAGATCTACATGTGAGGACATAATCACATGCAGAAAATGACAGCATTTTCCGGTCACTCTTTTGTCTACAAATCTTCATCTATACTGGCCAGAGTTCCTGATTAGCTAAGGTTTATAAAATAAGGGAAAAAAAAGAAAAGAAAAAACCCTCAAACCCTAACAATTAAATAAAATTGGAAAACAGTGCTGAGGTTGAAGCCTTCTGGTAGCCTGACAATTGCCTGGAAGAATTCTGAAGGCAGAACAAGACCCCTTTGGAAAGTATTTCTAGTGGCTGTGAATGGGCAGATAGGAAAGACCATACATCTTCTAGACTCCTGGAAGCAGGACTGGGCTTTTCTCCTGCTGAGAAATTTTTAATTCAGCTGTTAATGGAAAGACAGGGATTTTTCAGCTTTCTGTCCAAATCGATTTATAAACCTGAACTTCTTTCCTTCTGCGACATTTCCCTTACATTCACATGTGTACATCTAATAGGCAGACATCAATTTAAGGAGTGGGTGAATAGTTCTTTTATCTTGTTGCTGTTTCTAATATGATTCAACAAGTAGACATAGCAGGAGCAACTCTGTGGGTGATAGTCATTCCAGCAGAGTTTACCATGTCTGGCACACAGCATGCTGAGAGCAGCCTAGCAGGGCTGCTCTAGTAAAGTGAAATACTGCCCCTGCCTCAATTTTCTTTTGCAAGTACTTCTATTTCTTGCCCTGGATGAATTTCTTGAACTTACAAGTTTACCTTACCAAATGAATTGCTGTTTCTCCTTAGCCACTAACAACCACCTTTGAGTTTCCCAGCAATGCAGGAATGGCCAGACTTCAGGGCACTGGTCTTACCTGTTGCCTCCAGACCTGCACCTCAGATCTGTTTTGCTGTATGGCACCAGTGATTTAGCTGGCTTTGAGAAACTGTGGGTCAAATTAAGATTCAATCTATTTGCTGTTTGCTTTTTTTTGATTTCCCTGCTTTGTTATATATTCTCTTTCTCTCTTCCTGCTATATCTTCAGGCCCTAGAGGAACCTCTACTGCCAGGCAACTGCTTGCATGTTCTTTTTTGCCCATCTCTGTGATAATACAACCAATGTTGGCAGAGTCACATAAACCTCTGTTTGCAGAAAAACCTGTGTCATAATATATCAGATTTACAAGAAAATAGTTTGGATTTCTGCTAGAAAAGGCTGAGATCTCTTCAAAGGTCAATGACTACAGTCATTGCTGTACATATCAATGAATACCACTGTCTACCAGACAAGAGTGTTGAGAAGAGTGAGAGGAAAGACCAGAAGTTACAAAGGCAGACTTCATAAACACTGAAACACTGCTTCCCCCATCTTCAGCAACTTGAAACAATTGTGATTATGTCACTTCTGCCAGTCGAGTAATATAACAAATTATTCCAGGATAGAAGGATGGCATGAAATCTCCTTATAATAGTCTCTTGCCTGGAAGAATTGTTCATGTTTAGTGTAAACTCTCAAAATATTAAATTAGAT
This sequence comes from Pseudopipra pipra, assembly GCF_036250125.1. Lineage (NCBI taxonomy): Eukaryota > Metazoa > Chordata > Aves > Passeriformes > Pipridae > Pseudopipra > Pseudopipra pipra. Next base: position 13,272,932 of record NC_087554.1, read on the forward strand.
AATATTTATTCATATAATTATATATGTTCTTGATACATAATATAGTATAAATAATATTAAGATATTAATATAATGTATGAAAAATATTTTAATACATTTTAATATTTATATAAATAAGTAATAAGTAATATTATTTAATATTCAGTTATTTATTTACTTACTTATTTGAGGCCTAAGGAAAGGAAATAAAGCAAAATCTGAGAGCTGGGTTCATGTGAAATAGACAGATGAAAGGTTATTACATTGTCTGGCCAGAATTTTCAAAAGTAATTCGTAACATTAAGCTTCATTAATTTTGGATTCCAGGTTGAGTCATCAGAACGGTATTTAGCAAGTTGTGGATATCTATGGACCATCAAATGGAAGTTACATCCATTCAATAAAATTAATACTTAATTGCCATTAAATTAAGTTGGCTGATAATGCATTTTCAGTGTTACTGCCATTCTTATGCACACAGTTTAAGAACATTGAGTATTCTTAAGGTCATCTATGGGTCTGTGGTGAGGTTTTACCCTTGTGCTAGTTAAGCTGTCATCAAAGCATTTTAGGTGGAGACATAGAACAATAGAATAGTTTGGGCTGGCAGGGACCTTTAAATATCATCTAGTCCAACCCCTCTGCAGTGAGCAGGGAATCTTCAACTAGAGCAGGTTGCTCAGTTCCTTCAGAGATTAAAAAATATAGATCAAAATAGGGGGTAAATTTTATCAGTCATCATGGAGGATCAGTTCCACACATGGGGCTAAAAGACTTATTCAAGTACAAAATCAGGAAAAAATCAGAGCACTTTTGCATTTGAACCTTTTAGCCGTAGTGATCTAGGAAGAATTAAGTCCTCAAGTTTCTGTTCTAAAAGGATTATCATGTGGTATCCTGAGGGCACTAAAAACCAAGCGATAATTCTCTGCATGTGGTTTGAAAACTTCACGAGAGCGAAGTGCAAGCTGGAAGTTGGTTTTGTCATTTGACTCGCTCGGCGTGCGCACACGTTGTGCTGGGCAATAGTGGCACCCAGTGGAGGCTGGAATTACAGCACAGTTTGCATTGATGCTGGGTAAGGCTTGCACGAATTTATCCCGTGCCGGCGAGGATTTGGGAAGGCATGGCTATGAGAACATCACTGAATTGTCCTCTTAAATCAAGGCAAGCTCTATCAACCTGGGTTTTAATTTGAAAAGTTTAGGCTCTCTATTCACAATAAACTCTGCATAGCGTGAGGACCATTTTCCTACAGGTAGCTACACAAATTTAAAAAACCCCACCTTAAACAACATCTAATGCAAGAGCATCCTGGGCAGTGGAGAAAAAATGCCTTCTGCTCCTACTGCCCTGAAAGTACTGCTTGGATAGTGACAGTATCAGCCTCAAAAGCTTGGAGAGAAAGTGAAGAGTAGGATGCATTGGGACAAGAGGATCAGAAGGAAATCATAGCTCCTCGTGCAGTTGCAGTCTGGCCTGAGATGCAACAGTCTGAATAGGCTGTAAAGGTGCATGAGAGAGGAGTGAGAACAGAAGGAATACCAGATGTGTGTCAGGTAGGTGGGAAGGAAGTGTTGAGGGAGCATGTCTTCATGTTTGGGATTCAGGCAATGCTAAGAGTAACACTATCAAAAATAAATGGGCACTAACAATAAGTTGTAAGCAGATCAACCCTCTCATGATGTGGAGTCCTCAATACATAAAAGGACTACCAGATTTCCCTAAAGAATATATTATTTACTAGGAGGCTGGTCAACATGCTGCTCCAGGGGGAGTGGGGCTGTCTGTGTGTGTCATCTTCTGTTTATTTCTTTCTAGGGTATCATGTATTGTAAATAGTTGTGATGAATAGGGATTTGGGAATAACTGAGTGGAATGAATTAGAATAATGTTCCTGCATACAAGGTGCTATTGAGCTCAGATTTCAGTTCCAGCTGGTATGTATGCCTACTCAGTTTCTGATACTATCACAAAAATGTGATGAGTGAGGAAACTTTTCAACCTTAATTGCTTTAGCACTTTATTTTTTTGTGTGTTTTGTTTGTTTGTTTGGGGTTTTATTTGTTTTGTTTTATTTTGTTTTATTTTGTTTTTTTTTTTTTTTAATTATTTTATCATTTCATTATAAGCAGTGGATGCTTTGGCATTTTGGCCATGCTGGGGTTACTTAATCTCTGCAAAGAGAGGCTAGGTGAAGAAAAAATATTGAAGCAGCTTTTGTCTTGCAGTCAAGAAGGAGTTTAACAGAGGGAGAATGAGAAGTTGGATCGATTTATTTACACACTTTGGAATTGTTTTCATAGGTGCAAAAGTCATTAGGCAGAAGAGGCTTCTTATTAAGTGTATGCTCTGTCACAGTTGCAATACGGTACTTAGCAAGTGATACCCTTAAGTCACTGGGACTTTCTGTTGATTAGGTTACTATTAGGTGTGATATTTACTCTCACAATTGCTGGAGAAATGACAGATTATTTTGGTTATAATAGGCAGAATCATTACAATGAAATTTAACAAAACGTTATGTGGTGGTAGGTAAGTAAATTTTTATCTTCATTTTATAGCACAGGGTATGAGAGGGAAATTAAGACACTCGGGACTGAGAATCTGCCTCAAATGTGTAATGTGAACTTCATGACTGATCCAAACATGGTGTTGTACTATTTTCTAGGTTGAGGAAGTAACTATAACAAAAGAGAAGGCAAAACAACTGTTAGAATAGGTTGCCATTTATTTTTAAGCTAGATACTTGATTTGTCCTGAGCAAAATAATTAAAAGACGTAAGTCACCCTTTTGTTACTAAAGATCGCTCCCACCTCCTCCTGTATCCTGAAATAAGAACTGGGTTACAAGTCACACTATCGCACCTAAGAAATATTCATGGATGTAGCCACGTGTCTTCTGACTTCCTGCTCCTGTTAGTGGAATT